>NW_027363091.1:0-1200000 GCF_046119375.1 Phyllobates terribilis
GTAGTGATAGGAAAGAAGAATAATACTGTAATAAGATAGCACAATGTAATAATAACCATATCAAATAGATTTATAAAAACAAATTAAAATAACTCCAGTAGTACAATAATTAGTGTAATATTATATAACTTCTAATAACATTATTAGGTTTGATCCAGGGTCCTAGGACTGATCGCCTTTTGCCGGGGTCAAGAAGGAATTTTTCCCCTGTGACACAAATTGGCTGAAGGTGTCCTGGGGTTTTTGCCTTCTTCTGGATCAACACTGTAGGTTTAGGGCAGTATTAGTAGTGAAAGGAAAGAAGAATAATACTGTAATAAGATAGCACAATGTAATAATAACCATATCAAATAGATTTATAAAAACAAATTAAAATAACTCCAGTAGTACAATAATTAGTGTAATATATAACTTGTAATAACATTATTAGGTTTGATCCAGGGTCCTAGGACTGATCGCCTTTTGCCGGGGTCAAGAAGGAATTTTTCCCCTATGACACAAATTGGCTGAAGGTGTCCTGGGGTTTTTGCCTTCTTCTGGATCAACAGCTTTAGGCATAGGGATTTTAGTAATACCATTATTAGAATCACAAGATTAATAAAAAAAAATTAGAATTACATTTTTTTAATTAGTTTTATAACAGTTACAATTAATTGCATTAATGCAATAATAATAAATAGTAAAAATGGTGGTAATAATAATAATACAAAAAACTAGTCCCAGTTAGTAAGTTAGTGTAATGTTAGTGTAGGGACCCATCTGAAGAGGTCGCCTTGACGTTGGCAGATGGGCTCGCACAATTTGCTCAAAATGTGCGCTAAGAACCTCATATTTCTATGTACAGGAGATCTAGCAGTAATACCATTCAGGAGATAGATATCTGTGTACACACATTTTGTTATATACTTTTGTGCAGCACACAGGGCAGGCATACAGGTACAGGGCGAGAGTGTTACAGTGATATTATAACTCGGCCTTAAGGATAAAATGCTGATAACTACAGATCTTGGAAACACATCCGAAACTAGACCTTGTAAGTAACTGGTTCCCAGCTAGTGGTAAATATGTACAGGGCAGTCCGGTACCAAGACCTGCTCTATAGGACACATTATCATCAGGCAGGTCCTTACAAGATCTGCGGCAGAAGTGTGGCTGTGTAACACAGTCCTGCTCCTGCCTCAGCTGCCCACAGTGGAGCCAACCTTGATCCTGGCAGCTTAATCCATTGTATGACACAGTAGGGGGCTTCCACAGCATTTAGGCACTTTAGACAGGAGAGGGAGGCATGAACATGGTGCCAATGAGTTTCTATGGCAGCTGAGATCTAACAATGGACCCCATGACGGCCATCTTACTGCTCCTATTAGACCCCGGCTGAGGAAAGGTCTATGAGGACACCGGTCAGACTTATGTCGCCTGCTCTGCACATATTAGAAATACCTAGGGCTGATTAGTTTGCCATTTGTAAATCTGATCCAGCAGCGCTGGGCTACCACTGACGTGATCAGGGCTGTTGAGCTCCTAGATTGCGCAGAGGAGCTCAGTATTCAGCAGGAGCTGGCCGAGGAGAGCAGAGCAACTTGCATGGGGCTGCTGCACAAGAAGCAACTCACAAGGTGGAGATTTACCCGGAGACGCTGTGCTCGGGCTGTGATCTGCTGTGCAGGCTGCATAGTAGATGCCTCGAAGGACCCTAACTTCACCCCTAACAGGCACAGCAGAGCTCGGACGGCTGCAAGTGAACGGAGAGCGGCTGATTAGTAACTGCTGCATCTCCTGCAGCTCAGATAAGAGCCGCACAGAGCGGAGGTTCAGTAATGATGAATATGGGAAGTGTCCGCCCCTCACATGCCCTATATGCGGCCTCCAGAGGTAAAGTCTCCCCTGTAACCAGCGCCTCCTCCCACCTTCTCTGCTGGCATGCTCCATTACTTAAAGGGGATGTCTGAAGAAAACAAGTTATCACTTATCCACAGGCTCGGTGATCACTTACTGATCGTGGGGTCTGACCGCTGCGAGCCATCGTCTGATCGGGAAGGAGTGGAAAGTCAGGGATCAACTGCAGCTCCATTCATTCTCTATGGGGCTCCGGAAAAGCCGAGCTCAGCGCTTGAATGCCACATAGGGAATGAATGGAGCGGATCCTGGAGTAATAACATGTCCTCCTCTCCTCAGCTTTCTGTCTGTGTAAGTGGCTCAGCCCTTGTCTCCCCTTCTGCTCCGGCTTCTGTGCTGGTCCTTGTGAGGAAGAGGAAACCCTCTGCCCTTCTGCTCCGGCTTCTGTGCTGGTCCCTGTGAGGAAGAGGAAACCCTCTGCCCTTCTGCTCCGGCTTCTGTGCTGGTCCCTGTGAGGAAGAGGAAACCCTCTGCCCTTCTGCTCTCAGTCCTCTGCGACTTTTCACAATCGCTCAGTGCACCCATTATATGTAATAAGGATCATTCTTCATCCCTTGTCCAGCTTTCATCCCCCCCAGTCTGACCAGCGGACAAGATAATAAACATGTGAGTGGAAGGTTCACAATTATTAGATGTGTTGTGAATAGTCTCCACAGCATTATCCGGAGAAAACTGCAGGGTGACCGCTTGTGAAACCAGCACAAAATCCAGCGGACTGCGCTTCCCTGCCCCCCGCCGGTCTCTGTATCCTGGCATTCAGCTATTCCATTTGGTGCTTATTCTGGAAGGAAAACAAAAATGTGATGTTCTTACACAGACGCCTGAAGACGCAGCTTTTCATCATCCATGTTGGGCTGTTGTATGACGTGTGGATTACTCTGCTTGTTGGATTCTTGCATTACCACAAACACTGCCTTTATTTTGTGATTTCTGTGCCGCTTCCCACTTCTATTGGCAGTGTGATATATCAGCACGTGAGGGCTGCCACAATCATGTGTCAATAGGTTATTGCTGGAGGCCGTGATATAGAGACCATCCTGGACCAGGGAGGAGTTGGTACAGAAGCACCTAGAGAGGGGGGTATAGGGGCTTCATTTCAATTTTAAACTTAGCTGGATTGTGTTTAGCTACAAGAATGGAAAGTAAAATAATAAAATCTTTATTTTTTTTTTCTATTTGGCAAAATCATCCATCAGAGGTTTGGCCACTACCGAAAAGTTTTTGATGAACTTACAGTAGTAGCTGGCGAAACCCAAAAAACTTTGTAACGCCTTTAAGTCTTGAATATAATACCAATCCTGTACCGTCCGGACTTTGGCCAGATCCATGCAAAAACGGTGAATGATAAGAACTAACCCTGAATGGAGAACATACATTTCTCTGGTTTGACAAATAATTTATTATCTTTGAGTATCTGTAAGACCTGCCTGACATGTACCTGATGTGACTGGAGGTAAATAAATTAATATGTAATCAAGATTGGTTTGTTGTGATCTACCTGCCAGATGACTAAAAATGTCACTAACAGTGTTGAAAGAAAGCGGGAGCATTAGTCAACCCAAATGCCATCACAAGCTTTTCATAGTGCCCCTCAGGAGTATTGAAGGCCATCTTCCACTCATCTCCTCAATGTGAATGAGATTATAAGCCCCCCTGAGGTCTAGTTTAATCAAATCGTAGGAGCCAAATTTTTTTCTAAAGAGGTCGGGGATGAGAGGGAGAGGATATGCATCCCAGACCGTGATCCGATTAAACTCGCGAAAATCAAGGCGGGGGCGCAACCCCCAGTCTTTTTTTTTGACAAATAAAAACCCCACTGCAACGGGAGATGAAGAATGTCTTATATGGCCCAATGGTAGACTGACTGACCATGCTGTTCTGAACTGCCACCCTAAGATGGCTTCCCATTATATACCTACTGTATAAGTGCTCCCTCTAACGGCTTCCTCCACCCACACCCACTACTGGTTCCCCCTACCTTTGGGTTCCCCCCACTCCAGCCAGGGACAGGGCTCAGCAGCTGCACTCTGCATGTTGGATGCAGGTGTTTTGGGGGGTTCCGTGCAGCACTCCCATCTTACCTGAGTGAAGGGAGACACCACACCTCTGGGAGAGGTGCAGTACCGCTGTGGCGACTGAACACTCAGGGGCGCCACATTCCCCCCCCCGGTAAAACACAGCACGTCCGGGGGCTGGAACAGAGCAAAACCAGGCATAACTGACATGCAAAATTTTTAAGATGCATCCGCATATAAGACCATAAAACAACATTTCTTCCCTTTATGGGAGGCACATTTCTTTTAATGTTACTGGTTACATTATAAAACATCATAAGAGCATTGTCATATAAAACAATTTTCAAGACAGTTCCAGCACCAGGGTGCAACGGTAGCAGCATGAGGGACCCGTCCACAAACCCTCAACGTAGGCCCTGGGCATGGCTGCAGGGCATAGACGATCCAATCCTGGACCTCGTCTTCCACCACGCCAAACGGGTTTTTGTTCTGAGGTATATTTGTAATTATAAAACCAATAGGATGCACTTTAAGAAGTGCTAAACTATGTACAATGTCAACGTCCGGCTTCTCACAGTCCTCAGCCTGTCAGTCTCTGTACCCTGACGGGTAACTGGGTAGCAAACATGAAGTCAACTGCACCCTTCCGGGCAACTTATGTACAGTCCAGTTAACTAAAACAGTTTAACAGTGGGGCCCCCTCCGGGGGAACCCCTGGTTTCTGCAGGCTGACCCAGCCTGGTCATCAGCCTCAGGCTGCAGGGGGACCAGGGATGGAGCAGCGCCAGCCGCATTTGGGAAAGGGACATCACTCCTACCTGCTCCCGCGACTGCGTCAGCTCGGCCTGACACCTCCCGGTCTTTACGCAGCTTCTCTCCACCTCCTCTCCTCTTTCGGGGGCGGTCCCATGGCACTTTGCTGTCGGTCACTCCCTGTGTCGGCCTCCCCGCTTTGACGGACACATCTATGCGGACAGTCACTGTTGCAAGGGGCAGGGCCTGCTTTTGGCGCCATTCTGGGACTCGGCCCACGACGGGAGGTTCCATTCTGTTGTTCTTTAGCACGCACATAATGGTGCCCGTTCTTCTGGGGCGGGCGCCACATTCAAGGCAGAAAACACTTCTTTAGGCGCACATTACCCGCAGATGGCGGGCTGGTCACATATCCTGTTCGTGACGCCAAGTGGTGACTCGCTGCCCCCTGGGCCGCGGGGTACACGGCAGCTGGGCCTTATGGCTGCTTTGGGGAATATCACGGTGGCTGGCCCGGGGCGGTCAGTTCAAAAGGGATTATTTATAGGATTTGTCGTGAAGCCACCTGTGGTGTCTGGTGAGGATCACCAGTGCTGCAACAGTCCTCTGAGGCAGATGTTAGGGCAGCTAGAGATGGAACGGCTCCCCACGGGTGGAGCGGGCCTCAGGGCAGTGTAAATTGATGGAGGGTGCGCTGGGCGTTATAGTGCAGGGAGGGAAATGGCACCAGTGAAGGAATAGACGGAGGCAACTCAGTGCAGTCGTCCAAGATTTTTATTCACAGTTCTTCAGGAAACACACAAGTGCACGTTACAGGTGAAGACCTCCCACGTTGCGCCGTGGTCACCCTGGCAGGGGTTCAATCCTTCCTCAGGAAGTTTAGGAATGCTTGGCAGAACCCCACTTTCCCGTGTTCCTACTTTGACCGTCTTCACACTAGGTCCTTCTCCCTGCTGCCCTGCGCTGCCCACTCTCAATCCCGCTCGGGTATGCTGAAGTCCTTCCTATACGTCGGATCCGGGACCAACCTCACCCCCTGGAGATTAGAATGCAGCAACCGATCCCTCTGTCTTCTGACAGATGCGGGGTGTACGGGTGCTGTCCTCCACGCGCCGTACCCCTGGGATCCCTTCTTAGAATGGAGTCTACTCCCTGCTCCCCTCCGGGGCCTCTATCCCGGGCCCTTCTTGTGGAGCAGAGCTCTTGCTGAGCCTCTGCTCCCAGACAGTCCTCACTGACCGTCTGTACTGTACTGACTGACCATTCTGTTCTGAACTGCCACCCTAAGATTGCTTCCCATTATATACCTACTGTGTGCTCCTTCTAACTGCTTCCTCCACCCACACCCACTACTGGTTCCCCCTACCTTTGGGTTTCCCCCACTCCAGCCAGGGACAGGGCTCAGCAGCTGCTCTCTGCATGTTGCCCTTCCAGCCGGTCTGAAGCAGTGTAATGTTGGATGCAGGTGTTTTGGGGGGTTCTCTGCAGCACTCCCATCTTACCTGAGTGAAGGGAGACACCACACCTCTGGGTGAGGTGCAATACCTCTGTGGCGACTGAACCCTCAGGGGCGCCACATGCCCACGATGCAGAAATGCTCCGGATTTTTCCTGAGTGTTTCTGCATCTCCCTGGCAGAAAAAACGCATGCAGATTTTACATGCGTTTTTCCTGCCAGGGACAAACGTAAGTGAAGCGTTTTTCACATGCATGTCCGCATGCGGGTTGTCAACTGCTTTCCAAGCGATTTTAGCATCACTTGGAAAGTGCTTGACAACTTGGTCACGCTATATAAATCCTTGCAACCGGCATGTATTTATATAGTGTGACCAAGTTAATAGTTGAAAAAAAGAATAAAAATGGTAAAAAAAGAAAAATAGAATTAGACTTACCGGTAATTCTGTTTCTAAGACCCTCCACGACAGCACACCTGGAGGTAGCCTCCCCATCCTAATTAGGGACAGGAAAACAAGATGTTAAATAGCCCCTCTCTGCTACAATCCCCAGTGTTTTCAAAGGACCACACAGTATGAATGCTCTAAATATTTATTAACACTAAGGATTTTTCCAATCAATAAAGAGATGGAGGGAACTACCCATGCTGTTGTGGAGGGTCTTAGAAACCGAATTACTGGTAAGTCTAATTCTATTTTCTCCAATCCCCTCCATGACAGCACACCTGGAGTAATACCAAAGAATGAATTTTAGGGAGCGACAACAGCCTGAAGGACTTTCCTTCCAAATGCTAAGTCTCTATTAGATATTACATCTAGTCTATAATGCTTAGCAAAGGTATGGACAGACGACCATGTAGCTGCCCGGCAAATCTGCTCAATGGATGCACTAGCTTTTTCCGCCCAGGAGACCGACATAGCACTAGTAGAAAGAGCTTTCAAGGATTCCAGAGGAGGCAAATCTTGAACTATGTATGTTTCACAAATTGCTTTCTTAATCCAATTTGCTAGCGTATTTTTGCAATTTGCTTTCCTTTATTGGGGCTTCCATATTGGACAAATAGGTTCTGATCCTTCCTCCAGGTTTCAGTCTGCCTCAAATAGCGGATTATAGTCCTTCTTACATCCAACGCGTGGAATTCTTCTTCCTTGCTATTTGATGGATTTTGACAGAATGACGGAAGAATTATGGGCTGAGACATATGAAAATTAGACGACACTTTAGGTAGAAAAGAAGGATCCAACTGGAGGATGATCCTGTCCTCCAAAATACGACAATAAGTCTCTCTGATAGACAGGGCTTGGATTTCACTCACTCTTATGGCTGTAGTCAGAGCTACAAGCAATGCCGCTTTCCAAGACAATTTGTCTATGTGTGCCTCGGCTATTGGCTCGAAAGGATGCATAGTTAGACCTCTAAGAACTACGTTGAGATCCCAAGGTGGAACTATTTTAGCTCTTGTTGGATTAATCCGAGAAGCAGCTATCATGAACCTCTTAATCCATCTGTTTTGGGCCAAATCAGCATCAAAATAGGAACATAAAGGCGAGACTTGGACCTTCAGCGTGCTTGGTCTTAATCCTTTAGACAGACCGTTCTGTAGGAAATCCAAGATTCTGGCCACGTCAGGCCGAAAGGGATCTAATGGACGAGGCTCATACCATAGCTTGAAAGCTTTCTAGATTTTTCCATAGATGGAATTTGTGACTGGTTTTCTGCTTTTCTGCAGTGTATGTGACTCGCCCCCAGGGGTGTCGCGGGGCACCCGGCAGCCGGGCCTAAGACTGCCTACGGGGATTATCGCGGTGGCTGGCCCAGGGCGGTCAGTGCCAAAAGGAATTATTTGTAGGGAATTTGTCATGACGCCACCTGTGGTGTCTGGTGAGGATCACCAGCGCTGCAACAGTCCTCCGAGGCAGATGTCAGGACAGCTTGAGATGGAACGGCTCCCCACAGGTGCAGCAGGCCTCAGGGCAGTATAAATGATGCAGGTTGCGCTGAGCGTTGTGGTGCAGGGAAAGCGATGGCACAGCAGGAGTAACAGACAGAGACAGGGGATTTGCTTCATTACCTTTACTGGTACAGCTGTTAGGTACGTCCAGGGTTCTCCAGATGAAGGGCGCACTATTGGACTTCTCCCCAGGGAGCGGGTATAGGGCCTCCTGATCCGTGTCTGTCCCTATGTATGCTCCTGGCCAGCCTGCAACTGGGCATAGCTTATGTGTCCTGCTTTTACTTCACCAGATGCTCAGAAACAGGACCTCTAGTTGGTAACCACTTTCCCTGGACGTCGGGGCCTTCGTGGTTCCTGATCCTGTGTGTGTCTAGCCTTCAGGTTTGCCAGGGACTTGTAGTCCTCCTGGGATTCCGGTTATCCCCACTGGGTGTAAAGGGTCCCTGTAGGTGCGGACCCGGTGTCCGGTAGATATAACGGGGTGAGCTTATTGTGCTCCTCTGCCCCCTTGGTTTCACTCCCCTTTTTCTCCTTGCCGTCGGCCACACTCGGGGCCCTCACTACTAGGCAGCTGACGTGCTGCGTCTTCACCGCTATCTGAGCGTCGGCACGTTCTCAGGCTCTCTCTCTATCTGGGCTCCCTCTGCTGGTATGAGTTGGAAGGTAGAGGTGTTTGTATGTAGTGAGGGCCTCTTGTGGAGAAATCCATCCATGCACCCTTCTAGGTTCTGTGGCACCAATGCACAGCAGGGTGCCACATTTGGATCACCTGTACTGAGAAGCCTCTGGCTTTTCAGAGGGCGGTCTCAGAAGCCAAGCAGCTAGAGCCAAATTCTGAGGGGCCGGATGGAAAATCTGGCCCTAATGCAGCAGATCGTGGATTCGAGGAAGCATCAATGGATCATCCATTCTTAGACTGCTCAATGTTCCGAACCATGCTCTTTTTGGCCACATTGGAGCTATTAGGATAGTCTTGACCCCTTCCGACCTGATTTTTTGTAAAGTCCTTGGTATTAACAGAATCAGGGGAAAAGCATTAGCGAGCCCAACTTTCCAAGGGTGAGCGAATGCATCTATCCCTGTTGCTGAATCCTCGGGTTTCAAAGAGAAAAAGGCTCTTACTTTTGCGTTTTCCTGGTTCGCAAACAGGTCCACATCTGGGTATTCCCACTTTTGAACAATCATCTGAAATATCTTCGAGTTCATGCTCCACTCCCCTGGATGAATGTCTTTTCTGCTCAGAAGATCTGCATGATAGTTGTCGGAGCCCCTCAGATGCAGAGCCGATAAGGATAGTAGATTATGCTCCGCCCAGTGGAAGATCCTTTCGGAGATCATCTGTAACCTCCTGTTTCTTGTACTTTCCTGATGTCTCAAGTGGGCTACAGTTGTCATATTGTCCGAGTAGACTCTGACATGCGACCCCTGAAGCACAGTAGTGGCTGCCCATAGGGTTTCTTCCACCACTTTCATTTCTCTTAAGTTTGAGTACTGCTCTGCTATTTCTTGCGACCAGACCCCTTGGAAGGCCACGTGGGAGACTACTGCTCCCATCCCCTTTTGCTTGCGTCTGTTTTGACGGATAACAAGGGAAGTTGAATCCATGCTGAACTTTTCTCCAGATTTCCTGGACAGAGCCACCAATTTAAAGATGCTTTCACCTTCTCTGGCAGATGAATTCTGTTGGAGAGGGAACTTGGAGATCTGTCCCAACAGGAAAGGATGTAGTTTTGAAGGACCCTTGAATGCGCTTGAGCCCAAGGTACCGCCTGAATAGATGAGGTCATGGACCCGAGGACGGACATGGCGAATCTTAATGACACTCCGCTCTGGTTCTTTAGTGCATAAACTTTCGACCTCAACTGAATCTGCTTCTCTTTTGGCAGAAAAGAGGCTTGTTGCTGAGAATCCAGGAGAATTCCCAAGGAGGTCTTCCTGGTGGAGGGAATCAGATCTGACTTTTGGTAGTTTATCAACCATCCCAAGGATTCCAGGATCTGGAGGGTCATCTGGAGGTCTCTTTCCAAACTTGAAACCGAGGGAACCATCACCAAAAAATTGTCTAAATATGGGACGATGCAGATATTCAGTTTCCTTAGATAAACCTACTACCTCTGCCATGATCTTTGTAAACAGGCGGGGTGCTGACGAAATGCCGAAGGGGAGTACATTGAATTGAAAATGAAGTACCTCTCGGTTCTGAGTTACAGCAAATCTGAGAAATTTTCTGTAATCCGGATGAATTGGCACGTGGTAGTAAGCCTCTGGCTGGTCTACTGTTGCCACGACAAATCCTTTTCCAATCAATAAGCTGCCATTGAGGAAGGAAGCTCGCAATTCTGCCTCCTACCTTCTTGGCGTCATTGTCTGTCCTGCCTAGAACCTTGAAAGATATTCCTACCTCTTCCCCCTTTTGTGTAACTCCAGCGACCAGTTTTACCCTTGCCTCTGTACTGAAATTCTTGCTGCTGTTGTTGTTGAGGGAGAAGAAATGGTCTCTTTCTGAAACTTTTTGGATTCTTTGGCTCTGGCAGAGACTTCTTCTTGTCGGATGCTTTCTCCAACAACTCGTCTAGGACCGCCCCAAACATATACTCTCCTTTAAATGGAATGGAACAAAGCTTAGATTTTGATGCGTTGTCCCCACTCCACATCTTCAACCACAAAGCTCTTCTCGTAGAATTTGATAATGCTGCCAATCATGCCGCAATCTTGACCGACTCCGCCAAGGCATCCGCTAGGAATCCAGTGGCCTTCTGCAGAAAAGGAAGAGATGCTAGGAGGTCCTCTTGAGTGGTACCTTTCCAGAGATGTTCCTCTAGTTGTTGGAGCCAGAGGAACATGGAACGAGCTACACAAGTTGAAGCGATATTAGTCTTCAGTGAAGCCGCCGATGTTTCCCATGCCTTCCTTAGAAGGCTTTCCATCTTCCTATCCATAGGATCTTTGAGCTGTGACGAGTCTTCAAAGGGAAGGGTTGTTTTCTTCGCAACCCTTGCCACCTGTACATCAACCTTCGGGACTTCCATCCATAGCTTAGCCGCCTTTTCATCTAGAGGGAATCTATCCTTCATTTCTCCTGCCATACTAAGCCTTTTCTCAGGTGACTCCCATTCATCCAAAATAAGACTCCAAATGTTGTCATGCACAGGGAACACTACCTTCTTCTTGGATTTCAGACCGCCAAACATTTCATCCTGAACTGTACTGGTTTCCTTCTCCTCTTCCACCTGCATCGTGTCTCTCACCTGCGACAACAATTCCTCCATATTCTCAGACGAAAAGTAATATTTCCTATCTTCCTCATGATCTTCACTTAGGACCCCTTCTTCCGGTTCCTCCATAGACCCTAATTCTGAATCAGAGGTCTCCCTAACCGTATATTTTCTCCTTTTGGGGGGAGATGGACCTTCAGCTCTGGCTTGTGAGAAGGAGGCTAGGGAAGATTGTATTTCCTGCCGAACCATTCCCCTGACTTCTTCCATAAGGGAAGGCTGTTCTTCCTTCACAATGTTGTCAGTGCATTTCCAGCAGAGGGGTTTCTTATGCCCTGAAGCTAGCTTTTTTATACAGATGGCACATTTGCGAACTGTAGTGCTTTCTCCCACTGTCGGTGCAGGATCCTTGTCTCCCTAAATTAAAAATAAAAAAAGGGGAGATTTAAAATATATTTAGGATCCTGCTCAAAAGAGAGTGGGGAATAACCTAGGACCTAGTACTTACTGGGGCCGGGTTAGCGCTGGGCTCTGCAGACGCAGGCTTTGGAACAGCACCCTCCATAGTAGCAGAATATTCTGTCCTACCTTAATGGAGTCTTCTCATCTGGGTCTTTTATAGGGGAGACCGAGATCCAGTGCCAAATTTTCACCTATCTAGTGAAGGATCCTCATTTTCAGGGCAAAATGCGGCTTCTCCTTTTGAATTTCCCGCCGCAGCCCCATGCGTTCCACGGTGGAACGCACCAGAAGTGACGTCCCGCTGGCCAAAAGCCTGACTTCCGGCACGCCGCCATGGAGGACAGAGGAGACTCCGGCCGGGGAGCAACAGGAGGCCCCCAGCCCCCAAAACCCTACTCGGCTTTACACGCAGGCGAGTGTGTGTGGGGGGGGTCCCGCTCTCAAGGAGACACGGGAGCTGCAAAGGAAGGAAGGTCGGAGGCGATCGCTCCCTGCAGCCCGGCAGGTAAATTTAATAGGGCCCTGCTTGCCGGCCGCAGGCACCCCAGGTAACCTCTTCATCCCATAGGGACAGGAAAACACTGGGGATTGTTGGGGGAAGGGGCTATTTAACCTCTTGTTTTCCTGTCCCTAATTAGGATGGGGATGCTACCTCCAGGTGTGCTGTCATGGAGGGGATTGGAGAAAATAACATTATACTTACCTTCTGATGGCCCCCGGTCTTTTCTCCACTGCGTCTGGTCTCTTGTATGGCTCGCGGTGGAGTGAAAGGATCTTCCATGACGTCATTTAGTCATTGGACAGGTCACGAGACTGCCGTGACCTGTTGAACATCCGCAACAAGAGCACAGAGAAACAAATCAAGAAGAAACGTCACACTCACCGCAGTGTTGATCAGGTTCAGGAGATACTTCTTTCCCTCGTAAGTGTAAAACAGAGACGCAGTCAGGGCCTTCACCGTAATCCCGCGCTCCCTCTCCACCTGCAGCTTGTCCAGAACTTGCTTATTGGAGGAGGCTTTTGGAATACAACCTGAGGGAAGGAGCGAGACACCAGAATCCACACTGTTAGCTCGTAGTGGCAGTGTCTCCCTCCATACTAGTCTGTCAATGGTAGCTTGTTTCTGTGTTTTATATATGTATTTTAGGTGTGTAAACCCTCTTCATGTGTACAGCAGCCTGGAATGAACGCTGCTTAAAAAATAAATAATAGAGTAAGGCCTCATTCAGACTTTCATCAGCTTTGTTTTGCATCCGAGAAACTCTAAACTTTGATTTGGATCAAAATCCGACAGGTCAACGTGTTTCAGTGAAAAATACGCGGTCCGCAGAAATATGTGAACAGCCCTAGACTATAATAGATATGAGTTCTGTGAAAAACAAGGATCGAGCTCATGCGAAATCCAACATTTCATTCTATAAATCTACATAAATTAAGTAACGTGCCAAATTGCTTTTTTTTTGGTTTATGTTTTGCGTGTACGGAGGGAAAGTTCCCAGTGCTAGTGTCTAGCTCACTGATTTTCCTTGCTTGGTGCCTGACGTCCCAAAAAACTGACAGTGAGCTATCAATCAAGATACAGAGGCTGGTGCTGGGCAGGGAAGCAACCTTGGAAGGCTGAGGCTTGGTTAGTGCTCCGTTACACCCAGAGCACTCAGAAATGCAGCAACAGATAAAAGATATAGAGGTGTCTATGGATTTAGCTTTCCAAATCCTGCATGGTCATGAATGGGAATTGGAGGGAGGGGTATATCTGATGGATTCCCTTAAATTGTTAATTGGCAATTGCAGTTCACATAGTTGCATATTACTTAATCATTAGAGCTACAAAAAATTGCACTTCAAGCACCAGTAAAACAGAGGCCAAAAAAGATTCCTTAGAGGCATCTGGTCACTATTAGTGATGATCGAGCGTGTTCTATCAACCCCTTCGGCAAGCACGCTCGGGTGCTCGCCGAGTATTTTGGCATGCTCGGCATTTCTTTTAAGGTCGCCGTGCCTGCAAGTGTCACGGCTGTTAGCGTGCTCGCTGAATGGGTTCATAGAACACGCTCGATCATCACTAGTCACTATACATTAGTATACAATAAAAAAACACATATCACATAGTGAATAACACAGACACTATTCAATACAGCAGGGTTGAGGTGTACTTTGTGGGACAAAATTACAGCATTTTTGAAAGACGCCATTCACTTTACTGTGCAACATATAGAAAAAAAAGGGCAATGAATTCCAAATAAAGTGAAATGGTGCAGAAGAAAACGAAAACATTTTACTGCTTTTAAAAAATTCTAAACTTTGCAAACAAATTGTTTGGCTTGTGTTCCAATTTTCTAAGACCGTTTTTAATACCATTTTGGGGTACAACTTTTTGATTGCTCCATCAAATGAATAGTCGTAAGTTACTTACCGGTAACGGGATTTTTCAGAGACCATGACAGCACCACGAGAGAGGGGATCCGCCCACCAAGGAGAGGAAACCTACAGGCTTAAAAGGGCGCCACCTCTCTCCCGCCTCAGTTTGGATTACAGAGCATTGAGAGGACCGCCAGGTTAATAAACACAGCAAACAATCACAAAATTGCCATACCAGACGAAACCTACTGAGTGTGAGATTATAATTAATAAAACGGGAGTGTTCCCACAAACGTGGAAGGAGGGAATATAAGGGTGCTGTCATGGTCTCCGAAAAATCCCATTACCGGTATGTAATTTAATATTTTATCGGTCGACCATGACAGCACCACGAGAGAATTACAGAGATGAAGTAATCTATTGAAGGACCACAGCCTGGAACACTCTTCTCCCAAAGGTGAGGTCAGCCGATACACCTATATCTAACCTATCGTGTCTATGGAATGTAGAGGGACAGGACCAGGTAGCAGCCTTAAATATGTCTTCTATCGAGACACCTGTCTTCTCAGCCCAGGAGGTCGCCACAGCACGGGTGGAATGAGCCTTCAGCCCTTCTGGCCCTTCCTCGCCGCTAGATGTACAGACCAAAAGTTTGGACACACCTTCTCATTTAAAGATTTTTCTGTATTTTCATGACTATGAAAATTGTACATTCACACTGAAGGCATCAAAACTATGAATTAACACATGTGGAATTATATACTTAACAAAAAAGTGTGAAACAGCTGAAAATATGTCTTATATTCTAGGTTCTTCAAAATAGCCACCTTTTGCTTTGATGATTGCTTTGCACACTCTTGGCATTCTCTTGATGAGCTTCAAGAGATAGTCACTGGAAATGGTTTTCACTTCACAGGTATGTCTTGTCAGGTTTAATAAGTGGGATTTCTTGCCTTATAAATGGGGTTGGGACCATCAGTTGTGTTGTGCAGAAATCTGGTGGATACACAGCTGATAGTCCTACTGAACAGACTGTTAGAATGTGTATTATGGCAAGAAAAAAGCAGCTAAGTAAAGAAAAACGAGTGTCCATCATTACTTTAAGAAATGAAGGTCAGTCAGTCCGAAAAATTGGGAAAACTTTGAAAGTGTCCCCAAGTGCAGTTGCAAAAACCATCAAGCGCTACAAAGAAACTGGCTCACATCAGGACCGCCCCAGGAAAGGAAGACCAAGAGTCACCTCTGCTTCTGAGGATAAGTTTATCCGCGTCACCAGCCTCAGAAATCGCAGTTTAACAGCAGCTCAGATTAGAGACCAGGTCAATGCCACACAGAGTTCTAGCAGCAGACACATCTCTTCAACAACTGTTAAGAGGAGACTTTGTACAGCAGGCCTTCATGGTAAAATAGCTGCTAGGAAACCACTGCTAAGGACAGGCAACAAGCAGAAGAGACTTGTTTGGGCTAAAGAACACAAGGAATGGACATTAGACCAGTGGAAATCTGTGCTTTGGTCTGATGAGTCCAAATTTGAGATCTTTGGTTCCAACCACCGTGTCTTTGTGCGACGCAGAAAAGGTGAACGGATGGACTCTACATGCCTGGTTCCCACCGTGAAGCATGGAGGAGGAGGTGTGATGGTGTGGGGGTGATTTGCTGGTGACACTGTTGGGGATTTATTCAAAATTGAAGGCATACTGAACCAGCATGGCTACCACAGCATCTTGCAGCAGCATGCTATTCCATCCGCTTTGCGTTTAGTTGGACCATCATTTATTTTTCAACAGGACAATGACCCCAAACACACCTCCAGGCTGTGTAAGGGCTATTTGACCAAGAAGGAGAGTGATGAGGGACTACGCCAGATAACCTGGCCTCCACAGTCACCAGACCTGAACCCAATCGAGATGGTTTGGGGTGAGCTGGACCGCAGAGTGAAGGCAAAAGGGCCAACAAGTGCTAAGCATCTCTGGGAACTCCTTCAAGATTGTTGGAAGACCATTTCCGGTGACTACCTCTTGAAGCTCATCAAGAGAATGCCAAGAGTGTGCAAAGCAATCATTAAAGCAAAAGGTGGCTACTTTGAAGAACCTAGAATATAAGACATATTTTCAGTTGTTTCACACTTTTTTGTTAAGTATATAATTCCACATGTGTTAATTCATAGTTTTGATGCCTTCAGTGTGAATGTACAATTTCCATAGTCAAGAAAATACAGAAAAATCTTTAAATGCGAAGGTGTGTCCAAACTTTTGGTCTATACTGTATATGATAGAGAAATGGCCTCCCAATTCCATCTAGCTATGGTGGACTTCGTGACCTTAGACCGTTCCTAGTCCCTTGGTAGGATATAAACAACGAGTTATCTTTCCTAAAGCTTTTGGTAACTGAATGTTACCTAACCAGACATCTCCTCACTTCTAACGTATGTAACTCCACCTCTTTCTGGTTACTAGGATGTGGACAAAAGGAGGGTAGGAGGACTTCCTGAAGTCTGTTGAAACGAGTAGCTACCTTAGGGAGAGAGAGTGATTTTTAGACCAGATCCTGCCTATCATCCAGAATTTGAGTAAACGGCGAGGCCATAGACAGGGCCTGGATGTCACTAATGCTCCTGGCCGAGGTTAAAGATATTAAAGCGGTCTTAAGAGAGAGGGATTTAAGGGTTGCTGACTATTAGCTCAAACAGCGAGATAGTCAAGGCCTTTAGAACCAAATTTAAATACCAGGGAACCAAGCTGCTTTTAATAATGAGTCTAGATCTAAAAGCTGCCTTAATGAACCGAGAAACCCAGTAGTTACAAGCTACATCACAGCTATATAGGGCACCCAAGGCAGAAATCTGTACTTTAAGGGTGCTGGTGGATAACCCTAGTTCAAGACTTTTTTGTAAAAACTCCAAAGATTTGTCCTATTGGCACCCCCTCCCTATGAACCCCAGAACCAGAGAAAGACAAAAACTTTCTCCAACTTGTGGCATAAATCTGGGTTGTAACAGGTTTTCTCCTGTGCAGAATGGTTACTAGACCTTTGGAAAAACCTTTCTGATTTGGCAGTGTCCTTTCAAGTTCCACACCGTCAAGTGGAGGCCAGTTGCTTGAGGATGGAATATCGGACCCCGGAGAAGGAGATATGGAATCTCTGGAAGAACCCAAGGATCGTAGATGGACACCCTCCTGGGCCAAAAGGGTGCGATCAGCAGAACCCTGGCCTTGTCCTCCCTGATCTTTCTTATTACCATGAGAAGAACAGCCAACCAGGGGGGGAGGAGTCATACGCCAGGCTGAAATACCAACGAATCAGGAAAGCGTCCACAGCTAGGGGATTTAGGGAACACAAGATCTTTGTCTTCCGATTTAGTTTTGTGGCAAACGGATCTACCTGACCGGAGGCCCCCCCCCATCTTCGGCTATTTGGGTAAAAATTCCTTGATTTAGTTCCCATTCCCCTTGCATCAGAGGATAGCAGCTTAGGAAATCTGCTCTCATGTTTTCTTTTTCCATTATATAGAGGGCCATCAGGGAAAGGAGGTGACTTTCTGTAATCTGGAAGAGATGATCTGTCACTCTCATCAGCGATCTTGACCATGTATCCCCCTGGTGGTTCACATATGCTACCGCAACTAGATTATCCAAGAGGATCTTTACATTCTGGCCCTGAAGGAAAGGTAAGAAATTATTCACCGCCTTGTCTACCGCCAGAAGTTCTTTTGCATTGGAGGAGAGACCCTTTTCGATATCTGACCAGGTCCCCTGGGCTACCATATCTCCCAGATGGGCTCCCCACCCTCTCAGACTCGCATCTGTGGTAATTGTTCTAGTGACCCTAAGTACCCAGGGAACCCCTCGAGATAGGTTAGGCTCATCCTGCCACCACTATAAAGATTTTACTGACCGGGGTGATAAGGACATCTTCCCTTCCAAGTGCCCCTTAAGAGAAACTTCATTATGTAGCACATCCCACTGTAGAACTGTGGCGCCCCTGAAGATTCGACCGCCACAGGGATGCTGCACTTCTGTAATGGAGTGTAGTGTTCCTCCTCCGAGGTAAGAACAGCGTGATGGTCGGGACCCAACCTTTGCATCCAACACCACATTTCTCCACCAGAGGGGGCTAGTATGCACCAGGTGCTGCCCTCCTGGTTACAGGGAGACTGGGGAACCAAGAGTGAGGGGAACCAGTTAGTGGGTGAGGGTGGAGGACTTACAATTTAGTGACACTTTAAATTTCATATTTAATAAAAAGCCATCTTTGGTTTTGGTCTTTGTGCTGTTAATTACTGTGAGGTATTGTGATCTCCCACCCTGAACGTGGATCCTGTGTGAACCTACAGTGGATGGAGACACAGCCCTCATACCCCAGCCTTGGAACGAGGGGCAGGTTGCAGACGAGGAATGTCTCAACCCGGTCAAGGACCACGACCAAGAAGGCCCGGAGCTAAAGAGTGTAGCTCCACAGCAAATGGATCCCGGGGAGGATGCAGACGGAGCAGTGTACGCCACCTGTCCTCACCACCTGATATATTCAGAGGGAGTCCAGCTGCAAGAGGGGTACCGGCCCCCGACACCCGACCTTGCTACTCCATGTCCTGGTTGGTAAAGCCCGGTAGGCCCAGAGGATCCCATCGGGTATCGGAAGGAGCAGAGCTGCCACCCGTGCCCTTGTTCTGAGAGGAGTTCAGAGGGAGATCCGGCCTATCTACACACACACAGACAGGAGAGGATACGGTCTGTAGTTCAGGAACACTCAGGTGCGGGGTCCCGATTGAATGCTGGACTTGCTCGGAGGTTGTCGGACCCCGGTCCCTGGTGACCGCAGGACTCCGTGGGGAGCAGGGAGTCGCCTTCCTTCTGCCATCTCTAATGTGAGTAAAGCCTTGGAAATTCATCCCTATGGCCTCCGGACTGTTCATTACGCGCCATTCCGTGCGACGCCGCGTCCCTACTGCCGCACTACTACCCCCCCTTTATCCTGCTTTACCGGCCCTGAGGCCGCACTCCGCCTGTAGGGAGCGGCGAGAACTTTAGCCGCCATGACTCCAGGCCTCAGCGGACTGTAGTTGCGCTGGTGGCGCATCACCAGACACCACAGGTGGCGTAGTCGACAATTACCACTCAACCCGGAAAGCCCTAGCATAATTTTCAATGTGACGGCCCTGGGCAAGGAACGGGTCCAGGCCACGACTGCACCCCCGTTCTCAACATCTGACCCGACTCCGAGTACCCCCATCTTCCCAGGGCAGGGCTGAGAGCGTCACATCACCATGTGTAGGGGTGGATTCAGTGAGGAGAAGTGAGAGGAGCAGGGGCTCTGCAGGAGCTCTGCTCGGTAGGCAGGCTCGGCCTGTCATGCCCAAGAAGGAGAGAGGAGTGGGAGCTAGGGAGGAAGGCTCCAGTAACTTAAGGGATCCCAGGGGGTACGGTGAGTGCAGGACGGCACCCGTACGCCCGAATCTGCCAGGTGTCAGAGGGATCAGGCTGCAAGAAGGGAACCGGTCCCTGGACTAGCCGAGTTACTTCAGGTCTCGGCTGGAAAACTTTCATTGTGCAGTTGCCACAACCTCACCTAAGCCGCCGTGAAGGGCACCAAGCAAGGTCCGGGAACTTCAAGTTGCCCAGAGGGATCTCAAGGTAACAGATCGGCACTTTGTGTGGCGGGGCGCATGGCAGGAGGGAGAAGACCCACCGCGGGAAGTCAGCTAAGAAAGGAACATACAGAAAGGGGGTCTCGTTAAGTGCTCTTGAAGTACGTGGGAGAGTGCTGAGCCCCTGCCTGGTAAACGCAGCGCGACATGGGAGGCTGACACCTGTACAGTGCACCTGAGGAAGCTAAAGAACTATGAGTAAACTCGGATGACTGCACCCCACTGTTTCTGTCAGTTATTTCTACAACGCTATCGCTCCTGCACTACAACGCCCAGCATCACCATCTGCATCTACACTGCCCTGGAGCTGTGCTCTGCCTGTGGAGAGCCATGCCAACCCAGCTGCCCTAACATCTGCTTCAGAGGTCTGCAGCAGCGCCGGTACTCATTACCGGGAACCACAGGTGGCGTCACGAGACAAAACTGTTAACAAACCCTTTTTTTTTAAAGAGTGACCCCAGGGTACGGGCCCGTGACATCCGAAGAAGGTAAAGGCCCGGGTACCGAGTCACCCATATTCCCCCTGGGCGAGTCATACTACACCACACAGGAGAGCCGACAGATCCTCTATAAACTACACCACACAGGAGAGCTGACAGATCCTCTATATACTACACAATACAGGAGAGCTGACAGATCCTCTATATACTACACCACACAGGAGAGCTGACAGATCCTCTATATACTACACAATACAGGAGAGCTGACAGATCCTCTATATACTACACCACACAGGAGAGCTGACACATCCTCTATATACTACACCACACAGGAGAGCCGACACATCCTCTATATACTACACCACACAGGAGAGCCGACAGATCCTCTATATACTACACCACACAGGAGAGCTGACAGATCCTCTATATACTACACCACACAGGAGAGCTGACAGATCCTCTATATACTACACAATACAGGAGAGCTGACAGATCCTCTATATACTACACCACACAGGAGAGCCGACAGATCCTCTATATACTACACCACACAGGAGAGCTGACAGATCCACTATATACTACACCACACAGGAGAGCTGACAGATCCTCTATATACTACACCACATAGGAGAGCCGACAGATCCTCTATATACTACACCACACAGGAGAGCTGACAGATCCTCTATATACTACACCACACAGGAGAGCTGACAGATCCTCTATATACTACACCACACAGGAGAGCTGACAGATCCTCCATATACTACACAATACAGGAGAGCTGACAGATCCACTATATACTACACCACACAGGAGAGCTGACACATCCTCTATATACTACACAATACAGGAGAGCTGACAGATCCACTATATACTACACCACACAGGAGAGTTGACACATCCTCTATATACTACACCACACAGGAGAGCCGACAGATCCTCTATATACTACACCACACAGGAGAGCTGACACATCCTCTATGTACTACACAATACATGAGAGCTGACAGATCCACTATATACTACACCACACAGGAGAGCTGACAGATCCTCTATATACTACACCACACAGGAGAGCTGACAGATCCTCTATATACTACACCACACAGGAGAGCTGACAGATCCTCTATATACTACACCACACAGGAGAGCCGACAGATCCTCTATATACTACACCACACAGGAGAGCTGACAGATACTCTATATACTACACCACCCAGGAGAGCTGACAGATCCTCTATACACTACACCACACAGGAGAGCTGACACATCCTCTATATACTACACAATACAGGAGAGCTGACAGATCCTCTATATACTACACCACACAGGAGAGCCGACACATCCTCTATATACTACACCACACAGGAGAGCTGACAGATCCTCTATATACTACACCACACAGGAGAGTCGACAGATCCACTATATACTACACCACACAGGAGAGCCGACAGATCCTCTATATACTACACCACACAGGAGAGCTGACACATCCTCTATATACTACACAATACAGGAGAGCTGACAGATCCACTATATACTACACCACACAGGAGAGCTGACAGATCCTCTATATACTACACCACACAGGAGAGCTGACAGATCCTCTATATACTACACCACACAGGAGAGCCGACAGATCCTCTATATACTACACCACACAGGAGAGCTGACATATCCTCTATATACTACACCACACAGGAGAGCTGACATATCCTCTATATACTACACCATACAGGAGAGCTGACACATCCTCTATATACTACACAATACAGGAGAGCTGACAGATCCTCTATATACTACACCACACAGGAGAGCTGACACATCCTCTATATACTACACCACACAGGAGAGCCGACACATCCTCTATATACTACACCACACAGGAGAGCCGACAGATCCTCTATATACTACACCACACAGGAGAGCTGACAGATCCTCTGTATACTACACCACACAGGAGAGCTGACACATCCTCTATATACTACACCACACAGGAGAGCTGACAGATCCTCTGTATACTACACCACACAGGAGAGCTGACACATCCTCTATATACTACACCACACAGGAGAGCCGACAGATCCTCTATATACTACACCACACAGGAGAGCTGACAGATCCACTATATACTACACCACACAGGAGAGCTGACAGATCCTCTATATACTACACCACATAGGAGAGCCGACAGATCCTCTATATACTACACCACACAGGAGAGCCGACAGATCCTCTATATACTACACCACACAGGAGAGCTGACACATCCTCTATATACTACACCACACAGGAGAGCTGACAGATCCTCTATATACTACACCACACAGGAGAGCTGACAGATCCTCTATATACTACACCACACAGGAGAGCTGACAGATCCTCCATATACTACACAATACAGGAGAGCTGACAGATCCACTATATACTACACCACACAGGAGAGCTGACACATCCTCTATATACTACACAATACAGGAGAGCTGACAGATCCACTATATACTACACCACACAGGAGAGCTGACAGATCATCCATATACTACACCACACAGGAGAGCTGACACATCCTCTATATACTACACCACACAGGAGAGCTGACAGATCCTCTATATACTACACCACACAGGAGAGCTGACACATCCTCTATATACTACACAATACAGGAGAGCTGACAGATCCACTATATACTACACCACACAGGAGAGCTGACAGATCCTCTATATACTACACCACACAGGAGAGCTGACAGATTCTCTATATACTACACCACACAGGACAGATCCTCTATATACTACACCACACAGGAGAGCTGACAGATCCTCTATATACTACACCACACAGGAGAGCTGACAGATCCTCTATATACTACACCACACAGGAGAGCTGACAGATCCTCTATATACTACACCACACAGGAGAGCTGACAGATCCTCTATATACTACACCACACAGGAGAGCTGACAGATCCTCCATATACTACACAATACAGGAGAGCTGACAGATCCACTATATACTACACCACACAGGAGAGCTGACACATCCTCTATATACTACACAATACAGGAGAGCTGACAGATCCTCTATATACTACACCACACAGGAGAGCTGACACATCCTCTATATACTACACAATACAGGAGAGCTGACAGATCCTCTATATACTACACCACACAGGAGAGCTGACACATCCTCTATATACTACACAATACAGGAGAGCTGACAGATCCACTATATACTACACCACACAGGAGAGCTGACAGATCCTCTATATACTACACCACACAGGAGAGCTGACAGATCCTCTATATACTACACCACACAGGACAGATCCTCTATATACTACACCACACAGGAGAGCTGACAGATCCTCTATATACTACACCACACAGGAGAGCTGACAGATCCTCTATATACTACACCACACAGGAGAGCTGACAGATCCTCCATATACTACACAATACAGGAGAGCTGACAGATCCACTATATACTACACCACACAGGAGAGCTGACACATCCTCTATATACTACACAATACAGGAGAGCTGACAGATCCACTATATACTACACCACACAGGAGAGCTGACACATCCTCTATATACTACACCACACAGGAGAGCCGACAGATCCTCTATATACTACACCACACAGGAGAGCTGACACATCCTCTATATACTACACAATACAGGAGAGCTGACAGATCCACTATATACTACACCACACAGGAGAGCTGACAGATCCTCTATATACTACACCACACAGGAGAGCTGACAGATCCTCTATATACTACACCACACAGGACAGATCCTCTATATACTACACCACACAGGAGAGCTGACAGATCCTCTATATACTACACCACACAGGAGAGCTGACAGATCCTCTATACACTACACCACACAGGAAAGCTGACAGATCCTCTATATGCTACATCACATAGGAGAGTTGACAGATCCTCAATATACTACACCACACAGGAGAGCTGACACATCCTCTATATACTACACCACACAGGAGAGCTGACACATCCTCTATATACTACACAATACAGGAGAGCTGACAGATCCACTAAATACTACACCACACAGGAGAGCTGACAGATCCTCTATATACTACACCACACAGGAGAGCTGACAGATCCTCTATATACTACACCACCCAGGAGAGCTGACAGATCCTCTATACACTACACCACACAGGAGAGCTGACAGATCCTCTATATACTACACCACACAGGAGAGCTGACACATCCTCTATATACTACACAATACAGGAGAGCTGACAGATCCACTATATACTACACCACACAGGAGAGCCGACAGATCCTCTATATACTACACCACACAGGAGAGCTGACAGATCCACTATATACTACACCACACAGGAGAGCTGACAGATCCTCTATATACTACACCACACAGGAGAGCTGACAGATCCACTATATACTACACCACACAGGAGAGCTAACAGATCCACTATATACTACACCACACAGGAGAGCTGACAGATCCTCTATATACTACACCACACAGGAGAGCTGACAGATCCACTATATACTACACAATACAGGAGAGCTGACAGATCCACTATATACTACACCACACAGGAGAGCCGACAGATCCTCTATATACTACACCACACAGGAGAGCTGACAGATCCACTATCTACTACACCTCACAGGAGAGCTGACAGATCCTCTATATACTACACCTCACAGGAGAGCTGACACATCCTCTATATACTACACAATACAGGAGAGCTGACACATCCTCTATATACTACACCACACAGGAGAGCCGACAGATCCTCTATATACTACACCACACAGGAGAGCTGACAGATCCTCTATATACTACACCTCACAGGAGAGCTGACACATCCTCTATATACTACACAATACAGGAGAGCTGACACATCCACTATATACTACACCACACAGGAGAGCTGACAGATCCACTATATACTACACCACACAGGAGAGCTGACAGATCCTCTATATACTACACCACACAGGAGAGCTGACACATCCTCTATATACTACACCACACAGGAGAGCTGACAGATCCTCTATATACTACACCACCCAGGAGAGCTGACAGATCCTCTATACACTACACCACACAGGAGAGCTGACAGATCCTCTATATACTACACCACACAGGAGAGCTGACACATCCTCTATATACTACACAATACAGGAGAGCTGACAGATCCACTATATACTACACCACACAGGAGAGCCGACAGATCCTCTATATACTACACCACACAGGAGAGCTGACAGATCCTCTATATACTACACCTCACAGGAGAGCTGACACATCCTCTATATACTACACAATACAGGAGAGCTGACACATCCTCTATATACTACACCACACAGGAGAGCTGACAGATCCTCTATACACTACACCACACAGGAGAGCTGACACATCCTCTATATACTACACAATACAGGAGAGCTGACACATCCTCTATATACTACACCACACAGGAGAGCCGACAGATCCTCTATATACTACACCACACAGGAGAGCTGACACATCCTCTATATACTACACAATACAGGAGAGCTGACAGATCCACTATATACTACACCACACAGGAGAGCTGACAGATCCTCTATATACTACACCACACAGGAGAGCTGACAGATCCTCTATATACTACACCACACAGGAGAGCCGACAGATCCTCTATATACTACACCACACAGGAGAGCTGACATATCCTCTATATACTACACCACACAGGAGAGCTGACATATCCTCTATATACTACACAATACAGGAGAGCTGACAGATCCTCTATATACTACACCACACAGGAGAGCTGACACATCCTCTATATACTACACCACACAGGAGAGCCGACACATCCTCTATATACTACACCACACAGGAGAGCCGACAGATCCTCTATATACTACACCACACAGGAGAGCTGACACATCCTCTATATACTACACCACACAGGAGAGCCGACAGATCCTCTATATACTACACCACACAGGAGAGCTGACAGATCCACTATATACTACACCACACAGGAGAGCTGACAGATCCTCTATATACTACACCACATAGGAGAGCCGACAGATCCTCCATATACTACACCACACAGGAGAGCCGACAGATCCTCTATATACTACACCACACAGGAGAGCTGACACATCCTCTATATACTACACAATACAGGAGAGCTGACAGATCCACTATATACTACATCACACAGGAGAGCTGACAGATCCTCTATATACTACACAATACAGGAGAGCTGACAGATCCACTATATACTACACCACACAGGAGAGCCGACAGATCCTCTATATACTACACCACACAGGAGAGCTGACACATCCTCTATATACTACACAATACAGGAGAGCTGACAGATCCACTATATACTACACCACACAGGAGAGCTGACAGATCCTCTATATACTACACCACACAGGAGAGCTGACAGATCCTCTATATACTACACCACACAGGAGAGCTGACAGATCCTCTATATACTACACAATACAGGAGAGCTGACAGATCCACTATATACTACACCACACAGGAGAGCTGACAGATCCTCTATATACTACACCACACAGGAGAGCTGACACATCCTCTATATACTACACCACACAGGAGAGCTGACACATCCACTATATACTACACAATACAGGAGAGCTGACAGATCCACTATATACTACACCACACAGGAGAGCTGACAGATCCTCTATATACTACACCACACAGGAGAGCTGACAGATCGTCTATATACTACACCACCCAGGAGAGCTGACAGATCCTCTATACACTACACCACACAGGAGAGCTGACAGATCCTCTATATACTACACCACACAGGAGAGCTGACACATCCTCTATATACTACACAATACAGGAGAGCTGACAGATCCACTATATACTACACCACACAGGAGAGCCGACAGATCCTCTATATACTACACCACACAGGAGAGCTGACAGATCCTCTATATACTACACCTCACAGGAGAGCTGACACATCCTCTATATACTACACAATACAGGAGAGCTGACACATCCTCTATATACTACACCACACAGGAGAGCCGACAGATCCTCTATATACTACACCACACAGGAGAGCTGACACATCCTCTATATACTACACAATACAGGAGAGCTGACAGATCCACTATATACTACACCACACAGGAGAGCTGACAGATCCTCTATATACTACACCACACAGGAGAGCTGACAGATCCTCTATATACTACACCACACAGGAGAGCCGACAGATCCTCTATATACTACACCACACAGGAGAGCTGACATATCCTCTATATACTACACCACACAGGAGAGCTGACATATCCTCTATATACTACACAATACAGGAGAGCTGACAGATCCTCTATATACTACACCACACAGGAGAGCTGACACATCCTCTATATACTACACCACACAGGAGAGCCGACACATCCTCTATATACTACACCACACAGGAGAGCCGACAGATCCTCTATATACTACACCACACAGGAGAGCTGACACATCCTCTATATACTACACCACACAGGAGAGCTGACAGATCCTCTATATACTACACCACACAGGAGAGCTGACACATCCTCTATATACTACACCACACAGGAGAGCTGACAGATCCTCTATATACTACACCACACAGGAGAGCTGACAGATCCTCTATATACTACACCACACAGGAGAGCTGACAGATCCTCTATATACTACACCACACAGGAGAGCTGACACATCCTCTATATACTACACCACACAGGAGAGCTGACACATCCTCTATATACTACACAATACAGGAGAGCCGACAGATCCTCTATATACTACACCACACAGGAGAGCTGACACATCCTCTATATACTACACCACACAGGAGAGCTGACAGATCCTCTATATACTACACCACACAGGAGAGCTGACAGATCCTCTATATACTACACCACACAGGAGAGCTGACACATCCTCTATATACTACACCACACAGGAGAGCTGACAGATCCTCTATATACTACACCACACAGGAGAGCTGACAGATCCTCTATATACTACACCACACAGGAGAGCTGACAGATCCTCTATATACTACACCACACAGGAGAGTTGAAACATCCTCTATATACTACACCACACAGGAGAGCTGACACATCCTCTATATACTACACCACACAGGAGAGCTAACAGATCCTCTATATACTACACCACACAGGAGAGCTGACAGATCCTCTATATACTACACCACACAGGAGAGCTGACAGATCCTCTATATACTACACCACACAGGACAGCTGACAGATCCTCTATATACTACACCACACAGGAGAGCTGACAGATCCTCTATATACTACACCACACAGGAGAGCTGACAGATCCTCTATATACTACACCACACAGGACAGCTGACAGATCCTCTATATACTACACCACACAGGAGAGCTGACAGATCCTCTATATACTACACCACACAGGAGAGCTGACAGATCCTCTATATACTACACCACACAGGAGAGCTGACAGATCCTCTATATACTACACCACACAGGAGAGCTGACAGATCCTCCATATACTACACAATACAGGAGAGCTGACAGATCCACTATATACTACACCACACAGGAGAGCTGACACATCCTCTATATACTACACAATACAGGAGAGCTGACAGATCCACTATATACTACACCACACAGGAGAGCTGACACATCCTCTATATACTACACCACACAGGAGAGCTGACAGATCCTCTATATACTACACCACACAGGAGAGCTGACACATCCTCTATATACTACACAATACAGGAGAGCTGACAGATCCACTATATACTACACCACACAGGAGAGCTGACAGATCCTCTATATACTACACCACACAGGAGAGCTGACAGATCCTCTATATACTACACCACACAGGACAGATCCTCTATATACTACACCACACAGGAGAGCTGACAGATCCTCTATATACTACACCACACAGGAGAGCTGACAGATCCTCTATATACTACACCACACAGGAGAGCTGACAGATCCTCCATATACTACACAATACAGGAGAGCTGACAGATCCACTATATACTACACCACACAGGAGAGCTGACACATCCTCTATATAATACACAATACAGGAGAGCTGACAGATCCACTATATACTACACCACACAGGAGAGCTGACACATCCTCAATATACTACACCACACAGGAGAGCCGACAGATCCTCTATATACTACACCACACAGGAGAGCTGACACATCCTCTATATACTACACAATACAGGAGAGCTGACAGATCCACTATATACTACACCACACAGGAGAGCTGACAGATCCTCTATATACTACACCACACAGGAGAGCTGACAGATCCTCTATATACTACACCACACAGGACAGATCCTCTATATACTACACCACACAGGAGAGCTGACAGATCCTCTATATACTACACCACACAGGAGAGCTGACAGATACTCTATACACTACACCACAAAGGAAAGCTGACAGATCCTCTATATGCTACATCACATAGGAGAGTTGACAGATCCTCAATATACTACACCACACAGGAGAGCTGACACATCCTCTATATACTACACCACACAGGAGAGCTGACACATCCTCTATATACTACATAATACAGGAGAGCTGACAGATCCACTATATACTACACCACACAGGAGAGCTGACAGATCCTCTATATACTACACCACACAGGAGAGCTGACAGATCCTCTATATACTACACCACCCAGGAGAGCTGACAGATCCTCTATACACTACACCACACAGGAGAGCTGACAGATCCTCTATATACTACACCACACAGGAGAGCTGACACATCCTCTATATACTACACAATACAGGAGAGCTGACAGATCCACTATATACTACACCACACAGGAGAGCCGACAGATCCTCTATATACTACACCACACAGGAGAGCTGACAGATCCACTATATACTACACCACACAGGAGAGCTGACAGATCCTCTATATACTACACCACACAGGAGAGCTGACAGATCCACTATATACTACACCACACAGGAGAGCTGACAGATCCACTATATACTACACCACACAGGAGAGCTGACAGATCCTCTATATACTACACCACACAGGAGAGCTGACAGATCCACTATATACTACACAATACAGGAGAGCTGACAGATCCACTATATACTACACCACACAGGAGAGCCGACAGATCCTCTATATACTACACCACACAGGAGAGCTGACAGATCCACTATCTACTACACCTCACAGGAGAGCTGACAGATCCTCTATATACTACACCTCACAGGAGAGCTGACACATCCTCTATATACTACACAATACAGGAGAGCTGACACATCCTCTATATACTACACCACACAGGAGAGCCAACAGATCCTCTATATACTACACCACACAGGAGAGCTGACAGATCCTCTATATACTACACCTCACAGGAGAGCTGACACATCCTCTATATACTACACAATACAGGAGAGCTGACACATCCACTATATACTACACCACACAGGAGAGCTGACAGATCCACTATATACTACACCACACAGGAGAGCTGACAGATCCTCTATATACTACACCACACAGGAGAGCTGACACATCCTCTATATACTACACCACACAGGAGAGCTGACAGATCCTCTATATACTACACCACCCAGGAGAGCTGACAGATCCTCTATACACTACACCACACAGGAGAGCTGACAGATCCTCTATATACTACACCACACAGGAGAGCTGACACATCCTCTATATACTACACAATACAGGAGAGCTGACAGATCCACTATATACTACACCACACAGGAGAGCCGACAGATCCTCTATATACTACACCACACAGGAGAGCTGACAGATCCTCTATATACTACACCTCACAGGAGAGCTGACACATCCTCTATATACTACACAATACAGGAGAGCTGACACATCCTCTATATACTACACCACACAGGAGAGCCGACAGATCCTCTATATACTACACCACACAGGAGAGCTGACAGATCCTCTATATACTACACCTCACAGGAGAGCTGACACATCCTCTATATACTACACAATACAGGAGAGCTGACACATCCTCTATATACTACACCACACAGGAGAGCTGACAGATCCTCTATACACTACACCACACAGGAGAGCTGACACATCCTCTATATACTACACAATACAGGAGAGCTGACACATCCTCTATATACTACACCACACAGGAGAGCCGACAGATCCTCTATATACTACACCACACAGGAGAGCTGACACATCCTCTATATACTACACAATACAGGAGAGCTGACAGATCCACTATATACTACACCACACAGGAGAGCTGACAGATCCTCTATATACTACACCACACAGGAGAGCTGACAGATCCTCTATATACTACACCACACAGGAGAGCCGACAGATCCTCTATATACTACACCACACAGGAGAGCTGACATATCCTCTATATACTACACCACACAGGAGAGCTGACATATCCTCTATATACTACACAATACAGGAGAGCTGACAGATCCTCTATATACTACACCACACAGGAGAGCTGACACATCCTCTATATACTACACCACACAGGAGAGCCGACACATCCTCTATATACTACACCACACAGGAGAACCGACAGATCCTCTATATACTACACCACACAGGAGAGCTGACACATCCTCTATATACTACACCACACAGGAGAGCCGACAGATCCTCTATATACTACACCACACAGGAGAGCTGACAGATCCACTATATACTACACCACACAGGAGAGCTGACAGATCCTCTATATACTACACCACATAGGAGAGCCGACAGATCCTCTATATACTACACCACACAGGAGAGCCGACAGATCCTCTATATACTACACCACACAGGAGAGCTGACACATCCTCTATATACTACACAATACAGGAGAGCTGACAGATCCACTATATACTACATCACACAGGAGAGCTGACAGATCCTCTATATACTACACAATACAGGAGAGCTGACAGATCCACTATATACTACACCACACAGGAGAGCCGACAGATCCTCTATATACTACACCACACAGGAGAGCTGACACATCCTCTATATACTACACAATACAGGAGAGCTGACAGATCCACTATATACTACACCACACAGGAGAGCTGACAGATCCTCTATATACTACACCACACAGGAGAGCTGACAGATCCTCTATATACTACACCACACAGGAGAGCTGACAGATCCTCTATATACTACACAATACAGGAGAGCTGACAGATCCACTATATACTACACCACACAGGAGAGCTGACAGATCCTCTATATACTACACCACACAGGAGAGCTGACAGATCGTCTATATACTACACCACACAGGAGAGCTGACACATCCTCTATATACTACACCACACAGGAGAGCTGACACATCCTCTATATACTACACAATACAGGATCGCTGACAGATCCACTATATACTACACCACACAGGAGAGCTGACAGATCCTCTATATACTACACCACACAGGAGAGCTGACAGATCGTCTATATACTACACCACCCAGGAGAGCTGACAGATCCTCTATACACTACACCACACAGGAGAGCTGACAGATCCTCTATATACTACACCACACAGGAGAGCTGACACATCCTCTATATACTACACAATACAGGAGAGCTGACAGATCCACTATATACTACACCACACAGGAGAGCCGACAGATCCTCTATATACTACACCACACAGGAGAGCTGACAGATCCTCTATATACTACACCTCACAGGAGAGCTGACACATCCTCTATATACTACACAATACAGGAGAGCTGACATATCCTCTATATACTACACCACACAGGAGAGCTGACATATCCTCTATATACTACACAATACAGGAGAGCTGACAGATCCTCTATATACTACACCACACAGGAGAGCTGACACATCCTCTATATACTACACCACACAGGAGAGCCGACACATCCTCTATATACTACACCACACAGGAGAACCGACAGATCCTCTATATACTACACCACACAGGAGAGCTGACACATCCTCTATATACTACACCACACAGGAGAGCCGACAGATCCTCTATATACTACACCACACAGGAGAGCTGACAGATCCACTATATACTACACCACACAGGAGAGCTGACAGATCCTCTATATACTACACCACATAGGAGAGCCGACAGATCCTCTATATACTACACCACACAGGAGAGCCGACAGATCCTCTATATACTACACCACACAGGAGAGCTGACACATCCTCTATATACTACACAATACAGGAGAGCTGACAGATCCACTATATACTACATCACACAGGAGAGCTGACAGATCCTCTATATACTACACAATACAGGAGAGCTGACAGATCCACTATATACTACACCACACAGGAGAGCCGACAGATCCTCTATATACTACACCACACAGGAGAGCTGACACATCCTCTATATACTACACAATACAGGAGAGCTGACAGATCCACTATATACTACACCACACAGGAGAGCTGACAGATCCTCTATATACTACACCACACAGGAGAGCTGACAGATCCTCTATATACTACACCACACAGGAGAGCTGACAGATCCTCTATATACTACACAATACAGGAGAGCTGACAGATCCACTATATACTACACCACACAGGAGAGCTGACAGATCCTCTATATACTACACCACACAGGAGAGCTGACAGATCGTCTATATACTACACCACACAGGAGAGCTGACACATCCTCTATATACTACACCACACAGGAGAGCTGACACATCCTCTATATACTACACAATACAGGAGAGCTGACAGATCCACTATATACTACACCACACAGGAGAGCTGACAGATCCTCTATATACTACACCACACAGGAGAGCTGACAGATCGTCTATATACTACACCACCCAGGAGAGCTGACAGATCCTCTATACACTACACCACACAGGAGAGCTGACAGATCCTCTATATACTACACCACACAGGAGAGCTGACACATCCTCTATATACTACACAATACAGGAGAGCTGACAGATCCACTATATACTACACCACACAGGAGAGCCGACAGATCCTCTATATACTACACCACACAGGAGAGCTGACAGATCCTCTATATACTACACCTCACAGGAGAGCTGACACATCCTCTATATACTACAAAATACAGGAGAGCTGACACATCCTCTATATACTACACCACACAGGAGAGCCGACAGATCCTCTATACACTACACCACACAGGAGAGCTGACACATCCTCTATATACTACACAATACAGGAGAGCTGACACATCCTCTATATACTACACCACACAGGAGAGCCGACAGATCCTCTATATACTACACCACACAGGAGAGCTGACAGATCCTCTATATACTACACCACACAGGAGAGCCGACAGATCCTCTATATACTACACCACACAGGAGAGCTGACATATCCTCTATATACTACACCACACAGGAGAGCTGACATATCCTCTATATACTACACAATACAGGAGAGCTGACAGATCCTCTATATACTACACCACACAGGAGAGCTGACACATCCTCTATATACTACACCACACAGGAGAGCCGACACATCCTCTATATACTACACCACACAGGAGAGCCGACAGATCCTCTATATACTACACCACACAGGAGAGCTGACACATCCTCTATATACTACACCACACAGGAGAGCTGACACATCCTCTATATACTACACCACACAGGAGAGCTGACACATCCTCTATATACTACACAATACAGGAGAGCCGACAGATCCTCTATATACTACACCACACAGGAGAGCTGACACATCCTCTATATACTACACCACACAGGAGAGCTGACAGATCCTCTATATACTACACCACACAGGAGAGCTGACAGATCCTCTATTTACTACACCACACAAGAGAGCTGACAGATCCTCTATATACTACACCACACAGGAGAGTTGAAACATCCTCTATATACTACACCACACAGGAGAGCTGACAGATCCTCTATTTACTACACCACACAAGAGAGCTGACAGATCCTCTATATACTACACCACACAGGAGAGCTGACACATCCTCTATATACTACACCACACAGGAGAGCTAACAGATCCTCTATATACTACACCACACAGGAGAGCTGACAGATCCTCTATATACTACACCACACAGGAGAGCTGACAGATCCTCTATATACTACACCACACAGGACAGCTGACAGATCCTCTATATACTACACCACACAGGAGAGCTGACAGATCCTCTATATACTACACCACACAGGAGAGCTGACAGATCCTCTATATACTACACCACACAGGAGAGCTGACAGATCCTCTATATACTACACCACACAGGAGAGCTGACAGATCCTCTATATACTACACCACACAGGAGAGCTAACAGATCCTCTATATACTACACCACACAGGAGAGCTGACAGATCCTCTATATACTACACCACACAGGAGAGCTGACACATCCTCTATATACTACACAATACAGGAGAGCTGACAGATCCACTATATACTACACCACACAGGAGAGCTGACACATCCTCTATATACTACACCACACAGGAGAGCCGACAGATCCTCTATATACTACACCACACAGGAGAGCTGACACATCCTCTATATACTACACAATACAGGAGAGCTGACAGATCCACTATATACTACACCACACAGGAGAGCTGACAGATCCACTATATACTACACCACACAGGAGAGCTGACACATCCTCTATATACTACACAATACAGGAGAGCTGACAGATCCTCTATATACTACACCACACAGGAGAGCTGACAGATCCTCTATATACTACACCACACAGGAGAGCTGACAGATCCTCTATATACTACACCACACAGGAGAGCTGACAGATCCTCTATATACTACACCACACAGGAGAGCTGACACATCCTCTATATACTACACCACACAGGAGAGCCGACACATCCTCTATATACTACACCACACAGGAGAGCCGACAGATCCTCTATATACTACACCACACAGGAGAGCTGACACATCCTCTATATACTACACCACACAGGAGAGCCGACAGATCCTCTATATACTACACCACACAGGAGAGCTGACAGATCCACTATATACTACACCACACAGGAGAGCTGACAGATCCTCTATATACTACACCACATAGGAGAGCCGACAGATCCTCTATATACTACACCACACAGGAGAGCCGACAGATCCTCTATATACTACACCACACAGGAGAGCTGACACATCCTCTATATACTACACAATACAGGAGAGCTGACAGATCCACTATATACTACATCACACAGGAGAGCTGACAGATCCTCTATATACTACACAATACAGGAGAGCTGACAGATCCACTATATACTACACCACACAGGAGAGCCGACAGATCCTCTATATACTACACCACACAGGAGAGCTGACACATCCTCTATATACTACACAATACAGGAGAGCTGACAGATCCACTATATACTACATCACACAGGAGAGCTGACAGATCCTCTATATACTACACAATACAGGAGAGCTGACAGATCCACTATATACTACACCACACAGGAGAGCCGACAGATCCTCTATATACTACACCACACAGGAGAGCTGACACATCCTCTATATACTACACAATACAGGAGAGCTGACAGATCCACTATATACTACACCACACAGGAGAGCTGACAGATCCTCTATATACTACACCACACAGGAGAGCTGACAGATCCTCTATATACTACACCACACAGGAGAGCTGACAGATCCTCTATATACTACACAATACAGGAGAGCTGACAGATCCACTATATACTACACCACACAGGAGAGCTGACAGATCCTCTATATACTACACCACACAGGAGAGCTGACAGATCGTCTATATACTACACCACACAGGAGAGCTGACACATCCTCTATATACTACACCACACAGGAGAGCTGACACATCCTCTATATACTACACAATACAGGAGAGCTGACAGATCCACTATATACTACACCACACAGGAGAGCTGACAGATCCTCTATATACTACACCACACAGGAGAGCTGACAGATCGTCTATATACTACACCACCCAGGAGAGCTGACAGATCCTCTATACACTACACCACACAGGAGAGCCGACAGATCATCTATATACTACACCACACAGGAGAGCTGACAGATCCTCAATATACTACACCACACAGGAGAGCTGACAGATCCTCTATACACTACACCACACAGGAGAGCTGACAGATCCTCTATATACTACACCACACAGGAGAGCTGACACATCCTCTATATACTACACAATACAGGAGAGCTGACAGATCCACTATATACTACACCACACAGGAGAGCCGACAGATCCTCTATATACTACACCACACAGGAGAGCTGACAGATCCTCTATATACTACACCTCACAGGAGAGCTGACACATCCTCTATATACTACACAATACAGGAGAGCTGACACATCCTCTATATACTACACCACACAGGAGAGCCGACAGATCCTCTATATACTACACCACACAGGAGAGCTGACACATCCTCTATATACTACACAATACAGGAGAGCTGACAGATCCACTATATACTACACCACACAGGAGAGCTGACAGATCCTCTATATACTACACCACACAGGAGAGCTGACAGATCCTCTATATACTACACCACACAGGAGAGCCGACAGATCCTCTATATACTACACCACACAGGAGAGCTGACATATCCTCTATATACTACACCACACAGGAGAGCTGACATATCCTCTATATACTACACAATACAGGAGAGCTGACAGATCCTCTATATACTACACCACACAGGAGAGCTGACACATCCTCTATATACTACACCACACAGGAGAGCCGACACATCCTCTATATACTACACCACACAGGAGAGCCGACAGATCCTCTATATACTACACCACACAGGAGAGCTGACACATCCTCTATATACTACACCACACAGGAGAGCTGACAGATCCTCTATATACTACACCACACAGGAGAGCTGACACATCCTCTATATACTACACCACACAGGAGAGCTGACACATCCTCTATATACTACACCACACAGGAGAGCTGACACATCCTCTATATACTACACAATACAGGAGAGCCGACAGATCCTCTATATACTACACCACACAGGAGAGCTGACACATCCTCTATATACTACACCACACAGGAGAGCTGACAGATCCTCTATATACTACACCACACAGGAGAGCTGACAGATCCTCTATATACTACACCACACAGGAGAGCTGACACATCCTCTATATACTACACCACACAGGAGAGCTGACAGATCCTCTATATACTACACCACACAGGAGAGCTGACAGATCCTCTATATACTACACCACACAGGAGAGCTGACAGATCCTCTATATACTACACCACACAGGAGAGTTGAAACATCCTCTATATACTACACCACACAGGAGAGCTGACACATCCTCTATATACTACACCACACAGGAGAGCTAACAGATCCTCTATATACTACACCACACAGGAGAGCTGACAGATCCTCTATATACTACACCACACAGGAGAGCTGACAGATCCTCTATATACTACACCACACAGGACAGCTGACAGATCCTCTATATACTACACCACACAGGAGAGCTGACAGATCCTCTATATACTACACCACACAGGAGAGCTGACAGATCCTCTATATACTACACCACACATGACAGCTGACAGATCCTCTATATACTACACCACACAGGAGAGCTGACAGATCCTCTATATACTACACCACACAGGAGAGCTGACAGATCCTCTATATACTACACCACACAGGAGAGCTGACAGATCCTCTATATACTACACCACACAGGAGAGCTAACAGATCCTCTATATACTACACCACACAGGAGAGCTGACAGATCCTCTATATACTACACCACACAGGAGAGCTGACACATCCTCTATATACTACACAATACAGGAGAGCTGACAGATCCACTATATACTACACCACACAGGAGAGCTGACACATCCTCTATATACTACACCACACAGGAGAGCCGACAGATCCTCCATATACTACACCACACAGGAGAGCTGACACATCCTCTATATACTACACAATACAGGAGAGCTGACAGATCCACTATATACTACACCACACAGGAGAGCTGACAGATCCACTATATACTACACCACACAGGAGAGCTGACAGATCCACTATATACTACACCACACAGGAGAGCTGACACATCCTCTATATACTACACAATACAGGAGAGCTGACAGATCCTCTATATACTACACCACACAGGAGAGCTGACAGATCCTCTATATACTACACCACACAGGAGAGCTGACAGATCCTCTATATACTACACCACACAGGAGAGCTGACAGATCCTCTATATACTACACCACACAGGAGAGCTGACACATCCTCTATATACTACACCACACAGGAGAGCCGACACATCCTCTATATACTACACCACACAGGAGAGCCGACAGATCCTCTATATACTACACCACACAGGAGAGCTGACACATCCTCTATATACTACACCACACAGGAGAGCCGACAGATCCTCTATATACTACACCACACAGGAGAGCTGACAGATCCACTATATACTACACCACACAGGAGAGCTGACAGATCCTCTATATACTACACCACATAGGAGAGCCGACAGATCCTCTATATACTACACCACACAGGAGAGCCGACAGATCCTCTATATACTACACCACACAGGAGAGCTGACACATCCTCTATATACTACACAATACAGGAGAGCTGACAGATCCACTATATACTACATCACACAGGAGAGCTGACAGATCCTCTATATACTACACAATACAGGAGAGCTGACAGATCCACTATATACTACACCACACAGGAGAGCCGACAGATCCTCTATATACTACACCACACAGGAGAGCTGACACATCCTCTATATACTACACAATACAGGAGAGCTGACAGATCCACTATATACTACACCACACAGGAGAGCTGACAGATCCTCTATATACTACACCACACAGGAGAGCTGACAGATCCTCTATATACTACACCACACAGGAGAGCTGACAGATCCTCTATATACTACACAATACAGGAGAGCTGACAGATCCACTATATACTACACCACACAGGAGAGCTGACAGATCCTCTATATACTACACCACACAGGAGAGCTGACAGATCGTCTATATACTACACCACACAGGAGAGCTGACACATCCTCTATATACTACACCACACAGGAGAGCTGACACATCCTCTATATACTACACAATACAGGAGAGCTGACAGATCCACTATATACTACACCACACAGGAGAGCTGACAGATCCTCTATATACTACACCACACAGGAGAGCTGACAGATCGTCTATATACTACACCACCCAGGAGAGCTGACAGATCCTCTATACACTACACCACACAGGAGAGCTGACAGATCCTCTATATACTACACCACACAGGAGAGCTGACACATCCTCTATATACTACACAATACAGGAGAGCTGACAGATCCACTATATACTACACCACACAGGAGAGCCGACAGATCCTCTATATACTACACCACACAGGAGAGCTGACAGATCCTCTATATACTACACCTCACAGGAGAGCTGACACATCCTCTATATACTACACAATACAGGAGAGCTGACACATCCTCTATATACTACACCACACAGGAGAGCCGACAGTTCCTCTATACACTACACCACACAGGAGAGCTGACACATCCTCTATATACTACACAATACAGGAGAGCTGACACATCCTCTATATACTACACCACACAGGAGAGCCGACAGATCCTCTATATACTACACCACACAGGAGAGCTGACACATCCTCTATATACTACACAATACAGGAGAGCTGACAGATCCACTATATACTACACCACACAGGAGAGCTGACAGATCCTCTATATACTACACCACACAGGAGAGCTGACAGATCCTCTATATACTACACCACACAGGAGAGCCGACAGATCCTCTATATACTACACCACACAGGAGAGCTGACATATCCTCTATATACTACACCACACAGGAGAGCTGACATATCCTCTATATACTACACAATACAGGAGAGCTGACAGATCCTCTATATACTACACCACACAGGAGAGCTGACACATCCTCTATATACTACACCACACAGGAGAGCCGACACATCCTCTATATACTACACCACACAGGAGAGCCGACAGATCCTCTATATACTACACCACACAGGAGAGCTGACACATCCTCTATATACTACACCACACAGGAGAGCTGACAGATCCTCTATATACTACACCACACAGGAGAGCTGACACATCCTCTATATACTACACCACACAGGAGAGCTGACACATCCTCTATATACTACACCACACAGGAGAGCTGACAGATCCTCTATATACTACACAATACAGGAGAGCCGACAGATCCTCTATATACTACACCACACAGGAGAGCTGACACATCCTCTATATACTACACAATACAGGAGAGCCGACAGATCCTCTATATACTACACCACACAGGAGAGCTGACACATCCTCTATATACTACACCACACAGGAGAGCTGACAGATCCTCTATATACTACACCACACAGGAGAGCTGACAGATCCTCTATATACTACACCACACAGGAGAGCTGACACATCCTCTATATACTACACCACACAGGAGAGCTGACAGATCCTCTATATACTACACCACACAGGAGAGCTGACAGATCCTCTATATACTACACCACACAGGAGAGCTGACAGATCCTCTATATACTACACCACACAGGAGAGTTGAAACATCCTCTATATACTACACCACACAGGAGAGCTGACACATCCTCTATATACTACACCACACAGGAGAGCTGAAAGATCCTCTATATACTACACCACACGGGAGAGCTGACAGATCCACTATATACTACACCATACAGGAGAGCTGACACATCCTCTATATACTACACCACACAGGAGAGCTAACAGATCCTCTATATACTACACCACACAGGAGAGCTGACAGATCCTCTATATACTACACCACACAGGAGAGCTGACAGATCCTCTATATACTACACCACACAGGACAGCTGACAGATCCTCTATATACTACACCACACAGGAGAGCTGACAGATCCTCTATATACTACACCACACAGGAGAGCTGACAGACCCTCTATATACTACACCACACAGGACAGCTGACAGATCCTCTATATACTACACCACACAGGAGAGCTGACAGATCCTCTATATACTACACCACACAGGAGAGCTGACAGATCCTCTATATACTACACCACACAGGAGAGCTGACAGATCCTCTATATACTACACCACACAGGAGAGCTAACAGATCCTCTATATACTACACCACACAGGAGAGCTGACAGATCCTCTATATACTACACCACACAGGAGAGCTGACACATCCTCTATATACTACACCACACAGGAGAGCTGACAGATCCTCTATATACTACACCACACAGGAGAGCTGACAGATCCTCTATATACTACACCACACAGGACAGCTGACAGATCCTCTATATACTACACCACACAGGAGAGCTGACAGATCCTCTATATACTACACCACACAGGAGAGCTGACAGATCCTCTATATACTACACCACACAGGACAGCTGACAGATCCTCTATATACTACACCACACAGGAGAGCTGACAGATCCTCTATATACTACACCACACAGGAGAGCTGACAGATCCTCTATATACTACACCACACAGGAGAGCTGACAGATCCTCTATATACTACACCACACAGGAGAGCTAACAGATCCTCTATATACTACACCACACAGGAGAGCTGACAGATCCTCTATATACTACACCACACAGGAGAGCTGACACATCCTCTATATACTACACAATACAGGAGAGCTGACAGATCCACTATATACTACACCACACAGGAGAGCTGACACATCCTCTATATACTACACCACACAGGAGAGCCGACAGATCCTCTATATACTACACCACACAGGAGAGCTGACACATCCTCTATATACTACACAATACAGGAGAGCTGACAGATCCACTATATACTACACCACACAGGAGAGCTGACAGATCCACTATATACTACACCACACAGGAGAGCTGACACATCCTCTATATACTACACAATACAGGAGAGCTGACAGATCCTCTATATACTACACCACACAGGAGAGCTGACAGATCCTCTATATACTACACCACACAGGAGAGCTGACAGATCCTCTATATACTACACCACACAGGAGAGCTGACAGATCCTCTATATACTACACCACACAGGAGAGCCGACAGATCCTCTATATACTACACCACACAGGAGAGCTGACATATCCTCTATATACTACACCACACAGGAGAGCTGACAGATCCTCTATATACTACACCACACAGGAGAGCTGACAGATCCTCTATATACTACACCACACAAGAAAGCTGACAGATCCTCTATATGCTACATCACATAGGAGAGCTGACAGATCCTCAATATACTACATCACACAGGAGAGCTGACAGATCCTCTATATACTACACAATACAGGAGAGCTGACAGATCCACTATATACTACACCACACAGGAGAGCCGACAGATCCTCTATATACTACACCACACAGGAGAGCTGACACATCCTCTATATACTACACAATACAGGAGAGCTGACAGATCCACTATATACTACACCACACAGGAGAGCTGACAGATCCTCTATATACTACACCACCCAGGAGAGCTGACAGATCCTCTATATACTACACAATACAGGAGAGCTGACACATCCTCTATATACTACACAATACAGGAGAGCTGACAGATCCTCTATATACTACACAATACAGGAGAGCTGACACATCCTCTATATACTACACCACACAGGAGAGCTGACAGATCCTCTATATACTACACCACACAGGAGAGCTGACAGATCCTCTATATACTACACCACACAGGAGAGCTGACAGATCCTCTATATACTACACCACACAGGAGAGCTGACAGATCCTCTATATACTACACCACACAGGAGAGCTGACAGATCCTCTATATACTACACCACACAGGAGAGCTGACAGATCCTCTATATACTACACCACACAGGAGAGCTGACACATCCTCTATATACTACACAATACAGGAGAGCTGACAGATCCACTATATACTACACCACACAGGAGAGCTGACACATCCTCTATATACTACACCACACAGGAGAGCCGACAGATCCTCTATATACTACACCACACAGGAGAGCTGACACATCCTCTATATACTACACAATACAGGAGAGCTGACAGATCCACTATATACTACACCACACAGGAGAGCTGACAGATCCACTATATACTACACCACACAGGAGAGCTGACACATCCTCTATATACTACACAATACAGGAGAGCTGACAGATCCTCTATATACTACACCACACAGGAGAGCTGACAGATCCTCTATATACCACACCACACAGGAGAGCTGACAGATCCTCTATATACTACACCACACAGGAGAGCTGACAGATCCTCTATATACTACACCACACAGGAGAGCCGACAGATCCTCTATATACTACACCACACAGGAGAGCTGACATATCCTCTATATACTACACCACACAGGAGAGCTGACAGATCCTCTATATACTACACCACACAGGAGAGCTAACAGATCCTCTATATACTACACCACACAGGAGAGCTGACAGATCCTCTATATACTACACCACACAGGAGAGCTGACACATCCTCTATATACTACACAATACAGGAGAGCTGACAGATCCACTATATACTACACCACACAGGAGAGCTGACACATCCTCTATATACTACACCACACAGGAGAGCCGACAGATCCTCTATATACTACACCACACAGGAGAGCTGACACATCCTCTATATACTACACAATACAGGAGAGCTGACAGATCCACTATATACTACACCACACAGGAGAGCTGACAGATCCACTATATACTACACCACACAGGAGAGCTGACACATCCTCTATATACTACACAATACAGGAGAGCTGACAGATCCTCTATATACTACACCACACAGGAGAGCTGACAGATCCTCTATATACTACACCACACAGGAGAGCTGACAGATCCTCTATATACTACACCACACAGGAGAGCTGACAGATCCTCTATATACTACACCACACAGGAGAGCTGACAGATCCTCTATATACTACACCACACAGGAGAGCTGACAGATCCTCTATATACTACACCACACAGGAGAGCTGACACATCCTCTATATACTACACAATACAGGAGAGCTGACAGATCCACTATATACTACACCACACAGGAGAGCTGACACATCCTCTATATACTACACCACACAGGAGAGCCGACAGATCCTCTATATACTACACCACACAGGAGAGCTGACACATCCTCTATATACTACACAATACAGGAGAGCTGACAGATCCACTATATACTACACCACACAGGAGAGCTGACAGATCCACTATATACTACACCACACAGGAGAGCTGACACATCCTCTATATACTACACAATACAGGAGAGCTGACAGATCCTCTATATACTACACCACACAGGAGAGCTGACAGATCCTCTATATACTACACCACACAGGAGAGCTGACAGATCCTCTATATACTACACCACACAGGAGAGCCGACAGATCCTCTATATACTACACCACACAGGAGAGCTGACATATCCTCTATATACTACACCACACAGGAGAGCTGACACATCCTCTATATACTACACAATACAGGAGAGCTGACACATCCTCTATATACTACACCACACAGGAGAGCTGACAGATCCTCTATATACTACAATACACAGGAGAGTTGACACATCCTCTATATACTACACCACACAGGAGAGCTGACAGATCCTCTATATACTACACCACACAGGAGAACTGACAGATCCTCTATATACTACACCACACAGGAGAGCTGACAAATCCACTATATACTACACCACACAGGAGAGCTGACAGATCCTCTATATACTACACCACACAGGAGAGCTGACAGATCCTCTATATACTACACCACCCAGGAGAGCTGACAGATCCTCTATACACTACACCACACAGGAGAGCTGACACATCCTCTATATACTACACAATACAGGAGAGCTGACACATCCTCTATATACTACACAATACAGGAGAGCTGACACATCCTCTATATACTACACCACACAGGAGAGCTGACAGATCCTCTATATACTACACCACACAGGAGAGCTGACAGATCCTCTATATACTACACCACACAGGAGAGCTGACACATCCTCTATATACTACACCACCCAGGAGAGCTGACAGATCCTCTATACACTACACCACACAGGAGAGCTGACACATCCTCTATATACTACACAATACAGGAGAGCTGACACATCCTCTATATACTACACCACACAGGAGAGCTGACAGATCCTCTATATACTACACCACACAGGAGAGCTGACAGATCCTCTATATACTACACCACACAGGAGAGCTGACACATCCTCTATATACTACACCACACAGGAGAGCTGACAGATCCTCTATATACTACACCACACAGGAGAGCTGACAGATCCTCTATATACTACACCACACTGGAGAGCTGACAGATCGTCTATATACTACACCACACAGGAGAGCTGACACATCTGTAGCACCCTGAGGACTCGGCTGCTACAGGGGTATTGCACCTCAAGCCAGAGGTGTGGTATTCCACTCCCGGGTAAGGATGGAGTGTGGGACTGAGCTCAGATAGCTGCATACACTACACACATCCCATTTCCGGGGGACAGACCGACGGTACTCCCACCAGTATATGTGCAGGTACGACAGTGTCTGTCCCTGGCTGGAGTGGGAGGGGGTGGAACATCCCAGTAGTGTAGGGGCAGATAGGGGGAGCAGTCTGGGTAAGGCTAGGAGCTCATTGGGTGCTGGTCACCTGAGCTCACACATAGAGGGAGTATATAAGGTGGGCACCATCTTAGATCAGGGTCAGTCTTCTGTAGAGGGTCAGTCAGTCCTGAGAGAGGTCCAGGAGCGCCTGCAGAGAGAAGAGAGAGAGGAGAATAGAAGGACCCAGAGGGGGAGAAGAAGGAACCCCAAGAACCCAGTATACAACCAGAAGGGTGAAGGGTTGGCACGCAAGGGAACCGGATCCCAAATTAGTGGAGGAGAGAAACAACCCTCAACTAAGAACCGGAGGCTGCGACATTACATGTGGAGCAGCCCCTCACCAAGTCCACTAAGAAGGCACACCGAGCATAGGGTCAGGGAAGCCAAAGAAGGTTCACCCAATAGGAGACCCGAGGGAGCCGGACATAAGTGGACCCCTGGTGGGAACGGCCAGTAGAGAGGACAGTCAGAAAGGGAGCTCAGGACCACGCTCCAGAATTGCTTGGGGGTTGGCCGAGTCCAGGACCTGGTGGACGCAGCACGGCTCGGGCGGTCACTCAAGGCCAGAGTGACCAACAGAACAGCAGTAAGTAAAAACCCTGAACTGCACAGCCCGACTCTGAGTCTTCTTACCATCCACACTGCACCACCACTACCACCATCCTCTACACCTGACCCCCTGAGGCTATACCCCTCCCGTTGGGGGTTATACTACCACAGCTGCACGTATACCACCAGCCTCAGCGGACCCTGCTGCAGCGGCGGCCTTTTGACCGCAAATCAACGGGTGGCGTAGTCGACACTAAGAACAACTAATAACATCTGTAAAGACTGCCACACACTGAGTTTGACACCCTGGGCACGGACCGGGTCGCCGCCACTCGGAGACTACAACCCCCATCAGATCCGGCTCCGGGTAATCCCCAAACAGCACTGGCCCAGGGGGCGCGTCAACTTTGGCGTAGTCGGCAGGATTTCGTGCCCGCAACCACCGGGTACTGCGTGCCTGAAGAAAAGTTCAAATTTACCTCAAGAAGAAGTCTCCCGCCGGTTCCAGAGGGTCCCCGCCATGGGACGCCATCACGGATCGTTTCCCGCCGGTTGCCCGCCATCTGCAGCTTTTTCCCGCCATCCACGGAGTTTCCCGCCACTTGGAGACGATTCCCGCCATTTCCAGAAGATTTCCCGCCTTGGAAGAGCGGACGCCATTATGGGCGTGCCAGAGGGTGGCAAGAGGTCACCTCCCATCGTGGGCCAGGCCAAGAAATGGCGCCAAAAGCGGAAACCGCCCCCACCAACGGAGACTGTGATGCTAGAGATGTCCATCAGCGTGAGAGAACTGCCCCTGGAACTGACAATCACAAAGTTGCCCCGGGACCACCTTCAATGTGGGCGGAGACAGAACAAGAGAGCGAAGATGGGTGCAGCCTGGAGGAGTCTGGAGGAGCCGTACCCGGAGATGGAGGGAGAGGCAGGCAGCACCGACCCAGTGGTCAGGAGCCTGTTGCAAGCGACAACCCCAGAAGGCCTGGTGGAGATCCTGGCACAGCTCCCCCGAGACCGGGAGCGTGCACAGACCGCACTGGAGGGCTTGGCTCAGAGGATGGCCCGAGTGCAGCGGGACGTACTGGCCGCATGGAGCAGAGAGATGGCCCAGCAGGCTGGAACCCGCCAGCGAAGCACGCCACCCGAGACGAGGAGACAGACCGCCTCTGAGGATGGTGCAGGAGGAGTGAAGGCCGGAGACGGCGCCGAAGAGGGAGCTGAACAGATGGAGGCAGGTAAAGGGGACGTCACTACCCCGAGCCGAGAAACCGCGTGCCTGCCCCAGCTCCCCGTCGCAGAGCCCGAAATTCCCCCTGCCGTGCCCGTCGCTGCATCGTCACCGCTCCAGACAAGGCCTCAAGCAGAAGCCGCGGCCACGACCCCTGTGACGTCACGCGCCTCAACCCTGAGCGCGGCAAAGCAGGAAACACCACCGGCCTGGTCGCAAGGTCTAGTACCCCCGGGCGACGCAGTACCAACAGCGCCCTCTACCTCCACTGAGCCACCGGCCTGGTTGCTGGGCCAAGTAACCCCGGGCGCCGCCGTCTTCACGGTGCCCTTTACGTTCAGGGTACCCCAGGCCTGGTCGCAAGGCCTGGCGAACCCGGGCGCCGCTTCCACCACCGCGCCCTCAACATCTGGAGTGCCGCACCTGGGTGAAGACTTGTTTGCCCAGCACACTTGCCCGGATGGGCAGCCCTTTATATGGCCACCGGAGTACTACCAACTGGAACTCCAAAAAGCAAGGCCCCTGTGCGAGCCCCTGATTCCGGCTCCGAAGCCCGTTAAGAGGACCCCGCTCCCGCTGGAAGAAGCGCAGTTCGAGTGGGACCCCACCGGAGGAGACCTCATGGGGTTCACTCAGGAAACTCGGGCAGCCGCAGCGGAGCGTGTGGAGTGCTGCCGCCAGCAGTTGGCAGTCTTCGAGCAAGAACGGAGAGAGAGGCGGGTCCGTGAGCAGCGGCTGCAGGAACAGAGCGCACGGCAGAAGAGCAGGACCAGGAGGAACCCCCGTGCAGCTCATGGTCCCCGTGCCACCGGGACTGTGATTAAATTCCAAATGCAGCACGGGTGGGGCTTCATAAGAGATCACCACACCCCCGGCGACGTCTTTGTGACCAGAAGAGACGTGGAGTCCCATCTGCCGGAGGGACACAGAGGTCGTGACCTATATGTAGGGGACGAGGTCACGTTCACCCGGCACAAGTGTGCCAAAGGACCCTACGCCCTCCATGTACACCGGCTGACGGAGGAGGAGCTACGGTGTGAAGAGGAGCAAGAGGACGCGGACGGGTCTGAAGGAGGAGCAGGAGTACGCCGTCATTAAAGTACGGTAAAGAGACTGTACATAGTTACCCGTCAGGGTATAAGAACTGTTACTGCTGCTAGTTAAAATATAGTCCCCGTTGGGACCAGCAAATTGAACTGAAACCCGTGTGTCCCTATTCCCACTGACCGAGGACTGAGAGCGGTCATTCCTTTCCTAATACCTGGCCGAGGACTGAGAGCGGACATATTTCCCCTTGTATATAGTTGCGCTTTTTAAGGCGCCCCCTACTGGTTTTATAGGAAAGCTGTGTTATTCTACAGGAGACTGTCGCACTTTACCCGGTCACAAGTTGCACCGTGGCCGGAGGAACAAGAAAGTTTACAAGAATGTTTATTATGAAAAAGTTTTATGCTGCAGAAATATATATATAATGTTTTATATGTTTATGTTGTTATGAAAAAAAATTGTATGTTTATGGATGTTTTATTCTCTTACAGCCCGAGGACGTGCTGTGATTTACCAGGGGGGAATGTAGCACCCTGAGGACTCGGCTGCTACAGGGGTATTGCACCTCAAGCCAGAGGTGTGGTATTCCACTCCCGGGTAAGGATGGAGTGTGGGACTGAGCTCAGATAGCTGCATACACTACACACATCCCATTTCCGGGGGACAGACCGACGGTACTCCCACCAGTATATGTGCAGGTACGACAGTGTCTGTCCCTGGCTGGAGTGGGAGGGGGGTGGAACATCCCAGTAGTGTAGGGGCAGATAGGGGGAGCAGTCTGGGTAAGGCTAGGAGCTCATTGGGTGCTGGTCACCTGAGCTCACACATAGAGGGAGTATATAAGGTGGGCACCATCTTAGATCAGGGTCAGTCTTCTGTAGAGGGTCAGTCAGTCCTGAGAGAGGTCCAGGAGCGCCTGCAGAGAGAAGAGAGAGAGGAGAAGAGAAGGACCCAGAGGGGGAGAAGAAGGAACCCCAAGAACCCAGTATACAACCAGAAGGGTGAAGGGTTGGCACGCAAGGGAACCGGATCCCAAATTAGTGGAGGAGAGAAACAACCCTCAACTAAGAACCGGAGGCTGCGACATTACATGTGGAGCAGCCCCTCACCAAGTCCACTAAGAAGGCACACCGAGCATAGGGTCAGGGAAGCCAAAGAAGGTTCACCCAATAGGAGACCCGAGGGAGCCGGACATAAGTGGACCCCTGGTGGGAACGGCCAGTAGAGAGGACAGTCAGAAAGGGAGCTCAGGACCACGCTCCAGAATTGCTTGGGGGTTGGCCGAGTCCAGGACCTGGTGGACGCAGCACGGCTCGGGCGGTCACTCAAGGCCAGAGTGACCAACAGAACAGCAGTAAGTAAAAACCCTGAACTGCACAGCCCGACTCTGAGTCTTCTTACCATCCACACTGCACCACCACTACCACCATCCTCTACACCTGACCCCCTGAGGCTATACCCCTCCCGTTGGGGGTTATACTACCACAGCTGCACGTATACCACCAGCCTCAGCGGACCCTGCTGCAGCGGCGGCCTTTTGACCGCAAATCAACGGGTGGCGTAGTCGACACTAAGAACAACTAATAACATCTGTAAAGACTGCCACACACTGAGTTTGACACCCTGGGCACGGACCGGGTCGCCGCCACTCGGAGACTACAACCCCCATCAGATCCGGCTCCGGGTAATCCCCAAACAGCACTGGCCCAGGGGGCGCGTCACATCCTCTATATACTACACCACACAGGAGAGCTGACACATCCTCTATATACTACACCACACAGGAGAGCTAACAGATCCTCTATATACTACACCACACAGGAGAGCTGACAGATCCTCTATATACTACACCACACAGGAGAGCTGACAGATCCTCTATATACTACACCACACAGGAGAGCTGACAGATCCACTATATACTACACCACACAGGAGAGCTGACAGATCATCCATATACTACACCACACAGGAGAGCCGACAGATCCTCTATATACTACACCACACAGGAGAGCTGACAGATCCTCTATATACTACACCACACAGGAGAGCTGACACATCCTCTATATACTACACCACACAGGAGAGCCGAGAGATCCTCTATATACTACACCACACAGGAGAGCTGACAGATCCTCTATATACTACACCACACAGGAGAGCCGACAGATCCTCTATATACTACACCACACAGGAGAGCTGACAGATCCTCTATATACTACACCACACAGGAGAGCCGACAGATCCTCTATATACTACACCACACAGGAGAGCCGAGAGATCCTCTATATACTACACCACACAGGAGAGCTGACAGATCCTCTATATACTACACCACACAGGAGAGCTGACAGATCCTCTATATACTACACCACACAGGAGAGCTGACAGATCCTCTATATACTACACCACACAGGAGAGCTGACACATCCTCTATATACTACACCACACAGGAGAGCCGAGAGATCCTCTATATACTACACCACACAGGAGAGCCGAGAGATCCTCTATATACTACACCACACAGGAGAGCTGACACATCCTCTATATACTACACCACACAGGAGAGCTGACAGATCCTCTATATACTACACCACACAGGAGAGCTGACACATCCTCTATATACTACACCACACAGGAGAGCTGACACATCCTCTATATACTACACCACACAGGAGAGCTGACAGATCCACTATACACTACACCACACAGGAGAGCTGACAGATCCTCTATATACTACACCACACAGGAGAGCTGACAGATCCTCTATATACTACACCACACAGGAGAGCTGACAGATCCTCTATATACTACACCACACAGGAGAGCTGACAGATCCACTATATACTACACCACACAGGAGAGCTGACAGATCCACTATATACTACACCACACAGGAGAGCTGACAGATCCTCTATATACTACACCACACAGGAGAGCTGACAGATCCTCTATATACTACACCACACAGGAGAGCTGACAGATCCACTATATACTACACCACACAGGAGAACCGACAGATCCTCTATATACTACACCACACAGGAGAGCTGACAGATCCTCTATATACTACACCACACAGGAGAGCTGACAGATCCTCTATATACTACACCACACAGGAGAACCGACAGATCCTCTATATACTACACCACACAGGAGAGCTGACACATCCTCTATATACTACACCACACAGGAGAGCTGACAACTCTCTGGTATCTTCCAGTCACCTCCAGAGCTGCAGTCACTATTCTGGTGTTACATCAGGTCTTATCCTCCAGAGCTGCAGTCACTATTCTGCTGTTACATCGTGTCTTATCCTCCAGTCACCTCCAGAGCTGCAGTCACTATTCTGATGTTACATCAGCTCTTATCCTCCACTCACCTCCAGAGCTACACTCACTATTCTACTGTTACATCGTGTCTTATCCTCCAGTCACCTACAGAGCTGCACTCACCATTCTGCTGTGATATTATGTCTTATCCTCCAGTCACCTCCAGAGCTGCAGTTACTATTCTGATGTTACATCAGCTCTTATCCTCCAGTCACCTCCAGAGCTGCACTCACCATTCTGCTGTTACATCGTGTCTTATCCTCCAGTCACCCACAGAGCTGCAGTCACTATTCTGCTGTTACATCATGTCTTGTCCTCCATTCACCTCCAGAACTGCAGTCACTATTCTGCTGTTACATCATGTCTTATCCTCCAGTCATCTCCAGAGCTGCGATAACTATTCCGCTGTTATATCAGGTCTTATCCTCCAGTCACCTGCAGATCTGCACTCTCTATTCTGCTGTTACATCATGTCTTACCCTCCAGTCACCTCCAGAGCTGCAGTCTCTATTCTGCTGTTACATCATATCTTATCCTCCAGTCACCTCCAGAGCTGCAGTCACTATTCTGCTATTACATCGTGTCTTATCCTCCAGTCACCTCAAGAGCTGCAGTCAATATTCTGCTGTTACATCATGTCTTGTCCTCCAGTTACCTCCAGAGCTGCACTCACTATTATGCTGTTACTTCATGTCTTATCCTCCAGTCACCTCCAGAGCTGCACTCACTATTCTGCTGTTACATCGTGTCTTATCCTCCAGTCACCTCCAGAGCTGCAGTCACTATTCTGCTGTTACATCGTGTCTTCTCCTCCAGTCACCTCCAGAGCTGCAGTCACTATTCTGCTGTTAGTTCGTGTCTTATCCTCCAGTCACCTCAAGAGCTGTAGTCACTGTTCTGCTGTTACATAGTGTCTTAACCTCCAGACACCTCCAGAGCTGCACTCACTATTCTGCTGTTACACCATGTATTATCCTCCAGTCACCTCCACAGCTGCACTCACTATTCTGCTGTTATATCATGTTTTATCCGCCAGTCACCTCCAGAGCTGCACTCAATATTCTGCTGTTTCATCGTGTCTTATCCTCCTGTCACCTCCAGAGCTGCAATCACTATTCTGCTGTTACATCAGGTCTTATCCTCCAGTCACCTCCAGAGCTGTAGTTTCTATTCTGCTATTACATCAAGTCTTATTCTCCAGTCACCTCCAGAGCTGCACTCATTGTTCTGCTGTTACATCATGTCTTATCCTCCAGTCACCTCCAGAGCTGCAGTCGCTTTTCAGCTGTTATATCGTGTCTTATCCTCCAGTCACCTCAAGAGCTGCAGTCACTTTTCAGCTGTTACATCGTGTCTTATCCTCCAGTTACCTCCAGAGCTGCAGTCACTATTCTGCTGTTACATCGTGTCTTATCCTCCAGTCACCTCCAGAGCTACACTCACTATTCTGCTGTTACATCATGTCTTATCCTCCAGTCACCTCAAGTGCTGCACTCACTATTCTGCTGTTACATCGTGTCTTATCCTCCAGTCACCTCCAGAGCTGCTGTTACACCATGTCTTATCCTCCAGTCATCTCCAGAGCTGCAGTCACTATTCTGCTGTTACATCGTGTGTTATCCTCCAGTCACCTCCAAAGCTGCACTCAATATTCTTCTTTTACATCATGTCTTATCCTCCAGTCACCTCCAGAGCTGCAGTCACTCTTCTGCTGTTGCAACCTGTCTTATCCTCCAGCCACCTCCAGAGCTGCAGTCACTATTCTGCTGTTACATCAAGTCTTATCCTCCAGTCACCTCCAGAGCTGCAGTCACTATTCTGCTGTTACATCGTGTCTTATCCTCCAGTCACATCCAGAGCTGCACTCACTATTCTGCTATTATTTCATGTCTTATCCTCCAGTCACCTCCAGAGCTGCAGTCACTATTCTGCTGTTACAACACGTCTTATCCTCCAGTCACATCCAGAGCTGCACTCACTATTCTGCTATTATTTCATGTCTTATCCTCCAGTCACCTCCAGAGCTGCAGTCACTATTCTGCTGTTACAACACGTCTTATCCTCCAGTTTCCTCCAGAGCTGCACTCACTATTCTGCTGTTACATCGTGTCTTATCCTCCAGTCACCTCCAGAGCTGCAGTCACTATTCTGCTGTTTCATGACATCTTATCCTCCAGTCACCTCCAGACCTGAACGCACTATTCTGCTTTTACATCGTGTCTTATCCTCCAGTCACCTCCAGAGCTGCACTCACTATTCTGCTGTTACATCGTGTCTTATCCTCCAGTCACCTCCCGAGCTGCAGTCACTATTCTGCTGTTACATCGTGTCTTATCTTCCAGTCACCTCCAGAGCTGCACTCACTATTCTGCTGTAACATCGTGTCTTAACCTCCAGTCACCTCCAGAGCTGCACTTACCATACTGCTGTTACATCATGTGTTATCCCCCAGTCATCTCCAGAGCTGTAGTTACTATTCTGCTGTTACGTCATGTCTTATCCTCCAGTCACCTCAATAGCTTCGGTCAATATTCTGCTGTTACATTATGTCTTATCTTCCAGTCACCTCCAGAGCTGCACTCACTATTCTGCTGTTACATCAGGTCTTATCCGCCAGCCACCTCCAGAGCTGCACTCCCTATTCTGCTGTTACAATGTGTCTTATCCGCCAGCCACCTCCAGAGCTGCACTCCCTATTCTTCTGTTACATCGTGTCTTATCCGCCAGCCACCTCTAGAGCTGCACTCAATATTCTGCTGTTACATCATGTCTTATCCTCCAGACACCTCCAGAGCTGCACTCACTATTCTGCCGTTACATCGTGTCTTATCTTCCAGTCACCTCCAGAGCTGCAGTCACTATTCTGCTGTTACATCGTTTCTTCTCCTCCAACCACCTCCAGAGCTGCAGTCTCTACTCTGCAGTTACATCGTGTCTTATCCTCCAGTCACCTCCTGAGCTGCAGTCACTATTCTGCTGTTACATCGTGTCTTATCCTCCAGTCATCTCCAGAGCTGTAGTCACTATTCTGCTGTTACATCGTGTCTTATCCTCCAGTCACCTCCAGAGCTGCAGTCACTATTCTGATGTTACATCATGTTTTATCCTCCAGTCACCTCCAGAGCTGCACTCACTATTCTGCTGTTACATCGTGTCTTATCCTCCAGTCACCTCCAGAGTTGCAGTCACTATTCTGCTGTTACATTGTGTCTTATCCTCCAGTCACCTCCAGAGCTGCAGTGACTATTCTGCTGTTAGTTCGTGTCTTATCCTCCAGTCACCTCAAGAGCTGCAGTCACTATTCTACTATTATTTCATGTCTTATCCTCCAGTTACCTTCAGAGCTGTAGTCACTATTCTACTGTTACATCGTATCTTATCCTCCAGTCACCTCCAGAGCTGCAGTCACTATTCTGTTGTTACAACACGTCTTATGCTCCAGTCACCTCCAGAGCTGCACTCACTATTCTGCTGTTACATCATATCTTATCCTCCAGTCACCTCCAGAGCTGTAGTCACTATTCTGCTGTTACACCATGTATTATCCTCCAGTCACCTCCACAGCTGCACTCACTATTCTGCTGTTATATCATGTTTTATCCGCCAGTCACCTCCAGAGCTGCACTCAATATTCTGCTGTTTCATCGTGTCTTATCCTCCTGTCACCTCCAGAGCTGCAATCACTATTCTGCTGTTACATCAGGTCTTATCCTCCAGTCACCTCCAGAGCTGTAGTTTCTATTCTGCTATTACATCAAGTCTTATTCTCCAGTCACCTCCAGAGCTGCACTCATTGTTCTGCTGTTACATCATGTCTTATCCTCCTGTCACCTCCAGAGCTGCAGTCGCTTTTCAGCTGTTATATCGTGTCTTATCCTCCAGTCACCTCAAGAGCTGCAGTCACTTTTCAGCTGTTACATCGTGTCTTATCCTCCAGTTACCTCCAGAGCTGCAGTCACTATTCTGCTGTTACATCGTGTCTTATCCTCCAGTCACCTCCAGAGCTACACTCACTATTCTGCTGTTACATCATGTCTTATCCTCCAGTCACCTCAAGTGCTGCACTCACTATTCTGCTGTTACATCGTGTCTTATCCTCCTGTCACCTCCAGAGCTGCTGTTACACCATGTCTTATCCTCCAGTCATCTCCAGAGCTGCAGTCACTATTCTGCTGTTACATCGTGTGTTATCCTCCAGTCACCTCCAAAGCTGCACTCAATATTCTTCTTTTACATCATGTCTTATCCTCCAGTCACCTCCAGAGCTGCAGTCACTCTTCTGATGTTGCAACCTGACTTATCCTCCAGCCACCTCCAGAGCTGCAGTCACTATTCTGCTGTTACATCAAGTCTTATCCTCCAGTCACCTCCAGAGCTGCAGTCACTATTCTGCTGTTACATCGTGTCTTATCCTCCAGTCACATCCAGAGCTGCACTCACTATTCTGCTATTATTTCATGTCTTATCCTCCAGTCACCTCCAGAGCTGCAGTCACTATTCTGCTGTTACAACACGTCTTATCCTCCAGTTTCCTCCAGAGCTGCACTCACTATTCTGCTGTTACATCGTGTCTTATCCTCCAGTCACCTCCAGAGCTGCAGTCACTATTCTGCTGTTACATCGTGCCTTATCCTCCAGTCACCTCCAGATCTGCAGTCACTATTCTGCTGTTGCATCATGTCTTATCCTCCAGTCACCTCCAGAGCTGTAGTCTCTATTCTGCTGTTACATCAGGTCTTATCCTCCAGAGCTGCAGTCTCTATTCTGCTCTTACATCGTGTATTATTCTCCAGTCACCTCCAGAGCTGCACTCACCTTTCTGCTGTTACATCGTGTCTTATCCTCCTGTCACCTCCAGAGCTGCTGTTACACCATGTCTTATCCTCCAGTCATCTCCAGAGCTGCAGTCACTATTCTGCTGTTAAATCGTGTCTTTTCCTCCAGCCACCTCCAAAGCTGCACTCAGTATTCTGCTGTTACATCATGTCTTATCCTCCAGCCACCTCCACAGCTGCAGTCACTATTCTGCTGTTACATCAAGTCTTATCCTGCAGTCACCTCCAGAGCTGCAGTCACTAATCTGCTGTTAGTTCGTGTCTTATCCTCCAGTCACCTCAAGAGCTGCAGTCACTATTCTGCTGTTACATCGTGTCTTATCCTCTAGTCTCATCCAGAGCTGCACTCACTATTCTGCTATTATTTCATGTCTTATCCTCCAGTCACCTCAAGAGCTGCACTCACTATTCTGCTGTTACATCGTGTCTTATCCTCCAGTCACCTCAAGGGCTGCACTCACTATTCTGCTGTTACATCGTGTCTTATCCTCCTGTCACCTCCAGAGCTGCTGTTACACCATGTCTTATCCTCCAGTCATCTCCAGAGCTGCAGTCACTATTCTGCTGTTAAATCGTGTCTTTTCCTCCAGCCACCTCCAAAGCTGCACTCAGTATTCTGCTGTTACATCATGTCTTATCCTCCAGCCACCTCCACAGCTGCAGTCACTATTCTGCTGTTACATCAAGTCTTATCCTGCAGTCACCTCCAGAGCTGCAGTCACTAATCTGCTGTTAGTTCGTGTCTTATCCTCCAGTCACCTCAAGAGCTGCAGTCACTATTCTGCTGTTACATCGTGTCTTATCCTCTAGTCTCATCCAGAGCTGCACTCACTATTCTGCTATTATTTCATGTCTTATCCTCCAGTCACCTCAAGAGCTGCACTCACTATTCTGCTGTTACATCGTGTCTTATCCTCCAGTCACCTCCAGATCTGTAGTCACTGTTCTGCTGTTACATCTTATCTTTTCCTCCAGTCACGTCCAGAGCTGCACTCACTATTCTGCTGTTACATCATGTTTTATCCGCCTGTCTCCTCCAGAGCTGCACTCACTATTCTGCTGTTACATCGTGTCTTATACTCCACTCACCTCTAGAGTTGCAGTCACTATTCTGCTGTTACATCGTGTCTTATCCTCCTGTCACCTCCAGAGCTGCCCTCACTGTTCTGCTGTTACATCAGGTCTTATCCTCCAGTCACCTCCAGAGCTGCAGTCACTATTCTGCTGTTACATCGTGTTTTATCCTCCAGCCACCTCCAGAGCTGCAGTCACTATTCTGCTGTTACATCAGGTCTTATCCTCCAGTCACCTCCGGAGCTTCAGTCACTATTCTGATGTTACATCAGCTGTTATCCTCCACTCACCTCCAGAGCTGCACTCACTATTCTGTTACATCGTGTGTTATCCTCCAGTCACCTCCAGAGCTGCACTCAACATTCTGCTGTTACAACGTGTCTTATCCTCCAGTCACCTACAGAGCTGCTCTCACCATTCTGCTGTGATATTATGTCTTATCATCCATTCACCTCCAGAGCTGCACTCACTATTCTGCTGTTACATCGTGTCTTATCCTCCTGTCACCTCCAGAGCTGCACTCACTATTCTGCTTTTACATCCTGTCTTATCCTCCTGTCACTTCCAGAGCTGCAGTCACTATTCTGCTGTTACATCCTGTCTTAACCTCCAGTCACCTCCAGAGCTGCACTTACCATAATGCTGTTACATCGTGTCTTATCCTCCAGTCACCTCCAGAGCTGTAGTCACTATTCTGCTGTTACATCATGTCTTAGCCTCCAGACACCTCCAGAGATGCAGTCACTATTCTGCTGTTACATCGTGTCTTATCCTCCAGTCACCTCCAGAGCTGCACTCACTATTCTGCTGTAACATCGTGTCTTATCCTCCAGTCACCTCCAGAGCTGCAGTCACTACTCTGCTGTTATGTCATATCTTATCCTCCAGTCAACTCAATAGCTGCTGTCACTATTCTGCTGTTACATTATGTCTTATCCTCCAGTCACCTCCAGAGCTGCACTCACTATTCTGCTGTTACAATGTGTCTTATCCGCCAGCCACCTCCAGAGCCGCACTCCCTAATCTTCTGTTACATCGTGTCTTATCCGCCAGTCACCTCCAAAGCTGCAGTCACTATTCTGCTGTTACATCGTGTCTTATCCTCCAGTCACCTCCAGAGCTGCAGTCACTATTCTGCTGTTTCATGACATCTTATCCTCCAGTCACCTCCAGACCTGAACGCACTATTCTGCTTTTACATCGTGTCTTATCCTCCAGTCACCTCCAGAGCTGCACTCACTATTCTGCTGTTACATCGTTTCTTATCGTCCAGTCACCTCCATTGCTGCAGTCACTATTCTGCTGTTACATCGTGTCTTATCCTCCAGTCACCTCCAGAGCTGCAGTCACTATTCTGCTGTTACATCGTGTCTTATCCTCCAGTCACCTCCCGAGCTGCAGTCACTATTCTGCTGTTACATCGTGTCTTATCTTCCAGTCACCTCCAGAGCTGCACTCACTATTCTGCTGTAACATCGTGTCTTAACCTCCAGTCACCTCCAGAGCTGCACTTACCATACTGCTGTTACATCGTGTCTTATCCTCCAGCCACCTCCAGAGCTGCAGTCACTACTCTGCTGGTACATCATGTCTTATCCACCAGTCATCTCCAGAGCTGTAGTCACTATTCTGCTGTTACGTCATGTCTTATCCTCCAGTCACCTCAATAGCTGCGGTCAATATTCTGCTGTTACATTATGTCTTATCTTCCAGTCACCTCCAGAGCTGCACTCACTATTCTGCTGTTACAATGTGTCTTATCCGCCAGCCACCTCCAGAGCTGCACTCCCTATTCTGCTGTTACAATGTGTCTTATCCGCCAGCCACCTCCAGAGCTGCACTCCCTATTCTTCTGTTACATCGTGTCTTATCCGCCAGCCACCTCTAGAGCTGCACTCAATATTCTGCTGTTACATCATGTCTTATCCTCCAGACACCTCCAGAGCTGCACTCACTATTCTGCTGTTACATCGTTTCTTCTCCTCCAACCACCTCCAGAGCTGCAGTCTCTACTCTGCAGTTACATCATGTCTTATCCTCCAGTCATCTCCAGAGCTGTAGTCACTATTCTGCTGTTACATCGTGTCTTATCCTCCAGTCACCTCCAGAGCTGCAGTCACTATTCTGATGTTACATCCTGTCTTATCCTCCAGTCACCTCCAGAGCTGCAGTCCCTATTCTGATGCTACATCCTGTCTTATCCTCCAGTCACCTCCAGAGCTGCAGTCACTATTCTGCTGTTACATCATGTCTTATCCTCCAGACACCTACAGACCTGCGGTCACTATTCTGCTTTTACGTCATGTCTTATCCTTCAGTCACTATTCTGCTGTTACATCGTGTGTTATCCTCCAGTCACCTCCAGAGCTGCAGTCACTCTTCTGCTGTTACATCGTGTCTTATCCTCCAGTCACCTCCAGAGCTGCAGTCACTCTTCTGCTGTTACATCGTGTCTTATCCTCCAGTCACCTCCAGAGCTGCTGTCACTATTCTGCTGTTACATCGAGTCTTATCCTCCAGTCACCTCCAGAGCTGCAGTCACCATTCTGCTGTTACTTCCTGTCTTATCCTCCAGTCACCTCCAGAGCTGCCGTCACTATTCTGCTGTTACATCCTGTCTTATCCTCCAGTCATCTCCAGAGCTGTAGTCACTATTCTGCTGTTACGTCATGTCTTATCCTCCAGTCACCTCCAGAGCTGCACTCACTATTCTGCTGTTACATCGTGTCTTATCCTCCAGCCACCTCCGGAGCTGCACTCACTATTCTGATCTTACATCATGTCTTATCCTCCAGTCATCTCAATAGCTGCGCTCACTATTCTGCTGTTACATTCTGTATTATCCGCCAGCCACCTCCAGAGCTGCACTCACTATTCTGCTGTTACATCTTGTCTTATCCCCCAGTCACCTCTAGAGCTGCACTCACTATTCTGCTGTTACATCATGTCTTATCTTCCAGTCACCTCCAGAGCTGCAGTCACTATTCTGCAGTTACATCGTGTCTTATTCTCCAGCCACCTCCAGAGCTGCAGTCACTATTCTGCTGTTACATCAGGTTTATCCTCCAGTCACCTCCAGAGCTGCAGTCACTATTATGCTATTACATCAGGTCTTATCCTCCAGTTACCTCCAGAGCTGCAGTCACTATTCTGCTGTTACATTCTGTATTATCCTCCAGTCACTTCCAGAGCTGCACTCACTATTCTGCTGTTACATTGTGTCTTATCCTCCAGTCACCTCCAGAGCTGTAATCACTATTCTCCTGTTAAATCGTGTTTTATCCTCCAGTCACCTCCAGAGCTGCAGACACTATACTGCTGTTACATCGTGTCTTATCCTCCAGTCACCTTCAGAACTGCACTCACTATTCTGCTGTTACATCGTGTCTTAACCTCCAGTCACCTCCAGAGCTGCACTCACCATTCTGCTGTTACATTGTGTCTTATCCTCCAGTCACCTCCAGAGCTGCAGTCACTATTCTGGTGTAACATCATGTCTTATCCTCGAGCCACCTTCCAGAGCTGCAGTCACTATTCTGCTGTTACATTATGTCTTATCCTCCAGTTACCTCCAGAGCTGTAGTCACTATTCTGCTTTTACATCATGTCTTATCCTCCAGTCACCTCCAGAGCTTCAGTCTCTATTCTGCTGTTACATCATGTCTTATCCTCCAGTCACCTCCAGAGCTGCAGTCACTTTTCTGCTGTTACATCGTATCTTATCCTCCAGTCACCTCCAGAGCTGCAGTTACTATTCTGCTGTTACATCATGTCTTATCCTCCAGTCACCTCCAGAGCTGCACTCACTATTCTGCTGCTACATCAGGTCTTATCCTCCAGTCACCTCCAGAGCTGCGGTCACTATTCTGCTGTTACATCTTGTCTTATCCTCCAGTCACCTCCAGAGCTGCAATCACTATTCTGCTTTTACATCATGTCTAATCCTCCAGTCACCTCCAGAGCTGCATTCACTCTTCTGCTGTTACATCGTGTCTTATCCTCCAGTCACCTCCAGAGCTGCAGTCACTATTCTGCTGTTACATCGAGTCTTATCCTCCAGTCACCACAAGAGCTGCACTCACTATTCTGCTGTAACATCGTGTCTTAACCTCCAATCACCTCCAGATCTGCACTTCCCATACTGCTGTTACCTTGTGTCTTATCCTCCAGAGCTGTAGTCACTATTCTGCTGTTACAATGTATCTTATCCGCTAGCCAACTCCAGAGCTGCACACACTATTCTGCTGTTACATCGTGTCTTATCCGCCAGCCACCTCTAGAGCTGCACTCACTATTCTGCTGTTACAAACGTGTCTTATCCTCCAGTCACCTCCAGAGCTGCAGTCACTATTCTGCTGTTATTTCATGTCTTATCCTCCAGTCACCTCCTGAGCTGCACCCACTATTCTGCTGTTACATCGTGTCTTATCCTCCAGTCACCTCCAGAGCTGCAGTCACTACTCTGCTGTTACATCATGTCTTATCCTCCAGTCATCTCCAGAGCTGTAGTCACTATCCTGCTGTTACATCATATCTTATCCTCCAGTCACCTCCAGAGCTGCACTCACTATTCTGCTGTTAAAATGTGTCTTAAACGTCAGTCACCTCCAGAGCTGCACTCACTATTCTGCTGTTACATTGTGTCTTATCCTCTTGCCACCTCCGGAGCTGCAGTCACTATTCTGCTGTTACATCAGGCCTTATCCTCCAGTCACCTCCAGAGCTGCACTCACTATTCTGCTCTTACATCATGTCTTATCCTCCAGTTTCCTCCAGAGCTGCAGTCACTACTCTGCTGTTACGTCATGTCTTATCCTCCAGTCACCTCAATAGCTGCTCTCACTATTCTGCTGTTACATTATGTCTTATCCTCCAGTCACCTCCAGAGCTGCATTCACTATTCTGCTGTTACATCGTGTCTTATCCGCCAGTCACCTCCAGAGCTGCAGTCACTACTCTGCTGTTACATCATGTCTTATCCTCCAGTCATCTCCAGAGCTGTAGTCACTATTCTGCTGTTACGTCATGTCTTATCCTCCAGTCACCTCCAGAGCTACACTCACTATTCTGCTGTTAAAATGTGTCTTAAACGTCAGTCACCTCCAGAGCTGCACTCACTATTCTGCTGTTACATTGTGTCTTATCCTCTTGCCACCTCCGGAGCTGCAGTCACTATTCTGCTGTTACATCAGGCCTTATCCTCCAGTCACCTCCAGAGCTGCAGTCACTATTCTGCTATTACATCAGGTCTTATCCTCCAGCCACCTCCAGAGCTGCACTCACTATTCTGCTCTTACATCATGTCTTATCCTCCAGTTACCTCCAGAGCTGCAGTCACTATTCTGCGATTACATCAGGTCTTATCCTCCAGCCACCTCCAGAGCTGCACTCACTATTCTGCTCTTACATCATGTCTTATCCTCCAGTTACCTCCAGAGCTGCAGTCACTATTCTGCTGTTACGTCATGTCTTATCCTCCAGTCACCTCAATAGCTGCTCTCACTATTCTGCTGTTACATTATGTCTTATCCTCCAGTCACCTCCAGAGCTGCATTCACTATTCTGCTGTTACATCGTGTCTTATCCGCCAGTCACCTCTAGAGCTGCACTCACTATTCTGCTGTTACATCATGTCTTATCTTCCAGTCACCTCCAGAGCTGCAGTCACTATTCTGCTGTTACATCAGGTCTTATCCTCCAGTCACCTCCAGAGCTGCAGTCACTAATATGCTATTACATCAGGTCTTATCCTCCAGCCACCTCTAGAGCTGCACTCAATATTCTGATCTTACATCATGTCTTATCCTCCAGTTACCTCCAGAGCTGCAGTCACTATTCTGATCTTACATCATGTCTTATCCTCCAGTTACCTCCAGAGCTGCAGTCACTATTCTGCTGTTACATCCTGTCTTATCCTCCAGTCACTTCCGGAGCTGCACTCACTATTCTGCTGTTACATTGTGTCTTATCCTCCAGTCACCTCCAGAGCTGTAATCACTATTCTGCTGTTACATCGTGTTTTATCCTCCAGTCACCTACAGAGCTGCGGTCACTATTCTGCTGTTACATTATGTCTTATCCTCCAGTTACCTCCAGAGCTGCAGTCTCTATTCTGCTTTTATATCATGTCTAATCCTCCAGTCACCTCCAGAGCTGCATCACTGTTCTGCTGTTACATGACATCTTATCCTCCAGCCAGCTCCAGAGCTGCAGTCACTGTTCTGCTGTTACATGACATCTTATCCTCCAGCCACATCCAGAGCTGCTGTCACTATTCTGCTGTTACATTATGTCTTATCCTCCAATTACCTCCAGAGCTGCAGTTACTATTCTGCTGTTACATCATGTCTTATCCTCCAGTCACCTCCAGAGCTGCAGTCACTATTCTGCTTTTACATCGTGTCTTATCCTCCAGTCACCTCCAGAGCTGCATTCACTATTCTACTGTTACATGACATCTTATCCTCCAGTCACCTCCAGAGCTGCACTAAGTATTCTGCTGTTACTTCGTGTCTTATCCTCCTGTCACCTCCAGATCTGCACTCACTATTCTGCTGTTACATCTTGTCCTATCCTCCAGTCACCTCCATAGCTGCACTCACTATTCTGCTGTTACATCGTGTCTTATCCTCCAGTCACCTCCAGAGCTGCACTCACTGTTCTGCTGTTACATCGTGTCTTATCCTCCATTCACCTCCAGAGCTGCACTTACCATTCTGCTGTTATATTGTGTCTTATCCTCCAGTCACCTCCAGAGCTGTAGTCACTATTTTGCTGTTACATCATGTCTTATCCTCCAGACACCTCCAGAGCTGCAGTCACATTTCTGCTGTTACATCGTGTCTTATCCTCCAGTCACCTCCAGAGCTGCAGTCACTATTCTGCTGTTACATCATGTCTTATCCTCCAGTTACTTCCAGAGCTGCACTCGCTATTCTGCTGTTACATCGTGTCTTATCCTCCAGTCACCTCCAGAGCTGCAGTTACTATTCTGTTGTTAAATCATGTCTTATCCTCCAGTCAACTCCAGAGCTGTAGTCACTATTCTGCTGTTACATCGTGTCTTATCCTCCAGTCACCCCAAGAGCTGCACTCACTATTCTGCTGTTACATCTTGTCTTCTCCTCCAGTCACCTACAGAGCTGAAGTCTCTATTCTGCTGTTACATCATGTCTTATCCTGCAGTCACCTCCAGAGCTGTAGTCTCTATTCTGCTGTTACATCAGTACTTATCCTCCATTCACCTCCAGAGCTGCACTCACTATTCTGCTGTAACATCATGTTTTATCTGCCAGTCACCTCCAGAGCTGCACTCACTATTCTGCTGTTACATCGTGTCTCATCCTCCAGTCACCTCCAGAGCTGCAATAACTATTCTGTTGTTACATCATGTCTTATCCTCCAGTCACCTCCAGAGGTGCAGTCACTATTCTGCTGTTACATCATGTCTTATCCTTCAGTCACCTCCAGAGCTGCACTCACTATTCTGTTGTTACATCATGTCTTATCCTCCTGTCACCTCTAGAGCTGCAGTCACTATTCTGCTGTTACTTCATGTCTTATCCTTCAGTCAACTCCAGAGCTGTAGTCTCTATTCTGCTGTTACATCAGGTCTTATCCTCCATTCACCTCCAGAGCTGCAGTCACTATTCTGCTGTAACATCACGCCTTATCTTCCAGTCACCTCCAGATCTGCACTCACTATTCTGCAGTTACATCGTGTCTTATCCTCCAGTCACCTCCAGATCTGCACTCACCATTCTGCTGTTACATTTTGTCTTATCCTCCAGTCACCTCCAGAGCTGCTCTCACTATTCTGCAGTAAAATCAGGTCTTATCCTCCAGCCACCTTCAGAGCTGCACTCACTATTCTGCTGTTACATCGTGTCTTTTCCTCCAGCCACTTCCAGAGCTGCTATCAAAATTCTGCTGTTACATCATGTCTTATCCTCCAGTCACCTCCAGAGCTGCAGTCACTCTTCTGCTGTTACATCGTGTCTTATCCTCCAGTCACCTCCAGAGCTGCTGTCACTATTCTGCTGTTACATCCTGTCTTATCCTCCAGTCATCTCCAGAGCTGTAGTCACTATTCTGCTGTTACGTCATGTCTTATCCTCCAGTCACCTCCAGAGCTGCACTCACTATTCTGCTGTTACATCGTGTCTTATCCTCCAGCCACCTCCGGAGCTGCACTCACTATTCTGCTCTTACATCATGTCTTATCCTCCAGTCACCTCAATAGCTGCGCTCACTATTCTGCTGTTACATTCTGTATTATCCGCCAGCCACCTCCAGAGCTGCACTCACTATTCTGCTGTTACATCTTGTTTTATCCGCCAGTCACCTCTAGAGCTGCACTCACTATTCTGCTGTTACATCATGTCTTATCTTCCAGTCACCTCCAGAGCTGCAGTCACTATTCTGCAGTTACATCGTGTCTTATTCTCCAGCCACCTCCAGAGCTGCAGTCACTATTCTGCTGTTACATCAGGTTTATCCTCCAGTCACCTCCAGAGCTGCAGTCACTATTATGCTATTACATCAGGTCTTATCCTCCAGTTACCTCCAGAGCTGCAGTCACTATTCTGCTGTTACATTCTGTATTATCCTCCAGTCACTTCCAGAGCTGCACTCACTATTCTGCTGTTACATTGTGTCTTATCCTCCAGTCACCTCCAGAGCTATAATCACTATTCTGCTGTTACATCGTGTTTTATCCTCCAGTCACCTCCAGAGCTGCAGACACTATACTGCTGTTACATCGTGTCTTATCCTCCAGTCACCTTCAGAACTGCACTCACTATTCTGCTGTTACATCGTGTCTTAACCTCCAGTCACCTCCAGAGCTGCACTCACCATTCTGCTGTTACATTGTGTCTTATCCTCCAGTCACCTCCAGAGCTGCAGTCACTATTCTGGTGTAACATCATGTCTTATCCTCGAGCCACCTTCCAGAGCTGCAGTCAATATTCTGCTGTTACATTATGTCTTATCCTCCAGTTACCTCCAGAGCTGTAGTCACTATTCTGCTGTTACATCATGTCTTATCCTCCAGTCACCTCCAGAGCTTCAGTCTCTATTCTGCTGTTACATCATGTCTTATCCTCCAGTCACCTCCAGAGCTGCAGTAACTTTTCTGCTGTTACATCGTATCTTATCCTCCAGTCACCTCCAGAGCTGCAGTTACTATTCTGCTGTTACATCATGTCTTATCCTCCAGTCACCTCCAGAGCTGCACTCACTATTCTGCTGCTACATCAGGTCTGATCCTCCAGTCACCTCCAGAGCTGCGGTCACTATTCTGCTGTTACATCTTGTCTTATCCTCCAGTCACCTCCAGAGCTGCAATCACTATTCTGCTTTTACATCATGTCTAATCCTCCAGTCACCTCCAGAGCTGCATTCACTCTTCTGCTGTTACATCGTGTCTTATCCTCCAGTCACCTCCAGAGCTGCAGTCACTCTTCTGCTGTTACATCGAGTCTTATCCTCCAGTCACCACAAGAGCTGCACTCACTATTCTGCTGTAACATCGTGTCTTAACCTCCAATCACCTCCAGATCTGCACTTACCATACTGCTGTTACCTTGTGTCTTATCCTCCAGAGCTGTAGTCACTATTCTGCTGTTACAATGTATCTTATCCGCCAGCCAACTCCAGAGCTGCACACACTATTCTGCTGTTACATCGTGTCTTATCCGCCAGCCACCTCTAGAGCTGCACTCACTATTCTGCTGTTACAAACGTGTCTTATCCTCCAGTCACCTCCAGAGCTGCAGTCACTATTCTGCTGTTACTTAATGTCTTATCCTCCAGTCACCTCCTGAGCTGCACCCACTATTCTGCTGTTACATCGTGTCTTATCCTCCAGTCACCTCCAGAGCTGCAGTCACTACTCTGCTGTTACATCATGTCTTATCCTCCAGTCATCTCCAGAGCTGTAGTCACTATCCTGCTGTTACATCATATCTTATCCTCCAGTCACCTCCAGAGCTGCACTCACTATTCTGCTGTTAAAATGTGTCTTAAACGTCAGTCACCTCCAGAGCTGCACTCACTATTCTGCTGTTACATTGTGTCTTATCCTCTTGCCACCTCCGGAGCTGCAGTCACTATTCTGCTGTTACATCAGGCCTTATCCTCCAGTCACCTCCAGAGCTGCACTCACTATTCTGCTCTTACATCATGTCTTATCCTCCAGTTACCTCCAGAGCTGCAATCACTATTCTGCTATTACATCAGGTCTTATCCTCCAGCCACCTCCAGAGCTGCACTCACTATTCTGCTCTTACATCATGTCTTATCCTCCAGTTAACTCCAGAGCTGCACTCACTATTCTGCTCTTACATCATGTCTTATCCTCCAGCCACCTCCAGAGCTGCACTCACTATTCTGCTGTTACATTATGTCTTATCCTCCAGTCACCTCCAGAGCTGCATTCACTATTCTGCTGTTACATCGTGTCTTATCCGCCAGTCACCTCCAGAGCTGCAGTCACTACTCTGCTGTTACATCATGTCTTATCCTCCAGTCATCTCCAGAGCTGTAGTCACTATTCTGCTGTTACGTCATGTCTTATCCTCCAGTCACCTCCAGAGCTACACTCACTATTCTGCTGTTAAAATGTGTCTTAAACGTCAGTCACCTCCAGAGCTGCACTCACTATTCTGCTGTTACATTGTGTCTTATCCTCTTGCCACCTCCGGAGCTGCAGTCACTATTCTGCTGTTACATCAGGCCTTATCCTCCAGTCACCTCCAGAGCTGCAGTCACTATTCTGCTATTACATCAGGTCTTATCCTCCAGCCACCTCCAGAGCTGCACTCACTATTCTGCTCTTACATCATGTCTTATCCTCCAGTTACCTCCAGAGCTGCAGTCACTATTCTGCGATTACATCAGGTCTTATCCTCCAGCCACCTCCAGAGCTGCACTCACTATTCTGCTCTTACATCATGTCTTATCCTCCAGTTACCTCCAGAGCTGCAGTCACTATTCTGCTATTACGTCATGTCTTATCCTCCAGTCACCTCAATAGCTGCTCTCACTATTCTGCTGTTACATTATGTCTTATCCTCCAGTCACCTCCAGAGCTGCATTCACTATTCTGCTGTTACATCGTGTCTTATCCGCCAGTCACCTCTAGAGCTGCACTCACTATTCTGCTGTTACATCATGTCTTATCTTCCAGTCACCTCCAGAGCTGCAGTCACTATTCTGCTGTTACATCAGGTCTTATCCTCCAGTCACCTCCAGAGCTGCAGTCACTAATATGCTATTACGTCAGGTCTTATCCTCCAGTCACCTCCAGTGCTGCACTCAATATTCTGATCTTACATTATGTCTTATCCTCCAGTTACCTCCAGAGCTGCAGTCACTATTCTGATCTTACATCATGTCTTATCCTCCAGTTACCTCCAGAGCTGCAGTCACTATTCTGCTGTTACATCAGGTCTTATCCTCCAGTCACCTCCAGAGCTGCAGTCACTAATATGCTATTACATCAGGTCTTATCCTCCAGTCACCTCCAGTGCTGCACTCAATATTCTGATCTTACATTATGTCTTATCCTCCAGTTACCTCCAGAGCTGCAGTCACTATTCTGATCTTACATCATGTCTTATCCTCCAGTTACCTCCAGAGCTGCAGTCACTATTCTGCTGTTACATCCTGTCTTATCCTCCAGTCACTTCCGGAGCTGCACTCACTATTCTGCTGTTACATTGTGTCTTATCCTCCAGTCACCTCCAGAGCTGTAATCACTATTCTGCTGTTACATCGTGTTTTATCCTCCAGTCACCTACAGAGCTGCGGTCACTATTCTGCTGTTACATTATGTCATATCCTCCAGTTACCTCCAGAGCTGCAGTCTCTATTCTGCTTTTATATCATGTCTAATCCTCCAGTCACCTCCAGAGCTGCATTCACTATTCTACTGTTACATGACATCTTATCCTCCAGTCACCTCCAGAGCTGCATCACTGTTCTGCTGTTACATGACATCTTATCCTCCAGCCACCTCCAGAGCTGCAGTCACTGTTCTGCTGTTACATGACATCTTATCCTCCAGCCACCTCCAGAGCTGCTGTCACTATTCTGCTGTTACATTATGTCTTATCCTCCAATTACCTCCAGAGCTGCAGTTACTATTCTGCTGTTACATCATGTCTTATCCTCCAGTCACCTCCAGAGCTGCAGTCACTATTCTGCTGTTACATCGTGTCTTATCCTCCAGTCACCTCCAGAGCTGCATTCACTATTCTACTGTTACATGACATCTTATCCTCCAGTCACCTCCAGAGCTGCACTAAGTATTCTGCTGTTACTTCGTGTCTTATCCTCCTGTCACCTCCAGATCTGCACTCACTATTCTGCTGCTACATCTTGTCCTATCCTCCAGTCACCTCCATAGCTGCACTCACTATTCTGCTGTTACATCGTGTCTTATCCTCCAGTCACCTCCAGAGCTGCACTCACTGTTCTGCTGTTACATCGTGTCTTATCCTCCAGTCACCTCCAGAGCTGCACTCACTATTCTGCTGTTACATCGTGTCTTATCCTCCAGTCACCTCCAGAGCTGCAGTCACATTTCTGCTGTTACATCGTGTCTTATCCTCCAGTCACCTCCAGAGCTGCAGTCACTATTCTGCTGTTACATCATGTCTTATCCTCCAGTTACTTCCAGAGCTGCACTCGCTATTCTGCTGTTACATCGTGTCTTATCCTTCAGTCACCTCAAGAGCTGCAGTTACTATTCTGTTGTTAAATCATGTCTTATCCTCCAGTCAACTCCAGAGCTGTAGTCACTATTCTGCTGTTACATCGTGTCTTATCCTCCAGTCACCCCAAGAGCTGCACTCACTATTCTGCTGTTACATCTTGTCTTCTCCTCCAGTCACCTACAGAGCTGAAGTCTCTGTTCTGCTGTTACATCATGTCTTATCCTGCAGTCACCTCCAGAGCTGTAGTCTCTATTCTGCTGTTACATCAGTACTTATCCTCCATTCACCTCCAGAGCTGCACTCACTATTCTGCTGTAACATCATGTTTTATCTGCCAGTCACCTCCAGAGCTGCACTCACTATTCTGCTGTTACATCGTGTCTCATCCTCCAGTCACCTCCAGAGCTGCAATAACTATTCTGTTGTTACATCATGTCTTATCCTCCAGTCACCTCCAGAGGTGCAGTCACTATTCTGCTGTTACATCAAGTCTTATCCTCCAGTCACTTCCAGAGCTGCACTCACTATTCTGTTGTTACATCATGTCTTATCCTCCTGTCACCTCCAGAGCTGCAGTCACTATTCTGCTGTTACTTCATGTCTTATCCTTCAGTCAACTCCAGAGCTGTAGTCTCTATTCTGCTGTTACATCAGGTCTTATCCTCCATTCACCTCCAGAGCTGCAGTCACTATTCTGCTGTAACATCACGCCTTATCTTCCAGTCACCTCCAGATCTGCACTCACTATTCTGCAGTTACATCGTGTCTTATCCTCCAGTCACCTCCAGATCTGCACTCACCATTCTGCTGTTACATTTTGTCTTATCCTCCAGTCACCTCCAGAGCTGCTCTCACTATTCTGCAGTAAAATCAGGTCTTATCCTCCAGCCACCTTCAGAGCTGTTGTCACTATTCTGCTGTTACATTATGTCTTATCCTCCAGTTACCTCCAGAGCTGCCATTACTATTCTGCTGTTACATCATGTCTTATCCTCCAGTCACCTCCAGAGCTGCACTTAATATTCTGCTGTTACATCATCTCTTATACGCCAGTCACCTCCAGAGCTGCATTCTCTATTCTGCTCTTACATCATGTCTTATCCTCCAGTCACCTCCAGAGCTGCAGTAACTATTCTGCTGTTACATCGTGTCTTATCCTCCTGTTACCTTCAGAGCTGCAGTCACTATTCTGCTGTTACATCATGGCTTATCCTCCACTCACCTCCAGAGCTGTGGTCACTATTCTGCTGTTACATCAGGTCTTATCCTCCAGTCACCTCCAGAGCTGTAGTCACTATTCTGCTGTTACATCAGGTCTTATCCTCCAGTCGCCTCTAGAGCTGCAGTCTCTATTCTGCTGTTACATCATGTCTTATCCTGTAGTCACCTCCAGAGCTGCAGTCACTTTTCTGCTGTTACATCGTGTCTTATCCTCCAGCCACCTCCAGAGCTGCACTCACTATTCTGCTGTTACATCGTGTCTAATCCTCCAGTCACCTCCAGAGCTGCAATAACTATTCTGTTGTTACATCATGTCTTATCCTCCAGTCGCCTCCAGACGTGCAGTCACTATTCTGCTGTTACATCATGTCTTATCCTCCAGTCACCTCCAGAGCTGCACTCACTATTCTGTTGTTACTTCATGTCTTATCCTCCAGTCAACTCCAGACGTGCAGTCACTATTCTGCTGTAACATCACGCCTTATCCTCCAGTCACCTCCAGAGCTGCACTCACTATTCTGCTTTTACATTGTCTTATCCTCCAGTCACCTCCAGAGCTGCAGTTACTATTCTGCTGTTACATCGTGTCTTATCCTCCAGTCACCTCCAGAGCTGCATTCACTATTCTACTGTTACATGACATCTTATCCTCCAGTCAGCTCCAGACCTGCACTCACTATTCTGCTGTTACATCGTGTCTTATCCTCCAGTCACCTCCAGAGCTGCACTCACTATTCTGCTGTTACATCGTGTCTTATACTCCAGTGCTGCAGTCACTGTTCTGCTGTTACATGACATCTTATCCTCCAGCCACCTCCAGAGCTGCAGTCACTGTTCTGCTGTTACATGACATCTTATCCTCCAGCCACCTCCAGAGCTGCTGTCACTATTCTGCTGTTACATTATGTCTTATCCTCCAATTACCTCCAGAGCTGCAGTTACTATTCTGCTGTTACATCATGTCTTATCCTCCAGTCACCTCCAGAGCTGCAGTCACTATTCTGCTGTTACATCGTGTCTTATCCTCCAGTCACCTCCAGAGCTGCATTCACTATTCTACTGTTACATGACATCTTATCCTCCAGTCACCTCCAGAGCTGCACTAAGTATTCTGCTGTTACTTCGTGTCTTATCCTCCTGTCACCTCCAGATCTGCACTCACTATTCTGCTGCTACATCTTGTCCTATACTCCAGTCACCTCCATAGCTGCACTCACTATTCTGCTGTTACATCGTGTCTTATCCTCCAGTCACCTCCAGAGCTGCACTCACTGTTCTGCTGTTACATCGTGTCTTATCCTCCAGTCACCTCCAGAGCTGCACTCACTATTCTGCTGTTACATCGTGTCTTATCCTCCAGTCACCTCCAGAGCTGCAGTCACATTTCTGCTGTTACATCGTGTCTTATCCTCCAGTCACCTCCAGAGCTGCAGTCACTATTCTGCTGTTACATCATGTCTTATCCTACAGTTACTTCCAGAGCTGCACTCGCTATTCTGCTGTTACATCGTGTCTTATCCTCCAGTCACCTCAAGAGCTGCAGTTACTATTCTGTTGTTAAATCATGTCTTATCCTCCAGTCAACTCCAGAGCTGTAGTCACTATTCTGCTGTTACATCGTGTCTTATCCTCCAGTCACCCCAAGAGCTGCACTCACTATTCTGCTGTTACATCTTGTCTTCTCCTCCAGTCACCTACAGAGCTGAAGTCTCTGTTCTGCTGTTACATCATGTCTTATCCTGCAGTCACCTCCAGAGCTGTAGTCTCTATTCTGCTGTTACATCAGTACTTATCCTCCATTCACCTCCAGAGCTGCACTCACTATTCTGCTGTAACATCATGTTTTATCTGCCAGTCACCTCCAGAGCTGCACTCACTATTCTGCTGTTACATCGTGTCTCATCCTCCAGTCACCTCCAGAGCTGCAATAACTATTCTGTTGTTACATCATGTCTTATCCTCCAGTCACCTCCAGAGGTGCAGTCACTATTCTGCTGTTACATCATGTCTTATCCTCCAGTCACCTCCAGAGCTGCACTCACTATTCTGTTGTTACATCATGTCTTATCCTCCTGTCACCTCCAGAGCTGCAGTCACTATTCTGCTGTTACTTCATGTCTTATCCTTCAGTCAACTCCAGAGCTGTAGTCTCTATTCTGCTGTTACATCAGGTCTTATCCTCCATTCACCTCCAGAGCTGCAGTCACTATTCTGCTGTAACATCACGCCTTATCTTCCAGTCACCTCCAGATCTGCACTCACTATTCTGCAGTTACATCGTGTCTTATCCTCCAGTCACCTCCAGATCTGCACTCACCATTCTGCTGTTACATTTTGTCTTATCCTCCAGTCACCTCCAGAGCTGCTCTCACTATTCTGCAGTAAAATCAGGTCTTATCCTCCAGCCACCTTCAGAGCTGTTGTCACTATTCTGCTGTTACATTATGTCTTATCCTCCAGTTACCTCCAGAGCTGCCATTACTATTCTGCTGTTACATCAAGTCTTATCCTCCAGTCACCTCCAGAGCTGCACTTAATATTCTGCTGTTACATCATCTCTTATACGCCAGTCACCTCTAGAGCTGCATTCTCTATTCTGCTCTTACATCATGTCTTATCCTCCAGTCACCTCCAGAGCTGCAGTAACTATTCTGCTGTTACATCGTGTCTTATCCTCCTGTTACCTTCAGAGCTGCAGTCACTATTCTGCTGTTACATCATGGCTTATCCTCTACTCACCTCCAGAGCTGTGGTCACTATTCTGCTGTTACATCAGGTCTTATCCTCCAGTCACCTCCAGAGCTGTAGTCACTATTCTGCTGTTACATCAGGTCTTATCCTCCAGTCGCCTCTAGAGCTGCAGTCTCTATTCTGCTGTTACATCATGTCTTATCCTGTAGTCACCTCCAGAGCTGCAGTCACTTTTCTGCTGTTACATCGTGTCTTATCCTCCAGCCACCTCCAGAGCTGCACTCACTATTCTGCTGTTACATCGTGTCTAATCCTCCAGTCACCTCCAGAGCTGCAATAACTATTCCGTTGTTACATCATGTCTTATCCTCCAGTCACCTCCAGACGTGCAGTCACTATTCTGCTGTTACATCATGTCTTATCCTCCAGTCACCTCCAGAGCTGCACTCACTATTCTGTTGTTACTTCATGTCTTATCCTCCAGTCAACTCCAGACGTGCAGTCACTATTCTGCTGTAACATCACGCCTTATCCTCCAGTCACCTCCAGAGCTGCACTCACTATTCTGCTTTTACATTGTCTTATCCTCCAGTCACCTCCAGAGCTGCAGTTACTATTCTGCTGTTACATCGTGTCTTATCCTCCAGTCACCTCCAGAGCTGCATTCACTATTCTACTGTTACATGACATCTTATCCTCCAGTCACCTCCAGACCTGCACTCACTATTCTGCTGTTACATCGTGTCTTATCCTCCAGTCACCTCCAGAGCTGCACTCACTATTCTGCTGTTACATCGTGTCTTATACTCCAGTGCTGCAGTCACTGTTCTGCTGTTACATCGTGTCTTATCCTCCAGTCACCTCCAGAGCTGCACTCACTGTTCTGCTGTTACATGACATCTTATCCTCCAGCCACCTCCAGAGCTGCTGTCACTATTCTGCTGTTACATTATGTCTTATCCTCCAATTACCTCCAGAGCTGCAGTTACTATTCTGCTGTTACATCGTGTCTTATCCTCCAGTCACCTCCAGAGCTGCATTCACTATTCTACTGTTACATGACATCTTATCCTCCAGTCAGCTCCAGAGCTGCACTAAGTATTCTGCTGTTACTTCGTATCCTATCCTCCAGTCACCTCCAGAGCTGCAGTCACTTTTCTGCTGTTACATCGTGTCTTATCCTCCAGCCTCCTACAGAGCTGCACTCACTATTCTGCTGTTACATCGTGTCTTATCCTCCAGTGCTGCAGTCACTGTTCTCCTGTTACATCGTGTCTTATCCTCCAGTCACCTCCAGAGCTGCACTCACTGTTCTGCTGTTACATCATGTCTTATCCTCCAGTCATCTGCAGAGCTGCAGTCACTATTCTGCTGTTACATTGTGTCTTATCCTCCAGTCACCTCCAGAGCTGCAGTCACTATTTTGCTGTTACATCGTGTCTTATCCTCCAGTCACCTCCAGAGCTGCAGTCACTTTTCTGCTGTTACATCGTGTCTTATCCTCCAGTCACCTCCAGAGCTGCAGTCACTATTCTGCTGTTACATCATGTCTTATCCTCCAGTTACTTCCAGAGCTGCACTTGCTATTCTGCTGTTATATCGTGTCTTATCCTCCAGTCACCTCCAGAGCTGCAGGTACTATTCTGCTGTAACATCATGTTTTATCTGCCAGTCACCTCCAGAGCTGCACTCACTATTCTGCTGTTACATCGTGTCTCATCCTCCAGTCACCTCCAGAGCTGCAATAACTATTCTGTTGTTACATCATGTCTTATCCTCCAGTCACCTCCAGAGGTGCAGTCACTGTTCTGCTGTTACATCATGTCTTATCCTACAGTCACCTCCAGAGCTGCACTCACTATTCTGTTGTTACATCATGTCTTATCCTCCTGTCACCTCCAGAGCTGCAGTCACTATTCTGCTGTTACTTCATGTCTTATACTTCAGTCAACTCCAGAGCTGTAGTCTCTATTCTGCTGTTACATCAGGTCTTATACTCCAGTCACCTCCAGAGCTGCACTCACCATTCTGCTGTTACATTTTGTCTTATCCTCCAGTCACCTCCAGAGCTGCTCTCACTATTCTGCAGTAAAATCAGGTCTTATCCTCCAGCCACCTCCAGAGCTGTTGTCACTATTCTGCTGTTACATTATGTCTTATCCTCCAGTTACCTCCTGAGCTTCAGTCACTATTCTGCTTTTACATCGTGTCTTATCCTCCAGTTACCTCCAGAGCTGCCGTTACTATTCTGATGTTACATCATGTCTTATCCTCCAGTCACCTCCAGAGCTGCACTTAATATTCTGCTGTTACATCATCTCTTATCCTCCAGTCACCTCCAGAGATGCATTCTCTATTCTGCTCTTACATCATGTCTTATCCTTTAGTCACCTCCAGAGCTGCAGTAACTATTCTGCTGTTACATCGTGTCTTATCCTCCTGTTACCTCCAGAGCTGCGGTCACTATTCTGCTGTTACATCAGGTCTTATCCTCCAGTCACCTCCAGAGCTGTAGTCACTATTCTGCTGTTACATCAGGTCTTATCCTCCAGTCGCCTCCAGAGCTGCAGTCTCTATTCTGCTGTTACATCATGTCTTATCCTGTAGTCACCTCCAGAGCTGCAGTCACTTTTCTGCTGTTACATCGTGTCTTATCCTCCAGCCACCTCCAGAGCTGCACTCACTATTCTGCTGTTACATCGTGTCTCATCCTCCAGTCACCTCCAGAGCTGCAATAACTATTCTGTTGTTACATCATGTCTTATCCTCCAGTCACCTCCAGACGTGCAGTCACTATTCTGCTGTTACATCATGTCTTATCCTCCAGTCACCTCCAGAGCTGCACTCACTATTCTGTTGTTACTTCATGTCTTATCCTCCAGTCAACTCCAGACGTGCAGTCACTATTCTGCTGTAACATCACGCCTTATCCGCCAGTCACCTCCAGAGCTGCACTCACTATTCTGCTTTTCCATTGTCTTATCCTCCAGTCACCTCCAGAGCTGCAGTTACTATTCTGCTGTTACATCGTGTCTTATCCTCCAGTCACCTCCAGAGCTGCATTCACTATTCTACTGTTACATGACATCTTATCCTCCAGTCACCTCCAGACCTGCACTCACTATTCTGCTGTTACATCGTGTCTTATCCTCCAGTCACCTCCAGAGCTGCACTCACTATTCTGCTGTTACATCGTGTCTTATACTCCAGTGCTGCAGTCACTGTTCTGCTGTTACATCGTGTCTTATCCTCCAGTCACCTCCAGAGCTGCACTCACTGTTCTGCTGTTACATGACATCTTATCCTCCAGCCACCTCCAGAGCTGCTGTCACTATTCTACTGTTACATTATGTCTTATCCTCCAATTACCTCCAGAGCTGCAGTTACTATTCTGCTGTTACATCGTGTCTTATCCTCCAGTCACCTCCAGAGCTGCATTCACTATTCTACTGTTACATGACATCTTATCCTCCAGTCACCTCCAGAGCTGCACTAAGTATTCTGCTGTTACTTCGTATCCTATCCTCCAGTCACCTGCAGAGCTGCAGTCACTTTTCTGCTGTTACATCGTGTCTTATCCTCCAGCCTCCTACAGAGCTGCACTCACTATTCTGCTGTTACATCGTGTCTTATCCTCCAGTGCTGCAGTCACTGTTCTCCTGTTACATCGTGTCTTATCCTCCAGTCACCTCCAGAGCTGCACTCACTGTTCTGCTGTTACATCATGTCTTATCCTCCAGTCATCTGCAGAGCTGCAATCACTATTCTGCTGTCACATTGTGTCTTATCTTCCAGTCACCTCCAGAGCTGCAGTCACTTTTCTGCTGTTACATCGTGTCTTATCCTCCAGTCACCTCCAGAGCTGCAGTCACTATTCTGCTGTTACATCATGTCTTATCCTCCAGTTACTTCCAGAGCTGCACTTGCTATTCTGCTGTTATATCGTGTCTTATCCTCCAGTCACCTCCTGAGCTTCAGTCACTATTCTGCTTTTACATCGTGTCTTATCCTCCAGTTACCTCCAGAGCTGCCGTTACTATTCTGCTGTTACATCATGTCTTATCCTCCAGTCACCTCCAGTGCTGCACTTAATATTCTGCTGTTACATCATCTTTTATCCTCCAGTCACCTCCCGAGCTGCATTCTCTATTCTGCTCTTACATCATGTCTTATCCTTCAGTCACCTCCAGAGCTGCAGTAACTATTCTGCTGTTACATCGTGTCTTATCCTCCTGTTACCTCCAGAGCTGCAGTCACTATTCTGCTGTTACATCATGGCTTATCCTCCACTCACCTCCAGAGCTGTGGTCACTATTCTGCTGTTACATCAGGTCTTATCCTCCACTCACCTCCAGAGCTGTGGTCACTATTCTGCTGTTACATCAGGTCTTATCCTCCAGTCGCCTCCAGAGCTGCAGTCTCTATTCTGCTGTTACATCATGTCTTATCCTGTAGTCACCTCCAGAGCTGCAGTCACTTTTCTGCTGTTACATCGTGTCTTATCCTAAAGCCACCTCCAGATCTGCACTCACTATTCTGCTGTTACATCGTGTCTCATCCTCCAGTCACCTCCAGAGCTGCAATAACTATTCTGTTGTTACATCATGTCTTATCCTCCAGTCACCTCCAGAGCTGCAGACACTATTCTGTTGTTACATCGTGTCTTATCCTCCAGTCACCTCCAGAGCTGCACTCACTATTCTGTTGTTACATCATGTCTTATCCTCCAGTCACCTCCAGACGTGCAGTCACTATTCTGCTGTTACATCATGTCTTATCCTGCAGTCACCTCCAGACCTGCGGTCACTATTCTGCTGTTACATTATGTCTTATCCTCCAGTCACCTCCAGAGCTGTAGTCACTATTCTGCTGTTACGTCATGTCTTATCCTCCAGTCAACTCCAGAGCTGTAGTCACTATTCTGCTGTTACATCAGGTCTTATCCTCCAGTCACCTCCAGAGCTGCAGTCTCTATTCTGCTGTTACATCAGGTCTTATCCTCCAGTCGCCTCCAGAGCTGCAGACTCTATTCTCCTGTTACATCCTGTCTTATCCTCCATTCACCTCCAGAGATGCAATCACTGTTCTGCTATTACATCAGGTCTTATCCTCCAGTCACCTCCAGAGCTGCACTCAGTATCTGCTGTTACTTCGTGTCTTATCTTCCAGTCACCTCCAGATCTGCACTCACTATTCTGCTGTTACATCGTGTCTTATCCTCCAGTCTCCTCCAGAGCTGCCGTCGCTGTTCTGCTGTTACATCGTGTCTTATCCTCCAGTCACCTCCAGAGCTGCACTCATTGTTCTGCTGTTACATCGTGTCTTATCCTCCAGTCACCTCCAGAGCTGCAGTCACTATTCTGTTACATCAGGTCTTATCCTCCAGTCACCTCCAGAGCTGCACTCACTATTCTGCTGTAACATCGTGTCTTATGAGCCAGTCACCTCCAGATCTGCAATTACCATTCTGCTGTTACATTGTGTCTTATCCTCCAGTCACCTCCAGAGCTGTAGTCACTATTCTGATGTTACATCGTGTCTTATCCTCCAGTCACCCCAAGAGCTGCACTCACTATTCTGCTGTTACATCATGTGTTATCCTGCAGTCACCTCCAGAGCTGCAGTCTCTTATTCTCCTGTAACATCATGCCTTATCCTCCAGCCACCTCCAGAGCTGCAGTCAGTATTCAGCTTTTACATCGTGTCTTATCCTCGTCATCTAAAGGGCTGCACTCACTATTCTGCTGTTACATCGTGTCTTATCCTCCAGTCACCTTAAGAGCTGCACTCACTATTCTGCTGTTACGTCACGTCCTATCCTCCATTCACCTCCAGAGCTGCAGTCACAATTCTGCTCTAACATCATGTGTTCTCCTCCAGTTACCTCCATAGCTGCAGTCACTATTCTGCTGTTGCATCCTGTCTTATCCTCCACTTACCTCCAGAGCTGTGGTCACTATTCTGCTGTTACATCAGGTCTTATCATCCAGTCTTCTCCAGAGCTGTAGTCACTATTCTGCTGTTACGTCATGTCTTATTTTCCACTCACCTCCAGAGCTGCAGTCACTATTCTGCTGTTACAACGTGTCTTATCCTCCAGCCACCTTCAGAGCTGCAGTCACTATTCTGCTGTTACATCAGGTCTTATACTCCAATCACCTCCAGAGCTGCAGTCACTATTCTGCTGTTACATCCTGTCTTATCCTCCATTCACCTCCAGAGATGCAATCACTGTTCTGCTATTACATCAGGTCTTATCCTCCAGTCACCTCAAAAGCTGCAGTCACTATTCTGTTGTTACATCGTGTCTCATCCTCCAGTCACCTCCAGAGCTGCACTCACTATTCTGCTGTTAATTCATTTCTTATCCTCCAGTCACCTCCAGTGCTGCAGTCACTATTCTGCTGTTACATCGTGTCTTATCCTCCAGCCACCTCCAGAGCTGTCGTCACTATTCTGCTATTACATCTTGTCTTATCCTCCAGTCACCTTCAGAGCTGCTCTCACTATTCTGCTGTTACATAATGTCTTATCCTCCAGTTACCTCCAGAGCTGTAGTCACTATTCGGCTGTACATCATGTCATATCCTTTATTCCCCTCCAGAGCTGTAGTCTCTTTTCTGCTGTTACATCGTGTCTTATCCTCCAGTCACCTCCAGAGCTGCAGTCACTATTCCGCTGTTACATCGTGTCTTATCCTCCAGCTACCTCCAGAGCTAAAGTCACTATTCTGCTGTTACATCGTGTTTTATCCTCCAGCCACCTCCAGAGCTGCACTCACTATTCTACTGTTACATCATGTCTTATCCTCCAGTCACCTCCAGAGCTGCACTCACTATTCTGCTGTTACATTATGTCTTATCCTCCAGTTACCTCCAGAGCTGCAGTCACTATTCTGATGTTACATCATGTCTTATCCTCCAGTTACCTCCAGAGCTGCAGTCACTATTCTGATGTTACATCATGTCTTATCCTCCAGTTACTTCCAGAGCTGCACTCACTATTCTGCTGTTACATCGTGTCTTATCCTCCCGTCACCTCCAGAGCTGCAGTCTCTATTCTGCTGTTACATCCTGTCTTATCCTCCATTCACCTTCAGAGATGCAATCACTGTTCTGCTGTTACATCAGGACTTATCCTCCAGTCACCTCCCGAGCTGCAGTCACTATTCTGCTGTTACATCGCGTCTTATTCTCCAGTCACCTCAAGAGCTGTGGTCACTATTCTGCTGTTACATCAAGTCTTATCGTCCAGTCACCTTCAGAGCTACACTCACTATTCTGCTGTTACATCAGGTCTTATCTTCCAGTCACCTCCAGAGCTGCAGTCACTCTTCTGCTGTTACATCGTGTCTTATCCTCCAGCCACCTCCAGATCTGCACTCACTATTCTGCTGTTACATCGTGTCTTATCCTCCAGTCACCTCCAGAGCTTCAGTCACTATTCTGCTGTTACATCGTGTCTTATCCTCCAGTCACCTCCAGAGCTGCTGTTACTATTCTGCTGTTACATCATGTCTTATCCTCCAGTCACCTCCAGAGCTGCACTCACTATTCTGCTGTTACATCATCTCTTATCCTCCAGTCACCTGCAGAGCTGCAGTCACTTTTCTGCTGTTACATCGTGTCTTATCCTCCAGTCACCTCCAGAGCTGCAGTCACTATTCTGCTGTTACATCGTGTCTTATCCTGCAGTCACCTCCAGAGCTGCAGTCTCTATTCTCCTGTAACATCATGTCTTATCCTCCAGTCACCTCCAGAGCTGCAGTCACTTTTCTGCTTTTACATCGTGTCTTATCCTCCAGCCACCTCCAGAGCTGCACTCACTATTCTGCTGTTACATCCTGTCTTATCCTCCAGTCACCTCCAGAGCTGCATTCACTATTCTTCTGTTACATGACATCTTATCCTCCAGTCACCTCCAGAGCTGCACTCAGTATTCTGCTGTTACTTCGTGTCTTATCCTCCAGTCACCTCCAGAGCTGCAGTCACTGTTCTGTTGTTACATCGTGTCTTATCCTCCAGTCACCTCCAGAGCTGCAGTCACTGTTCTGTTGTTACATCGTGTTTTATCCTCCAGTCACCTACAGAGCTGCACTCACTGTTCTGCTGTTACATCGTGTCTTATCCTCCAGTCACCTCCAGAGCTGCAGTCACTATTCTGCTGTTATATCAGGTCTTATCCTCCAGTCACCTCCAGAGCTGCACTCACTATTCTGCTGTAACATCGTGTCTTATCCTCCAGTCACCTCCAGAGCTGCACTCACTATTCTGCTGTTACATCAGGTCTTATCCTCCAGTCACCTCAAGTGCTGCACTCACTATTCTGCTGTAACATCATGTCTTATCACCAGCCACCTCCAGAGCTGCACTCACTATTCTGCTGTTACATTATGTCTTATCCTCCAGTCAACTCCAGAGCTGTAGTCACTATTCTGCTATTACATCATGTTTTATCATGCAGTTGTGGCACCCCAGGGGTCTGGTTTCCACAGTAATGTAATGTTATGTCTGAGAGCAGGTGGGAGGTCCTTTGGTCAGGGATCCTGTGCATGCCACACCTCCTGCCCAGTCTTGGGAGGGGATGAACTTCCCCTATATAAACCTGGGGCTGAGGCAGGGTTAGAGAGTTTCAGAGAGGAGAAGACAGGGAGCAGAGCTGCTCTATGGGCTCTGCTCCACAGGCAGGCCCTGTCCTGGGGCCTGAGCCTGGAGTAGAAGAAGAACAGAAGTAGAGACAGAGAAGCAGCATAGGAAGAAACAACAGGAGCTCTGTGGGAGCAGTGTTACAAAGAGTCAGGGGCTGGCAGCTGCAGAGCTCGCCCTGACTGAGAAGATTTCTTACCGGACCCGGAGTCCGAGGCTGTGGGGACTAACTCCTACCCAGCAGCAGAATCCGTCAGGCAGGGGATTTCAGGTCCTCTGGCCAAGAAGCCCGAAGGCACGGTCACACGCATGGGTCCAGCACCGCCGTCGTGGAGCGGAAGCTATTAGAAGGCCCCGAGTCACCGGCCATACGGGTGAGCACCACACGGTACACTCAGGGACGTGGGCTACTTATACCCGCCTCAAGCAAGGTAGCCAGAAGAGTACAGATAGTTTGGGAGGCCTACAACTCCGCCTGGCCAGGGGAGATCCCATCTGCTCAAGGACTGACCAGGCCCCAATCACTAGCCAGTACTCCGGGAGGGTCTATCTTTATTACCAGTAAAGACCCTGAACTGCACGGTACCGTCTCCGAGTGGTTCCTGCTACCCCCATCATCCACGTCGGCTGCCCTGAGGCCATACCCCTCCCGTTGGGGGTTATACCACCACGCTGCACAATCTCACCACCGGCCTCAGCGGTCTGCCCTGCAGCGGCGGCTCCAAAGCTGCATTCAACGGGTGGCGTAGTCGTTCTAACATCTACTGCCATAGACTGCCACTGAGTTTGACACCCTGGGCACGGACCGGGTCACCGCCACAAGGACTACTACCCCTATCCGGATCCGGCTCCGGGTATCCCCTGAACACGGCCCAGGGGGCGCGTCACAGTCACCTCCAGAGCTGCAGTCTCTATTCTCCTGTAACATCATATCTTATCCTCCAGTCACCTCCAGAGCTGCAGTCACTTTTCTGCTGTTACATCGTGTCTTTTCCTCCAGCCACCTCCAGAGCTTCACACACTATTCTGCTGTTACATCCTGTCTTAACCTCCATTCAGCTCCAGAGATGCAATCACCATTCTGCTGTTACATCGTGTCCTATCCTCCAGTCGCCTCCAGAGCTGTATTCACTATTCCGCTGTTACATCGTGTCTTATCCTCCAGTGCTAATGTAGCACCCTGAGGATTCGGCTGCTACAGGGGTATTGCACCTCAACCCAGAGGTGTGATATTCCACTCCCGGGTAAGGATGGAGTGTGGAACTGAGCTCGGTAGGCTGCATGCACTACATACATCCCATTTCCGAGGAACAGACCGACGGTACTCCCACTTAGAAATGTGCAGGTACGACCGAGTCTGTTCCTGGCTGGAGTGGGAGGGGGGTGGTACATCCCAAGTAGTGTAGGGGCAGATAGGGGGAGCAGCCTGGGTAAAGATAGGAGCTCATTGGGTGCTGGTCACCTGAGCTCACACATAGAGGGTGTATATAAGGTGGGCACCATCAGAGATCAGGGTCAGTCTGTCAGCCTTTGCAGAGGAGTCACAGGAAGAGGAGCAGAGCAGATCCAGAGAGAGAGAGGAGAGAGAGAGACCCAGAGGGGGAAACAGAAGAAAGGACTCTAAGACCCCAAATTAAATCCCCGGGTGAAGAGTCGGCGCAGGGTACCGGAACCCAAGCTGGTGGGGGCAAAAACACACCCCAGCCAGAGACCGGAGGCCGTGGGCAGCGTCTGCCACGGCCACCCACCACATCCACCACGAAGGCATACCACGTGGAGGGTCAGGGAACCCAAGGCCAAGGGTCACCCAACAGAAGGCCCGAGGGAGCTGGACCTGGGTGGATCACTAGTGGGGACGGCCAGAGAAAGGACAGAAGGAGAGCTCAGGGTCACGCTCCGGACTCGCTTGGGGGTTGGCTGGATCCCGGACCTGGTGGACGCAGCACGGCTCGGGAGGTCACTTGGAGCTGGAGTGACCGGAACATCAGCAGTGAGTAAATACCCTAAACTGCACAACCCGACTTTGTCTTCATTTTACACCTATGCTGCACCACCACAACCCCCATCCTCTGCACCTGACCCCCTGAGGCTATACCCCACCCGTTGGGGGTTATACTACCGAAAGCTGCACCAACACCATCAGCCTCAGCGGACCCTGCTGCAGCGGCGGCCATAGTGACCGCAACACAACGGGTGGCGTAGTCGACAATAAAGAACTTTATAACATCTGTAGGACTGCCACATACAACTGAGTTTGACACCCTGGGCACGGACCGGGTCACAGCCACTCGGAAGACTACAACCCCCATCTGATCCGGCTCCGGATATTCCCACTAACGAATATGGCCCAGGGGGCGCGTCACTGCAGTCACTGTTCTGCTGTTACATCGTGTCTTATCCTCCAGTCACCTCCAGAGCTGCAGTCACTATTCTGCTGTTACATCGTGTCTTATCCTGCAGTCACCTCCAGAGCTGCAGTCTCTATTCTCCTGTAACATCATGTCTTATCCTCCAGTCACCTCCAGAGCTGCAGTCACTTTTCTGCTTTTACATCGTGTCTTATCCTCCAGCCACCTCCAGAGCTGCACTCACTATTCTGCTGTTACATCGTGTCTTATCCTCCAGTCACCTCCAGAGCTGCATTCACTATTCTGCTGTTACATGACATCTTATCCTCCAGTCACCTCCAGAGCTGCACTCAGTATTCTGCTGTTACTTCGTGTCTTATCCTCCAGTCACCTCCAGAGCTGCAGTCACTGTTCTGTTGTTACATCGTGTCTTATCCTCCAGTCACCTCCAGAGCTGCAGTCACTGTTCTGTTGTTACATCGTGTTTTATCCTCCAGTCACCTACAGAGCTGCACTCACTGTTCTGCTGTTACATCGTGTCTTATCCTCCAGTCACCTCCAGAGCTGCAGTCACTATTCTGCTGTTATATCAGGTCTTATCCTCCAGTCACCTCCAGAGCTGCACTCACTATTCTGCTGTAACATCGTGTCTTATCCTCCAGTCACCTCCAGAGCTGCACTCACTATTCTGCTGTTACATCAGGTCTTATCCTCCAGTCACCTCAAGTGCTGCACTCACTATTCTGCTGTAACATCATGTCTTATCACCAGCCACCTCCAGAGCTGCACTCACTATTCTGCTGTTACATTATGTCTTATCCTCCAGTCAACTCCAGAGCTGTAGTCACTATTCTGCTATTACATCATGTTTTATCATGCAGTCACCTCCAGAGCTGCAGTCTCTATTCTCCTGTAACATCATATCTTATCCTCCAGTCACCTCCAGAGCTGCAGTCACTTTTCTGCTGTTACATCGTGTCTTTTCCTCCAGCCACCTCCAGAGCTTCACTCACTATTCTGCTGTTACATCCTGTCTTATCCTCCATTCAGCTCCAGAGATGCAATCACTGTTCTGCTGTTACATCGTGTCCTATCCTCCAGTCGCCTCCAGAGCTGTATTCACTATTCCGCTGTTACATCGTGTCTTATCCTCCAGTGCTGCAGTCACTGTTCTGCTGTTACATCGTGTCTTATCCTCCAGTCACCTCCAGAGCTGCACTCACTGTTCTGCTGTTACATCGTGTCTTATCCTCCAGTCACTTGCAGAGCTGCAGTCACTATTCTGCTGTAACATCGTGTCTTAACCTCCAGTCACCTCCAGAGCTGCACTTACCATTCTGCTGTTATATTGTGTCTTATCCTCCAGTCACCTTCAGAGCTTCAGTTACTATTCTGTTGTTACATCATGTCTTATCCTCCAGTCAACTCCAGAGCTGTAGTCACTATTTTGCTGCTACATCATGTCTTATCCTCCAGACACCTCCAGACCTGCGGTCACTATTCTGCTGTTACATTATGTCTTATCCTCCAGTCACCTCCAGAGCTGCAGTTACTATTCTGTTGTTACATCATGTCTTATCCTCCAGTCAACTCCAGAGCTGTAGTCACTATTCTGCTGTTACATCGTGTCTTATCCTCCAGTCACCCCAAGAGCTGCACTCACTATTCTGCTGTTACATCATGTCTTCTCCAGTCACCTACAGAGCTGCAGTCTCTATTCTGCTGTTACATCATGTCTTATCCTGCAGTCACCTCGAGAGCTGCAGTCTCTATTCTCCTATAACATCATGTCCTATCCTCCAGTCACCTCCAGAGCTGCAGTCACTTTTCTGCTGTTACATCGTGTCTTATCCTCCAGCCACCTCCAGAGCTGCACTCACTATTCTGCTGTTACATCGTGTCTTATCCTCCAGGCACCTCCAGAGCTGCACTCACTTTTCTGCTGTTACATCGTGTCTTATCCTCCAGTCACCTCAAGAGCTGCCCTCACTTTTCTGCTGTTACATCGTGTCTTATCCTCCAGTCACCTCAAGAGCTGCCCTCACTATTCTGCTGTTACATCGTGTCTTATCCTCCAGTCACCTCAAGAGCTGTAATCTCTATTCTGCTGTTACATCATGTTTTATCTGCCAGTCACCTCCAGAGCTGCACTCACTATTCTGCTGTTACATCGTATCTCATCCTCCAGTCACCTCCAGAGCTGCAATAACTATTCTGTTGTTACATCATGTCTTATCCTCCAGTCACCTCCAGAGGTGCACTCACTATTCTATTCTTACATCATGTCTTATCCTCCTGTCACCTCCAGAGCTGCAGTCACTATTCTGCTGTTACTTCGTGTCTTATCCTCCAGTCAACTCCAGAGCTGTAGTCTCTATTCTGCTGTTACATCAGGTCTTATCCTCCATTCACCTCCAGAGCTGCAGTCACTATTCTGCTGTTACATCACGCCTTATCCTCCAGTCACCTCCAGAGCTGCACTCACTATTCTGCTGTTACATTATGTCTTATCCTCCAGTCACCTCCAGAGCTGCACTCACTATTCTGCTGTTACATCGTGTCTTATCCTCCAGTCTCCTCCAGAGCTGCACTCACCATTCTGCTGTTTCACTGTGTCTTATTCTCCAGTCACCTCCAGAGCTGAACTCACTATTCTGCAGTTAAATCGGGTCTTATCCTCCAGCCACCTCCAGAGCTGCTGTCACTATTCTGCTGTTACATTATGTCTTATCCTCCAATTACCTCCAGAGCTGCAGTTACTATTCTGCTGTTACATCATGTCTTATCCTCCAGTTACCTCCAGAGCTGCACTCACTATTCTGCTGTTACATCGTGTCTTATCCTCCACTCACCTCCAGAGCTGTGGTCATTATTCTGCTGTTACATCAGGTCTTATCCTCCAGTCATCTCCAGAGCTGCAGTCACTATTCTGCTGTTACATCATGTCTTATCTTCCAGTCACCTCCAGAGCTGCAGTCACTATTCTGCTGTTACATCGTGTCTTATCCTCCAGCCACCTCCAGAGCTGCAGTCACTATTCTGCTGTTACATCGTGTCTTATCCTCCAGCCACCTCCAGAGCTGCATTCACTATTCTGCTGTTACATCAGGTCTTATCCTCCAGTCACCTCCAGAGCTGCAGTCTCTATTCTGCTGTTACATCAGGTCTTATCCTCCAGTCGCCTCCAGAGATGCAATCACTGTTCTGCTATTACATCAGGTCTTATCCTCCAGTCACCTCAAAAGCTGCAGTCACTATTCTGCTGTTACATCATGTCTTATCTTTCAGTCACCTCCAGAGCTGCAGTCACTATTCTGCTGTTACATCACGTTTTATCCTCCAGTCACCTCCAGAGCTGCTGTCACTATTCTGCTGTTACATTATGTTTTATTCTCCAGTTACCTCCAGAGCTGCAGTCACTATTCTGATGTTACATCATGTCTTATCCTCCAGTTACTTCCACAGCTGCACTCACTATTCTGCTCTTACATCGTGTCTTATCCTCCAGTCACCTCCACACCTGCAGTTACTATTCTGCTGTTACATCATGTCTTATCCTGCAGTCACCTCCAGAGCTGCACTCACTGTTCTGCTGTTACATCAGGTCTTATCCTCCAGCCACCTCCAGATCTGCACTCAGTATTCTGCTGTTACATGAGGTCTTATCCTCCAGTCACCTCCAGAGCTGTAATCACTATTCTGCTGTTACATCAGGTCTTATCCTCCAGCCACCTCCAGATCTGCACTCAGTATTCTGCTGTTACATCGTGTCTTATCCTCCAGTCACCTCCAGAGCTGCCGTTACTATTCTGCTGTTACGTCATGTCTTTTCCTCCAGTCACCTCCAGAGCTGCAGTCTCTATTCTGCTGTAACATCATGTCTTATCCTCAAGTCACCTCCAGAGCTGCAGTCACTATTCTGCTGTTACATCGTGTCTTATCCTCCAGCCACCTCCAGAACTGCACTCACTTTTCTGCTGTTACATCGTGTCTTATCCGCCAGTCACCTCCAGAGCTGCACTCAGTATTCTGCTTTTACTTCGTGTCTTATCCTCCAGTCACCTCCAGAGCTGCACTCACTGTTCTGCTGTTACATCGTGTCTTATCCTCCAGTCACCTCCAGAGCTGCAGTCACTATTCTGCTGTTACATCAGGTCTTATCCTCCAGTCATCTCCAGAGCTGCAGTCACTATTCTGCTATTACATCATGTCTTATCCTCCAGTCACCTCCAGAGCTGCAGTCACTATTCTGCTGTTACATCGTGTCTTATCCTCCAGCAACCTCCAGAGCTGCACTCACTGTTCTGCTATTACATCGTGTTTTATCCTCCAGTTACCTCCAGAGCTGTCGTCACTATTCTGCTGTTACATCATGTCTTATCCTCCAGTCACCTTCAGAACTGCACTCACTATTCTGCTGTTACATTATGTCTTATCCTCCAGTCACCTCCAGAGCTGCAGTCACTATTCCGCTGTTACATCGTGTCCTATCCTCCAGCCACCTCCTGAGCTGCAGTCACTATTCTGCTGTTACATCGTGTCTTATCCTCCAGCTACCTCCAGAACTGCACTCACTATTCTGCTGTTACATCATGTCTGATCCTCCAGTCACCTCCAGAGCTGCACTCACTAGTCTGTTACATTATGTCTTATCCTCCAGTCACCTCCAGAGCTGCAGTCACTATTCTGCTGTTACATCGTGTCTTATCCTCCAGTCACCTCCAGAGCTGCCGTTACTATTCTGCTGTTACATCATGTCTTTTCCTCCAGTCACCTCCAGAGCTGCACTCACTATTCTGCTGTTACATCATGTCTTATCCTGCAGTCACCTCCAGAGCTGCAGTCTCTATTCTGCTGTAACATCATGTCTTATCATCAAGTCACCTCCAGAGCTGCAGTCACTTTTCTGCTGTTACATCGTGTCTTGTCCTCCAGTCACCTCCAGAGCTGCACTCAGTATTCTGCTGTTACATTGTGTCCTATCCTCCAGTCTCCTCCAGAGCTGCACTCACTATTCTGCTGTTATAGTGTCTTATCCTCCAGTCACCTCCAGAGCTGCACTCACTATTCTGCTGTAACATCGTGTCTTATCCTCCAGTTACTTCCAGAGCTGCACTCGCTATTCTGCTGTTACATCGTGTCTTATCCTCCAGTCACCTCCAGAGCTGCAGTTACTATTCTGCTGTTACATCATGTCTTATCCTCCAGTTACTTCCAGAGCTGCACTCGCTATTCTGCTGTTACATCGTGTCTTATCCTCCAGTCACCTCCAGAGCTGCAGTTACTATTCTGCTGTTACATCATGTCTTATCCTCCAGTCAACTCCAGAGCTGTAGTCACTATTCTGCTGTTACATCGTGTCTTATCCTCCAGTCACCCCAAGAGCTGCACTCACTATTCTGCTGTTACATCATGTCTTATCCTCCAGTCACCTCCAGAGCTGTAGTCACTATTCTGCTGTTACATCGTGTCTTATCCTCCAGTCACCTCCAGAGCTGCAGTTACTATTCTGCTGTTACATCATGTCTTATCCTCCAGTCAACTCCAGAGCTGTAGTCACTATTCTGCTGTTACATCGTGTCTTATCCTCCAGTCACCCCAAGAGCTGCACTCACTATTCTGCTGTTACATCATGTCTTATCCTGCAGTCACCTCCAGAGCTACAGTCTCTATTCTCCTGTAACATCGTGTCTTATCCTCCAGTCACCTCCAGAGCTGCACTCACTATTCTGCTGTTACATCGTGTCTTATCCTCCAGACACCTCCAGAGCTGCAGTCACTATTCTGCTGTTACATCGTGTGTTATCCTCCAGCCACCTCCAGAGCTGCACTCACTATTCTGCTGTTACATCGTGTCTTATCCTCCAGACACCTCCAGAGCTGCAGTCACTATTCTGCTGTTACATCGTGTGTTATCCTCCAGCCACCTCCAGAGCTGCACTCACTATTCTGCTGTTACATCGTGTCTTATCCTCCAGACACCTCCAGAGCTGCAGTCACTATTCTGCTGTTACATCGTGTCTTATCCTCCAGTAACCTCAAGAGCTGCACTCACTATTCTTCTGTTACATTACGTCTTATCCTCCAGTCACCTCCAGAGCTGTAGTCTCTATTCTGCTGTTACATCAGGTTTTATCCTCCATTCACCTCCAGAGCTACAGTCACTATTCTGCTGTAACATCATGTTTTATCTGCCAGTCACCTCCAGAGCTGCACTCACTATTCTGCTGTTACATCGTGTCTCATCCTCCAGTCACCTCCAGAGCTGCAATCTCTATTCTGTTGTTACTTCATGTCTTATCCTCCAGTCACCTCCAGAGGTGCAGTCACTATTCTCCTGTTACTTCCTGTCTTATCCTCCAGTCACCTCCAGAGCTGTAGTCTTTATTCTGCGGTTACATCAGGTCTTATCCTCCATTCACCTCCAGAGCTGCAGTCACTATTCTTCTGTTACATCATGTCTTATCGTCCAGTCACCTCCAGAGCTGCACTCACTATTCTGCAGTTACATCAGGTCTTATCCTCCAGTCACCTCCAGATCTGCACTCACTATTCTGCTGTTACATCGTGTCTTATCCTCCAGTAACCTCCAGAGCTGCACTCACCATTCTGCTGTTACATTGTGTCTTATCCTCCAGTCACCTCCACAGCTGCACTCACTATTCTGCAGTTACTTCAGGTCTTATCCTCCAGCCACCTCCAGAGCTGCTGTCACTATTCTGCTGTTACATTATGTCTTATCCTCCTGTCACCTCCAGAGCTGCACTCACTATTCTGCTGTTACATCCAGGGCTGTGGAGTCGGAGTCGTGGAGTCGGAGTTAGTTTTGGTTGGAGTCTGAGTCGGTAGAAATGTACCGACTCCAGCTTTAAAAAAAATGTATTAATATTTCATAATTGAACTTTCATATGAATTTTATAAATGTTACTCAAATATATATGTTCTATCAAACTATGAACAACAGTGATAAGCAGTTCTGCTGGAGATAGAGACATTTCTTACTTCTTGTGTGTCACTGTTCTCCACTGCCCTTATCTAATCTTATACTTGGTTAACCTCATGCTGCCACAACCCCCCTACTTACAATGTATGAAACTGAAAGTGAAAATGTGTTGCAAATTCTTAGTAGTAAAGCTTCTCCTCTAGACTAGATGTTTACTAGGTGTGCGTCTTCCAAGCATCTCACAGCTGCTACTCAGAAGAGGAAGACTGTAAGAAGTATTATCCTTTCAACAAACTTTGCATCAGTTAACTGTGAGTACATGAGGAATAACAGTATTACTGACCACTATATCAGTTGTACGACCTGGCAATAATTTTGTACCATTGTTTTTAGGAAAAACAATTGTCATTTGGATTGTGAATGCAGAATTAAAAACCTGAGAATGTCAAAGAAGCGTCACATTAAATCAGCTGTATTTGAACATTTCACCATCACTCAAGATAGAAAACATTATGTCTGTCAGTGTATGACAAATGATCCAGACGAAAACAAAAGCTGTGAAGCCAAGATCAGTGCATATTCAGGCAAAGATTAAAATGCTCCTACCAGAGCTTCTAATCTAAAGAGACATTTACAGCGCTTTCATCCAGAAGTACTGAAAGCAGTGGATGAGAAAGACTGCATCCAAACCAATGAACCAGTGCCCAGCTCTTCCAGCCAAACAAAGGAGCAGAGAACTTTGCAGCCATCATTTGCAAGATATTTTGTCAGTGACAAAGTTACTGTGACAATGACAGTAGATACATATAAAAAACAGATCATAGAGCTTGTTGTAAAGGATAGTGTGCCTATTTCATTATTTTCACGACCAGCTTTTATGTGTCTGAATGGGGAAATGGCCCGCAAGCTTGGTGTTTCTCTGGAGAGAGAGAGTATTAGAAAATTAGTAATCGAAGAAGCTTTTAAACAAAAGGAAGAACTTAAAAAAACTCTCAAGGGACGCTTTCTGCTTCTTAAAATGGATGCCTGCACACGTCACAGAGTGAACTATTTTGCCATCAATGTCCGATTTGTTTGTGACAAAAATGAAATAGTTACCAAGACATTGGCAGTAAAAGACACCAAAGCGCATCACACCAGTGAGTTTCTCCAGGTCTTGGTGGAAAAGGTTCTGCAAGACTATGAACTTAAAAAAGAGCAAGTTCAATGCTTCAAATATGATAAGTACTATTAAGCTAATGAATGAGAGTAATGATGGTGACCAGCAGCTAGAAGAACATTCTGGGTCCACAGACACAGAAATGTTTGAAATAGAGGAACACCGTATTGTAACTGAGGAGCAAACTGAAGTTGCTTCAGATGAACAGCAACATGATAGTTTAGATGATCTTGTTGAAACTGTGTCAATCCGTTCTTTCATTCATCACATGCGCTGTGTTGTGCATACGCTACAGCTGGCTATAAGAGACAGTCTGCAAGAAGGACATGCTGCTGCACTGATTGGCAAGGAGAGAAAATTGGCTACTGTTGCCAGAACCCCTAAAGTTGACTCAATTTTGAAGAGACGTGCTGGAAAAGGGGCAATTATTGATCAAGCCACACGATGGGGCAGTACTTATGTAGCACCCTGAGGATTCGGCTGCTACAGGGGTATTGCACCTCAACCCAGAGGTGTGATATTCCACTCCCGGGTAAGGATGGAGTGTGGAGCTGAGCTCAGAAAGCTGCATGCACTACACACATCCCATTTCCGAGGAACAGACCAACGGTACTCCCACTTAGAAATGTGCAGGTACGACCGAGTCTGTTCCTGGCTGGAGTGGGAGGGGGGTGGTACATCCCAGTAGTGTAGGGGCAGATAGGGGGAGCAGCCTGGGTAAAGATAGGAGCTCATTGGGTGCTGGTCACCTGAGCTCACACATAGAGGGAGTATATAAGGTGGGCACCATCTAAGATCAGGGTCAGTCAGTCAGTCAGCCACAGTCAGTCAGTCTGTGAGTCTTTGCAGAGAAGTCAGAGGAAGAGAGCAGAAGAGCAGAGCAGCCCCAGGCCCAAAAGAGAGAGAGGAGAAAACGAAAGACCCAGAGGGGGAGAAAGAAGGAACTCTGAGAGCCCAAATATAATCACAGGGTGAAGAGTTGGCAACAGGGTACCGGATCCCAAACTGGTGGGGGCTACAGCATACCTCAGCCAGAGACCGGAGGCCGTGGGCAGCATCTGCCACGGCCACCCACCATATCCACCCAGAAGGCAGACCACGCATAGGGTCAGGGAACCCAGAGGCAAGGGTTCGCCAACAAGAGGCCCGAGGGAGCCGGACTTAGGTGGATCCCTGGTGGGGAAGGCCAGAGACGAGGACAGGACAGAACGGGAGCTCAGAACCACGCTCCAGAACTACTTGGGGGTTGGCCGAGTCCAGGACCTGGTGGACGCAGCACGGCTCGGGTGGTCACTCAAGGCCGGAGTGACCGGAACATCTGCAGTAAGTAAAGAACCCTGAACTGCACAACCCGACTCTGACTCTCATTACCATCATCCCTGCACTTCCACAACCACCATCCTCTGCACCTGACCCCCCTGAGGCTATACCCCTCCCGTTGGGGGTTATACTACCTAGCTGCACCAACACCATCAGCCTCAGCGGACCCTGCTGCAGCGGCGGCCGTAGTGACCGCAATTCAACGGGTGGCGTAGTCGACATAAAGAACTTTAGTAACATCAGTAAGGACTGCCACACACTGAGCTTGACACCCTGGGCACGGACCGGGTCACAGCCACTCGGAGACTACAACCCCCATCTGATCCGGCTCCGGGTATTCCCCTAAAGAATATGGCCCAGGGGGTGTGTCACTTACTTAATGATTCAGCGCTTGGTTGAACTGAAAACCTTTCTTGTAGACATGGCTAACCCTCAACTGACGCTAAATGAAAGTCAGTGGAATCAGGTGACTGAGCTGGAAAAATTGCTAGAGCACCCATTTACAGTGACTAAAAAATGACAAGCAGAGGACTTAACTCCAGGTATTTTCTTAAAGGAGTGGAAGAACCTGATGTTTCGCCTGTCCCAAAGAGGAGGGTTAATTGCAAGTGGCATTGCTACATCATCAATGAAAGGAGAGAGGAGCTACTATTACAAAATACCATTCTTTTGGCAGCTGTTTATGTAGACCCAATGCATCGGATTCTTCTAGATGATCAACAGCTAACTAAAGGAAAAGAAGCTCTGTTTGAAATAGCAGTAAGGATGAAAGGGTTGCAGAACAGTCAGGAGGAACAAGAAGAGTTTGGTCGTCCTGCCACATCTTCACCCTCATCATCAACTGATGAAGAATTTAATTTCGAAAAATATTTGGATCACAAGGACCGTGCAAAGCGTTCCCGCATAGAAGAAGAGTCATCCCCATCAAAGAACACAGCCAGTGCATTTCAGCAGAATTTTTCATGTGCACTAAAAGAAATTGAGAAATTTGACCGTTCATCAAAACTAACAGTGAAACAAGCGATTCCTCTGTATCCTGACATTGTCAGAGATGTTGCCCGAGTGGTTACTGCTTTGCCACCAACCCAAGTTAGTGCAGAGAGGTTGTTCTCAGCTCTCAAAATAATTAGATCAGATTTGAGGGCATCCATGAAGGAGGATCTGACAGAGGTAATACTTTTTCTGAGGACAAATTTATAGATTTCTTCTTATTAACTGCATAACAGTGTTTATTGCATATTTACTTACAAAAGTTTAGAAAAGTTTATAAAAGTTATTTGCTATATTCTAATTGTATTCTAATAAATATAGTTTTTGCTCTAAGTGGTCTGATTACTTATATGATGGTGAGAAACTGAATAAGCACGATGTTAATATTTTACAACAGTAAATTTATTGTTACGAATTGGCCATTTATGAAGGAGTCGGAACCTGATAAAATCCAGGAGTCGTAGTCGCAACTGTGGCTTACCGACTCCACAGCCCTGGTGAGCACGCAGCCTAAGTCTTCAAAGGTGTTGTCCATGATTAGAAACTTGTGTTTTTTTGTCTAAAAACAGCACCACAACCTGTCTGCAGGTTCTGTGTGGTATTGCAGCTCAGCTCCATTTATTTCAGTAGAGCTGAAGTCCAATGCCAGTCACAATCTATGGACAGATGTGATATTGCTTTTGAAAGAAAACAATAATGTTTTTCTAATCCTGTATGTGAAGATCTGAGGTTGTGGGTTGCAATAATCACCTAGACAAGTTAATGATGCAACAATAGTTTATCTCTTACATCCAAGGTTTTACTACAACTCTAGGTAAATGGCCAAAATACATTGCCCCCAGTGCACAAGATACCCTTCCTGGGGCGGTAGTTCAACTGCCTTTGTACCAGGCGATACTCACTGTTTCCCAACTTTTGGTTGGCTCACAGATTTCGTATCGCCAACCAGTATAGTTTGTATTCACATTCCTCGCTCCTCCAGACGACAAGATAAAACAATAGAGACACAGGTATCCAGTAGCAACAGTGCTTAAGAAAGTTCATCAAATCCAGACGACAGATTCCACAACTGTAGCACATTTATCCAGCCCAGTGATCAACCGATCTTCAAACTCCATAGGCCATTCATCCATGGGTCCAGGACCTCAGCCTAGATCCTTTCCCTTCAACGTCATTTCACCAACTTCCTAAACATGGGGCTTTTTTTCCTCCCTTCATGGAAGCATTTGAGGGTCATCAGAGAGGTTCACATACAGCAATTTGAATTGGTTTTAAAAATAATATTTTTCTTTCATATATTTTCACGTTTTGGGTGCAGTTTTTGTTTATGTCCTAGATCATATTTATGTCTTTTTAGCATTGTATAAATAAAGGTTACATTTTATTATTAGATCCCTTTATGATTTCTGACTTTTTGAGACCTCTATATACATTTGACCATTAACCTGCAGATTAATTGCATATCTGCAGGTTAATAGCCTTTCTTTCACGTGACTGGTTCCCTTGTAGGGTTGTCGTATGAATGCAATCCTTAATAAACCCAATCCTGTCTATGCTATATATACCCCTGTCCAGATCTATATTATAAAAGTATACAGTTGACATCTATCTGATGGACACATTTTTTTGCCAAACCTGTTTTCTAGTTCGCCCGTTATATTCATGCTGCAGCGTGGACTTACTTTACAGAGTGTTTTTTATAGCAGCGTGCTTTAGTAGAGGCATTTCCATGGGGATTTTTCACTTGATGTGATATGCATGTAACATTTTACTGTATATGCCGTGCTGCCAATGTGGTTTTCTGTAAAAATATGTAGTAAATTAATTATTAAAACACTGCGCTACGACAGCCATCAATTAGATCCCATAATGATACAATAACCAGTACAGTTCTATTATCCTCATTAGACAGCGGTGTACACAGTTTATTGTATAGACCTTTGCTGCACAATGGGACAGTGTTCATTTATGTAAAATAATCCATAGATGTGGGACAGGTCCATAGGGATATGTACAAACACCCTCCATATAAATGTGCACATATAAGCTAACACTGCCCCCTACAGCTTCAGTGGCTGATCTCAGGTGCCCACAGGGAATCAGTGCCCGTGTATTGTTAGTAGACTTCCATTGTATTCTTTATTAACACATCTACAACCCTTTGTATTATTCTGAACCTCCATAGAAGTGAATGGAGAAAGCCTATCATGCACAGCCACTTCTATGTTCATATTAACTAGAGATACAGCCTTATCTCGATAGCTGCGGGGGGCTACAGAGGTGGAGCCAACATCTATTAGCCATTTATGGCTTCTTCGGTGGATATATCTGAGAGGGAAATAACCCTTTAATTGGGTTATCCACTACTAGACACCAACTATTGATGGGCCAAGGGAGGTGAGAAAACTAAAAGAAATCGATATCTCCAGACCAGCGCTGCATACCCCACTGGTTACATGAGGTTAACAACCGGTGGGGGCAACGCATGAGTGTTGCAGCTTCTGATTGGTTGCAGCATTCATATTTCATCTAAGCCAGAAGAAGTAGTGCTCACATGACACCCCTGCCAGATGTGGATGTCAGAATAATGGCGGGATACACAACAATGAGTATAAGAGGGCACTGGTTTGGGAGGTGATTTGGGGATTTTTTAATATTTTCCCTTTCCTAGGTCCACAAATAAGACCCTACAAGTTCCAGGGAACATAGGTACACAGAACACCCTTTTTGGGCTGTGCATCTTCTCTATATACAGTGGGGGAAAAAGTAAACTGCTCAAAAAAATAAAGGGAGCACTTAAACAACTGAATATAACTCCAAGTAAATCAAACTTCTGTGAAATCAAACTGTCCACTTAGGAAGCAACACTGATTGACAATCAATTTCACATGCTGTTGTGCAAATGGAATACACAATAGATGGAAATTATTGGCAATTATCAAGACACCCTCAATAAAGGAGTGGTTCTGCAGGTGGGGACCACAGACCATATCTCAGTACCAATGCTTTCTGGCTGATGTTTTGGTCACTTTTGAATGTTGGTTGTGCTTTCACACTCGTGGTAGCATGAGACGGACTCTACAACCCACAGAAGTTGCTCAGGTAGTGCAACTCATCCAACATGGCACATCAATGCAAGCTGTGGCAAGAAGGTTTGCTGCATCTGTCAGCGTAGTGTCCAGAGGCTGGAGGCGCTGCCAGGAGACAGGCCAGTACACCAGGAGACGTGGAGGGGGCCGTAGGAGGGAAACAACCCAGCAGCAGGACCGCTACCTCTGTCATTGTGCAAGGAGGAACAGGAGGAGCACTGCCAGAGCCCTTCAAAATGACCTCCAGCAGGCCACAAATGTGCATGTGTCTGCACAAACGGTTTGAAACAGACTCCATGAGGGTGGTATGAGGGCCCGACGTCCAGAGATGGGGGTTGTGCTCACAGACCAACACCGTGCAGGACACTTGGCATTTTCCACAGAACACCAGTATTGGCAAAGTCTCCACTGGCGCCCTGTGCTCTTCATAGATGAAAGCAGGTTCACACTGAGCTCATGCGACAGACGAGACAGAGTCTGGAGATGCCGTGGAGAGCGCATAGTGGGCAAACAACCTTACGCGGTGAAATGAGCTGCATCTGGATCTCGTCCACCTAAAGGGACTGTCAGCACAGAATGACTGTTCAAACTAAGTCCCAACTCTCGGTGCTTCGGGGCCAATCATTTATATACACCTTCCCACCTGCTTGTTTTCCCTCTATCCACACCCTCCTCTTCTTTGATTGACAGCTCTGGCTTCATAGAACCAGAGAAGGAAGGAGACAGAGGTAAAACAAGCAGGTGGGAAGGTGTATATAAATGATTGGCCCACGCCGTGATCCATGGAGCGCTTGTACTTGGTTTCAACAGTCATTCTGTGCTGACAGTCCCTTTAAAATCAGTGTTTCCCAAACTCCAGTCCCCACGGCCCCCCACAGGTCATGTCTTCAGGATTTCTATAGTATTGCACAGGTGAGAGAATTCCTGATTCCTTGATGATACTTTCATCACATGTGTAATACTGAGGAAATCCTGAAAACATGACCTGTTGGGGGGAAAACCTGACCTGTTGGGGGCCATGAGGACTGGAGTTTGGGAAACACTGCCTTAAATGGAGCGGTGCTGCAGTTTTATTATTCAGCGATTAGCAGGATCCCCCAACAATTTCTTAAGCAATGAGAAAATGCAGTCCCTAATGATGTCCTCTGACAATAAGCGGATCACGGACAGCAGATGCATTGGGTTCTGCATTTCTTGGAGAATGGGATGGGGCAGCTTCTGTCTTCTCAGTGATACAATCAGGAAGGAGATGCAGCGTGAGACAATCCCTGTCTAGATCTTTGATCTGATCATCAATACAGAGGGCTGATTGGGGAAGATAGAGGGAAAGGCTAATAAGATTATTAAAAAAAACTTAGTTTTTCAGCTGGTACTTCCTCTGGGGTCAGTATGCCAACCTCATCGACTTCATAGCACTTGCCAGAGTGGGCAGACACGATTTATTGCCTTTATACACGTCACCTCCACACAGGGCGATGCTGGCTACGACGCCTCTGTAGTGATCAAACGTTGAGTCAAACAGCAGGGCTTTAAGAGGGCTGCCCTTTTCAATCTTGGGACTAAAACACAAAAATAAGACATCCTGTTAAGGGGTATAAAGGTAAGTAAACCGCGTTCAGTCCGGGGTGATGAATTCCAAAAGACAAAGTTTATTCTGCCATCACATAACTTTTCGACCTGTTATAGGTCTTTATCAAGTATATACAAAGACATACAGGGATACTGATCCCCCTGGTCAGTGGCCAGAACCCTGTAAATTCCCCTTAAATGGTCCAAAACTGAAACTGTGGGAACAATCGAATCCACTTAGGGTTCAGCAAACTTACAGTCAAGGGTTTGATAAAGTTATCTACACCCTTGTGTCTCCGGAAAGCATGGTGTACGTTCACGTGCTGAAAATGCCGACCAGTGCTGGAGTGAGCAGAGGTCCGCAGCTTGTGACAATCCTGCTGTAGTGAAACTACAGATCCCAGCAGGCTGACGGTCTCTCATCAAGTTATGCTGGGAGCCGCAGTTTCACAAATAGTGCTAGAGGATCCATGTCAGAAATATGAGGCTGCCACTAGGGTTTCTCCCACAAATATGTAATCGGACGTGGAGCAGATCCGCACGTGGATGAGCCATATTCTCTATCTGTGAACATACTACTCCTTCACTCAGATTGTAAGTGGTTCTGCAGCGCATCTGTGCAGAGCAAGCTGTCAATCAAAATCCGGGCCAGGTTTACAGCCGTCACCTCCGATATAGTGAGCGGTGCTGTGATCCAAGACTGTAGCCGCTCTGTGCACAACGATGAGTGAAGGCCGGCAGCTGCAGGGAGGAAAGAAGTTAATTTACCTGCATTATCAATAAGGCGGCCATTGTAACAATATTTATCTGCAGATTAACCCTATACCTGCAGGTACATAGCATTTTTCAAGGTGACAGGTTCCCTTTAATAAAGAGAAGATGGATAGAGCCGCATTAGTCCATACTCACGGTGGAAGCCTCCTGACAACTTCTTGAAGAACACTTTCCACATTTGTTCCAAGCTTCGCCGAGATCTAATAGAAATAAACAGAGAAATTAATTTCTTAATACAGTTTAGACCTCGGCTCCAATGAATCACAAGAAATGAAACCTGTTTGAAGCTGACAAGCAATCAAGCCCCTCCGTAAGCCACACAGAACATGGCTACTTATGTCATCTGCAGGTGATTAAAGGAACCTGTCATGTTGAAATGGTATAAGATCTGTAGGGGGAGGTTGTAGAGCAGAGAAGTTGATCAGACTGATAGACATATCTGTGGGAAGAGAGTCAGTAAGACTTGCATTTTATGCAGAGAAAGTCCTGCAGTATTTATACTAGTCCAGTGGGCGGTCCTAAGTGATTGACAGTTCCCTGTATGACCATGCAGGCAAAGATAGTTGTCAATCACTAGCATGACCGCCCACTGGACTCATCTATACAAACAGCAGGATTCCACTGAATAAATTGATACAGGAAAAATATCTATCTTTGTATTGTGTTAGCCAGTAGATAGAAGAGTATTTAGATTTGAGAGTCCTCAGTGGTTGATACTTTTTAATGGCTAACGGAAAAGATGGTAACAAATTGCAAGCTTTCCAGACTACTCAGGTCTCAGGTCTGCCTGATGAAGAGGCCTGAGCAGTTTGGAAAGCTTGCAATTTGTTACCATCTTTTCAGTTAGCCATTAAAGGTATCAACCACTGAGGACTCTCAAATCTAATGAATGAATTACAATTTATACTGAATCTTCTCCCACAAACCTATATATCGTTCTGCTCAGTTTCTCATGGATAAAACCTGTAAGTCTGAATGGGGCTGTAATGTTATTACAATCATGTAAACGCAGATCACAAAATCTTTCAGATGATCTTTTATTTTTAACACTCAAAACCCCTATGGATATTTATGTTTACTAAAGGATTCCTTACCCATTCTTCTGACAGCTCTTCTTTAGGTATGGACACAGAGCGGCATCCGGCATAAAAACATCTGGAGACTTTTCCTTTTTCTGTGATATTGGATAATCTTGTTCATTTCTAACGCTTTAAATCTTCCAAATTCTTTCCGAAAAATGTATCATAAAGGGACTTCCTCAGGTCAGTTTTGCTTGTGGTTGTGTTACCATTATTTGTGCCAAATGTATCAAAGAGTTGCACGATGTTTGATAAATGTTTATGTAGCACTTCCATCTTTATTTATTTATTTTACTCACTTACATAGCACCATCCTATTCCGCTGTGCTTTACAGACATTATCATCGCTGTCCCCATTGGGGCTCACAATCTACATTCCCTATCAGTATGTCTTTGGAGTGTGGGAGGAAACCGACGAAAACATGGGGAGAACATACAAACTTCTTGCAGATGTCATCCTTGGTGGGATTTGAACCCAGGATCCCAGTGCTGCAAAGCAACAATGCTAACCACTGAGCCACCGTGTATCTTAATCCACTGAGCCACCGTGTATCTTTATCCACTGAGCCACCGTGTATCTTAATCCACTGAGCCACCGTGTATCTTAATCCACTGAGCCACCGTGTATCATCCACTGAGCCACCGTGTATCTTAATCCACTGAGCCACCGTGTATCTTTATCCACTGAGCCACCGTGTATATTTATCCACTTTTAACGTCACCAGTCGTTCTTAGACCTGTGTAGCTTACCAAGCCCAATTTCTAAAAGTTGCAAGAGTGCTGTAAAATAGGAAGCTGCACATTTTTGCGCAAAAATGATGCGTTACAAAATAGTTTTGTGTTTTTTTAACGCCAAAAATTGTTAAAAATTCCTCGCTACATTGCCCCTTTTCCAGCCAAATTTTGTAGAAAAAAAAAATAAAAGACAAGGTACAGACAGCGAAGTTAAATTTGCCTACAGGAATGATTTAGATCTGGAGCGCATTGTACCCGGATACAGTCACTAGCGGGAATGTCAACCATCTTCTCAATTTGTTTCTCCACCCTCTCCGGATCTGCATTCTTCAAGTCTATCTAAGGCTATGTGCCCACGTTGCAGAAATGAAGCAGAAAATTTCTGCTTCATTTCTGCAAGTCCTCTCCCGGAAAAACGCATGCGGAATTCCGCACGCATTTATCGTGCGTTTTTCGTGCGTTTATCTCGCGTATTCCACATGCGGAATTGCCTTGCGTTTTTAATGCATTGCACAAGGCAATTCCGCTTGTGGAAACGCAAAATTAATTGACATGCTGCGGATTTTTGAACGCAGCATAAAAACTGCGGAAAAATCCGCAGCATGTGCATAGAACTTGCGGAATCCCCTTGGGGACCATGGGGTGCGGATTACCATGCGTTTTACAAGCATTTCCGCTGCGGAAATTCCGCATCAAAAACGCTTGTAATCCGCAACGTGGGCACGCAGCCTAAAAGCAAAAGTATAAATACTAATTATTTATCAAAGCTGGACAAAATCTAGAAACCATATAATAAAACTGGCATAAAATATAGTGCTGAACAAGAGTTTAGGGAGAGATGTACAACTGGCACTGGCCTTTAGAAGGGATTGTGTAATCGCACAAAACTAGCAAAAATGTAAAGTGCCTGTAAAACAAGGAACGTGCAATTTACCTCTTAGTAAAAATCCTATTCTTTCTCAAGAACGGGAGGAATTTTAATTTCATAATTTTTTTTAATCAAATTATTTTTATTGAAAAACTCCAAATACAAATTTTCCATCTTTCAATTAACATACATGACATAGTAATTCCATAGTATAAAACATGAACAAAGTATCTGAACTTCAATTCCCTAACCCACCCTAAACCCAAATCCCAACACTCCAGAGAGAACCATTTTCAGAGCAGTTCTAGAATAACGGACTACAGCATTCGTAGAAGGGGGAAGAAGATAAAAAAGTGACTAACAAAGGGATAGCAGCGTTTTAATGTTATCATTTACTGCTTGATGCCTGAGCCGGGAAGTGCACGCTTGAAAACTGTTGCAGGCTGCTGTAATCACAGGACACAAGCAAACAGCATGGCATTTCCTATCAGCAGGGAGGAAGTAAAGGGAACAGTAATGAAAGTCTCCTCCTACTCCGCTCCATAATGAAATGAACAGTGTGCATGCTACAAATGCGATGCATACAGCAAACAATTCATTTTCCATACACAGGTTGTGAGTTGACCACTGGATATACACAAGTGTATAACTAATTACCAGAACTGGAAATCGAAAAAAAAGACGAGCAAGTTTGGGGTGAATCCTGCCTTCATTACTGCACAGCCGCTCATAGAGGGATCGGTGCTAGGAACAGCAGCAGTGCCGGCGATGTTCACAGATTTACCTGCTGCGGGACTGAAGGAGTCTGATAGTGTTCGGCTCTAAGCTTTTTACCTTGTTTACGACAGGAATAATTGAAAGCTGTGCTTCAAAGGCGAGGAAGAAGTTGGTCACCGTCTGCGCTTGAATACCCTTAAGAGGGGAAAAAATATATATATACATATATACAAATACTGAAACATCTAAATGCATTAGAACATCAAACCTGGTGAAGCGGTAAATGACTTGTCCTCCAGGGATACAGGCTACTGTCATTCAGTAATTATTTCATAGGAATTTTACATTTTATGTGATCACCACGCTAGAATGTAAATGATGAAAACACAACACAACTCCTCACCATATGAAGATATTTTGTGTTTTATAGAACAGCATTTCTGTGGAATAACACGACTGATTTACTGTGTATGCACCATAGCCTTCATTTGATGTCACTTACTGTCACCTGTCACCTTGCCCCAACTCTGCAATCCCCAATATCAGTCCATGACCTCAATGGGGTCACTATAAAATTCTAAAGAGGACTGGTCATGTCTCTATTAGAAAATAGATAAACTTAGGATAGAAACAATATGAGCATATACCCTGCTATAAGTAAGTAAAAAGCAATAGTGAATATATATAATATAGGGTACTTAGTAAACATGGTTTTTGATTTAAAAAAAGCCATCCCACCCACACCAAGGTGTACCCAGTCAGTTATGTGAAATATATAATAAAATACACTTTAGTACAATATTAGTGTTTTGTCCCTTTAAAGCTGCTGCTACTTCTGTCACCATGGTAACTGCTTTCATACTCAGCCAATAGGATTGCTCGGTTTGAATTTGGAAAAAAAAAAAAAAGTCCTATATCGTCAGTTTGTTCCTTCTCATCTGAGTGTGAAGACAGACACCTGCGATCAGCGAGAGATTATAGGTATAAGACGTGATATAATATAACGGACGGAGCCACATCCCATCACACGCACTCAGCGATCACAACTCACAGGAATCAGCACATTTACCAGACAATAAGTTATTATTCCCCAACACATAATACGCTGAGACACAAGTGGGGGGCGCCGCACTCGTTACATCTCCCATCTGGATGGATCCAGCGACGAGATCCTGATATTTACCCCCAGCTCCGCTCCTCCATAGGGAATGGCCCAGATGCACGCAGAACGGACTGAAGTGTAATACTGCTAGAACTCTGCATGATATCACATCCTCCATATATACCACATAATAAAGGGGTGCTCCCACTGGGACAGGTCATCACCTATCCAGAGATCAGTGATAACTTGTTCCAACTAGACATCCCCTTTAATGGAAGAGATCACATCTCTAACAGTCAATACGCTATTCATTCCCAATCTTCCCTGGCCCCAGTAATGCCCCTGAGTATATCGCCAATATGAGCCAATCATCAAACCCTCTGCTGACTGTTCCCGATGTCTTATAGAGTTTGGAGACGTTGCTACAAGAGAAGATATCAGCGGACACCATGGGGGTGGAGTATTCTGCCAGCGATGGAGCAGGTAGTATCCACCAGTCTGTGATATCTGACCTTCCTCCATATTCTGCTCTTACATGCGTTTCTTCAGCTTTACCCCTTCCCGACATAACCAATTTATGTTTTTTTTCTGTTTTTTCCTCCGCTTTTTCCAACTTTTCTAACTTTTTGATATCTGTCCACATAGTGTGAGGTCTTGTTATTTTGTAGGATGAGCTGTCCTTATAAATGACACCATTCATTTACCACATAGTGCTAGAAAACGGGAAAAACATTTCAAGTGCAGTAAAAGTGCGAAAAAAAAGCCTGACATTGTTTTTCTGGGAACGGTTTTAACGGCGCACATTGTGTGGTAAAAATGACCTGGTAATAGGATCCTACTCCTCAGTGTGATTACAGCAAGACCAAACTTCTCCAATAGTTTTGGCAAAAAAAAAAACACTTTTTTTTGATGCTGTCACCATTTTTTCTGAGACCCGAAACATTTTCAGTTTCCGGGTTGATGGAGCTGTGTGGGGGCTTATTTTTTGAAGGGCAAGAGGACTTTATTGATAACATTTTGGGACACATATGTCATGGTCATCGCTTCTTACAGGATTTTCTGCAGTATTGAGGCGAACGAAAAAATGCAATTTTGTCTTTTTGAATTTTTTTCTGTGTTCACTGATCGTTTTTTTTTTTTATATTTTGATAGATTGTATTTCTCTGAAAGAGACCAAACCACAAAATGTGTATATTTTTATTATCTTTATTTTTAGTGGGAGGTTAGTTGAACGTGTGGGGTTTTAATAAATATATATATACTTTTTTTCACTGTATTTGTATACATCATCTGATTGCTTGTGCTATATACAGCGATACCACAGTAATGCTCCATATAGCAAAACCACGGTCTTCTTTACAGCCCAAATGAAGCTTTATGATGACAGGCACGGAGGCTTCAGCAGACCCCCGGATGTCATAGCAGTCCATCGGCGCCCTATGATCGCGTCACAGGAGCGCCGGTGGGCGTATGGAACGACGCGTCCCAATGCTGGCGCGCTGTTAATGCTGCTGTTAGAGATTGACAGCAGCACTGAACAGGTTAACAGTGGTGGGCAGATCTTCGCTCCACTCGCAGCTGTTAGAGGCAGGTCCTGGTTGTTTGTCACAGCCATTATCTGCCATGTACGCGGCGAGCTGACCCTGCTCCATACACCCGCTACTGACTTATACCATACATGTACGGCAGATGTTGGTAAGGAGTTAAAGCGGTTGTCCAGCTTTGGGGCCATTTTTTTTACTTTAATGCAAGTATTTGGGGCTAAAATCGATTTCTGTAATTGAGTTTCATTAAAAATGTTGCCTTCTGTAGCATCTGTGCTGCACTGTCTATTGCTGGCTGCAAAATTAGCTAACTGAGAATCTATCAGTGAGCTCCTTAGTCTTAAGGGAGAGTTTGTAGATCTTTAATCTGTTTTTTTTTCCTGAGTGCCTATTAGCTGATCTATGCCCAAAGAAAACACAAAACTTGAATGTGCAGGGAAACAATAAGTCTGTAATAGTCGGTGTAAAACACTTAATGAAACCTAAATGTAAAAAATTACTTTTAGTAGTAAATACATGACATGAGAAAATATACACTGCTCAAAAAAATAAAGGGAACACTTAAACAACAGAATATAACTCCAAGTAAATCAAACTTCTGTGAAATCAAACTGTCCACTTAGGAAGTAACACTTATTGACAATCAATTTCACATGCTGTTGTGCAAATGGAAGACAATAGATGGAAATTATTGGCAATTATCAAGACACACTCAATAAAGGAGTGGTTCTGCAGGTGGAGACCACAGACCACATCTCAGTACCAATGCTTTCTGGCTGATGTTTTGGTCACTTTTGAATGTTGGTTGTGCTTTCACACTCGTGGTAGCATGAGACGGACTCTACAACCCACAGAAGTTGCTCAGGTAGTGCAGCTCATCCAGGATGGCACATCATTGCGAGCTGTGGCAAGAAGGTTTGCTGCGTCTGTCAGCGTAGTGTCCAGAGGCTGGAGGCGCTACCAGGAGACAGGCCAGTACACCAGGAGACGTGGAGGGGGCCATAGGAGGGCAACAACCCAGCAGCAGGACCCCTACCTCTGCCTTTGTGCAAGGAGGAACAGGAGGAGCACTTCCAGAGCCATGCAAAATGACCTCCAGCAGGCCACAAATGTGCATGTGTCTGCATAAACGGTTAGAAACCGACTCCATGAGAGTGGGATGAGGGCCAGACGTCCACAGATGGGGGTTGTGCCCAATGCCAGACCTCATGTGGCTGGAGTATGTCAGCAGTTCCTGCAAGATGAAGGCATTGAAGCTATGGACTAGCCCGCCCGTTCCCCAGACCTGAATCCCATTGAGCACATCTGGGACATCATGTCTCACTCCATCCACCAACGTCACGTTGCACCACAGACTGTCCAGGAGTTGGTGGATGCTTTAGTCCAGGTCTGGGAGGAGATCCCACAGGAGACCATCCGCAACCTCATCAGGAGCATGTCCAGGCATTGTAGGGAGGTTATACAGGCACGTGGAGGCCACACACAATACTGAGCCTCATTTTGACTTGTTTTAAGGACATTACATCAAAGTTGGATCAGCCTGTAGTGTGTTTTTCCACTTTAATTTTGGGGGTGACTCCGAATCCAGGCCTCCATTGGTTAATAAATTTGATTTCCATTGATGATTTTTGTGTGATTTTGTTGTCAACACATTCAACTTTGTACAGAACAAAGTATTCAATGAGAATATTTCATTCATTCAGATCTAGGATGTGTTATTTGAGTGTTCCCTTTATTTTTTTGAGCAGTGTGTATATATAATATAAATAATTACTGCAGCTTTAATGCTATTTATTACGTCTCAGGAGGAGGACGGAAGAGGAAGAGGACGGAAGAGGCAGAGGACGGAAGAGATGGAGGACGGAAGAGGCGGAGGACGGAAGAGGAGGAGGACAGAAGAGGAGGAGGATGGAAAAGGAGGAGGACGGAAGAGGAGGAGGATGGAAGAGAAGGAGGACGGAAGAGGCGGAGGACGGAAGAGGCGGAGGATGGAAGAGGCAGAGGACAGAAGAGGCGGAGGACGGAAGAGGCGGAGGATGGAAGAGAAGGAGGACGGAAGAGGAGGAGGACGGAAGATGAGGAGGACCGAAGAGGAGGAGGACGTAAGAGGAAGAGGACGGAAGAGGACGAAAGAGGCGGAGGACAGAAAAGGCGGAGGACGGAAGAGGCGGAGGACAGAAGAGGCGGAGGACGGAAGAGGCGGAGGACAGAAGAGGAGGTGGACGGAAGAGAAGGAGGACGGAAGAGGAGGAGGACGGAAGAGGAGGAGGACAGAAGAGGAGGAGGACGGAAGAGGAAGAGGACGGAAGAGGAGGAGGACGAAAGTGGAGGAGGATGGAAGAGGAGGAGGACAGAATAGGAGGAGGAGGACAGAACTGCACCTTAAGATCCCTAGGGGGAAAGGGATGGTAGTAATATAGTGGTAGTATATCCATATTAGTGTAATATGAGTAATAATACTAGTGATAATAGTAAGAAAGTAATAAAATAACAGTAGTAATAGTAGTAGGTAGAATAGCAGTGTGATCCAGGGTCCTAGGACTGATCGCCTTTTCTCGGGGTCAAGAAGGAATTTTTCCCCTGTGACACAAATTGGCTGAAGGTGTCCTGGGGTTTTTGCCTTCTTCTGGATCAACACTGTAGGTATAGGACAGTATTAGTAGTGATAGGAAAGAAGAATAATACTGTAATAAGATAGCACAATGTAATAATAACCATATCAAATAGATTCATAAAAACAAATTAAAATAACTCCAGTAGTACAATAATTAGTGTAATATTATATAACTTGTAATAACATTAATAGGTTTGATCCAGGGTCCTAGGACTGATCGCCTTTTCCCGGGGTCAAGAAGGAATTTTTCCCCTGTGACACAAATTGGCTGAAGGTGTCCTGGGGTTTTTGCCTTCTTCTGGATCAACACTGTAGGTATAGGGCAGTATTAGTAGTGAAAGGAAATAAGAATAATACTGTAATAAGATAGCACAATGTAATAATAACCATATCAAATAGGTTTATAAAAACAAATTAAAATAACTCCAGTAGTACAATAATTAGTGTAATATTATATAACTTGTAATAACATTATTAGGTTTGATCCAGGGTCCTAAGACTGATCGCCTTTTCCCGGGGTCAAGAAGGAATTTTTCCCCTGTGACACAAATTGGCTGAAGGTGTCCTGGGGTTTTTGCCTTCTTCTGGATCAACAGCTTTAGGCATAGGGATTTTAGTAATACCATTATTAGAATCACAAGATTAATAAAAAAAAATTAGAATTACATTTTTTTAATTCGTTTTATAACAGTTACAATTAATTGCATTAATGCAATAATAATAAATAGTAAAAATGGTGGTAATAATAATAATACAAAAAACTAGTCCCAGTTAGTAAGTTAGTGTAATGTTAGTGTAGGGACCCATCTGAAGAGGTCGCCTTGACGTTGGCAGATGGGCTCGCACAATTTGCTCAAAATGTGCGCTAAGAACCTCATATTTCTATGTACAGGAGATCTAGCAGTAATACCATTCAGGAGATAGATATCTGTGTACACACATTTTGTTATATACTTTTGTGCAGCACACAGGGCAGGTATACAGGTACAGGGCGAGAGTGTTACAGTGATATTATAACTTGGCCTTAAGGATAAAATGCTGATAACTACAGATCCTGGAAACACATTCGAAACTAGACCTTGTAAGTAACTGGTTCCCAGCTAGTGGTAAATATGTACAGGACAGTCCGGTACCAAGACCTGCTCTATAGGACACATTATCATCAGGCAGGTCCTTATAAGATCTGCGGCAGAAGTGTGGCTGTATAACACAGTCCTGCTCCTGCCTCAGCTGCCCACAGTGGAGCCAACCTTGATCCTGGCAGCTTAATCCATTGAATGACACAGTAGGGGGCTTCCACAGCATTTAGGCACTTTAGACAGGAGAGGGAGGCATGATCATGGTGCCAATGAGTTTCTATGGCAGCTGAGATCTAACAATGGACCCCATGATGGCCATTTTACTGCTCCTATTAGACCCCGGCTGAGGAAAGGTCTATGAGGACACCGGTCAGACTTATGTCGCCTGCTCTGCACATATTAGAAATACCTAGGGCTGATTAGTTTGCCATTTGTAAATTTGATCCAGCAGCGCTGGGCTACCACTGACGTGATCAGGGCTATTGAGCTCCTAGATTGGGCAGAGGAGCTCAGTATTCAGCAGGAGCTGGCCAAGGAGAGCAGAGCAACTTGCATGGGGCTGCTGCACAAGAAGCAACTCACAAGGTGGAGATTTACCCGGAGACGCTGTGCTCGGGCTGTGATCTGCTGTGCAGGCTGCATAGTAGATGCCTCGAAGGACCCGAACTTCACCCCTAACAGGCACAGCAGAGCTCGGACGGCTGCAAGTGAACAGAGAGCGGCTGATTAGTAACTGCTGCGTCCCCTGCAGCTCAGATAAGAGCCGCACAGAGCGGTGGTTCAGTAATGATGAATATGGGAAGTGTCCACCCCTCACATGCCCTATATGCGGCCTCCAGAGGTAAAGTCTCCCCTGTAACCAGCGCCTCCTCCCACCTTCTCTGCTGGCATGCTCCATTACTTAAAGGGGATGTCTGAAGAAAACAAGTTATCACTTATCCACAGGCTCGGTGATCACTTACTGATCGTGGGGTCTGACCGCTGCGAGCCATCGTCTGATCGGGAAGGAGTGGAAAGTCAGGGATCAACTGCAGCTCCATTCATTCTCTATGGGGCTCCGGAAAAGCCGAGCTCAGCGCTTGAATGCCACATAGGGAATGAATGGAGCGGATCCTGGAGTAATAACATGCCCTCCTCTCCTCAGCTTTCTGTCTGTGTACGTGGCTCAGCCCTTGTCTCCCCTTCTGCTCCGGCTTCTGTGCTGGTACTTGTGAGGAAGAGGAAACCCTCTGCCCTTCTCCTCCGGCTTCTGTGCTGGTCCCTGTGAGGAAGAGGAAACCCTCTGCCCTTCTGCTCTCAGTCCTCTGCGACTTTTCACAATCGCTCAGTGCACCCATTATATGTAATAAGGATCATTCTTCATCCCTTGTCCAGCTTTCACCCCCCCCCAGTCTGACCAGCGGACAAGATAATAAACATGTGAGTGGAAGGTTCACAATTATTAGATGTGTTGTGAAAAGTCTCCACAGCATTATCCGGAGAAAACTGCAGGGTGACCGCTTGTGAAACCAGCACAAAATCCAGCGGACAGCGCTTCCCTGCCCCCCGCCGGTCTCTGTATCCTGGCATTCAGCTATTCCATTTGGTGCTTATTCTGGAAGGAAAACAAAAATGTGATGTTCTTACACAGACGCCTGAAGACGCAGCTTTTCATCATCCATGTTGGGCTGTTGTATGACGTGTGGATTACTCTGCTTGCTGGATTCTTGCATTACCACAAACACTGCCTTTATTTTGTGATTTCTGTGCCGCTTCCCACTTCTATTGGCACTGTGATATATCAGCACGTGAGGGCTGCCACAATCATGTGTCAATAGGTTATTGCTGGAGCCTGTGATATAGAGACCATCCTGGACCAGGGAAGACTTGGTACAGAAGCACCTAGAGAGGGGGGTACAGGGGCTTCATTTCAATTTTAAACTTAGCTGGATTGTGTTTAGCTACAAGAATGGAAAGTAAAATAATAAAATCTTAATTTTTTTTTCTATTTGGCAAAATCGTCCATCAGAGGTTTGGCCACTACCGAAAAGTTTTTGATGAACTTACAGTAGTAGCTGGCGAAACCCAAAAAACTTTGTAACGCCTTTAAGTCTTGAATATAATACCAATCCAGTACCGTACGGACTTTGGCCAGATCCATGCAAAAACGGTGAATGATAAGAACTAACCCTGAATGGAGAACATACATTTCTCTGGTTTGACAAATAATTTATTATCTTTGAGTATCTGTAAGACCTGCCTGATATGTACCTGATGTGACTTGAGGTAAGTAAATTAATATGTCATCAAGATTGGTTTGTTGTGATCTACCTGCCAGATGACTAAAAATGTCACTAACAGTGTTGAAAGAAAGCGGGAGCATTAGTCAACCCAAATGCCATCACAAGCTTTTCATAGTGCCCCTCAGGAGTATTGAAGGCCATCTTCCACTCATCTCCTCAATGTGAATGAGATTATAAGCCCCCCTGAGGTCTAGTTTAATCAAATCGTAGGAGCCAAATTTTTTTCTAAAGAGGTCGGGGATGAGAGGGAGAGGATATGCATCCCAGACCGTGATCCGATTAAACTCGCGAAAATCAAGGCGGGGGCGCAACCCCCAGTCTTTTTTTTTGGACAAATAAAAACCCCACTGCAACGGGAGATGAAGAACGTCTTATAGGGCCCAATGGTAGACTGACTGACCATTCTGTTCTGAACTGCCACCCTAAGATGGCTTCCCATTATATACCTACTGTATAAGTGCTCCCTCTAACGGCTTCCTCCACCCACACCCACTACTGGTTCCCCCTACCTTTGGGTTCCCCCCACTCCAGCCAGGGACAGGGCTCAGCAGCTGCACTCTGCATGTTGGATGCAGGTGTTTTGGGGGGTTCTGTGCAGCACTCCCATCTTACCTGAGTGAAGGGAGACACCACACCTCTGGGTGAGGTGCAGTACCGCTGTGGCGACTGAACACTCAGGGGCGCCACATTCCCCCCCCGGTAAAACACAGCACGTCCGCGGGCTGGAACAGAGCAAAACCAGGCATAACTGACATGCAAAATTTTTAAGATGCATCAGCATATTTGACCATAAAACAACATTTCTTCCCTTTATGGGAGGCACATTTCTTTTAACGTTACTGGTTACATTATAAAACATCATAAGAGTATTGTCATATAAAACAATTTTCAAGACAGTTCCAGCACCAGGGTGCAACAGTAGCAGCATGAGGGACCCGTCCACAAACCCTCAACGTAGGCCCTGGGCATGGCTACAGGACATAGACGATCCAATCCTGGACCTCGTCTTCCGCCACGCCAAACGGGTTTTTGTTCTGAGGTATATTTGTAATTATAAAACCAATAGGATGCACTTTAAGAAGTGCTAAACTATGTACAATGTCAACGTCCGGCTTCTCACAGTCCTCAGCCTGTCAGTCTCTGTACCCTGAAGGGTAACTGGGTAGCAAACATGAAGTCATCTGCACCCTTCCGGGCAACTTATGTACAGTCCAGTTAACTAAAACAGTTTAACAGTGGGGCCCCCTCCGGGGGAACCCCTGGTTTCTGCAGGCTGACCCAGCCTGGTCATCAGCCTCAGGCTGCAGGGGGACCAGGGATGGAGCAGCGCCAGCCGCATTTGGGACAGGGACATCACTCCGACCTGCTCCCGCGACTGCGTCAGCTCGGCCTGACACCTCCCGGTCTTTACGCAGCTTCTCTCCACCGCTTCTCCTCTTTCGGGGGCGGTCCCATGGCACTTTGCTGTCGGTCACTCCCTGTGTCGGCCTCCCCGCTTTGACGGACACATCTATGCGGACAGTCACTGTTGCAAGGGGCAGGGCCTGCTTTTGGAGCCATTCTGGGACCCGGCCCACGACGGGAGGTTCCATTCTGTTGTTCTTTAGCACGCACATAATGGTGCCCGTTCTTCTGGGGCGGGCGCCACATTCAAGGCAGAAAACACTTCTTTAGGCGCACATTACCCGCAGATGGCAGGCTGGTCACGTATCCTGTTCGTGACGCCAAGTGGTGACTCGCTGCCCCCTGGGCCGCGGGGCACACGGCAGCCGGGCCTTATGGCTGCTTTGGGGAATATCACGGTGGCTGGCCCGGGGCGGTCAGTGCAAAAGGGATTATTTATAGGATTTGTCGTGAAGCCACCTGTGGTGTCTGGTGAGGATCACCAGCGCTGCAACAGTCCTCTGAGGCAGATGTTAGGGCAGCTAGAGATGGAACGGCTCCCCACAGGTGGAGCGGGCCTCAGGGCAGTGTAAATAGATGGAGGGTGCGCTGGGCGTTGTAGTGCAGGGAGGGAAATGGCACCAGTGAAGGAATAGACGGAGGCAACTCAGTGCAGTCGTCCAAGATTTTAATTCACAGTTCTTCAGGAAACACACAAGTGCAAGTTACAGGTGAAGGCCTCCCACGTTGCGCCGTGTTCACCCTGGCAGGGGTTCAATCCTTCCTCAGGAAGTTTAGGAATGCTTGGCAGAACCCCACTTTCTCGTGTTCCTACTTTGACCGTCTTCACACTAGGTCCTTCTCCCTGCTGCCCTGCGCTGCCCACTCTCAATCCCGCTCGGGTATGCTGAAGTCCTTCCTGTACGTCGGATCCGGGACCAACCTGACCCCCTGGAGATTAGAATGGGGCAACCGATCCCTCTGTCTTCTGACAGATGCGGGGCGTACGGGTGCTGTCTTGCATGTTGCCTACTCCCTTCTCCACTCCGGGGCCTCTATCCCGGGCCCTTCTTGTGGAGCAGAGCTCCTGCTGAGCCTCTGCTCCCAGACAGTCCTCACTGACCGTCTGTACTGTACTGACTGACCATTCTGTTCTGAACTGCCACCCTAAGATTGCTTCCCATTATATACCTACTGTGTGCTCCTTCTAACTGCTTCCTCCACCCACACCCACTACTGGTTCCCCCTACCTTTGGGTTTCCCCCACTCCAGCCAGGGACAGGGCTCAGCAGCTGCGCTCTGCATGTTGCTCTTCCAGCCGGTCTGAAGCAGTGTAATGTTGGATGCAGGTGTTTTGGGGGGTTCTCTGCAGCACTCCCATCTTACCTGAGTGAAGGGAGACACCACACCTCTGGGTGAGGTGCAGTACCTCTGTGGCGACTGAACCCTCAGGGGCGCCACATGCCCACGATGCAGAAATGCTCCGGATTTTTCCTGAGTGTTTCTGCATCTCCCTGGCAGAAAAAACGCATGCAGATTTTACATGCGTTTTTCCTGCCAGGGACAAACGTAAGTGAAGCATTTTTCACATGCATGTCCGCATGCGGGTTGTCAACCGCTTTCCAAGCGATTTTAGCATCACTTGGAAAGTGCTTGACAACTTGGTCACACTATATAAATCCTTGCAACCAGCATGTATTTATATAGTGTGACCAAGTTAATAGTTGAAAAAAAGAATAAAAATGGTAAAAAAAAAAAAATAGAATTAGACTTACCGGTAATTCTGTTTCTAAGACCCTCCACGACAGCACACCTGGAGGTAGCCTCCCCATCCTAATTAGGGACAGGAAAACAAGATGTTAAATAGCCCCTCTCTGCTACAATCCCCAGTGTTTTCAAAGGACCACACAGTATGAATGCTCTAAATATTTATTAACACTAAGGATTTTTCCAATCAAAGAAATGGAGGGAACTACCCATGCTGTTGTGGAGGGTCTTAGAAACCGAATTACTGGTAAGTCTAATTCTATTTTCTCCAATCCCCTCCATGACAGCACACCTGGAGTAATACCAAAGAATGAATTTTAGGGAGCGACAACAGCCTGAAGGACTTTCCTTCCAAATGCTAAGTCTCTATTAGATATTACATCTAGTCTATAATGTTTAGCAAAGGTATGGACAGACGACCATGTAGCTGCCCTGCAAATCTGCTCAATGGATGCACTAGTGACGCGCCCCCTGGGACATATTCCTTTTTGAGGGGAATACCCGGCACCGGATCAGATGGGGGGGTTTGTAGTCTCCGAGCGGCTGTGACCCGGCCCGTGCCCAGGGCGTCAAGCTCAGTGTTATGTGGCAGTCCTACAGATGTTATTAAGAGTTCTTTTGTGTCGACTACGCCACTCGTTGTGATGCGGTCACTGTGGCCGCCGCTGCAGCAGGGTCCGCTGAGGCTGATGGTGGGTGCGCAGCTTGGTGGGATAACCCCCAACGGGAGGGGTATAGCCTCAGAGGGGACAGGCGCAGAGGATGGGGGTTGTGGTGGTGTAGTGCAGACGGCAGTGAAGACAGAGTCGGGTTGTGCAGTTAAGGGTGTTTACTTACTGCAGATGTTGTACTGGTCACTCCAGCTGCTAGTGACCACCCGAGCCGTGCTGCGTCCACCAGGTCCTGGATCCAGCCAACCCCCAAACAAGTCCGGAGCGTGGCCCTGAGCTCTCTTTCTGTCCCGTTCTCTGGCCGTCCCCACCAGTAATCCACCTAGGTCCAGCTCCCTCGGGCCTTCTGTTGGGACACCCTTGGCCCTGGGTTCCCTGACCCTTCATGTGGTGTGCCTTCGGGGTGGATGTGATGGGTGACCGTGGCAGACGCTGCCCACGGTCTCCGGTCTCTGGCTGGGGAATGTTTTTACCCCCACCAGCTTGGGTTCCGGTACCCTGATGCCGACTCTTCACCCGGTGCTTTGAGTTGGGATCTCAGAGTCCTTCTCTTCTGTGCTCTGGGTCTCTCTCTTTTCTCCTCTCTCACTCTGGGTCTTTGTCTTTCTTCTCTCCTCTGCTCCTGACTTGTTCTCTGCAGCTGACTGACTCTCTGCATCTGATCCTCTGCATCTGACCCTGATCTTAGTTGGTGCCCACCTTATATACACCCTCTATGTGTGAGCTCAGGTGACCAGCACCCAATGAGCTCCTATCTTTACCCAGGCTGCTCCCCCTATCTGCCCCTACACTACATGGGATGTACCACCCCCCTCCCACTCCAGCCAGGAACAGACTCGGTCGTACCTGCACATTTCTAAGTGGGAGTACCGTCGGCCTGTTCCCCGGAAATGGGATGTGTGTAGTGCATGCAGCCTACCGAGCTCAGTTCCACACTCCATCCTTACCCGGGAGTGGAATATCACACCTCTGGGTTGAGGTGCAATACCCCTGTAGCAGCCGAATCCTCAGGGTGCTACATTCCCCCCTGGTAAATCACAGCACGTCCTCGGGCTGTAAGACATAAATAACACCAAAACATACAAAATTTTTTTTTTTTTTCATATAAACATAATAAAACATATAAAACATTATATATATAAAACTTTTCATATAAACATTTTCGTCGTCTCTTGTTTCAGGTTCCTCCTCCGGACACTGTGCAACGTGTGTCCGGGAAAAGTGCGACAGTCTCTTAGAAAAAGTGGTTTTCCTATAAAACCGGTAGGGGGCGCTTTAGGAAGCGCAACTATATACAGGGGAAGTTGGCCGCTCTCAGTCCTCGGCCAGGTAGAGGGAAGGGAATGGCTGCTCACAGTCCTCAGCCTGTGGGATTTAGGGGTTAATCGGGTAACAGTTCACACTTGCTGGTCCCAACGGGGACTATATTTAGCAACAGTAACAGTTTCAGTTTCAGTTTCAGTTTATGGTGCCCCGACAGGCAACTATATACAGCTTCCGCTTCGCTGTACTTAGCGACGGCGTCCTCCTGCTCTTTCTTTATGGTTACCTCTAACTCTAGTTTCAGACCCGTTCGGGCACGTATGCTGGGCAAACAGATCTTCTCCCAGATGCGGCTCTCTTGGTCTTATGGGCGCGGTAGTGGTGGCGCCCGGGTTGCCCAGGCCTTGCGGCCAGGCCTGGGGCACCTGGAAGGTGAAGGGCACCGTTAATACGGCGGCGCCCTGGGCTACCTGGCCTTGCGACCAGGCCGGAGGCTCCGCAGAGGTAGGGGGCGCTGTTGGTGTTGCGGCGCCCGGGAATTCTAGGCCCTGCGACCAGGCTGGTGGTACTTCCTGCTTGGTCACGCTCGGGGTCGAGGCGTGTGACGTCACAGGGGTCGCGGCGGCGGCTTCCGGTTGGGGCCTAGTCTGCGTCGGTGACATGGCGTTTTCGGGCACAGCAGGGGGACTTTCGGGCTCTGCGACGGGGAGCTGGGGCAGGTAAGCGGTGTCACGGCTTGGGGTATAGGCGTCCCCTTTACCTGCCTCCATGCGTTCGGCTCCCTCCTCGGCGCCATCTCCGGCCTTGGGTCCTCCCGCGCCATCCTCAGAGGCGGTCTCCTTCCTCATCTCGGCTGGCGTGCTCCGGGTCTTGGTTTCAGCTTGCGTCTTGGTTTCAGCTTGCTGGGCCATCTCCCGGCTCCATTCCGCCAATATCTCGCGCTGTACCCGGGCCATCCTCCGTGCGAGGCCCTCCAGGGCAGTCTGCGCACACTCCCGGTCTCGGGGGAGCTGTGCAAGGACCTCCACTAGGCCTAGTGGGGTCGTGGTGTCCAGCAGGCTCCTGACCAACGGGTCGGTGCTGCTCTGCTCTTCTTCCAGCAGGCTCCTGGCCAGCGGGCCGGTGCTGCTCTGCTCTCTCGCCATCTCCGGGTGAGCTTCTCTGCTGCTCCTCTCCAGGCTTCCTGCCTCCGGGTGTGCTCGCTCCAGACTGCTCCAGGCGGCACCCATCTTTGTTCTCTCCTTTCGTCTCCTCCCACTTCGAGGGCGGTCCCGGGGCAACTCGGTGACTGTCAGCTCCAGGGGTAGTTCTTTCACGTTGACAGACACCTCCAGCATCACAGTCTCTGTTGGTGGGGGCGGTTTCCACTTTTGGCGCCATTTTCTGTCCTGGCCCACGATGGGAGGTGGCCTCTTGCCCTCCTTTGGCACGCCCATAATGGCGTCCGCTGCTCTTCCAAGGCGGGAAATCTGCGGTTTTGGCGGGAAGCGTCGCCCAGTGGCGGGAAACTCTGCAGATGGCGGGAACAAGCTGGAAATGGCGGACAATCGGCGGGAAACGACTTGTGATGGGGTCCGATGGCGTGGACCCTCCGGAACCGGCGGGAGACTTCTTTCTGAGGTAAACTTGCACTTTTCTTCAGGCACGCAGTACCCGGGTGTTGCGGGCACGTAATCCTGCCGACTACGCCAAAGTTGACGCGCCCCCTGGGACATATTCCTTTTTGAGGGGAATACCCGGCACCGGATCAGATGGGGGGGTTTGTAGTCTCCGAGCGGCTGTGACCCGGCCCGTGCCCAGGGCGTCAAGCTCAGTGTTATGTGGCAGTCCTACAGATGTTATTAAGAGTTCTTTTGTGTCGACTACGCCACCCGTTGTGATGCGGTCACTGTGGCCGCCGCTGCAGCAGGGTCCGCTGAGGCTGATGGTGGGTGCGCAGCTTGGTGGGATAACCCCCAACGGGAGGGGTATAGCCTCAGAGGGGACAGGCGCAGAGGATGGGGGTTGTGGTGGTGTAGTGCAGACGGCAGTGAAGACAGAGTCGGGTTGTGCAGTTAAGGGTGTTTACTTACTGCAGATGTTGTACTGGTCACTCCAGCTGCTAGTGACCACCCGAGCCGTGCTGCGTCCACCAGGTCCTGGATCCAGCCAACCCCCAAACAAGTCCGGAGCGTGGCCCTGAGCTCTCTTTCTGTCCCGTTCTCTGGCCGTCCCCACCAGTAATCCACCTAGGTCCAGCTCCCTCGGGCCTTCTGTTGGGACACCCTTGGCCCTGGGTTCCCTGACCCTTCATGTGGTGTGCCTTCGGGGTGGATGTGATGGGTGACCGTGGCAGACGCTGCCCACGGTCTCCGGTCTCTGGCTGGGGAATGTTTTTACCCCCACCAGCTTGGGTTCCGGTACCCTGATGCCGACTCTTCACCCGGTGCTTTGAGTTGGGATCTCAGAGTCCTTCTCTTCTGTGCTCTGGGTCTCTCTCTTTTCTCCTCTCTCACTCTGGGTCTTTGTCTTTCTTCTCTCCTCTGCTCCTGACTTGTTCTCTGCAGCTGACTGACTCTCTGCATCTGATCCTCTGCATCTGACCCTGATCTTAGTTGGTGCCCACCTTATATACACCCTCTATGTGTGAGCTCAGGTGACCAGCACCCAATGAGCTCCTATCTTTACCCAGGCTGCTCCCCCTATCTGCCCCTACACTACATGGGATGTACCACCCCCCTCCCACTCCAGCCAGGAACAGACTCGGTCGTACCTGCACATTTCTAAGTGGGAGTACCGTCGGCCTGTTCCCCGGAAATGGGATGTGTGTAGTGCATGCAGCCTACCGAGCTCAGTTCCACACTCCATCCTTACCCGGGAGTGGAATATCACACCTCTGGGTTGAGGTGCAATACCCCTGTAGCAGCCGAATCCTCAGGGTGCTACACTAGCTTTTTCCGCCCAGGAGACCCACATAGCACTAGTAGAAAGAGCTTTCAAGGATTTCAGAGGAGGCAAATCTTGAACTATGTATGTTTCACAAATTGCTTTCTTAATCCAATTTGCTAGCGTATTTTTGCAATTTTCTTTCCTTTATTGGGGCTTCCATATTGGACAAATAGGTTCTGATCCTTCCTCCAGGTTTCAGTCTGCCTCAAATAGCGGATTATAGTCCTTCTTACATCCAACGCGTGGAATTCTTCTTCCTTGCTATTTGATGGATTTTGACAGAATTACAGAAGAATTATTGGCTGAGACATATGAAAATTAGACGACACTTTAGGTAGAAAAGAAGGATCCAACTGGAGGATGATCCTGTCCTCCAAAATACGACAATAAGTCTCTCTGATAGACAGGGCTTGGATTTCACTCACTCTTCTGGCTGTAGTCAGAGCTATAAGCAATGCCGCTTTCCAAGACAATTTGTCTATGTGTGCCTCGGCTATTGGCTCGAAAGGATGCATAGTTAGGCCTCTAAGAACTACGTTGAGATCCCAAGGTGGAACTATTTTAGCTCTTGTTGGATTAATCCGAGAAGCAGCTATCATGAACCTCTTAATCCATCTGTTTTGGGCCAAATCAGCATCAAAACAGGAACTTAAAGGCGAGACTTGGACCTTCAGCGTGCTTGGTCTTAATCCTTTAGACAGACCGTTCTGTAGGAAATCCAAGATTCTGGCCACGTCAGGCCGAAAGGGATCTAATGGACGAGGCTCATACCATAGCTTGAAAGCTTTCTAGATTTTTCCATAGATGGAAATTGTGACTGGTTTTCTGCTTTTCTGCAGTGTATGTGACTCGCCCCCAGGGGTGTCGTGGGGCACCCGGCAGCCGGGCCTAAGACTGCCTGCGGGGATTATCGCGGTGGCTGTCCCAGGGCGGTCAGTGCCAAAAGGAATTATTTGTAGGGAATTTGTTGTGACGCCACCTGTGGTGTCTGGTGAGGATCACCAGCGCTGCAACAGTCCTCTGAGGCAGATGTCAGGACAGCTTGAGATGGAACGGCTCCCCACAGGTGGAGCAGGCCTCAGGGCAGTATAAATGATGCAGGTTGCGCTGAGCATTGTGGTGCAGGGAAAGCGATGGCACAGCAGGAGTAACGGACAGAGACAGGGGATTTGCTTCATTTCCTTTACTGGTACAGCTGTTAGGTACGGTCCAGGGTACTCCAGATGAAGGGCGCACTTTTGGACTTCTCCCCAGGGAGCAGGTATAGGGCCTCCTGATCCGTGTCTGTCCCTATGTATGCTCCTGGCCAGCCTGCAACTGGGCCTAGCTTATGTGTCCTGCTTTTACTTCACCAGATGCTCAGAAATAGGACCTCTGGTTGGTAACCACTTTCCCTGGACGTCGGGGCCTTTGTGGTTCCTGATCCTGTGTGTGTCTAGCCTTCAGGTTTGTCAGGGACTTGTAGTCCTCCTGGGATTCCGGTTATCCCCACTGGGTGTAAAGGGTCCCTGTAGGCGTGGATCCGGTGTCCGGTAGATATAATGGGGTGAGCTTATTGTGCTCCTCTGCCCCCTTGGTTTCACTCCCCTTTTTCTCCTTGCCGTCGGCCACACTCGGGGCCCTCACTACTAGGCAGCTGACGTGCTGCGTCTTCACCGCTATCTGAGTGTCGGCACGCTCTCAGGCTCTCTCTCAGCCTGCCTGCTCTGCTCTGACTCTGAGCACTCACTAATCAACTGAGCTGCCTGGCTCCACCTTCCCTATATATATCCCTATCTGGGCTCCCTCTGCTGGTATGAGTTGGAAGGTAGAGGTGTTTGTATCTAGTGAGGGCCTCTTGTGGAGAAATCCATCCATGCACCCTTCTGGGTTCTGTGGCACCAATGCACAGCAGGGCGCCACATTTGGATCACCTGTACTGAGAAGCCTCTGGCTTTTCAGAGGGCGGTCTCAGAAGCCAAGCTGCTAGAGCCAAATTCTGAGGGGCCGGATGGAAAATCTGGCCCTAATGCAGCAGATCGTGGATTCGAGGAAGCATCAATGGATCATCCATTCTTAGACTGCTCAATGTTCCGAACCATGCTCTTTTTGGCCACATTGGAGCTATTAGGATAGTCTTGAGCCCTTCCGACCTGATTTTTTGTAAAGTCCTTGGTATTAACAGAATCAGGGGAAAAGCATTAGCGAGCCCAACTTTCCAAGGGTGAGCGAATGCATCTATCCCTGTTGCTGAATCCTCGGGTTTCAAAGAGAAAAAGGCTCTTACTTTTGCGTTTTCCTGGTTCGCAAACAGGTCCACATCTGGGTATTCCCATTTTTGAACAATCATCTGAAATATCTTCGAGTTCATGCTCCACTCCCCTGGATGAATGTATTTTCTGCTCAGAAGATCTGCATGATAGTTGTCGGAGCCCCTCAGATGCAGAGCCGATAAGGATAGTAGATTATGCTCCGCCCAGTGGAAGATCCTTTCGGAGATCATCTGTAACTTCCTGTGTCTTGTACTTCCCTGATGTCTCAAGTGGGCTATAGTTGTCATATTGTCCGAGTAGACTCTGACATTCGACCCCTGAAGCACAGTAGTGGCTGCCCATAGGGTTTCTTCCACCACTTTCATTTCTCTTAAGTTTGAGTACTGCTCTGCTATTTCTTGCGACCAGACCCCTTGGAAGGCCACGTGGGAGACTACTGCTCCCCATCCTCTTTTGCTTGCGTCTGTTTTGACGGATAACAAGGGAAATTGAATCCATGCTGAACTTTTCTCCAGATTTCCTGGACAGAGCCACCAATTTAAAGATGCTTTCACCTTCTCTGGCAGATGAATTCTGTTGGAGAGGGAACTTGGAGATCTGTCCCAACAGGAAAGGATGTAGTTTTGAAGGACCCTTGAATGCGCTTGAGCCCAAGGTACCGCCTAAATAAATGAGGTCATGGACCCGAGGACGGACATGGCGAATCTTAATGACACTCCTCTCTGGTTCTTTAGTGCATAAACTTTCGACCTCAACTGAATCTGCTTCTCTTTTGGCAGAAAAGAGGCTTGTTGCTGAGAATCCAGGAGAATTCCCAAGGAGGTCTTCCTGGTGGAGGGAATCAGATCTGACTTTTGGTAGTTTATCAACCATCCCAAGGATTCCAGGATCTGGAGGGTCATCTGGAGGTCTCTTTCCAAACTTGAAACCGAGGGAACCATCACCAAAAAATTGTCTAAATATGGGACGATGCAGATATTCAGTTTCCTTAGATAAACCTACTACCTCTGCCATGATCTTTTTAAACAGGCGGGGTGCTGACGAAATGCCGAAGGGGAGTACATTGAATTGAAAATGAAGTACCTCTCGGTTCTGAGTTACAGCAAATCTGAGAAATTTTCTGTAATCCGGATGAATTGGCACGTGGTAGTAAGCCTCTGGCTGGTCTACTGTTGCCACGACAAATCCTTTTCCAATCAATAAGCTGCCATTGAGGAAGGAAGCTCGCAATTCTGCCTCCTACCTTCTTGGCGTCATTGTCTGTCCTGCCTAGAACCTTGAAATATATTCCTACCTCTTCCCCCTTTTGTGTAACTCCAGCGACCAGTTTTACCCTTGCCTCTGTACTGAAATGCTTGCTGCTGTTGTTGTTAAGGGAGAAGAAATGGTCTCTTTCTGAAACTTTTTGGATTCTTTGGCTCTGGCAGAGACTTCTTCTTGTCGGATGCTTTCTCCAACAACTCGTCTAGCACCGCCCCAAACATATACTCTCCTTTAAATGGAATGGAACAAAGCTTAGATTTTGATGCGTTGTCCCCACTCCACATCTTCAACCACAGAGCTCTTCTCATAGAATTTGATAATGCTGCCGATCTTGCCGCAATCTTGACCGACTCCGCCAAGGCATCCGCTAGGAATCCAATGGCCTTCTGCAGAAAAGGAAGAGATGCTAGGAGGTCCTCTTGAGTGGTACCTTTCCAGAGATGTTCCTCTAGTTGTTGGAGCCAGAGGAACATGGAACGAGCTACACAAGTTGAAGCGATATTAGTCTTCAGTGAAGCCGCCGATGTTTCCCATGCCTTCCTTAGAAGGCTGTCCATCTTCCTATCCATAGGATTTTTGAGCTGTGACGAGTCTTCAAAGGGAAGGGTTGTTTTCTTCGCAACCCTTGCCACCTGTACATCAACCTTCGGGACTTCCATCCATAGCTTAGCCGCCTTTTCATCTAGAGGGAATCTATCCTTCATTTCTCCTGCCATACTAAGCCTTTTCTCAGGTGACTCCCATTCATCCAAAATAAGACTCCAAATGTTGTCATGCACAGGGAACACTACCTTCTTCTTGGATTTCAGACCGCCAAACATTTCATCCTGAACTGTACTGGTTTCCTTCTCCTCTTCCACCTGCATCGTGTCTCTCACCTGCGACAACAATTCCTCCATATTCTCAGACGAAAAGTAATATTTCCTATCTTCCTCATGATCTTCACTTAGGACCCCTTCTTCCGGTTCCTCCATAGACCCTAATTCTGAATCAGAGGTCTCCCTAACCGTATATTTTCTCCTTTTGGGGGGAGATGGACCTTCAGCTCTGGCTTGTGAGAAGGAGGCTAGGGAAGATTGTATTTCCTGCCGAACCATTCCCCTGACTTCTTCCATAAGGGAAGGCTGTTCTTCCTTCACAATGTTGTCAGTGCATTTTCAGCATAGGGGTTTCTTATGCCCTGAAGCCAGCTTTTTTATACAGATGGCACATTTGCGAACTGTAGTGCTTTCTCCCACTGTCGGTGCCGGATCCTTGTCTCCCTAAATTAAAAATAAAAAAAGGGGAGATTTAAAATATATTTAGGATCCTGCTCAAAAGAGAGTGGGGAATAACCTAGGACCTAGTACTTACTGGGGCCGGGTTAGCGCTGGGCTCTGCAGACGCAGGCTTTGGAACAGCACCCTCCATAGTAGCAGAATATTCTGTCCTACCTTAATGGAGTCTTCTCATCTGGGTCTTTTATAGGGGAGACCGAGATCCAGTGCCAAATTTTCACCTATCTGGTGAAGGATCCTCATTTTCAGGGCAAACCGCGGCTTCTCCTTTTGAATTTCCCGCCGCGGCCCCATGCGTTCCACAGTGGAATGCACCAGAAGTGACGTCCCGCTGGCCAAAAGCCTGACTTCCGGTACGCCGCCATGGAGGACAGAGGAGACTCCGGCCGGGGAGCTACAGGAGGCCCCCAGCCCCCAAAACCCTACTCGGCTTTACACGCAGGCGAGTGTGTGTGTGTGGGGGGTCCCGCTCTCAAGGAGACACGGGAGCTGCAAAGGAAGGAAGGTCGGAGGCGATCGCTCCCTGCAGCCCGGCAGGTAAATTTAATAGGGCCCTGCTTGCCGGCCGCAGGCACCCCAGATAACCTCTTCATCCCATAGGGACAGGAAAACACTGGGGATTGTAGCGGGAAGGGGCTATTTAACCTCTTGTTTTCCTGTCCCTAATTAGGATGGGAAGGCTACCTCCAGGTGTGCTGTCATGGAGGGGATTGGAGAAAATAACATTATACTTACCTTCTGATGGCCCCCGGTCTTTTCTCCACTGCGTCTGGTCTCTTGTATGGCTCGCGGTGGAGTGAAAGGATCTTCCATGACGTCATTTAGTTATGTGACAGGTCACGAGACTGCCGTGACCTGTTGAACATCCGCAACAAGACCACAGAGAAACAAATCAAGAAGAAACGTCACATTCACCGGAGTGTTGATCAGGTTCAGGAGATACTTCTTTCCCTCGTAAGTGTAAAACAGAGACGCAGTCAGGGCCTTCACCGTAATCCCGCGCTCCCTCTCCACCTGCAGCTTGTCCAGAACTTGCTTATTGGAGGAGGCTTTTGGAGTACACCCTGAGGGAAGGAGCGAGACACCAGAATCCACACTGTTAGCTCGTAGTGGCAGTGTCTCCCTCCATACTAGTCTGTCAAAGGTAGCTTATTTCTTTGTTTTATATATGTATTTTAGGTGTGTAAACCCTCTTCATGTGTACAGCAGCCTGAAATGAACGCTGCTTAAAAAATAAATAATAGAGTAAGGCCTCATTCAGACTTTCATCAGCTTTGTTTTGCATCCGAGAAGCTCTAAACTTTGATTTGGATCAAAATCCGACAGGTCAACCTGTTTCGGTGAAAAATACGCGGTCCACAGAAATATGTGAACAGCCCTAGACTATAATAGATATGAGTTCTGTGAAAAACAAGGATCGAGCTCGTACGAAATCCAACATTTCATTCTATAAATCTACATAAATTAAGTAACGTGCCAAATTGCTTTTTTTTTGGTTTATGTTTTGCGTGTACGGAGGGAAAGTTCCCAGTGCTAGTGTCTAGCTCACTGATTTTCCTTGTTTGGTGCCTGACGTCCCAAAAAACTGACAGTGAGCTATCAATCAAGATAAAGAGGCTGGTGCTGGGCAGGGAAGCAACCTTGGAAGGCTGAGGCTTGGTTAGTGCTCCGTTACACCCAGAGCACTCAGAAATGCAGCAACAGATAAAAGATATAGAGGTGTCTATGGATTTATCTTTCCAAATCCTGCATGGTCATGAATGGGAATTGAAGGGAGGGGTATATCTGATGGATTCCCTTAAATTGTTAATTGGCAATTGCAGTTCACATAGTTGCATATTACTTAATCATTAGAGCTACAAAAAATTGCACTTCAAGCACCAGTAAAACAGAGGCCAAAAAAGATTCCTTAGAGGCATCTGGTCACTATTAGTGATGATCGAGCGTGTTCTATCAACCCCTTCGGCAAGCACGCTCGGGTGCTCGCCGAGTATTTTGGCATGCTCGTCATTTCTTTTAAGGTCGCCGTGCCTGCAAGTGTCACGGCTGTTAGCGTGCTCGCTGAATGGGTTCATAGAACACGCTCGATCATCACTAGTCACTATACATTAGTATACAATAAAAAAAACACATATTACATAGTGAATAACACAGACACTATTCAATACAGCAGGGTTGAGGTGTACTTTGTGGGACAAAATTACAGTATTTTTGAAAGACGCCATTCACTTTACTGTGCAACATATAGAAAAAAAAGGGCAATGAATTCCAAATAAAGTGAAATGGTGCAGAAGAAAACGAAAACATTTTACTGCTTTTAAAAAATTCTAAACTTTGCAAACAAATTGTTTGGCTTGTGTTCCAATTTTCTAAGACCGTTTTTAATACCATTTTGGGGTACAACTTTTTGATTGCTCCATCAAATGAATAGTCGTAAGTTACTTACCGGTAACGGGATTTTTCAGAGACCATGACAGCACCACGAGAGAGGGGATCCGCCCACCAAGGAGAGGAAACATACAGGCTTAAAAGGGCGCCACCTCTCTCCCGCCTCAGTTTGGATTACAGAGCATTGAGAGGACCGCCAGGTTAATAAACACAGCAAACAATCACAAAATTGCCATACCAGACGAAACCTACTGAGTGTGAGATTATAATTAATAAAACGGGAGTGTTCCCACAAAAGTGAAAGGAGGGAATATAAGGGTGCTGTCATTGTCTCAGAAAAATCCCATTACCGGTATGTAATTTAAGATTTTATCGGTCGACCATGACAGCACCATGAGAGAATTACAGAGATGAAGTAATCTATTGAAGGACCACAGCCTGGAACACTCTTCTCCCAAAGGTGAGGTCAGCCGATACACCTATATCTAACCTATCGTGTCTATGGAATGTAGAGGGACAGGACCAGGTAGCAGCCTTACATATGTCTTCTATCGAGACACCTGTCTTCTCAGCCCAGGAGGACGCCACAGCCCGGGTGGAATGAGCCTTCAGCCCTTCTGGCCCTTCCTTGCCGCTAGATGTACAGACCAAAAGTTTGGACACACCTTCTCATTTAAAGATTTTTCTGTATTTTCATGACTATGAAAATTGTACATTCACACTGAAGGCATCAAAACTATATTAACACATGTGGAATTATATACTTAACAAAAAAGTGTGAAACAGCTGAAAATATGTCTTATATTCTAGGTTCTTCAAAGTAGCCACCTTTTGCTTTGATGACTGCTTTGCACACTCTTGGCATTCTCTTGATGAGCTTCAAGAGATAGTCACTGGAAATGGTTTTCACTTCACAGGTATGCCTTGTCAGGTTTAATAAGTGGGATTTCTTGCCTTATAAATGGGGTTGGGACCATCAGTTGTGTTGTGCAGAAGTCTGGTGGATACACAGCTGATAGTCCTACTGAACAGACTGTTAGAATTTGTATTATGGCAAGAAAAAAGCAGCTAAGTAAAGAAAAACGAGTGGCCATCATTACTTTAAGAAATGAAGGTCAGTCAGTCCGAAAAATTGGGAAAACTTTGAAAGTGTCCCCAAGTGCAGTTGCAAAAACCATCAAGCACTACAAAGAAACTGGCTCACATCAGGACCGCCCCAGGAAAGGAAGACCAAGAGTCACCTCTGCTTCTGAGGATAAGTTTATCCGAGTCACCAGCCTCAGAAATCACAGTTTAACAGCAGCTCAGATTAGAGACCAGGTCAATGCCACACAGAGTTCTAGCAGCAGACACATCTCTTCAACAACTGTTAAGAGGAGACTTTGTACAGCAGGCCTTCATGGTAAAATAGCTGCTAGGAAACCACTGCTAAGGACAGGCAACAAGCAGAAGAGACTTGTTTGGGGTAAAGAACACAAGGAACGGACATTAGACCAGTGGAAATCTGTGCTTTGGTCTGATGAGTCCAAATTTGAGATCTTTGGTTCCAACCACCGTGTCTTTGTGCGACGCAGAAAAGGTGAACGGATGGACTCTACATGCCTGGTTCCCACCGTGAAGCATGGAGGAGGAGGTGTGATGGTGTGGGGGTGCTTTGCTGGTGACACTGTTGGGGATTTATTCAAAATTGAAGGCATGCTGAACCAGCATGGCTACCACAGCATCTTGCAGCAGCATGCTATTCCATCCGCTTTGCGTTTAGTTGGACCGTCATTTATTTTTCAACAGGACAATGACCTCCAGGCTGTGTAAGGGCTATTTGACCAAGAAGGAGAGTGATGGGGGACTATGCCAGATAACCTGGCCTCCACAGTCACCAGACCTGAACCCAATCGAGATGGTTTGGGGTGAGCTGGACCGCAGAGTGAAGGCAAAAGGGCCAACAAGTGCTAAGCATCTCTGGGAACTCCTTCAAGATTGTTGGAAGACCATTTCCGGTGACTACCTCTTGAAGCTCATCAAGAGAATGCCAAGAGTGTGCAAAGCAATCATTAAAGCAAAAGGTGGCTACTTTGAAGAACCTAGAATATAAGACATATTTTAAGTTGTTTCACACTTTTTTGTTAAGTATATAATTCCACATGTGTTAATTCATAGTTTTGATGCCTTCAGTGTGAATGTACAATTTCCATAGTCAAGAAAATACAGAAAAATCTTTAAATGCGAAGGTGTGTCCAAACTTTTGGTCTATACTGTATATGATAGAGAAATGGCCTCCCAATTCCATCTAGCTATGGTGGACTTCATGACCTTAGACCGTTCCTAGCCCCTTGGTAGGATATAAACAACGACTTATCTTTCCTAAAGCTTTTGGTAACTGAATGGTACCTAACCAGACATCTCCTCACTTCTAACGTATGTAACTCTACCTCTTTCTGGTTACTAGGATGTGGACAAAAGGAGGGTAGGAGGACTTCCTGAAGTCTGTGGAAACGAGTAGCTACCTTAGGGAGAGAGAGTGATTTTTAAACCAGATCCTGCCTATCATCCAGAATTTGAGTAAACGGCGAGGCCATAGACAGGGCCTGGATGTCACTAATGCTCCTGGCCGAGGTTAAAGATATTAAAGCGGTCTTAAGAGAGAGAGATTTAAGGGTTGCTGACTATTAGCTCAAACGGCGAGCTAGTCAAGGCCTTTAGAACCAAATTTAAATCCCAGGGAACCAAGCTGCTTTTAATAATGAGTCTAGATCTAAAAGCTGCCTTAATGAACCGAGAAACCCAGTAGTTACAAGCTACATCACAGCTATATAGGGCACCCAAGGCAGAAATCTGTACTTTAAGGGTGCTGGTGGATAACCCTAGTTCAAGACCTTTTTGTAAAAACTCCAAAGATTTGTCCTATTGGCACCCCCTCCCCATCAACCCCAGAACCAGAGAAAGACAGAAACTTTCTCCAACTTGTGGCATAAATCTGGGTTGTAACAGGTTTTCTGCTGTGCATCAGGATGGTTACTAGACCTTGGGAAAAACCTTTCTGATTTGGCAGTGTCCTTTCAAGTTCCACACCGTCAAGTGGAGGCCAGTTGCTTGAGGATGGAATATCAGACCCCGGAGAAGGAGATATGGAATCTCTGGAAGAACCCAAGGATCGGAGATGGACATGTTCCTCAGGCATGAGAACCAGGGCCTCCTGGGCCAAAACGGTGCGATCAACAGAACCCTGGCCTTGTCCTCCTGGATCTTTCTTATGACTATGAGAAGAACAGCCAACCGGGGGGGAGGAGTCATATGCCAGGCTGAAATCCCAACGTATCAGGAGAGCGTCCACAGCTAGGGGATTTAGGGAACACAAGATCTTTGTCTTCCGATTTAGTTTTGTGGCAAACGGATCTACCTGACCGGAGGCCCCCCCCATCTTCGGCTATTTGGGTAAAAATTCCTTGATTTAGTTCCCATTCCCCTTGCATCAGAGGATAGCAGCTTAGGAAATCTGCTCTCATGTTTTCTTTTTCCCTTATATGGAGGGCCATCAGGGAAAGGAGGTGACTTTCTGTAATCTGGAAGAGATGATCTGTCACTCTCATCAGCGATCTTGACCATGTATCCCCCTGGTGGTTCACATATGCTACCGCAACTAGATTATCCAAGAGGATCTTTACATTCTGGCCCTGAAGGAAAGGTAAGAAATTATTCACCGCCTTGTCTACCGCCAGAAGTTCTTTTGCATTGGAGGAGAGACCCTTTTCGATATCTGACCAGGTCCCCTGGGCTACCATATCTCCCAGACGGGCGCCCAACCCTCTCGGACTCGCATCTCTGGTAATTGTTCTAGTGACCCTAAGTACCCGGGGAACCCCTCGAGATAGGTTAGGCTCATCCTGCCACCACTATAAATATTTTACTGACCGGGGTGATAAGGACATCTTCCCTTCCAAGTGCCCCTTAAGAGAAACTTCATTATGTAGCACATCCCACTGTAGAACTGTGGCGCCCCTGAGGGTTCGACTGCCACAGGGATGCTGCACTTCTGTAATGGAGTGTAGTGTTCCTCCTCCTAGGTAAGAACAGCGTGATGGTCGGGACCCAACCTTTGCATCCAACACCACATTTCTCCACCAGACGGGGCTAGTATGCACCAGGTGCTGCCCTCCAGGTTACAGGGAGACTGTGGAACCAAGAGTGAGGGGAACCAGTTAGTGGGTGAGGGTGGAGGACTTACAATTTAGTGACACTTTAAATTTCATATTTAATAAAAAGCCATCTTTGGTTTTGGTCTTTGTGCTGTTAATTACTGTGAGGTATTGTGATCTCCCACCCTGAACGTGGATCCTGTGTGGACCTGCAGTGGAAGGAGACACAGCCCTCATATCCCGGCCTTGGGACGAGGGGCAGGTTGCAGACGAGGAATGTCTCAACACGGTCAAGGACCACGACCAAGAAGGCCCGGAGCTTAAGAGTGTAGCTCCACAGCAAATGGATCCCGGGGAGGATGCAGACGGAGCAGTGTACGCCACCTGTTCTCACCACCTGATATATTCAGAGGGAGTCCGGCTGCAAGTGGAGTACCGGCCCTCGACACCCGACCTTGCTACTTCATGTCCTGGTTGGGAAAGCCCGGTAGGCCCAGAGGATCCCATCGAGTATCAGAAGGAGCGGAGCTGCCACCCGTGCCCTTGTTCTGAGAGGAGTTCAGAGGGAGACCCGGCCTATCTACACACACAGACAGGAGAGGATACGGTCTGTAGTTCAGGAACACTCTGGTGCGGGGTCCCAATTGAATGCTGGACTTGCTCGGAGGTTGTCGGACCCCAGTCCCTGGTGACCGCAGGACTCCGCATGGAGCAGGGAGTCGCCTTCCTTCTGCCATCTCTAATGTGAGCAAAGCCTTGGAAGTTCACCCCTATGGCCTCCGGACTGTTTATTCTGCGCTACACCGCACGACGCGGCACCCGTACTCCTCTACTACTACCCCCTCCATCCTGTCTCTACCTGCCCTGAGGCCCTGATCCGCCTGTGGGGAGTAGTAACAACCATGGCTTCCCTAACACCAGGCCTCAGCGGACTGGAGCAGCGCTGGTGGGATTCACCAGGTGCCACAGGTGGCGTAGTCGGAATCAGCCACTCAACCCGGATAAGCCCACACCATCCTTTTAATGTGACGGCCCTGAGCACGGGTCGGGTCAGGGCCACGGCTGCACCCCATCTCTCCATCTCAGGACCCGACTCCGAGTCCCCATCTCCCAGGGTAAACAAAAGGGCTATCGAGTAGAGGCGTCACAACCAGGCGTAGTTGGCAGGATCGCGTGCCCGCAGCAAATTAAGGAATTACCCATTGCTTCCGGGTACTGTGTGCCTTACACCTTGAACTTTCGTTTTACACCTAAAATGGCGCCCGCCAAAGAAGAACAGGCGCCACAATGCTGTGAAAAGATGGTCTTCAAACACCTCCCATCATGGGCTGGGCTCCTGTTTGGCGCCAAAAATGTGGACTGCCCCTTCCATCAGACACTGTCCGCGGGGTAATGCCCGTCAAACCGGATGGGCTGAACGAAGGCGGACCTGTCAGCATTCTGCCCAGGAACCGCCCCGAAAGAGGAGGAAGAAGAAAAGCAACAAGGTGCGGCCATTGCAGTCGGAGGTTGGCATTCTTCAGAGTCAGACATGGACGCTTCTGGAGCGCAACCCACCGAACCTTCTGAACCCGGTTCAGGCCCTTCACCCGGCAGGGAGCAAGGCGGCAGAGTGTGAACAGCGGGAGATTTGGAATTTCTCCAACAGGAAGCCCCGGGTCTCATGCGGAGACAGAGAGAGGCCCAAGAGGTGGCGACGGCTCTGTGGCGGGAAGAGATGTTGCTACGTATCCGGGCCCGCCGCCAAGGAGTTGAAGCCCAAGGAGCTACGGTGACAGAGGTCGTGAGCGGCCCAGCGGCAGGTGAGTGTGCTACCCCTGCCCTGGCTGCAGAGCCTACCGTTCCAATCCTGAACCTCATGGTCGAATATCTCATACCCGGCGCGGCCACCTGGGAGCAGGTCTTGGCTCCGGAGCTGCAAGCGGCAGCTATAGGTGGGGACCTGCGATGCCGCCCTACTCCTGATCCGGAAGTGCCTGAAGCTGCAGAGATGTCCACCGGCTCCAACCCGGATTGGTCCGCGCTTGCAGAGGACCCGCAGCAGCCTTTAATGACACCGCTACCCGCACCAACAGTCACCTGGCCGGAGGCTGAGGAGTGGGCCTGGGACAACCAGGGGGGGTATCTGATGGGCTTCCCCCTGGAGCCCCGGGCTGAAGCGCAGAGGAGGAGCCAGCGGTGCAGCAAGCAGATACTCCAGCTTGCTCGGGAGCAACGTCAACGGGAGCTCCGCTGCGAACGCCTCGAGGTACGGGCCAAAGCTGCTAAATCCCGGGCTCGTCAGGAGGAGGCCACTTGTCCCAGTGCCCGAGTGGAAGAGCAAGTCGTCCGCTTCCACCATGAGGCGGGGTGGGGGTGACTAGCCCAGGGGATGGGGAATGACTCCGTTACCCGTGCCTTTAGCCTTAAGGAGGTCGCGGTGGTCGGCTCCCGGGCCCATACTCTGGGGTCTCTCTTTAAAAAGGCATTGATAGATATTAAGTTTATAAAAGTTTGTGACGCCACCTATGGTTTCTGATGATATACACCAGCGCTGCGCAGTTGATAAGGCAGCTGGATGGTAAATCTCCCCACAGGTGGAGCTAGTCCTCAGGGCAGTGTATGAATGGGGAAAGCAGGACGAAGAGACCCCGCCGGGTCAGAGCAAGAACAGGGACAGACACAATGGTCACTTCAGTACCTTTTACTGATGGAAATTCAGGCACTCCCCAGAGCACTGTAGGGTGAAGGGTGTATGTCCTGATCCTCCTCAATGAGCGGGTTTTGGGCCTCCTGTTTCTTGATTCTGCATAGTAAGTTTCTGACCTGCCTGGAGCTAGGCCTAACTTTGTCTCTGTCCTGCGCTGGCTGACCTTGTGGTAGGGCCTTCTGTCGGATTACACACTCCCGACTTACGGGGCCTATGTGTCTCCTGGCTCTGTTACGTATCAGCACTTTAGCGATCCTGGGACTTGTAGTTCTCCAGGGATTCCGGTTTATCTTACTGGGTCTTGGAGATCCCGGTAAGTTTCGGACCCGGTGTCCGGTAATTGCTTCTTCGGGGTGAGCTAGTTAAGCTCCTCTGCCCCCTATGAACTAACTCTCTACTCGCCTTCGGCCTACTCGGGCCCTCAATAGGCTACTCACACTAACGGCAGCTTGCCGCGCTTCACCGATCTTATGGCGCCGACACACCTAAGGCTCACCTCTCTGAGCTACTCGGAGTCTTGATCTGGATAAGCTCCACTGCAAGCTAGCAATTGCAGGAGCTGGAACAGGCTTTTGTTCTCTGAGGTAACTCCTCTAAGGCTGTACTGGACTCACTGCTAAACCAGACTGAACTAGACTCTGACTTAGACTGAATTGTTTCTGTGTCTCACTCTGCAGGAACTCACCAACAGCCTCAGCTGCCTGGCTCCACCTTCCGTTTTATATCCCTAACGGGCTCCCTCTGGTGGTCTGAGGTGGAAAGTGGAGATGTGTGAATGGTTATGGGGGCCTCTTGTGAGGAATCCATCGATACACCCTTCTAGGAGTTGTGATACCAAGCACAGCTGGGCTTCACATTCCCCCCTAGTTAAGCTCAGCACTCCCGGGATGAAGTACATTTTATAAAACAATAACAATAGGAAACATAAGCAATACATGAACAATCTTCCCATTATGGGAGGCACCAATCTTAAACATTGCATAACAATTAAACAAAGCAGAGTGCCCTCAGAATTCGAGTCTCCTATGGTGAGGTTCCCAAAAAGGATGTCCATCTCACAAGGTAGAGTACTTGGTGGTTTTTGAGGGACCTGTCTTAAACCCTCTACATAGGCCCTGGGGTGGCTGCAGGGCATGAAGATCCCGCGTTGGACCTCCAAGAGAGCCACTCCAGACAGGTTTTCCTTCTGAGCTCACCTAAAGGGCACTCCAGGGAGCGCAATTATATACAATAAAAGTTTTTGGGCTGCACACAGTCCTCAGTCACACAGTTCTTTATGCCAAGAATAAAGGAAATTAATGAGGTTAAGCACAAATTAATAAGGACATATGCATGAAAATACACAATTATACAGTACATTTCAAGTTAATACACAATACCCCAGGGGTAACTATCTACACTTTCAGCAATTTTGATCATCTACTGTGTGTACCTAGCAGGAGGTTTACCTCTTGTGCTGCGTACTAATCTGCGTAATGCTGTGGTTGGTGGAGTGTCAGTGTCTGTATCCTCAGTTATTCTATCTGTTCTACGTGTAAGCATGTTGTAAAACTGCCTTAACCTCTCTCTTGTACTGGCAAGTCTACCATTGGCTGGGCCCTCTTGCTCTGCTCCTGCCGGGGATCCTTCATCCGGGGATACTTCTTGAGCTGGCTCTTCTGCAGCACTTACAGGTACAACTTGGTGTAGAGGGTTTTCTGGTTGTTCATAGAATTGGAGTACTGGAATTATTACTGCACCTCCTATCTGAGGCCAATCAGCTGGGAAGTCTCCAAGGTCAGTGTGTATCACCGCTTCTTCAGGTTCTTCCTGGATTGTGAGAAGCACTTTTTCTTGGGGTTTCAGTAAATCTGGACACAATTTTAGATGGTCCCTGGACACTGTAGATGTTTTTCCTCCATCTCGACTGATTATACAAGTCTTTTTGTTGTCAAATCTTGACGGTAACACAGTGTAGGGGTCTTTTTCCCACTGGTCATCCAGTTTGTGGTTGCGTCTTTTCCTTTTTAGTACTGTTTCACCTGGTGTGAAAGGTTCTGCAGGTACGTTTTTGTTGTAGTTGGCTTCCTGTTTGTCCCTTGCTTGAGTGAGACTGTCCTCGACCCAGGCTTGTACCCTTCTGTACTGCTTTTGTCTGGTCGTGTCCCAGTCCTCAGTGGTCATATCAGCTTCAGGTTCAACAACACCAAGCTCCAGATCCATGGGCAGCTTTCCTGGCCTTGCCCGCATGAGATATGCCGGAGTGCAATTGGTGGAACTGACTGGTATATGATTGTACAGATCCACTAGGTCTGGTAGTAGGTCTGGCCACTGGTTTCTCTCCTCAAGTGGTATGGTCCTTAGCAGGTCGATGATGATGTTGTTCATCTTTTTGCAGAGACGCTTTGTTTGTGGGTGGTAAGGCATAGTTCTTATCTTTCTACACCCGTAGAGATGGCAGAACTCCTTGAACAACTCAGCCTCAAAGGCCGGGCCCTGGTCCGTCAGCACCTGCTCAGGGTAGCCTTGGGGTCTGCAGAAATACACTTGGAACATTTTTGCTGCTGTTTCTGCCGTCAGGTCTTTGACGGGGGCGACCACCAGGAAACGTGAGTAGTGATCCACCATGGTCAGAGCATAGGAGTACCCTGACCGGCTGGGGGAGAGCTTGACATGGTCCAGGGCCACGATCTCCAGGGGCCGAGTCGTCTTGATGGGCTGCAGGGGTGCCTTCTGGTTGCTGAAGTCTTTCCTTCTTAGGCCGCAGGGTCCACAGTCCCGGCACCACCTTTCAATGGAGCTGCGCATTCCTACCCAGTAGAATCGACACTTCAACAGGGTCTCTAGCTTTTTCCAGCCAAAGTGTCCCGCCTGATCGTGGTAAGCTTCCAATACCATCTGGATGTCTGTCTTAGGGACTGCTATCTGCCATACCATCTCATGAGTTTTTGGATTGACGTACCTCCGGCACAGCTTCTCACGGTAAATAAACAGCCGGCTTCTCTCGTTCCACAGCTGCTTTGCTTGCAGAGACGCTTCCTTCTCCAGGGAGGCACCTTCTTGGGTTATCAGCTGTTTAATGCGGCTGACAACCGGGTCGCTGTCCTGGGTCTCTTTCCAGCTGTGGTGAGGAAGGGGGTTTAACGTCTTTCCACGCTGCTTCCTCGAGGCTCTCTGCTCATGGATCATCCCATTCCGGTGAAAGGCAGGTAGCTCAATCTCTTCCAGGTCATCCACTTCTTCTTCTGTGTCTGACTGGTGAGGCATCCTAGACAGGGCATCGGCGTTGGCGTTCTTGCGGCCCGCCCGGTATTTGATTGTAAATTGGTAGTTTGACAGCCGAGTCATCCATCGTTGTTCCAGTGCCCCCAACTTAGCTGTTTCAAGATGGGTCAAGGGGTTGTTATCAGTAAAGGCAGTGAACTTGCTGGAGGCCAGATAGTGCTTGAACCGTTCAGTGATGGCCCAGACCAAGGCCAGGAACTCCAACTTGAAGCTGCTATAGTTCTCTGGGTTCTTCTCAGTTGGACGGAGCTTCCTGCTTGCGCATGCGATGACTTTCTCTGGCCCATTCTGCTTCTGACTTAGGACAGCGCCCAAGCCTTCGTTGCTGGCATCTGTATACCGCAGGAACGGTTGGCTGTAGTCAGGGTAGGCTAGGATCTCATCACCTGTCAGGATCTCCTTCATCTGCTGAAACGACTCTGCTTGCTCCTTACCCCAGTGGAATGGAGGGTTTTTGCCTTTGGGGGACTGCCCTACCAGGAGGTCTTGCAGAGGAGCTGCTTTCTTTGTGTAGTCCTTCACGAACCTCCGGTAGTATCCTACTAGTCCCAAGAACTGACGCACCTCCTTTAGGTTCTTCGGCTCCGGCCACTTCTGGATGGCTGTGACTTTCTCCGGGTCTGGTGCTACACCTTCCGGACTGACAATGTGTCCCAGGTACTGTACCTTCTTCTTGAGCAGATGGCACTTTGAGGGTTTCAACTTCATCCCGTACCGGGACAGTGACTCAAATACCTCTGCCAGGTGTTTCAAGTGGTCCTCGTACGTTCTGGAGTACACAATTACGTCATCCAGGTAAAGTAACACAGTCTCAAAGTTGCGGTGTCCCAGGCAGCACTCCATCAATCTCTGGAACGTTCCGGGGGCATTGCAGAGTCCAAACGGCATGCTGTTGAACTCGCAGAGTCCCATCGGGGTGGTGAAGGCCGTCTTCTCCCGATCCTCCTCAGCCACAGCTACTTGCCAGTACCCACTAGTGAGGTCAAGGGTGGAAAAGTAATTTGCAGACTTCAAGGCAGCTAGGGACACCTCTATGCGTGGTAAAGGGTATGCATCTTTATGTGTAATGCGATTTACTTGACGGTAATCTACATACATTCTCATGCTCCCGTCCTTTTTCCTAACCAGCACTAGGGGAGCCGCCCAGGGACTACAACTATCCTTTAACACTCCCGCCTTCCTCATGTCATGCAGCATTTCTTTTGCCTTCTGGTAGTGAGCTGGGGGTATAGGCCTATAACGTTCTTTGATTGGGGAATGGTTGCCTGTGGGGATATGATGTTGAACCCCCTTAACCCTCCCAAAGTCAAGTGGATGTTTACTGAACACCTGCGAGTATTCCTGAACCACCCGGTGTACACCCTGTTTTTGATGGGCAGGAGTGGTGTCTGTCCCAACATGGAGATGTTGACACCAATCCTCCACCTGGGTTGCAGGGTCATTATCCTCTACTTCGTCTGGTGAGGTTAAGGACTCCGCCTCATGGATGCAGTTATTATTGACAGCATGTAATTTGGCAACAGTGGCATAACGTGGCAGTCTGACCTCATCTTCCCCTAAATTGAGAAGACGGACGGGCACTCCCCCATTACGTACATCTACCACTCCCCTGGCGGTTAAGAGCGTAGGTGTATGCTCGGAGCAAAAGGGTTCTACTACCGCCTGGTAGCTCTGTCCTCTAAGACCTATGGCAGCTCTACACCAGATGAGAATTTCACTCATTGGGGGGATGACAATGGGTATGGGGTCTGTTACCCTCACGTTACCGATTTCATCGTGTGTTAGCCTTACTTGCTGTTGATACATCAGGACTCGGATCTCCTTCTGTAGCGCCCTCCTCTGTCCTGGTTTGGCAATGTCAGCTATCTGTTGGAGTAAGAACACAACCTCTCCCAAACAGTTACTAACAATGTTAGTGCCAAGTACCATGTACGTGTTAGTGTCATCAGGATTGGTCTCTGCTACAATTAGTCCCTGGTCCTTCAGCTCCACTCTCCCCACCTTTACAGTCACATTCTTAACCCCGAGTAGGTTAAGGGGGAGTCCATTTGAGGCATATACAGTCAAATCTGGAGCTGGCGGACGTAGGTCGTCCATGGACCAGAACCTCTTGTAGACATCAGGCATGATGGTTACCTGAGATCCCGTGTCCAGCAGGGCATGCGTCGGGATCCCGTCCAGTACAATGGACAGGAAAGGTCTTCCTCTGACGAACCTGTTGTACCAGTCTGATGGGCCTGGTGAGTCTACTCCTGGGTGTCGGCCCTCGGACCCAGAGTTTTCTCGTTTAAAGGACACTTCTGGGCGAGGTGTCCGGTCTTGCGGCAGCGGTAGCAGGTCGGGTCCCTCGGTGGACGACGCTGGTCACTGGTCCTCGGCGAGGGCGGTGTTGGCCTCCTCCTCCTGCGCATCCAGGGGTCATCCTCAGGGCTATCGGCTAGCAGGATCTTCCCTCCTTCCTCGGGCTCCGTCCGCAGCTGCAGAGCACTCAGCATGGTGGTCAGAGTTTTGCTCAACTGACGCACCTCAGAGCGCAGACTGTCCAGTTCTTTAGGGGACGTTGCTGGGACTTTAACTTCAGCAGCCACTGGGGATAAGGTGGGTGCAGCAGGCACTGGAGTAACCCCACCCTGGTAACGTTGGATGGCATTTGTTTCCAGGGGCTGCAGTCCTTTTATAGCCATGTCCTTGAGATTGTCAAAGGTGGCATCTGGATGATCCAGGGACCACCAATGCACAGTCCTGCTCTCATCTGGAGACCTCAGTCCCCGGACAAACTGTTCCTTCAGCATTTTGTTCTCATTCTCAATGCTGGTTGGACTAACCTGGTTCAGAGCCCGCAGGGCACCTTGGAGATGCCAGGCATAGTCCCGAACATTGTCCTCTGGTTGTTGGGAGCAGCTGTAGAACCTCATCCAAAGGTCCGCCTCAGTAAGGTCCTCAAATACAGTCTGTAGTTTTTGGAATATTGCGGACACTGACTCTTGGTCTGCGGCCGACCATGTTTCCACTTCCCCCTCCACAGCACCGGTCAGTTGTCCTAATACAACGGCAGCTCTTTGTTTCCCGGTCATAGAGTACATGTCCAAGATACCACATATCTTCCGTTTGAATCCAGACAGGGTATCTGGTTTGCCGCTGTACTGGGGGAGCCACTTTGCTCCAGGAATGTACGGTAAAGTCATAGGAATGACGGCTGTTACAGGCGCTGCTGGTGGAGCGGAGGCTTCGGCCTGCTCATCATCGGGCGCGGGTTGAACCTCAGGGACATTGACCGGCAGGTCGGCGTTCTGCTGCTCGTCGGACATCTTAGTGCCCCCCTAGTTAACCGTGGCCTACCTTCTGGTTTTTCTTCCGGTAGGCCGCAGCTCCGCAGGTGACGGTTATCTTCAGGTCCTTGCGTCGCTTGCGTCCTACGTCAGAGCGTTCAGCGACGCTCCGTACAGGACCTGGCGCTTCTTGGTCTGACGTTGTAGCAAGGGGCATGTCCGGGACTTCGCGCTCTTTTGCAGATATGCCCCTTATTTTCCCGCGGTTACGCCCTTCTTCTCACTCAGCGGCCCAACAATGGGAGCAACCTTCACCACAACTTTACGTACACAGTTCAGAATAAAGGCGCACACTACCCGGTGGCAACCTGGCAAAACACGGCGTCGCTGCAGCGGGCACGCAATCCTGTTCGTGACGCCAAGTGAGATGACTAGCCCAGGGGATGGGGAATGACTCGGTTACCCGGGCCTTTAGTCTTAAGGAGGTCGCGGTGGTCGGCTCCCGGGCCCGTACTCTGGGGTCTCTCTTTAAAAAGGCGTTGATAGATATCAAGTTTATAAAAGTTTGTGACGCCACCTATGGTTCCTGATGATATTCACCAGCGCTGCGCAGTCCACTGAGGCCGGTGATAAGGCAGCTGGATGGTAAAGCTCCCCACAGGTGGAGCTAGGCCTCAGGGCAGTGTATGAACGGGGAAAGCAGGACGAAGAGACCCCGCCGGGTCAGAGCAAGAACAGGTACAGACATGATGGTCACTTCAGTACCTTTTACTAATGGAAATTCAGGCACTCCCCAGAGCACTGTAGGGTGAAGGGTGTATGTCCGGATCCTCCCCAATGAGTGGGTTTTGGGCCTCCTGTTTCTTGATTCTGCATAGTAAGTTTCTGACCTGCCTGGAGCTAGGCCTAACTTTGTCTCTGTCCTGCGCTGGCTGAACTTGTGGTAGGGCCTTCTGTTGGATTACACGCTCCCGATTTACGGGGCTTATGTGTCTCCTGGCTCTGTTACGTATCAGCACTTTAGCGATCCTGGGACTTGTAGTTCTCCAGGGATTCCGGTTTATCTTACTGGGTCTTGGAGATCCCGGTAAGCTTCGGACCCGGTGTCCGGTAACTGCTTCTTCGGGGTGAGCTAGTTAAGCTCCTCTGCCCCCTATGAACTAACTCTCTACTCGCCTTCGGCCTACTCGGGCCCTCAATAGACTACTCACACTAACAGCAGCTTGCCGCGCTTCACCGATCTTATGGCGCCGGCACACCTAAGGCTCACCTCTCTGAGCTACATGGAGTCTTGATCTGAATAAGCTCCACTGCAGGCTAGCAATTGCAGGAGCTGGAACAGGCTTTTGTCCTCTGAGGTAACTCCTCTCAGGCTGTACTGGACTCACTGCTAAACCAGACTGAACTAGACTCTGACTTAGACTGAATTGTTTCTGCGTCTCACTCTGCAGGAACTCACCAACAGTCTCAGCTGCCTGGCTCCAGCTTCCCTTTTATATCCCTAACGGGCTCCCTCTGGTGGTCTGAGGTGGAAGGTGGAGATGTGTGAATGGTTATGGGGGCCTCTTGTGGAGGAATCCATCGATACACCATTCTAGGAGTTGTGATACCAAGCACAGCTGGGCGTCACAGGGGTTCATCAGAAGTCCCCAGTACGAGGACGACGTGTTTGTCAGCCGGCGGGACGTCGAGCCGCGTTTGAAGAAGGGACACCCTGGCCGGAACCTCTTCCCGGGCGATGTAGTAACTTACTCTCGCCACCAAGGGGTGCGGGGTGCGGGGTGTGGTACGCCCTGGATGTACACAAGGTGTCCGGGAGCGACCAGGGGACCGGTCAGCCTCCGTCGGGAACGAGCCTTTTCCCAGGAGGGAACCCGAGGTTTAGGCAGCCCCGGCTGTTGCAACTTGTTTATAGTTCAAATGTTGACATTTATATTTTGATTTTCTTCTAACCCCAGTTTCTAGAGACATGTGTCCCTGCGGACTGGCAGCAGACAGACTCTTTTCTTGTATATAGTTTAGTCTTTTTAGGTGCTCCATAATGGTTTTATACAAAACCGCGGACACTTCTACCTCAAGACCTCAGAAGGAAAACCTGTCAGGGTGGCTCTCTGGGAGGTCCAACTCGGGAACTTCATGCCCCGCAGCCACCCCAGGACCGACGTTGAGGGTTTGGAGCAGGTCCCTCGCACTTCTGAACTGACTCTGCGCCTTTGCACTTTAACCCGTCTGTCTGCACAAAAATGTCTCTGGAAAAATGCTAGCACTTTTATAAATTTATATTTTTGTACTTTTATAAGGTATTGTTATTTTTGCAACGTTTAAGAAGATGTGCCTCCCATAAAGGGAAGATGGTTTTGTTATATAAAAAGAAAATTTCCTAGGTGTTATTCTATTGCAGCCCGTGGACGTGCTGTGTTTCACCAGGGGGGAATGTGGCGCCCCTGAGGGTTCGACCGCCACAGTGATGCTGCACTTCTGTAATGGAGTGTAGTGTTCCTCCTCCGAGGTAAGAACAGTGTGATGGTCGGGACCCAACCTTTGCATCCAACACCACATTTCTCCACCAGAGGGGGCTAGTATGCACCAGGTGCTGCCCTCCTAGTTACAGGGAGACTGGGGAACCAAGAGTGAGGGGAACCAGTTAGTGGGTGAGGGTGGAGGACTTACAATTTAGTGACACTTTAAATTTCATATTTAATAAAAAGCCATCTTTGGTTTTGGTCTTTGTGCTGTTAATTACCGTGAGGTATTGTGATCTCCCACCCTGAACGTGGATCCTGTGTGGACCAGCTGTGGAAGGAGACACAGCCCTCATACCCCAGCCTTGGGACGAGGGGCAGGTTGCAGACGAGGAATGTCTCAACCCGGTCAAGGACCACGACCAAGAAGGCCCGGAGCTTAAGAGTGTAGCTCCACAGCAAATGGATCCCGGGGAGGATGCAGACGGAGCAGTGTACGCCACCTGTCCTCACCACCTGATATATTCAGAGGGAGTCCGGCTGCAAGAGGGGTACCGGCCCCCGACACCCGACCTTGCTACTCCATGTCCCGGTTGGGAAAGCCCGGTAGGCCCAGAGGATCTTATCGGGTATCAGAAGCAGCGGAGCTGCCACCCGTGCCCTTGTTCTGAGAGGAGTTCAGAGGGAGACCCGGCCTATCTACACACACACATACAGGAGAGGATACGGTCTGTAGTTCAGGAACACTCTGGTGCGGGGTCCCGATTGAATGCTGGACTTGCTCGGAGGTTGTCGGACCCCCGTCCCTGGTGACCGCAGGAATCCGTGGGGAGCAGGGAGTCACCTTCCTTCTGCCATCTTTAATGTGAGCAAAGCCTTGGAAGTTCACTCCTATGGCCTCCGGACTGTTTATTCTGCGCTACACAGCACGACGCGGCACCAGTACTCCTCTACTACTATCCCCTCCATCCTGTCTCTACCTGCCCTGAGGCCCTAATCCGCCTGTGGGGAGTAGTAACAACCATGGCTTCCCTAACACCAGGCCTCAGCGGACTGCAGCAGCGCTGGTGGCATTCACCAGGTGCCACAGGTGGCGTAGTCGGAATCAGCCACTCAACCCGGATAAGTCCACACCATCCTTTTAATGTGACGGCCCTGAGCACGGGTCGGGTCTGTGCCACGGCTGCACCCCATCTCTCCATCTCAGGACCCGATTCCGAGTCCCCATCTCCCAGGGTAAACAAAAGGGCTATCGAGTAGAGACGTCACAACCAGGCGTAGTCGGCAGGATCGCGTGCCCGCAGTAAAGGAAGGAATTACCCATTGCTTCCAGGTACTGTGTGCCTTACACCTTGAACTTTCGTTTCACACCTAAAATGGCGCCCGCCAAAGAATAACAGGCGCCATAATGCTGTGAAAAGACGGTCTTCAAACGCCTCCCATCATGGGCTGGGCTCCTGCTTGGCGCCAAAAATGTGGACTGCCCCTTCCATCAGAGACTGTCCGCGGGGTAATGCCTGTCAAACCGGATGGGCTGAACGAAGGTGGGCCTGTCAGCATGCCGCCCAGGCTCTGCCCCGAAAGAGGAGGAAGAAGAAAAGCAACAAGGTGCGGCCATTGCAGTCGGAGGTTGGCATTCTTCAGAGGCAGACATGGACGCTTCTGGAGCGCAACCCACCGAACCTTCTGAACCCGGTTCAGGCCCTTCACCCGGCAGGGAACGAGGCGGCAGAGTGTGAACAGAGGGAGATTTGGAATTTCTCCAACAGGAAGCCCCGGGTCTCATGCGGAGACAGAGAGAGGCCCAAGAGGCGGCGACGGCTGCGTGGCGGGAAGAGATGTTGCTACGTAACCGGGCCCGCCGCCAAGGAGTTGAAGCCCAAGGAGCTACAGTGACAGAGGTCGTGAGTGGCCCAACGGCAGGTGAGTGTGCTACCCCTGCCCCGGCTGCAGAGCCTACCTTTCCAATCCTGGACCTCATGGCCGAATATCTCATACCCGGCGCGGCCACCTGGGAGCAGGTCTTGGCTCCGGAGCTGCAAATGTGTCACCCTGGCCTGGATGCCACAAATATAATAAAGCTGTGTCTGAGAGCAAGAAGGAGGTTCTCTAGTCAGGGGAACATTAGCATGCAATACCTCCTGTCTCAGGCCAGTAGGGGGAGCAGGCTGCCCCTATAAAAGCTGGAACTGGGGGCAGGGTTAGAGAGAACTGGACGACCTGTCTCAGGACTGAGAGGTGTCCCAGAGCAGAGAGAAACAGTTGTGTTGCAGCCTAAGAGGACGTGTGGCAGTAGGAGAGCCACAAGCCAGGGACAAGAGGTGAAGTACGCCTGTCCTGGCAGACAAAGAACCAAATTTACCTGACTTTGGTGTCTGAGGCTGTGAGGATTCCACGTCCTGCAGCAGATAACCAGTCCGCAGGGGACTGTATGTTCCTTGGCCTAAGAAGCCCGGAGGCTCCGCCACAGCAGAAAGGACCAGCAAAGCCGTACCAGGCCGATAGTAGAAAGGGACCCACGTTGCAAACCATATGGGCGAGAGGACACGGTGAGCTCGGGAACGTGGGCTGTTACCCTATAAGGAGGAGATAGCTAGAAGGAGCGCAGAGAGCACGGTAGGCCTACACCCTCACCCTGACCAGGGCCAACTTCCCATTTGCTCTCAGACATCCAGGTCCCCTCTTAGCCAGGACTGTTTGTGGGTCAGTTCACCTGTTCTAGTAAAGACCCTGGACTGCAACCTGTTGTCTGTGTGCTCCTTGCTCCTCCAGCACTAACGGTACTGGGACGCCCTACACCATCACCCCCATCTTCCATTATACTGCCCTGGGGCCGCACTCTTCCCGTGGAGAGTCACACTACCCCAGCTATATACATTATCAGCCCCAGCGGTCTGCCTGGCAGCGGCGGTTCGCACTGACCGCAATCCACGGGTGGCGTAGTCGGACATACCAACAGCGCATAGCAGACTACCACCGGTCTGAGCACCCTGAGCCACGGAACCGGGGTGCCACCACTACCCCCATCGTTTCCCTATTGCCCGGATCCGAGTGCCCCACGGCCCAGGGGGCGAGTCAGCTTTGGGGTAGTCGGCGGGATTGTAACCAACCCGCCACAAACGGGTATTGCGTGCCTGAAAAAGACTGTACACGTACCTGAAGAAGAGGTTTCCCGCCATTCGGAGCCGTTTCCCGCCATTTTCAGCCATCTCCCGCCATCTTCCGTCGGTTCCCGCCGTCTTCAGCCGTTTTCCCGCCATCGGACGCCATCTTCAGGACGCCGCGCGGGAAGAAGAGGGGCGTGGACGTCCAAACCGTGCGAGACCCGAAGCTCCGCCCCACGCACCGACTCTGCGCAAGGTCCTGGAAGGGAGAGAGAGCGACGCTGACGTCACCAGGACGCGACGCAAGGTCCTCGTCCAGAGCAGCACCAGCGGAGCCGCGGCCTACAGAAGAGGATCGTCGGAAGGTAGGCCACGCTTAATTAGGGGGGAGGAAGATGTCGGACACGGAGGCGCCCACTACCACCAGCGCAGCTGCAGCAGCGGCGATGCCATTTTCCCTGCCCTACATCCCTGGAGAGGCCTGGCTGCCTAAGTATTCAGGGGCGCCCCATGCCCTAACTGACTTTAAGGAAAGGCTGTACAGTTTGTTCCAAGTTTACCCCCTGACAGAGGAACAGAAGATTAGCATACTGACAGGGCAGCTAAGCTGCGCAGCCCAGCGGGAGGTAAAGTCATGGCCCGCTGAGGAGAAAAGAACTGTAAAGGACATTCTGGCCCGGCTGCGGGGTACCTTTGATACACGTACCTCCGCTGAAATTAAAATGCAGTTCTACGGTAGTAAGCAGCGGGCACAGGACAGCATCAGAGACTATGCCCTAAATTTGCAGGAAGCCTTGAGAGCCATCAAACAAGCTGATCCTGGCAGCGTGCAGGATACGGATAAGCTACTAACAGAACAGTTCATAGAAGGTCTGCTGTCTAGCGCCCACAGGACCCAGCTGCGCCTCATGTTCTTTCAGAACCCTGATCTGACCTTTTCCCAATTCAAAGACAGGGCCATAAGGGTGCTGCGTGAACCCGCAACCAGTGGCGCTATAAACCCCCGGTGCCCTGCTCTCACCTACCACCAGGAGGCGGCGCCCTCCTCTATGGACTCCGTGGGGTCTGATGCACAGGCCCTGAACCAAGCCCCGTCGAAAGATCTGTACCACCACCATCATTATTGAAAAAATGACCAAGTATGCAATGGACCAGGCAACTGTTAGGTGGATTCATAACTGGCTTAGTGATCGGACTCAAAGGGTGGTTGTAAATGGCTTCACATCCAGCTGGATGAATGTCTCAAGTGGGGTACAACAGGGCTCCGTCCTGGGACCTGTATTGTTCAACATCTTTATCAATGATTTAGATGAAGGAATTGAGGGTAAACTGATTAAATTTGCTGATGACACAAAGCTAGGAGGGATAGCTAATACTAGAGAAGAGAGAGAGAGGATTCAAAAAGATATAAATAAACTGGAGCAGTGGGCAGCAACCAACAGAATGGTTTTTAACAGGGAAAAATGCAAAGTACTACATCTGGGCAATAAAAATGAAAAAAGCATATACAGAATGGGAGGAATAGAGCTAAGCAACAGTACATGTGAAAAAGACTTAGGTATACTAATAGATCATAGACTGAACATGAGTCAACAGTGTGATGCAGCAGCAAAAAAGGCAAATACAATTCTGGGATGTATTAACAGAAGCATACAGTCTAGATCACGTGAAGTCATTATCGGTCTTTACTCCTCTTCGGTCAGACCTCATCTGGAATACTGTGTACAGTTTTGGGCACCACATTTTAAAAAAGACATAGACAAACTGGAGCAAGTTTAGAGAAGAGCAACCAGAATGGTGACTGGTCTGCAAACCATGTCCTATGAGGAACGGTTGCAGGATTTGGGAATGTTTAGCTTGCAAAAAAGAAGATTGAGAGGAGACTTAATAACTGTCTACAAATATGTCAAGGGCTGTCACATTGTAGAAGGATCATCTTTATTCTCATTTGCACAAGGAAAGACTAGAAGCAATGGGATGAAACTAAATGGGAGGAGACACAGATTAGATATTAGAAAAAACTTTTTGACAGTTAGGGTGATTAATGAGTGGAACAGGCTGCCACGAGAGGTGGTGAGTTCCCCTTCAATGGACGTCTTCAAGCAGAGGCTGGACAGACATCTGTCTGAGATGATCTAGTGAATCCTGCTTTGAGCAGGGGGTTGGACCAGATGACCCAGGAGGTCCCTTCCAACTCTACCATTCTATGATTCTATGATTCTAAGTCCAGGAGCTGACCAGGAGCGTCGCGGCGTTGACCAGGACCGTCCAGGCGTTACAAGTGGACCCGTCAAGACCTATCGAGTTGGCTTCAAGTCCGGAGGATGTCCAGTGGCGTCGACAGAGGAGGATCCCGTCGTTCCGAGGGAGGCCCACAGACCGCTACTCAGAGGATGGACAGCCCATTTGCCGTCGATGCAACCAGCCCAGACACATTTCCAGGTACTGTAATTTAAACGGGTCCAACCTGGGGCAGAGGGCCAACCCCCAGGCATAAGATCACCAGGCCCTTACAATTGGCGTAATAAGTACGTTGGGGGGCGCCCAGTTTTACCCGTGGTGCTGGACGGCATCCCCATGAGCGCCTTGCTGGATACCGGGTCGCAAGTAACTACTATCCCTTATGTACTTTTTAAGCAGTATTGGACTGATGCTGATATAACACGGTATCCAGACAGTGACTTGAGCATCATCGCCAGTAATGGCTTGCCCGTGCCGCAGATGGGGTTCAAGGAGATGACCATTAAAATTGGTAAAGTTGAACTACCGGCACAGGGAGTAATTATTGTGGACATTGACCGTCGTGAAAGTCACCCTAAAATAACTGTGGGTACTAACGTGATTGAAAATTGTCTTTCAGAGGTAATTGTAATTCTACAACAGGTGGCGGTGAATGCTAGTTCCAGCCAACAGAGAGTCCTCAACAAGGAGATAAAAGCCCTGATGAGACGGCAGCAGGTAGAATTGTCTGGTGGTGAGATCGGTAGCGTAAGACTGAGTGACCCATTCCCCATTTCCATGCCTCCCAAAAGTGAAATGATGATCTGGTGTCGGACTGCAATCGGGTTGAGAGGTAGAGACTACCAAGCCATGGTAGAACCCGTGTACTCAGACAGCAGGCCCACCATTTTGACAGCCCGGGGGGTGGTTGATGTCCGTCATGGGAGGGTGCCCGTCCGCATTCTCAACATTGGAGAGAGGGAGGTACACTTACCCAGGTACGCTACACTTGCCAAACTGTTTGCTGTCGAACACAAAGCTATCAGGGCCGTGGAACCTTTGCCTCCATCTCCACAGGCGGAGGGTAATGGCTTCCAGAAACAAAAGGAGGACTGGTGCCAGAAACTCCACGTGGGTGCTGACTCCACTCCCCTGCACCAAAAACAAGGAGTCTACCGGGTGGTACAGGAGTACGAGAGAGTCTTTAGTAAGCACCCGCTAGACTTCGGCAGAATAAAAGGGATAGAACACCACATCCCCACAGGGAGCCACCCACCAATAAAAGAGAGACACAGACCTGTACCCCCTGCACATTATCAGAACGCAAAGGGAATGCTAAGAGAAATGAAAGAAGCTGGGGTCATTAGAGATAGCTGTAACCCCTGGGCAGCCCCCTTGGTTCTGGTGCAAAAGAAAGGCGGCACCATGAGAATGTGCGTGGACTATAGGCAAATCAACCGTATCACCCATAAAGACACATACCCGCTGCCTAGAATAGAGGAGTCTTTAGCCGCACTAAAATCAGCTAACTTCTTTTCTACTTTGGACCTTACTAGCGGGTACTGGCAGGTTCCTGTGGCAGAGGCTGACAAGGAGAAGACCGCCTTCACCACCCCGATGGGACTGAGCGAGTTCAACTGTATGCCTTTCGGGCTCTGCAACGCACCGGGGACCTTCCAGCGGCTGATGGAATGTTGTCTAGGGCACCGAAACTTTGAGAAGGTCCTCCTTTACCTGGACGATGTGATCGTCTATTCGAAGACCTACGAGGACCATCTAAAGTACCTGGCCGAGGTGTTCGAAGTCGTGGCAGGCTATGGCCTGAAGGTGAAACCATCGAAGTGTCACCTGTTGAAACCGAAGGTCCAGTACCTAGGGCACGTGGTAAGCGCGGAAGGAGTGGCCCCCGACCCTGACAAGGTCACGGCAATCAAGAGCTGGCCAAGCCCCTCAAACATCAAAGAAGTGAGGCAGTTCCTCGGGTTGGTAGGCTACTACCGAAGGTTCATCCCCGGGTTCACTAAGATGGCAGCTCCTATGCAGGACCTCTTGATAGGACAGTCTAAGTCCAGAAGTCAAAAGCCACCCTTCAAGTGGGATAAACCGGAAGAGGAGTCCTTCCGCCAGTTGAAGATGGCCCTCACAGGGGATGAGATCCTGGCCTACTCTGATTATGGCCAGCCTTTTATTCTCCACACAGACGCCAGTAATGTGGGACTGGAAGCCGTACTGTCACAAAACCAACAGGGCAGAGAAAGGGTGATCACGTACGCCAGCCGGAAGCTGAGGCCCACCGAGAGGAACCCTGAGAATTACAGCTCCTTCAAGCTAGAATTCTTGGCGGTGGTGTGGGCCGTGACGGAACACTTCAAGCATTACCTGGCCTCCGCAAAGTTCACGGTGTACACGGACAACAACCCGTTAACACACCTAGACAGTGCAAGACTTGGTGCCCTGGAACAGCGGTGGATGGCCCGTCTCTCCAATTATGACTTCGTGATCAAGTACCGGGCAGGCAAAACCAATGCCAACGCTGATGCCCTATCAAGAATGCCTCATTTATCCGAAGGTGACGAAGACCCAGAAGAGCTGGAGGAGGTAGAACTCCCCACGTTTCACTGGTACGGAGCAGCTCAATACTCCCACCGTGTGAAGGAGGAAGATTTAACCACCGTTATGATTAATCCCCTACCTCACCACAGCTGGGCAGAGACCCAAGATAGTGACCCTGCAATCCGCCTGGTGAAAGATCTGCTGACCCGGGAAGACGCCCGCTTAGATCCGGATGTCCCAGAGGAAGCCAAGCAGCTATGGAAAGAGAAGAGCAAGCTGTTCCTCTATGAAGGCAAGCTGTGCAGAAGGCTTGTCAACCACCAGACACACGAGCTGACTGGCAAGTCGTGGTCCCAAGGCGGGATGCAGCTATGGTCCTGGGGGCTTACCATGACAGAGCGGGGCACTTCGGTTGGAAGAAACTGGAGTTCCTGCTGAGAGGACGGTTCTTTTGAATCGGCATGAGAGGGGATGTAGAGAAGTGGTGAAGGGACTGTGACCCTTGTAACCTAAGGAGGAAGGACCGCACCAGCCAGAAGACACCCTTGAGGCCCATCGTCACCACGCAGCCTCTTGAGCTGGTAGCTCTGGACCACGTCAAATTGGCTCCAAGCCGGTCAGGATACATCTATGCCCTGACAATTGTAGACCATTATTCCCGTTTTCTAGTGGTGGTCCCGGTTAAAGACTTGACAGCCCAAACGGAGGCCAGAGCCTTCCAGCAATACTTCTGCCATCCACACGGGTATCCGGAACAGGTCCTGACAGACCAGGGTCCAGCGTTCGAAGCTGAAGTCTTCCAAGAGTTCTGCAACCTCTATGGCTGTAAGAAGATTCGGACAACGCCTTACCACCCACAAACCAACGGGATGTGTGAGAAAATGAACAATATAGTCATTGATCTCCTGAAGACGTTGCCCCTGGAGGAACGCAGCCTGTGGCCAGAAAAACTGCTGGATCTAATAGACTTATACAACCATATCCCGGTGAATGCTACAAACTGCACCCCGGCTTACCTGATGCGAGCCAGACCAGGTAAGCTGCCCGTAGACCTGGAGATGGGAGTCCTAACATCTGAGGACACCTCCCCGTATGCGGACTGGGATACGGAAAGGCAACTGCAGTACAAGAAGGTACAGGAGAGTGTGGAGAAAGCCTGGCCCAGGTGAGAGAGAGGCAAGAAAAACTCTTCAACCAATACGCCCCTGCTGGGCCCCTGGAACCTGGTGAGCAGGTCCTGAAGCGAAAGAGAAGGCTACATAAGTTGGACGACCAGTGGGAAAGGGAACCCTACACCGTACTGCAGTCTGATCACGACAACCCGAAGGTGTGCGTGATCACCAAGGATGGAGGAGAAACCACTAGTACCGTCTCCAGAGACCACCTAAAAAGGTGCCCCAAGCAACTCCGTAGTGCAGAAGAGGATCAAAGTGACCTTGAACCCACAGAGGACAAGGAAGAAATGATCAGCACCGTTCTCGGAGAGTTCCCTCAGTCCTGGACTCGAATAAACGATGCCATAGTGGTACCCGTCCTGCATTTCCTGCAACCGGCTCAGCAACAACCTACACCAGAGCCGGAAGGTGAAGAAGAGCAAGCAGTTCCAGAGGCAGAAGAGCCGGTACCAGCAGCCCAGGAGAATCAACCCTCTGCTGACAGTGAGCCTGCCATGCCTGCGGTAAGCCAAAGGACCCGCAGACAGCTGCCTGCCCTACCTGTACACCCAGCTGGTAGCTGTAACCCTAACGCTAGTGGGGAAAGCCAAGTTGGTCCACCACCAGACAGTGGGTTAAGGAGGTCAACCAGGAGCACAAAGGGGCAGATACCCGCTCGCGGGAGAATATAGAATGCACTAGAACTGTAAATAACCCTGTTGCCATATGTTGAAATGTTTGGCAAGTTACCTGCATGATTATTAATAGTGTATTTCAGTTTCTTGCAGTTACCGTACGGACTCAAAGGTTATGGACTTTTAATAACCGGGACTTTGCATGGACTGCGTACGGAGCCTGACCAAGGAATGAACCAAGACTGTAAAGGACATGGGCTAGGACAGACCCCCACCTGGTTAAGGCTCCCCGTTGTGTTGGTGATATGGACACCCGGTCACAGACCACACTGTGACCTTAAGAACTCAACCTGTGCGTCGTTTGTCTACTAATGTTTTATAGTCATGTATATTATCTTTGTTTACTGTTTAGTCTCGGAGTACTAAATTCTACTAGGGGGGAATGTGTCACCCTGGCCTGGATGCCACAAATATAATAAAGCTGTGTCTGAGAGCAAGGGGGAGGTTCTCTAGTCAGGGGAACATTAGCATGCAATACCTCCTGTCTCAGGCCAGAAGGGGGAGCAGGCTGCCCCTATAAAAGCTGGAACTGGGGGCAGGGTTAGAGAGAACTGGACGACCTGTCTCAGGACTGAGAGGTGTCCCAGAGAAGAGAGAAACAGTTGTGTTGCAGCCTAAGAGGACGTGTGGCAGTAGGAGAGCCACAAGCCAGGGACAAGAGGTGAAGTACGCCTGTCCTGGCAGACAAAGAACCAAATTTACCTGACTTTGGAGTTTGAGGCTGTGAGGATTCCACGTCCTGCAGCAGATAACCAGTCCACAGGGTACTGTATGTTCCTTGGCCTAAGAAGCCCGGAGGCTCCGCCACAGCAGAAGGGACCAGCAAAGCCGTACCAGGCCGAGAGTAGAAAGGGACCCACGTTGCAAACCATACGGGCGAGAGGACACGGTGAGCTCGGGAACGTGGGCTGTTACCCTATAAGGAGGAGATAGCCAGAAGGAGCGCAGAGAGCACGGTAGGCCTACACCCTCACCCTGACCAGGGCCAACTTCCCATTTGCTCTCAGACATCCAGGTCCCCTCTTAGCCGGGACTGTTTGTGGGTCAGTTCACCTGTTCTAGTAAAGACCCTGGACTGCAACCTGTTGTCTGTGTGCTCCTTGCTCCTCCAGCACTAACGGTACTGGGACGCCCTACACCATCACCCCCATCTTCCGTTATACTGCCCTGGGGCCGCACTCTTCCCGTGGAGAGTCACACTACCCCAGCTGCATACATCATCAGCCCCAGCGGTCTGCCTGGCAGCGGCGGTTCGCACTGACCGCAATCCACGGGTGGCATAGTCAGACATACCAACAGCGCATAGCAGACTACCACCGGTCTGAGCACCCTGAGCCACGGAACCGGGGTGCCACCACTACCCCCATCGTTTCCCTATTGCCCGGATCCGAGTGCCCCACGGCCCAGGGGGCGAGTCACAAGCGGCAGCTATAGGTGGGGACCTGCGATGCCGCCCTACTCCCGAACCCGAAGTGCCTGAAGCTGCAGAGGTGTCCACCGGCTCCAAGCCGGATTGGTCCGCGCTTGCAGAGGACCCGCAGCAGCCTTTAATGACACCGCTACCCGCAACAACAGTCACCTGGCTGGAGGCTGAAGAGTGGGCCTGGGACAACCAGGGGGGGGATCTGATGGGCTTCCCCCGGGAGACCCGGGCTGAAGTGCAGAGGAGGAGCCAGCGGTTCAGGGAGCAGATACTCCAGCTCACTCTGGAGCAACGTCAACGGGAGCTCCGCTGCGAACGCCTCGAGGTACGGGCCAAAGCTGCTAAATCCCGGGCTCGTCAGGAGGAGGCCACTCGTCCCAGTCCACGAGTGGAAGGGCAAGTCATCCGCTTCCACCATGAGGCGGGGTGGGGGTTCATCAGAAGCCTCCGTACGAGGACAACGTGTTTGTCAGCCGGCGGGACGTCGAGCCGCGTTTGAAGAAGGGACACCCTGGCCGGAACCTCTTCCCGGGCGATGTAGTAACTTACTCTCGCCACCAAGGGATGCGGGGGTGGTACGCCCTGGATGTACACAAGGTGTCCGGGAGCGACGCCCCCTCGCGCCCAGCCTCAGGGGACCGGTCAGCCTCCATCGGGAGGAACGAGCCTTTTCCCAGGAGGGAACCCGAGGTTTAGGCAGCCCCGGCTGTTGCAACTTGTTTATAGTTCAAATGTTGACATTTATATTTTGATTTTCTTCTAACCCCGGTTTCTAGAGACATGTGTCCCTGCGGACTGGCTGCAGACAGACTCCTTTCTTGTATATAGTTTGCATCTTTTTAGGTGCTCCATATTGGTTTTATACAAAACCGTGGACACTTCTACCTCAAGACCTCAGAAGGAAAACCTGTCAGGGTGGCTCTCTGGGAGGTCCAACTCGGGATCTTCATGCCCCACAGCCACCCCAGGGCCCACGTTGAGGGTTTGGGACAGGTCCCTCGCACTTCTGAACTGACTCTGCGCCTTTTCACCTTAACCCGTCTGTCTTACCAAAAATGTCTCTGGAAAAATGCTAGCACTATTATAATTTTATATTTTTGTACTTTTATAAGGTATTGTTATTTTTGCAACGTTTAAGAAGATGTGCCTCCCATAAAGGGAAGATGGTTTTGTTATATAAAAAGAAAATTTCCTAGGTGTTATTCTATTGCAGCCCGTGGATGTGCTGTGTTTCAGCAGGGGGGAAAGTGGCGCCCCTGAGGTTTCGACCGCCACAGGGATGCTGCACTTCTGTAATGGAGTGTAGTGTTCCTCCTCCGAGGTAAGAACAGCGTGATGGTCGGGACCCAACCTTTGCATCCAACACCACATTTCTCCACCAGAGGGGGCTAGTATGCACCAGGTGCTGCCCTCCTGGTTACAGGAAGACTGGGGAACCAAGAGTGAGGGGAACCAGTTAGTGGGTGAGGGTGGAGGACTTACAATTTAGTGACACTTTAAATTTCATATTTAATAAAAAGCCATCTTTGGTTTTGGTCTTTGTGCTGTTAATTACTGTGAGGTACTGTGATCTCCCACCCTGAACGTGGATCCTGTGTGGACCTGCAGTGGATGGAGACACAGCCCTTGTACCCCGGCCTTGGGACGAGGGGCAGGTTGCAGATGAGGAATGTCTCAACCCGGTCAAGGACCACGACCTAGAAGGCCCAGAGGTTAAGAGTGTAGCTCCACAGCAAATGGATCCCGGGGACAATGCAGACGGAGCAGTGTACGCCACCTGTCCTCACCACCTGATATATTCAGAGGGAGTCCGGCTGCAAGAGGGGTACCGGCCCCCGACACCCGACCTTGCTACTCCATGTCCTGGTTGGGAAAGCCCGGTAGGCCCAGAGGATCCCATCGGGTATCGGAAGGAGCGGAGCTGCCACCCGTGCCCTTGTTCTGACAGGAGTTCAGAGGGAGACCCGGCCTATCTACATACACAGACAGGAGAGGATACGGTCTGTAGTTCAGGAACACTCAGGTGCGGGGTCCCGATTGAATGCTGGACTTGCTCGGAGGTTGTCGGATCCCCGTCCCTAGTGACCGCAGGACTCAACGGGGAGCAGGGAGTCGCCTTCCTTCTGCAATCTCTAATGTGAATAAAGCCTTGGAAGTTCACCCCTATGGCCTCCGGACTGTTTATTCTGCGCTACACCGCACGATGCGGCACTCGTACTCCTCTACTACTACCCCCTCCATCCTGTCTCTACCTGCCCTGAGGCCCTGCTCCGCCTGTGGGGAGTAGTAACAACCATGGCTGCCCTAACACCAGGCCTCAGCGGACTGCAGCAGCGCTGGTGGCATTCACCAGGTGCCACAGGTGGCGTAGTCGGAATCAGCCACTCAACCCGGATAAGCCCACACCATCTTTTTAATGTGACGGCCCTGAGCACGGGTCGGGTCCGGGCCATGGATGGCTGCACCCCATCTTTCCATCTCAGGACCCGACTCCGAGTCCCCCATCTCCCAGGGTAAACAAAAGGGCTATCGAGTAGAGACGTCACAGAACCCTGGAATGGTATTGTGCTCACAGAACCCCTGGGAAGCACGATGTCAGGGTACCCAACAGGTACATTGCACCTCTAAGGGACCTGACCGAAATCTGCTATGGCTTTCTTCACCTGGCCCCTCATTTATTGTATTTTAACTTCCGGGAGGTAGCATTCTTGAGATTCATAATCCCCAAAAACTGCTGAACTGTCGAGTAATCTGGATCATGTGCTCGCGGTTCCGGACAAAATCTGTGACACAGTGACGGCAGGGTGAGATATTGCGTGATCTCCACGGTGCCGTCTCTGAGGAATCCCTGACGCTGCGCATTAAAAAGAATATTGCACAGTGACAAGATCCTGCTGAGCAACTGAGTGTTAGAATTGACAACCGACACGTGCGCAGAGTAGCAAGGACTAGCCCAGCCCCTGAAACAGGCATCACTGATGACGCTTCATTCAGGGTGGGGAAAGAGGCAGCAGCAGGGACCGCAGCCTCTGCTCCCTGATCACGTCCGTCTTCACATCCCAGGATGCACTGGGGATTTTCAAACTAAATATTATCAAACAGGAAGTTGGTAAAAAAACAAATATATACACACACACACATACAAACACACACACACACCCCAGTTAGATCAATTTAGATTAACTTTTAATTAAAGTATATTAGAAAAGCAATTAGATTATTACATTAAGTAGAGATTTAGGATTAACTCAGTGTTGTTTTGGACAACCGCTTTAAATTGTTAATTGAAATAAAACAGTTCCCCGTTGTATTAATAAGGCAGTGATTCCAACTGTATTACCACTGGGAGACCCCCAACTCACACTCCTATTTCCCGAGTGCCTTCCATGCTAAGCTTGGTTATGGAGGCTTTGGATTACCATCCATACTGTTGGGCACAGATCATGCTTCTTATGTCTTCATCGATCCCCCAGAACACAGCCCTGCATTACAGCGTCCTTCAGGCTTTGTCCAATTATTTTCTCCAAATTTGTTTGCCGATCAGTGGCAAGAGGCTGTTGAACTACTCAATCTCCTTGTTCCTTTGGAAAATTGGCACATTCTTGCATATAACAGTAGAGAGCGGCCAAATCTTACGGAGACACTTGTAGATCGCAACGAAACATGGAGAGCAGATGTTCAGCAGTGAACTTGGAGTCTCCCTCCTCTACGAAACTTTGTCGTACACATCTGACTTACTCGTGAGGACTTCTCATGATTCACATGTGCAAAAATAGTTCAATCCACAACTAAAACGCTTGAACCAACCCGTGGAAAACTGGATAAAGATAGATAAAAGGCACATTACCTGTGGGTAGTCCAAGTGTGAAGTAATTGTCGGGTCCAGGATTGAACCCGGGCGATGCAATTACTTATGTATTTTGCTGCCCATTCGCTGGCCAGGGCATAGTCATCAAGAATCACCAGCCTCATGATTGTGACCACAAGGTCTGTCCTGGCAGCATGTGGCTAACAATCTGAAAAGAGAGGAGATACACAAGATAAGAGGTGACACAATAATATACAAAAGAGGTAACACAATAATACACAGTCGGCAAATTTGGAGACTGAAACACATTCAGGCTTTCAGAAAGTTGGCTGCTTCAGTTTTTATTGTGTCAATTTGCATTAACTGTAGATTGTTATGAAGAATGATCAGATGAATTGTTAAAAAAAATGCATATTAATGTCGTCACAACGAAATTACTTAACCACAAAACCCCCATTTCCACCGAATTTCTGCCCTACCACAAAATGATCTGCTTACATCATTTCAGTGATCTTCTCATTAGCTCAGGACAAAGTGTAAAAGAGGACAAGGCAGCTGATAGCACTCAGTCATGCTTACTGAGTTACAAGAGCAGGCTGGTGCTTCAAATCATTGTCTTCTGATTACCTTCAAGGAAATGTGTGCAGTCATCATTGCTTTGCAGGCAAGGACATTGCTGCTTGTAAGATTGCCCCTAGATCAACCATTTATCGGATCATTAGGAATTTAGTCTGTGGTGCATCATATACGTGTTGTGACAGATCAGCTCTTGGGTAGGCGCAGGTTCACACAGGAATGCAGGTTTCAAAACAAACTGGTGGTTTATTAAATGTCCATAAACCAACCAGGAAAACAAAACATAACAGCTCTTTCAGCTGCTTGTAAAACTCGACCCTTTAATCCAGGCCCATTAACTCCCTACACTATGTGTGCTGGAGCCTGCTTCTTCCAGTCCTACATCACCAAAGTTTGGTACTTTGGGGACACATACTTCCCATCCACGACCTGTCCTGCAGCAACCTTACATACCCTCCCTCTGCCTAAAGCCGGGGGGCTTGGCACCTTCTGCCACCATACATTAGATACACAAAAGGTATAACAGAACAAAACTCAAAATAACCAGTCCATACAGCACGGCATCAGCCGTTTAAATGTAGTGCTTTTGATGCGCCCCCTGGGCCGTGGGGTACTCGGCAGCCGGGCCTATGGCTGCTTGCAGGGAATATCACGGTGGCGGGCCCGGTCCGTGACCCAGGGCGGTCAGTAAAAAAGAGGGCGGAATATTTGTAGGGGATTTGTCGTGATGCCACCTGTGGTGTCTGGTGAGGATCACCAGTGCTGCAACAGTCCTCTGAGGCAGGTGTTAGGGCAGCTGGAGATGGAATGGCCCCCCACAGGTGGAGCAGGCCTCAGGGCAGTGTAGGGGTAGATGGATGGTGGTGCAGGGGAGAGACGGCAGGACAGTCCCAGAGGAAAGACAGACACTCACACGGGGGTGCGCTTCAGTACCTTTACTGATGATGATGCAGGCACAGTCCAGGGTACTCCAGGTGAAGGGCGCACTTTTGGACTTCTCCCCAGTGAGCGGGTGGACTGATCGTCTGCCTCCACTTGATAAGCTCTGACCTGCCTGAATCTAGGCCTAGCTTGGTTATTGTCTGTCTTTGCACCTGCTGATCTGGTGGTAGGTAGTGTTGAGCCACCCCCGTAGTGTTCGAGTTCGGTTCGGTTCGTCGAACACCCGTGTGTTCGCCGAACTGTTCGTCGAACTGTTCGTCGAACACCTTCGAACACCGTTAAAACCAATGGCAGGCAAACAAAAACACATAGAAACACATAGAAAACACCTTCAAAGGTGTCCAAAAGCTGACAAACTGCTCAGAAGACACAACTAACACATGGAAAAGTGACAAGTACATATAGTCATGCGAAAAGAAAAGAGGTGGAGGAGTAAAAGGAGGGGGAGACACAGATATAGGCATGTCATGCCCTTCTAAAATCCAAAAAGTGAGAAGCCGAGACGGCCAGTCCGCTCCTGCCCGTGCCACCTCCGTGTCTCCGGGTTTGTGCCAGAGCCGCGGTGAACCCTGACGGCCAGCCCCCCTCTCCCAATACTGGTGCCTGTCCGCTGGTGGGTCGAGAGAGCCCCCCTGTGGTGGAGGCAGCTCTAAGCTTTTTAATTTAAATTGTCCCTCTAATTTGAATGAATACACTTTAAATCCATTTACAAGGATCTATTGGAGGGCAAGTCTCATGCCAGCAGCCGCGTAATTCCAGCTCCAGTAGCGTCCACTAAAGCTGCTGCAGTTAAAAAGCTTTTATAAGGATCGAGCTCGGCTGTCCACCGCAAGGCATCCTAGTGCCAGTCCCAGCCCCTATGCCTTGGGGTGCCTCCTGATGCTCTTCACTAAGTATCCCGTGGTCCCGAAGCATTTCCTTTGAAAAAATTAAGTGTCCAAACTACAGGTGGTGTAGCTTGCTTAACAGCCGGGATAATCCGCTGACTAGCAGACACTGCTACTAGGCACAAAGTATTTCCTGGGCTAGATGCAGTTAAAAATTTGTAAGTAGATACTCTCGTTGGATGCTGAGAAAGCATTCCATAGAGTCTCCTGGCACGCCATATATGATTCTCTTAAAAAGCTTGGGGTAGGGGTCTAGGGGACCCTTTTATAGCCAAAATCACGGCCCTGTATCACAATACGTCACCTAGGCTGAAGATAAATGGAACTGTAGCACCGAGGGCTCGGTTGCTACAGACGTATTGCACCTCACCCAGAGGTGTGATATCTCACTCTCAGATAAGGATGGAGTGTGGATCAGGACCCGACACCTGCATTCATTACACCACATTGCCGTGGGGCAGGGCGACCAATATGCCCCTGAGATGGGCACGACAGTCCCTGTCCCTGGCTGGAGTGGGGGGAGGGAACACTGAGGAAGGGGAACCCTGCAGTGCAGGAGCAGGGAGGAAGCAGTTCCTGGGTGCATTGAGAAGGGAGTATAAAAGGTGGGCACCATCTTAGTTCAGTGCAGAGAAGTCTGAGCAGAAGTGGCAGGGAGCAGGGGCTCTGCATGAGCTCTGCTCCGGAGGCGGGCCTAGTAACAGAGGCCCAGGCCTGCAAGAGGGAGAAGGAAGGAAGAGGAGCGGAGAAGGCTCCAGGAACGAGGAATGAAGGGATCCCAGGGGTGCGGACGGGCGAGTCGCCACCGCACGCCCGAATCCACCTGCGTGGAGGGGTCAGGCCAAAGGGGGAGACCGGTCCCCGAACTAGTGGAGGCAGGAAATGACCCTCAGCTAGAAACCGGAGGCTCTGACATTTTATGTGGCGCAGCCCCTTGCTCCACCCGCTAGGAAGGCACCACATAGGGTCAGGGAAACTGGCGCCAAGTTTACCAAGAGGAGGCCCGAGGCAGCCGGACAGAAGTGTTGGTAAGAAAGGCCAGACAAAGGACACACAAAGGGGGTTCTGTGAAGCGCTCCAAAGTTATCTGGGAGTTGTCTGAGCCCCTCACCTGGTGAGCACAGTACGACGTGGGCAGCCGTTACCTGCAGACGTGGTCTGGATAATAAGAACTGTGAGTAAAGGCCCTGAACTGCATCACTGACTCCGTGTCGTTACTGCTGCTGCCCTGCACCATCACCCCCATCCTCCGCATACACTGCCCTGAGGCTATACTCCTCCCGTGGGGAGTTATGCTACGCTCTGCTGCACCCACAACACCAGCCTTAGCGGTCTGCCCTGTAGCGGCGGTTCACTCTGACCGCAATCCACGGGTGGCGTAGTCGGACATTTAAACATCAAAACCACATAAATAGTTCCGCCACTGGTTTGACCGCCCTGAGCCACGGAACCGGATCACCGCCACGAAGACTACAACCACCAGCATCCACCAAAAAGGGTCCGGCTCCGGGTGTCCCAAGGCCCAGGGGGTGCGTCAGAACATTTTCATCACCTTTCACAATCACCAATGGGACAAGGCAGGGATGTCCTCTGTCCCCTCTCTTATACATCCTAGTGACGGAGCACCTGCTCTCATCAATTCGCCATAACCCCAATATTAGGTGGATTGAGGTGGGAGGCACCGAGTACAAGTGCTCTCTATTTGCTGATGATGTCCTAGTATATATCACTCAATCACATATATCCATCCATGCTGTTATGGCTGAAATAGATCACTTTGTTACATGGTAAAATTTTAAAATCAATGCAGCGAAGTCTGAGGCCCTCGATGTCTCCCTCCCTAAATCCATATAGGATTCCATCCAGTCCAACTTTCCCTTTGCCTGGCCCTCACAGGGTATCAAATACTTAGGAATTCCTATTCATAGAGACCTCTCCCATCTATGTTATCTTAATTTTGGGCCCTTTATTGAACAATTCCATACAGACCACGGCAAGTTAGAACTGTAAGATTCACTACGTGAACCACTGGTGTTTTGTGGAAAAGCACATGTACACCGCGTTCCAAATTATTATGCAAAAAGTGTTTAGGAGTGATAAGGGAAGAATTTGTTTGTTTGTCAGTTAAACTCATTGATGGTGATGTGTGTCAGGGCTCTTTATATCACTGTAAGCAATTGCAGACACCTGTGCTAATTAGTTTGGCAGGTGTGTCCAATGAAAGGCAAGACTACTTAAGAAGGCTCTCTCACATTATTAAGCAGCCTACATTTTCTGCCAAAATGGGAAAGAAAAAGGATGTGTCGGCTGCTGAGAAGCAACAAATTGTGGAGTGTTTAGGTCAAGGCATGACTACAATCAACATTGTGCGATGATCAGGATGAAGTGTCTTGGCAATCAAGAAGTATGTAGCTGATTCACAGTACACACGTGTGCGTGCTGATAAGGGCAAATTGAGGACTCTTTCCTACAGGCAATTACGTCAGGTTGAAACAGCAGCGGCAAAAAAGCCTTGTCATAGCAGCAGACAAGTTTTTGAAGCTGCTTGTGCCTCCAACGTCCCCCGAACAACAAGATGCAGGGTCCTTCAGAGGTTTGCAGCTGTGCATATGCCATCCTGTCGACCTCCTCTATCCACTTCACACAAGCAGAAACGGCTCCAGTGGGCCAAACATTACATGAAGACTGATTTCAAAACTGTTTTGTTCACGGATGAGTGCCGTGCAGCGCTCGATGGTCCAGATGAATGGAGTGGAGGATGGCTGGTTGATGGACACCCCACGCAAACACGGCTACAGCGCCAACAAGGAGGAGGTGGAGTAATGTTTTGGGCTGGAATCATGGGGAGAGAGATTGTCGGCCCCTTTAGGATCCCTGAAGGCGCTAAAGATGAACTCCATAATGTATGTGGATTTTCTCAAACAGCACTTCCTGCCATGGTTCAAGAAGAAGAACCGTGTATTTCACAGCAAGATCATTTTTCTGCATGATAATGCACCATCTCATGCTGCACATAAAACATCTGCATCTCTGGCTGATATGGGCATAAAAGGGGACAAACTTATGGTGTGACCCCCATGCTCCCCTGACCTCTACCCCATTCAGAACCTTTGGAGCATCATTAAAAGGAGTGTCTATGATGGCGGGAGGCAGTTCACATCTAAGCAACAGCTCTGGGAGGGTATTCTGTCCTCATGCAAAACAATTGAAGCAGAAACCATCCAAAACCTGACAAATTCAATGGACGAGAGAGTTCAGAAGCTCCTTTCGAACAAGGGGTCCTATGTGAAAATGTAACATCACCTAGAATAAAGTTTTGAGTTGAAAACTGTTTGATTTCAGTTTCTAACAACCTGCTAATGCTTATAATTTCAAAAATGACCATTTTTTTGGTCTTTATTAAAATGAAAAGGTTGATCGAAAAGTTTGGGGGATCTAAGAGTGTGGCAACCCAGTAGTCATGATTACTTCGAATTCTGACAATATGAGGGTCATGCTGCAGGTAGTGCAGCAAGAAGGCACTTATGTGTCTTGCGCATCTCGGAGCCCCAAAATTATTTTCCGGGCTAGATGCAGCTAAAAATTATTTTTAATTTTAAATCTGGTGAAGCTTATTATAGATGGCCTAATAGGATCAGTGCTGCACACTGCTACAAAGCCCAAATTATTTTCCAGTCAAGATACAGATAAACATGATTAGTAATTTGAAAGCTTAAAACGGTTGGTAGGGTGATTTTAACCAATCATCAAGCTTTTACTCTCCCCAGGATGACACAGGGGTAGAAAAGTCGTTTCGGATCCATGATTTGTTCATCTTTATGAACGTGAGTCTGTCTACATTATCAGTGGAGAGCCGCGTGCGCTTATCTGTCAGCACACCACCAGCAGCGCTGAACACACGTTCAGACAGAACGCTGGCTGCGGGGCATGACAAGATCTCCAAGGCGTAAGTGGCTAGCTCCGGCCATTTATCCAGATTGGAAGCCCAAAAAGAGCAAGGGTCCAGTGACACAGTCGTGGCTTCAATGTTTACTTGGAGATACTCCTGTACCATCGTCTCTAGGCGTTGACTATGTGTCAGACTTCTTGTCTCCTGTGGCCTTGCAAAGGATGGGCTAAAAAAGTGGTGAAATGATTCCGCAAAATTGATGTTACCAGCAGATACTGTGGTTCTGTTACGGTTTGAGTGCTGAACACTTGACGGTCCCACGGTTGGCAAGTTGGAACTGTGAGATTCACTACGTGCACCACTGGTATTTTGTGGAAAAGCACATGTAAGATTCTGCAACAGTCTCTGCTGATACTCCTGCATGCGTGCATCCCTTTCTATGGCAGGAATAATTTCTGCAAATTTACTTTTGTACCGGGGATCTAACAGTGTGGCAACCCAGTAGTCAGGATTATTTCTAATTCTCACAATTCGAGGGTCATGTTGCAGGTAGTGCAGCAAGAAGGCACTCATGTGTGTTGCGCATCCAGGAGCACCAAGTCCCTGTTGTGTTGGTGGCGAGGTAGCAATCATGCTTCCTTCCTCTGTCCTCTCCCCCCAACCTCGCACAACAGAAATGTGATCAAGGTCTCCCTCATCTGATGAGTCTTCCATCAGTTCGTCCTCCACTTCTTCCTGGGCTCCTGCACCTTCCTCACTAGTTTGGCTGCTACCATGCACCCTGGTAAAATCATCTCCCCCACCCTCACATGCCTGCCGCCTTGGTGCTGCCGACCGTCTGGACCTTGCAGATGTTAGCCCTTCCGCATACAACTCCTCCTCCTCTACTTCCTCCACCTCCTCTTGTGCCACCACCTGACTCCGAATTCTGTTTAACATGTGCTCCAGCATGTAAATCACCGGAATAGTCATGCTGATAATGGCATCGTCAGCACTAAACATCTTCGTCGCCATTTCAAAACTGTGCAGAAGGGTGCATAGGTCCCTGATCTGAGACCACTCCTCCAGCGTGATTTGCCCCACCTCTGAATCTCGTTGGCCCAGGCTATACGTCAGAACGTATTGCACCAGGGCTTGTCGGTGCTGCCACAGTCGCTGCAACATGTGCAGAGTTGAATTCCACCGGGTAGGCACATCGCATTTTAGCCGGTGAAGTGGCAGGCCCAACGACTTCTGTAGAGATGTAAATCGCTGAGCTGCGGGATGCGAACGGCGGAAGTGAGCACACAGCGACCGTGCCCTCTGCAGAAGGCCATCTAGTCTGGGATAGTGGGCTAAAAATTGCTGGACAACCAGGTTCAACACGTGAGCCATACAAGGCACGTGTGTGACATTGCCCCGGCGAAGGGCCGCACCCAGGTTTGCAGCATTGTCGCACACGGCCTTCCCTGGTTTCAGGTCCAGTGGAGACAACCATTCATGAAATTGGTTCTCCAGAGCTGACCACAACTCCTCAGCTGTGTGACTCACATTTCCCAGACATTTCAATGTAAAAACCGCCTGATGACGTTGAGCCCTACTGCCAGCATAGTAAGGAGGTGTGCAGGATCCCTTCTGCGCAGTTAGAAAGCTTGTGGCATGACCAGACAGGCTTTGGGTGCAGGTGGAAGACCGAGAGGAGGTTGAGGAGGCAGAAGCAGTGGAGGAAAAATGACATAAAGAGGATTGACGCACAACTCGTGGGGACGGCAAGACTTGGACAGCAGCCCCTTGTCCTGCTGTCACCATAGTTACCCAGTGCCCAGTCAGCGACATGTAACGCCCCTGTCCATGCCTACTCGTCCAAGTGTCTGTGGTGAAATGCACCCTGTCACACACAGAGTTTCTCAAAGAAGCGGTGATGTTGTGTGCGACATGCTGGTGGAGCGCAGGCACACCTTTCTTTGAGAAGTAGTGCCGACTGGGCATCTGGTACTGGGGCACTGCGACGGACATAAGGTATCGAAAATCCTCTGTGTCCACCAGGCGGAAAGGCAGCATTTCTGTAGCCAAGAGCTTGCAGATGGTGAAATTCAACCTCTTAGCTTTCTCATGGCTAGGAGGAAATGGTCTTTTACTTGTCCACATCTGAGGGACCGAGGGCTGGCTATTGTGCTTAGACGGGGTTGATAAGGGTGTCCCCGGCAAACTGCCGGTCTGTGAGGAAGATGCAGGCGGACATGTTAGGTTGCCTTGATCCAAAGGTGGTGCTATCGATGTCGGACAGCGCTCAAGACCAGCTGGTGTTACCACCTCCAAAGAAAATGATGACCTGCCAATCACGCTGGCTGTTGCGGGTAAAGAGGTGGCAGGTCTGCGCCCCAAAACAGGTGTGACTGCTGTCCCCCCAGTCACAGAGGATGAAGAGGCCGCGGATGCACAAGATATGGCAGACGGTGGTTGGCCCGGCCGGCTAGACCGCATTGTAGCACACTGAGCTTCCCACTGCAACTTATGCTTCATGTCCATGTGCCGGTTCATGCATGAAGTACTCAAACTATGTATTTTTTGGCCTCTACTTAGCTTTTGCTGACAAATGTTACAGATAACACGAGTTGGGTCATCTTTATCGATCTGAAAAAATGCCCAGGCTATGCAAGGCTTAGCACCCATGCGACCTGAAGAGCCACCACGACTTGTGGTGAGAGGCAGAGTTGTGTTTGAGGATGCAGTTGTTGACGTGCTTCCAGTACTACGTCTCTGTCCAGGAAGGCGCAACCTGACCTCGTCGTCACTAGCATCTTCCTCCACCTCCTCTGCTGACCTCATCTCTTGGCTGACTGTGGGTTGACAGTAAGTGGGATCTCCGACCTCATCATCATCACCCTGTGCGTTATCACACCCGTCGTCCTCAGAGCCAACCTGTTCCTGCCCTGACAAAGAACTAAAGTTGTCGCTCCAATCAGGTATTTGAGTCTTATCATCGTCTTCCTCATTGTCTCCACCAACAGGAGTTACAGTTTGGGAATGAGGGTCTACATTATGGTCAGAACCTTCTGCGTCTGGTCCTGGATCCGACTCATAAAGATTCTGGGCATCAGTGCAGATCATTTCCTCGTCTGGATTCACAGAAGCGCTGGAGTCGACCTCTGATTCCCAGGCTATAGTATGAGTAAACAGCTCTGCAGACTCAACCATCTGTTCTACCTCATACTCAGACGGGCAGCTGGAGATTTGGGAGCTGTGAGGAAGCAAGTGCGATTTGGGTGACACCTTTGAGGACTGGAGTATTTGTGATGTTGAAGTTGATGTGGAGGAGAGCCCACTTAAAGGAGCACTTGATATCCGTTGAAGCACCTGCTGTTTTTGTGCCTCATCTGGAATTTGTAGCGATTGGCGTGGCCGTAAGAAAGGGATCTTATCACATTGTCCGCTAAAAGAAGTAGACATTTTAGTTTGGCTGGAAGATGGTCTTTCTTCTGCACCTACCCCACGGACACAACCTTTTTTCCCCTTCCCAACACGCCTATTCCCCTTTCCACCAGCAGCAGGCCTTTTTCCACTCATTTTGGTGGTTAACTAATTCACAACTCTGGAGTTGTTTGCACAAAAAAACAATGGATGGTAACCGAGCAGAGCTGAGTGGCCAAACTGTGGTATTAGGCCAAAACTATTGGCTGGGTTAGATGCAGAAAAAAATTATTTTTAATTTGCAACCTGATGGAGGTCAGTATAGATGGACTAATAGACCAAGTCCCACACACCGCTAGAAGCCCAAATATTTTTTCAGAGCTAGATGCAGAAAATTTTTTTATTCAATTTGCAACCTGATGGAGGTCAGTATAGATGGACTAATAGACCAAGTCCCACACACTGCTAGAAGCCCAAATATTTTTTCAGAGCTAGATGCAGAAAAAAATTATTTTTAATTTGCAACCTGATGGAGGTCAGTATAGATGGACTAATAGACCAAGTCCCACACACTGCTAGAAGCCCAAATATTTTTTCAGAGCTAGATGCAGAAAAAAATTATTTTTAATTTGCAACCTGATGGAGGTCAGTATAGATGGACTAATAGACCAAGTCCCACACACCGCTAGAAGCCCAAATATTTTTTCAGAGCTAGATGCAGAAAAAAATTATATTCAATTTGCAACCTGATGGAGGTCAGTATAGATGGACTAATAGACCAAGTCCCACACACTGCTAGAAGCCCAAATATTTTTTCAGAGCTAGATGCAGAAAAAAATTATTTTTAATTTGCAACCTGATGGAGGTCAGTATAGATGGACTAATAGACCAAGTCCCACACACCGCTAGAAGCCCAAATATTTTTTCAGAGCTAGATGCAGAAAAAAATTATATTCAATTTGCAACCTGCTGGAGGTCAGTATAGAAGGACTAATAGAACAAGTCCCACACACTGCTAGAAGCCCAAATATTTTTTCAGAGCTAAATGAAGAAAAAAATTATTTTTAATTTGCAACCTGATGGAGGTCAGTATAGATGGACTAATAGACCAAGTCCCACACACTGCTAGAAGCCCAAATATTTTTTCAGAGCTAGATGCAGAAAAAAATTATATTCAGTTTGCAACCTGATGGAGGTCAGTATAGATGGACTAATAGAATGATGCTATGCCCAAAAGATTTTACTTCACTAGGTGCAGTAAAAAAATTGGTATTCTATACACAGGTGGTATATCTTGCAACACAGATAGGCTACTCCACTGACTAACACACTCTGCAATAGGCCAAAAAGGATTAGCTTTGCTAGATTCAGCCAAATGCTGTGAAAAAAACTTGCACAGCACTGGCACAGACCTGCCTGGCAAAAACTGATAGGAACTGATGTAACCTAGTCCTGAAAAGGACTCCAATTACAATTAGTCTTTACTCCCACAATCTATCTATTTAAGAGCACAGACCTGCCTGATAAAAGTCGTAGGAAATGCTGTAACCTAGTCCTTAAAAGGACTGCAATCACAACTATTCCCTACTCCCAAGCTATCTGTATATTTGTGCGAAAATTGGCTTGAAATTAACAAGGTATAGCGCACACAGCAACAGCGGTGCCGTCTAACACGCAGCTGCAGCAGTGAGAAAATGGTGGCGACGGGGAAAATGGCTTGGTCTTATAGGGCAAGGACATGTGACATACACTGCCAATCACACATGCCCTTGCTTGTGTGAAAAAAAGCACTTCGCTCCGTGTGTGCGCTGCTGATAGGCTGACAGATTGCACCTCCCCACTGCAAATGCGGGAAAGAGAAAAAAAAATGGAGATCTTCATTGTTCCTGCAGAGATCCATCCCCTGCCCCTCCCCCCGCCCCGCTGTACACTCAAACTGCGTATTAACATTAATTTTCATCATTACTGAGAAAAAATCCAGTTATGATTTTGGTGCACGAACAGTTATCGAACATAACCTCGAACAGCCGAATTTTTCTCAAATTGTTCGTGTTCGCCGACCGGCTCGAACACCGCCCAAAACAGCTCGAATTTGAGATTGGCGAACAGTTCGAGTAGAACAACGCTCATCTCTAGTGGTAGGGCATTCTCTTTGGAGTCACTCTCCCTGGTCGCTGGGGCCTCCGTGACTCCTAGCCATGGTACTGCAGTCAGCTTTTGGTGAACCTGGGACCTGTAGTTCTCCAGGGATTCCGGTAATTCCTGCTGGGTATAATGAGTCCCTGTAGGCGCGGACCCGGTGTCCGGTTTGTATAACGGGGTGAGCTTACTATGCTCCTCTGCCCCCTTTGTTACTCCTTCCTTCCTCTCGCCTTCGGCCACGCTCGGGGCCCTCTCTAGGCTTCAGGGCTGCTGGAGGCCTAGCTTGCCTCACACAGCAGCCTGCGTGCTGCTCCCTCCTGAGCACACTGCACACTCAACTCTCACTGAGCTGCCTGGCTCCACCTTCCATATATATATCCCTATCCGGGCTCCATCTGCTGGTATGAGGTGGAAGGTGGAGGTGTGTGAATGTAGCGAGGGCCTCTTGTGGAGAAATCCATCCATGCACCCTTCTGGGTTCTGTGGCACCAATGCACAGCAGGGCGCCACACTTTTCTCTGCCTGCTGCAGACTGAGCAGCACATGCAAGGTTTGCTCACCTTGCACAACACACAGCACCACTGAGACAGGCGCAGCTGTCTTAAATCAGGCCTTCCAAGACCTGGACTGGAGGTAAGTGAGCAGCTGTTCCCCCCCAGCTCTTTCAGCTGCTTGTAAAACCCAGCCCTTTAACTCCCTCTCAGCACTATGTGTGCTGGAGCCTGTTTCTCTGTGTCCTACAGAAGCTTGGTACTTCGGGGACGCATACCTTCTGTCCACGACCTATCTGTGAGCAACCTTACAGTGTGCTGCACTGAGTAAGACCAGAATTGAACCAGAAGATAACAGAAGGTAACTGCACAGCCATAGTAAATAAAATTCTCTTTGTTTTCACTCTCACCCCTATAGTCCTACATGTTCTACTAACCCTTCTCATCCCTACATATAATAATGAAGTGGTCATCTCTCCCTCCGTCTCACCTCCTCCTCAGATCTGTTCCCTAACATACAATCCTCTGTCTCCAAACACAGACAGCCACCTCATGATCTCTCCTGCTCCCATTAATATCACTTTCTCTGCTCCTCCACACTGCTGGCGATATCTCTCCAAATCATGGCCCTCCTCATCACATCCCCACAGTCACTTCGACCTCTCATCCACAATCTATCAAATTTCCGCAACCTGTCTAACCTATACCCATTGCCCCCCCCCCTTCACCAATCCCACCAACAGGAGCTCTATGGAACGCTCTCTCCGTCTGCAACAAACTTTCCTACATCCATGACCTTTTCATTACTAACAAACTTTCCTTCCTTGGCATCAATGGTATCTGACTCATCCCCTCTGACATGGCCTCTCCAGCTGCACTTTCATACATTGGATTCCACCTTTCCCACACCCCTCACCCCATCGGCAAGCATGGCAAAGGAGTTGGTTTTCTCCTGTCAGATAACTCTACTCTGCTGCCCGACTAATCCACCTGTCCCCCCCGCTATTCCCTGGCCTCTCCCCTCTGTCAATCCCTTCACTAGCTCCCCATTATCCAGAGATTCCAGTTGAAAACCCTAACCATGGCATACAAAGCCATCCACAGCCGGTCTCCTCCATCTAACTGTGACCTAGCGTCCCGGTACTTACCTGCACGCAACCTCCGATCTTCACAAGATCTTCTCTACTCCCCTCTTATCTTCTTTTCCCACAATCGCACGCAAGATTTCTCCCGTGCATCCCCTCACTCTAGAACTCTCTACCCCAACATATCAGACTGTTGCCTACCGTGGAAACCTTCAAAAGGAAGCTGAAGACCCACCTCTTCCGACAAGCCTACAACCTGCAGTAACCACCGCTCCACGACCAGCTGTACCTCACCTACTGTATCCTCACCCATCCCTTGTAGACTGAGCCCTCACGGGCAGGGTCCTCGCTCCTCCTGTACCAGTCGGTGATTTGTTTTTGCTCAAGATTATTGTACTTGTTTTTTGCTATGTATATCTGACGCGCCCCCTGGGCCGTGTGTGTGGGAATACCCGGGACTCTGTATAATGTTGGAGGTTGTATCTCCGTGGCGGCGACCCGGTCCCGTGGCTCAGGGTGGTCAAACCAGTGGCGGGTCTGTTTATCTGGTTTTTAATGTTTGAATGTCCGACTACGCCACCCGTGGATTGCGGTCACTGAGAACCGCCGCTGGGGGGCAGACCGCTAAGGCTGATGTTGGGTGCGCAGCAGAGAGTAGTATAACTCCCCACAGGAGGAATATAGCCTCAGGGCAGCGTATGTAGATGGTGAGGGTTGTAGTGCAGGGGCACAGCAGAAATGACTCAGAGTCCGTGCAGTGCAGTTCAGGGTCTTTACTGTTGGTAATGAAGAAGGCCCTGCCGGGAGTACTGGTTAACATTAGAGGCCTGGTCAGTCTGTGAGCGAACAAGAGTCCCCCTGGCCAGGTGGAGGTGTAGGCCTTCCTGTGTGACTGCACTCTTCCTGGCTACCCTGCTGTAGTCGTGTAGTAGCCCACGTCCCTGAGTGTACCGTGTGATGCTCACCCGTATGGCTGGTGATTTGTGGCCTTTGGTTCCTTCCTCTCCTCGATGGCGGTACCGGTCCATTGCGTGTGACTGAGCCTCCGGGCTTTCTATGGCCAGGGGACCTGAAATCCCCTGCCAGGTGGTTTCTGCTGCTGAATGTAGATATCCCCACAGCCTCGGACTCCGGTGTCCGGTTCTCTGCGTCTTCTGCCAGGACGAGCTCTGCTCCAGTCCCTGGTCTTCAGCTCCTGGCTCCTACAGAGCTCCTTGCTGCTGCTCTGTCCCTTCTCTGGAACTAGACTCTTCTCTGCTAACCCCGCCCCAGATCCAGTTTATAAAGGGCAGGATCCTCCCCTGCCTGGACTGGGGCAGGAGGTGCGGCATGCAATAATGATCCTGACCAGGAAAACCATGCTCGCTCTCAGACATGGTATTTCTACCACTGTGGCAACCAGACCCCCTGGGGTGCCACATATCCCTTTTCATATGTAAAGCTCCATGTAATAAACGGCACTAAAATAGTAACTTAATAGGGGGAGGTTCCAGCAAGTCCCAGTATCACCTCCTACATAGGATTCAGCTATTGAATTGGTTCAACACCAGTGAAGAGCTTGCTCAAGAATGGCAGCAGGCAGGCGCAAGTGCTGTTAGGGACATATGGAAGAATGAATGTCCGGAGAAGAAAAGCTGAGCGCTACTTTGAGTCCAGTGTTATGCCAACAGTAAAGCACCCCGAGACGAGTCTTGTGTGGAGTTATTCATCATCAAAAGGGAGTGGGCTCACTCACAATTTTGCCTAAGAACACAGCAGGAGCATTTTTGGTGATTAACAATGCATTTACCAGCATGACGGAGAATATGTCACAAGGCAAAAGTGATAACTAAGTGTCTGGGTAACATTGACATTTTGGGTTCATCGCCAGTAAACTCTCCAGATCTCAATTTGATTGTGGTCAATCCTCAAAAAGCGGGTGGACAAACAGAAATGTATGTAGTCAGCTCCAAGCAGTGATTAGACAAAAATTGTCCGTAGTCAGTCAGGATTTGGCCCAGCAGCCAATGTCCAGCTGCCAGGGCGAAGGGAGCGAGTCTTGAAAAATAAGGGTCAACACTGTGAATATTGAATCTTTCCATAAACTTGATGTATTTGTCAATAAAAGTGTAAAACTTATAAAATGCTGATAATTGTAGTACAGTAACCACAGAAACATCTGACAAAGATCTAAAAACACTGAAGTGAACACCAAAATTTGTATCAGTCACAAGACTTGGCCACGACTGTACATAAAGTGACACAAAACAAGATACAAGACATAGGTCAAAAAAAAATTCTCCATCTTCTCCATTACGTCAATCCATGAAAAATGGATATTAACTTAAGGACGAATTCACACATCCGTGGTGGGATCGAGCACCCGGCCCGGCTCTCTGGACCTGATCAATGCCTCATCTATTCCCAGGAGGTAATCACAGATCAGCACTGGTGACCCAGCGGTTGTCAGATCTGAGCTCGGTCAGTGGAGCACAGATGCGTGAATTCAGCCTTACAGAAGTTTTTCCAGAGTAGAAAGCCAGAGCTGATGGATTACAGCGCCACCCCAGGGCACAGGCTGTGTGTGGCATTACAGCTCAGCACCTGTCACGTCACTAGACCGGAGCTGTAGTACCAGACACAACCTGTGGCCAGGACTGGCGCTCTGTGTTCCTTTTCCTCCTTGACAAACACTGTGTATAAAAATACAGAATCCGGGAACCTCCAAACATTGCAGAAATCGCCAAGTTCTAACAGTGCATAATGGGCACAGCTCCAGCCATACTGTCAGTGAATGGAAACCTGGTTTATAGTCCAATTGCTGACAGGTGAGAGGCTGCGGCTCCCTGTAATCACTGACTCTGACCCGTCACGACCATTGCTGCTATACAGCAGTCTATGAGCCGCTCTCTATAGTGCAGGGGACTAACCACATCCACTGGAAGCCAGGCTTCCCCCCGGGACTGAGGCTGCCCCCCGGGACTGAGGCTGCCCGGGAGCTCAGTATGTGATGCGCAGTCATCCGCCATGTCTCCCCAGTACTCAGCAGCCTCACCACCCACCACGGTAAAAGCAAGAATGTAAGGGCTCCTTCCACGTATGATGTCATTTACGGGGGCGTGTCCTGACTGTGCATTATGGGCGTGTTCTAGTTTAGCACCAGGCGCCATAGTCTAATGCAGTGTAAAATAATACTCTTTCTGTATTATTTTTCTCTACTGAGGACTTCTCAAAGTATCAATATCACAATATTCTTATAAAAAAATGTATCTATTTATTCTTGGATTGTCCATTAAAAAGAATCAGATTCCAGCAGGTACATACAATAATTAGTTATAAAGTAATTGTCCATTTGTCCATAATTAGCTTAATTGTTGAGATTCACCCATCTTTCCTTGGATCCTGGCTGGTAAATCATGTCTTTGTCCAGCACGTGTCCAGGCCTACATGCCATCCGTTTCTCAGCATGAAGATTCTTCTTCTGTGTCTTGCGGGGTGGGCAGAGCAAGAGAGCCCCCCTTTCTGTACCATGGGCTTTTATAGCCAGTCGTATGGCACACCTGTTCTACATATGGTAGTGAACCAAAAATACACACACAAATAGCGCATGTCAAGTAGACACGATGGCTGAGGCATAGAACTCAGATTTAAGAAAAATGATTATCGATTATTAATTAACATTCCAAATGAATTTCCATAATTAACCATTTAACATGCAGAGAGTGACACAGCTGCCAGTGAAGCTGCAGGAGGAGGTCAGTGCTGCGGGGCTGGTGGCGGCGGCGGCTCTGGGGGCACGCTGCTAGGTGTGTGGGGGCTCTGTGGGGATGCTGCGGGCTGGTGGTGGTGGCGGCTCTGTGGGGGGGATGCTGCAGGTTTGAGGAGGCTCTAGGGGATGGTGGGGGTTCGGAGGGGAAAGATGCATGCTTGGGGCTTGTGGGGGCTCTGGGGGGGCGCTGCGGGGCTTGTGGGGGCTCTGGGGGGATGCTGCGGGCTTGTGGGGGCTCTGGGGGGACTGTAGGCACTCTAGGGGGATGCTGTGAGGCTTGCATGCACTCAAGGGAGACACATGGTGCGGGACTGTGGGCACTCTAGGGGGACGCTGCGAGGTTTGCATGCACTCTAGGGGAACGCATGCTGCGGGACTGTGGGCACTCTAGGGGGACGCTGTGAGGTTAGTGGGGGATCTGGAGGCAAGCTGCAGGTTTGTGGGGGCTCTGGGGGGGATGCTGCAGGTTAGTGGGGGCTCTGGGGAGATGTTGCGGGCTGGTGGTGGCTCTGGGGGGATGCTGGGGTGCATGCTGCGGCCTTGTGGGGTCTCTGGAGGCATGCTGTGGGTTTCTGGGGGCTCTGGGGGGATGCTGCGGGCTGGTGAGGGCTCTGGGTGCATGCTGCAAGGTTTGTTGGGGCATGCTGTGGGCTGGTGGTGGCTCTGGGGGCATGCTTCGGGATTTGGGGTGATGCTGTGGATTTGTGGGGGCATGCTGCGGGTTTGTGGGGGCTCTGGTGCCATGCTGCGAGGTTTGTGGGGGCATGCTGTGGGCTCTGGGGTGATGCAGGTTTGTGGGGGCTCTAGGGGCCTGCTGGGGGCTCTGGGGCAACGCTGTGGTGCTTGGAGCGACGCTGCAGGGCTTGGGGGGACGCTGCAAGGCTTGGGGGGCCTCTGGGGGGACGCTGCGGGGCTTAGTGGGATGCTGCGGGGCTTGTGCTGGCTCTGGGGGGACGCTGCGGGCACTCTTGTGGGATGCAGCAAGGTTTGCATGCACTCTAGGGGGACGCATGTTTCGGGATGGTGGGGATGCTGCGGGCTTGTGGGGGCTCTGGGGTCATGCTGCGGGCTTGCGGGGGCTCTGGGGGGACTGTGGGCACTCTGGGGGGATGCTGCGGGTTTGTGGGGGCTCTGGGGGGATGCTGCGGGTTTGTGCGTGCTCTGGGGGGGATGCTGCGGGCTGGGGGATGCTGGGGGGATGCTGCGGGCTTGTGGGGGCTCTGGGGGCATGCTGCGAGGTTTTTGTGGGCTCTGGAGGCATGCTGCGAGGTTTGTGGGGGCTCTGGAGGCGTGCTGCAAGGTTTGTGGGGGCTCTGGGGGGATGCTGCGGGTTTGTGGGGGCTCTGGGGGGATGCTGGGGGTTTGTGGGGGCTCTGGGGGATGTTGCATGTTTGTGGGGGCTCTGGGGGAATGATGGGGGCTCTGGGGGATGCTGCGGGCTTGTGGGGGCTCTGGAGGAATGCTGCGGGGCTTGTGGGGGCTCTGGGGGGATGCTGCGGGCTTGTGTGGGCAATGGGAGGGGACGCTGCGGGGCTTGTGGGGGCTCTTGGGGGATGCTGCGTGTAACATCCCTGGCGGTGTGCTTGCATGGTGCACCACCTCCCACCATGCAAGACCGCAATCTTACCCATCAGTCCAGCCTGAAAACCGTGTTCCAGTTCATGCTGTGTGCATGTCTCTTGACTGACTGCTTAGGGCGGCGGCCCGGTTACTTCCTGATTCTTATAGCTGCTGTGGGCGCACCTCTAATGCGTCTCCAGCCTATTTCTGTGAGTCACTGGATATTTAAACCCCCTCCACCCAGTAGGAGGTGCCTGAGCAACACTAACATTCAGTGTGCTCCTTGACTCTGAAGTTGCCAGGTCCAGTTCTGTGTCTTCTTGTCTGTTCCGCTATCTCTAGTGCAGCATTCCCAAACCTCTTTTCTGTGCCATCTTGTCCGTTCCCGCCATCCCTGGGGGCTGTATACCCAGGCCTGTTCTTGTATCTCTTGCAGTATCAGTTCCTGTCTGAACTGTATCCTAGCCTGTTATCTGTTTGTCTCTATGTTCGTACCTTCCCTTTTCCTGCAGTGTCTGAACCAGCACCTAACTCCTACTCGTTGTTTCTGTACTTCTGTTTGTGAGTTTTGAGTCCATTCGCTACTTCATTGTCAGTACCTTGTGTGTATCTGGTTCTGCTTGTCCCTTTTCCCTTCCTCCATATCTACCTCCTGTGTTCTAGCCATCTTCCTGTATCTTTCAGTCTGTTCCATGTGAACAGAGCCCTGTCCTCTCTGCCTGCACCGTCAGCCCTGTTCTGCTCTGCCTTGCTCACCGCTCCGGCGGTTCCCTTCTTCTCTGCTTGCTCACCGCTCCGGCGGTTCCCCTCTGTTCTGCCTTGCTCACCGCTCCGGCGGTTCCCCTCTGCTCTGCCTTGTTCACCGCACCTGCGGTTTAGTTCTGCTCTGCCTTGCTCACCGCTCCGGCGGTTCCCCTCTGCTCTGCCTTGCTCACCGCTCCGGCGGCTCCTCTCTGCTCTGCCTTGTTCACCGCACCTGCGGTTTAGTTCTACTCTGCTTGCTCACCGCTCCAGCGGTTCCTCTCTACTCTGCCTAGCTCACCGCTCCGGCGGTTCCTCTGTGCTCTGCCTTGTTCTCCGCACCTGCAGTTTAGTTCTGCTCTGCTTGCTCACTGCTCCGGCGGTTTCTCTCTGCTCTGCCTTGCTCACCGCTCCGGCGGGTCCTCTCTGCTCTGCCTTATCCACCGCACCAGCTGTATTGCTTTACTCTGCTTGTCTACCGCATCTGCGGCTCTGTTCTTGTCTCCCAGTCTGTACTGGACCCTATCCAGCCTGCACTCCTATCTGCTAGTAACCCCCTGTCTGCATACCAGCCGTGCTTGTCAATACCCCCCTGTCTGCATACCAGCCGTGCTTGCCAGCACTCACCTGTCTGCATACCAGTCGTGCTTACCAGTACCCACCTGTCTGCATACCAGCCGTGCCTGTCAATAACCACCTGTCTGTACGCCAGTCTTACCTGCCTGTTCCTGCATTCCCCGGTGTGGGTCAACAGCTGTGACCGGGGTCTGACCTGGAGTAGCCCCTGGTCCCTCTTCTTGGTTCCTCCCTGGTTCACGGTGTCGTTAGCCGCCGTGCGACCTTGGTCGGATCGGGTTGATACTTAGTTACGCCCCTCCAGGCACTCCTCGGTTCATGGTACAGTGGGATAACTAATCACGCTCACGCCAGTCAGTCCGGGCGCGAGCGTAACAGTTTGCTCAGGCCATGGTTCCCGTTGAGCCCCACGGCCTTTCGCTCTCAGAGACATTTTGAATCCTTGTCTGGCGAATACGTGCACCAAGAAAAAATTTTTCCTCAAGCTATGGCAAAGGCGGTTTATGCACCAGCCCAAATGGATCTACTGTACCAGCACTCGTTCCTGCGGATCCACCACGATAGTATGGGGATCCAAAACGAAGCTGTGCATTTGTGGAGCAATGCATGCTGCATTTCAAGTTCTATGCTCACTATTTTCCTACTGATCAGGTTAAAGTAGCATTCATGATGTCCTACCTAGCGGGTGATGCCTTGAAATGGATCACTCCCCTATGGGAAGCATGGGATCCTATCATCTTTGACCTGCAGGCCTTCCTGGTGGCCTTTCTAATGGTCTTCGATGACCCTAATCCTGAAGCCTCTGCTAAAGCTTCCCTTCCCAATATCCCGGAGCAGCCCCGATGGGTAGTGTGTGTAGGTAGCCTACCAGTTCTCCAGCCTGAAGAGACTACTGCCCACCCTGAATCCTCACAGGATGACTATGCTCCACAGAATACTCTTCCCAACCTCAAGAGGCAGTCCAGACGTGCAAGGCGTAGAGGTAAACCATCACGCCAGGTTCTGTCCTCCCAAAGACCTCCTGTTCACCAGCCTGTAAAGGTAACTATCCACACTGAATCCATAAAGGATGACTATGTTCTTCAGGCAAAGCAGAGGCCAGAACTCAGTCACAAAATCGGATTGCAGTCCCGCTGCGATTGCTTGGGACCCCCTCATGGTCTTTGTCCAGCGAAGGTTGGAGAATCCCAAGACATTAGGCCTGCAGGAGAGGCTGCCCTTGGCGTTAGTGTTTCCTCTCCACAGATGACCATGACTGTCTCCGTGGCAAGTGAAGGCCTCGGATTAACCGGAAGTTTCGGGCTTAAAGCCTTGAAGAGTCGGTGTCTGATTCCTGTCCGACAACTTCAGAAGCCGGTTTGGGCATTGTCAGCAGAAGGACGAGCCCTACTCAGAAACAGTCAAAATATGTCTGTACAAATTAAGCTCCTGATTGGAGCATTACACATGAAGAAGTTCACATTCCAGGTGCTGACTGGCTTACCCACAGGTCGTCCTGAGCCGAGACATCTAGTGCCCGCTCAGGTCTGGAGATCCTGTATGGTGTATCCTGGGGGACTGCAAAGGTACAAGGGGTGTCCAGCCCCCATATCTTCAGGACAGTCAGCAGTTTCTTCTTCTTCTTCACCAGATCTGCTAGTCGCTGACTCGCTGTGCGCTGAAGTCTCCGAAGGAAGAGAAACGGAGGCGATGTCCCCACACAGTCTCGACGATTGTACCAATGATCTGGCTTCAGGTACCGACCCTCCTCACAGACATGTCATCTCTGAAACCAGATTGAAGATGGTCCCAAAGCAAGGATTCTCCATCTCTAATAAATCTGGTCTCAATTCCATAAAGAAGGTGGCTACCTCCAAGTCTCTGCCGCCCTACAACCAGGCGGAGGAACCCCAGTTGCCTCCTGAATCCTCCGGGGTGCTATCTGATAATAAATGGAGAGAGACTTTTCTGCACCCTGTACCTGGTACTTCGCCCACTTCATCTAGTAAGCCTGGCAAAGTGAACTTTGAAGCAGTGATTACCCCAGAGTCTCTGCACCCCTCCAACCAGGCAGAGGACCTCCAGTTGTCTTCTGAATTCCCCGGGGTGCTACCTGATAAACGGAGAGAAACTTTCCTACATCCTTGTACCTGGTACTTCGCCCACTTCATCCTGTAAGCCTGGCAAAGTGAACTTTGAAGCAGTGATTACCCCTGAGTCTCTGTGTGGTGCCCCTGGGAGTTCGATCGCCACAGGGATACTGCACCTCTTTAATGGGGTGTGGTATCTCTCCTTCAAGGTAAGGATGGTGCAACTGTCAGGACCCCACCTCTACATCCAACACCACACTTCTCCCACCTGTAGGGGGGGCTAATAGGCACCAGTGTGCTGCCCCAGCCGGGATAAGAGGAGATTGGGGAACCAAAAGTTAGGGGGGAACCATGTAGTGGGTGAGGGTGGAGGACGCACATGTAGGTTATACTTAATAATTCATATTTAATAACCAGCCATCTTGGGCTTATGGTTTTTTGATTGTGATCTTCATCACTGAACGTGGCTTTCTGTGTGAACCTGCAGTTGATGGGGACATGGTCCCCGTACTCTGGCCTTGAGTCGAGGAGCGGGTTAGAGTTAACGGATGTCTCTACCCGGTCAAGGTCCCTACCCAAGAAGGCCTGGAGCTGAGGAGTCTAGCTCCACCGCAAAAGGATCCCAGGGGGATGCAGACGGAGCGGTATACGCCACCTGTCCTCGCTATTCTGGCCTAGTCAGAGGGATTCCGGCTGCAAGAGGGGTACCGGCCCCCAACACCTGACTTTGATACTCTACGTCCTAGTCAGGAAAGCCCGGAAGGCTCAGTGGATCCCACCGGGTAACGGACGGAGCGGAGTTGCCACCCCTACCCTTGTTCTGTGCATAGTCCGGAGGGAGACCCGGCCTTTCTACACACACACAGACAGGAGGGGACTTGGTTTGAAGTCTAGGAACACTCTGGTGCGGGGTCCTAACTAAAGCACCTGAACTACTCGGAGGTTGTCGGACCCCCGGTCCTGGTGGCCGCAGAGCCTCCGTGAGGAGCAGGGAGAAGCCTTGCAGCTGCATGCTTTACCGTGAGTAAAAACCCTGGAAGTCTACCCCTATGGCCTCCGGTCTCTTTATTTCTGCACCGCACCGCACCAGAACTCCTCCACTACAACTCCCTCCATCCGCGTCTCTGCCCTGAGGCCCTGTTCCGCCTGTGGGGAGTAGTATCAACTACGGCTGCCACAACACCCCACCTCAGAGGACTGCACTAGCGCTAGTGGCCATCACCAGATACCACAGGTGGCGTAGTCGATAGCAACCACTCAACCCTGATAGCCCATTAACTTTTATGTGACGGCCCTGGGCACGGAGCGGGTCCTGGCCACGACTGCCTCCCCAACACCTGACCCGGCTCCGAGTACCCCATTTCCCAGGGAGGGCTGTGAGCGTCACAACCTGGCGTAGTCGGCAGGATCGCGTGCCCGCAGCAACGGAAGGAGATTGCCCATTGCTACCGGTTACTGTGCGCCTTTTACTTTAGACTGTCATTTTCCACTTAAAATAGCGCCCGCCCAAGAAGAACGGATGCCAAAATATGTAGAAAGGACAGTTTCCTAGCACCTCCTATCGTGAGCCAGGCTCCCCCATGGCACCAAAAGAGCAGACCGCCCCTTTCATTAGAGACTATCCGTGGTGTAGTGCCCGTCAAAATGGATGGGATGTCCGAAGGCGTGCCTGTCAGCTCCCCACCGCCCTGGAGCCGCCCCGAAAAGAGGAGGGAACGGGAAAAACAACAAGGTGCGGCCATAACAGTCCGAGACTTACCATCCTCAGGAGCGGATATGGACGCTGCTGAGGGAAGTCTATCGGAGCCTTCCGAACCCGGCCCAGGTCCTTCTCTCATCGGCGAGGAGGGTGGCATGTCCCTGACGTCGGGAGATATTGAGTTTCTCCGCCAGGAAACCCCAGACCTTGCTCGAACGGTAGCTGAGGCCCAGCAAGCGGTGTCCGCCGCGTGGCGGGAAGAAATGCTGCAGCGGATCCGGGCCCGCAGCCAATGAGCAGGGACTCAGGAGGAGGCAGCAACAGAGGTCACGTGCAGCCCAGGAGCGGGTGAGTGTGAAACCCCTGTCCTGGCTGCTGAGCCCACCATGCCCCTCCAGGACCTCCTGACTGAGTACCTGCTACCTGGCGCGGTAACCTGGGAGCAGGTATTTGCCCCGGAGCTAGAGGCCTCCGCCATAGGCGGGGACCTGTATTGCCTCCCGTCTCCCGTCTCGGAGGAACCTGAGTCTGCTGGGGTATCCACCGACCCCAACCCGGACTGGTCCGCGCTCCCTGAGGACCGGCAGCAGCCCCTGCTGTCACTGCTGCCCGCACCTACAGTTACCTGGTCGGCAGCTGAAGAGTGGGCCTGGGACAACCAGGGGGGGGGACCTGATGGGCTTCCCCCGGGAGACCCGGGCTGAAGCGCGGAGGAGGAGCGAGCAGTATCGGCAGCAAATCCTCCATCTCGATCGGGAGCAACGGCAGAGGGAGGTCCGCTGCGAGCGCCTTGAGGTGCGCGCCAAGGCTGCAAAGTCCAGGGCCCGCCAGGGGGAGGCAGCCCATCCGAGCCCCCGTGAGGAAGGGCAAGTTGTCTGCTTCCACCATGAGGCGGGATGGGGCTTCATCAGGTGTCCCCAGTTTGAGCAAGACGTCTTCGTCAGCCGGCGGGACCTCGAGCCGCGGCTGAAGAAGGGACACCCTGGCTGGAACCTCTTCCCGGGTGACTTTGTGTCGTACACTCGTCACCACGGGGTGCAGGGGTGGTACGCCCTGGATCTACATAAGGTGTCCAGGAGTGATGCCCCCTCATGCTCGGCAGTAGAGGACCGGTCAGCCTCCGCCGGGAGGAATGAGTCTTTTCCCCAGTGGGGACCCATGGATTAAGTGGCCCCGGCGGATGTAACCTGTTTGCAGTTATGTTGTTATGTTTTCAGTTAACCATGTTTTCCTCCCGGATTCTAGAGACATTTGTCCCTGCGGACTTGCAGTAGGCAGACTCTTCTATTGTATATAGTTTGCATCTCTTTAGATGCTCCTTATTGGTTTTATGTAAAACCGCGCATACTTCTACCTCAGACCTCGGAAGAAAAACCTGTCTTGCGTGGCTCTCCTGGAGGTCCAACTCAGGATCGTCATGCCCTGCAGCCACCCCAGGGCCTACATTGAGGGTTTGGGACTGGTCCCTCGCGCTTCTGAACTGACTCTTCCTCGTTGCACTTTAACCCGTCTGTCTATACATAATGTCTCTTGATAGTTTTATATTTTTATACTTTTATAATATTTACAGTTTGTAACGTTAAAGGAAAAGTGCCTCCCATATTGGGAAGATTGTTGAACTGTTATCAAAAATATAAAAAGGCTGTACCAGGTTTGCTCTCTTTGCAGCCCGCGGACGTGCTGTGTTTCACCAGGGGGGAATGTGGCGCCCCTGGGGGTTCGATCGCCACAGGGATACTGCACCTCTTTAATGGGGTGTGGTATCTCTCCTTCAAGGTAAGGATGGTGCAACTGTCAGGACCCCACCTCTACATCCAACACCACACTTCTCCCACCTGTAGGGGCGGCTAATAGGCACCAGTGTGCTGCCCCAGCCGGGATAAGAGGAGATTGGGGAACCAAAAGTTAGGGGGAACCATGTAGTGGGTGAGGGTGGAGGACGCACATGTAGGTTACACTTAATAATTCATATTTAATAACCAGCCATCTTGGGCTTATGGTCTTTTGATTGTGATCTTCATCACTGAACGTGGCTTTCTGTGTGAACCTGCAGTTGATGGGGACACGGTCCCCGTACTCTGGCCTTGAGTCGCGGAGCGGGTTAGAGTTAACGGATGTCTCTACCCGGCCAAGGTCCCTACCCAAGAAGGCCTGGAGCTGAGGAGTCTAGCTCCACCGCAAAAGGATCCCAGGGGGATGCAGACGGAGCGGTATACGCCACCTGTCCTTGCTATTCTAGCCTAGTCAGAGGGATTCCGGCTGCAAGAGGGGTACCGGCCCCCGACACCTGACTTTGCTACTCTACGTCCTAGTCAGGAAAGCCCAGAAGGCTCAGTGGATCCCACCGGGTAACGGACGGAGCGGAGTTGCCACCCGTACCCTTGTTCTGTGCATAGTCCAGAGGGAGACCCGGCCTTTCTACACACACACAGACATGAGGGGACTTGGTTTGAAGTCTAGGAACACTCTGGTGCGGGGTCCTAACTAAAGCACCTGAACTACTCGGAGGTTGTCGGACCCCCAGTCCTGGTGGCCGCAGAGCCCCCGTGAGGAGCAGGGAGAAGCCTTGCAGCTGCATGCTCTACCATGAGTAAAAACCCTGGAAGTCTACCCCTATGGCCTCCGGTCTCTTTATTTCTGCACCGCACCGCACGGCACCAGAACTCCTCCACTACAACTCCCTCCATCTGCCTCTCTGCCCTGAGGCCCTGCTCTGCCTGTGGGGAGTAGTATCAACTACGGCTGCCACAACACCCCACCTCAGAGGACTGCAGCAGCACTGGTGGCCATCACTAGATATCACAGGTGGCGTAGTCGATAGCAAACACTCAACCCTGATAGCCCATTAACTTTTATGTGACGGCCCTGGGCACGGAGCGGGTCCTGGCCACGACTGCCTCCCCAACACCTGACCCGGCTCCGAGTACCCCATTTTCCAGGGAGGGCTGTGAGCGTCACATCTGCACCTCTCCAACCAGGCGGAGGACCTCCAGTTGTCTCCTGAATTACACCAGGGTGCTACCTGATAACAAATGGAGAGAGACTTTTCTGTGTGCTATTCCTGGTACTTCACCCTCTTCATCTGTTGCTGAGGAAGGCTTGATAGGAGGAAGCATCCTAGTCACCAAGATGATGAGACCAGTTTCGCTTCTTCTAGTGGACAGAAGAAGTAATCCTCTTGAAGAAAAGTATTGGCCTCCAAATTCTCTGCAGAAGACCCTTGCAGGCCTGTAGAAGAGGGGACATAAAGGGGGGGTACTGTAACATCCCTGGCGGTGTGCTTGCATGGTGCACCACCTCCCACCATGCAAGACCGCAATCTTACCCATCAGTCCAGCCTGCAAACCGAGTTCCAGTTCATGCTGTGAGTTCATGCTGTGTGCATGTCTCTTGACTGACTGCTTAGGGCGGGGGCCCGGTTACTTCCTAATTCTTATAGCTGCTGTCTGTACGCCAGTCTTACCTGCCTGTTCCTGCATTCCCCGGTGTGGGTCAACAGCTGTGACCAGGGTCTGACCTGGAGTAGCCCCTGGTCCCTTTGTTCGGTTCCTCCCTTGTTCACGGAGTCGTTAGCCACCGTGCGACCCTGGTCGGATCGGGTTGATATTTAGTTACGCCCCTCCAGGCACTCCTCGGTTCATGGTACAGTGGGATCACTAATCACACTCACACCAGTCAGTCCGGGCGCGTGTGTAACACTGCGGGGCTTGTGGGGGCTCTGGGGTGACGCTGCGGGGCTTGTGAGGGCATGCTGTGGTTTGTTGGGGCTCTGTGGGCATGCAGCAGGCTCTGTGGAGGCATGCTGTGGGTTTTGGAGGGGGGGGATTATGCACGCTTGGGGCTCTCTGGGGGGGCATGCTGCGGGCTCTGTGGGGGCATGCTGCGGGCTCTGTGGGGATGCTGGGGGAGACTGTGGGCACTCTGGGGGGATGCTGCAAGGCTTGTAGGGGCTCTGGAGGGATGCTGCGGGCTTGTGGGGGCTCTGGGGGGGACTGTGGGCACTCTAGGGGGGCGATGTGAGGTTTGCATGCACTCTAGGAGGACGCATGCTGCGGGACTGTGGGCACTCTAGGGGGATGCTGTGAGGTTTGGGGGCTCTGGAGGCATGCTACAGGCTTGTGGGGGCTCTGGGGGGATGTTGCGGGTTGGTGGTGGCTCTGGGGGGCACGCTGTGGGCTTGTGGGGGCTCTGGAGGCATGCTGCGGGTTTGTGGGGGCTCTGGGGGGATGCTGCGGGCTAGTGGGGGCTCTGGGGGGATAGTGGGGGTCTGGCGGATGCTGCAGGCTTGTGGTGGCTCTGGGGGGATGCTTCGGGCTTTGGGGGGATGCTGTGGGCTTGTGGGGGTTTTGGGGGATGCTGCGGGGCTTGTGGTGGCTCTGGGGGGGACACTGCGGGCTTGTGGGTGCTCTGGGGGGATGCTTCGGGCTTTGGGGGGATGCTGTGGGCTTGTGGGGGCTTTGGGGGATGCTGCGGGCTTGTGGGGGCTCTGGGGGGGACTGTGGGCACTCTAGGGGGGGCGTTCCGAGGTTTGCATGCACTCTAGGGGGACACATGCTGCGGGACTGTGGGCACTCTAGGGGGACGCTGTGAGGTTTGGGGGCTCTGGAGGCATGCTGTGGGTTTGTGGGGGCTCTGCGGGGATGTTGCGAGCTGGTGGTCGCTCTGGGGGGACACGCTGTGGGCTTGTGGGGGCTCTGGAGGCATGCTACAGGTTTGTGGGGGCTCTGAGGTGATGCTGCAGGCTGGTGGGGGCTCTGGGGGGATTCTGCAAGGTTTGTGGGGGCACGCTGTGGGCTGGTGGTGGCTCTGGAGAGATTCTGGGGGCATGCTGCGGGCTTTGAGGTGATGCTGTGGGCTTTGAGGTGATGCTGCGGGTTTGTGGGGGCTCTGGGGCCATGCTGCAAAGTTTGTGGGGGCATCCTGTGGGCTCTGGGGTGATGCTGCAGGTTTGTGGGGCATCTGGGGGGATGCTGCGGGGCTTGGGGGGGCGCTGCAGGGCTTGTGGGGGCTCTGGCGGGAAGCTGCGAGGTTTGTGAGGGCTCTGGGGCCATGCTGCAAAGTTTGTGGGGGCATGCTGTGGGCTCTGCGGTGATGCTGCAGGTTTGTGGGGGCTCTGGGGGGACGCTGCGGGTCTTGGGGGGACGCTGTGGGGCTTTTGGGGGCTCTGGGGGGAAGCTGCGAGGTTTGTGGGGGCTCTGGGGGGATTCTGCGGGTTTGTGGGGGCTCTAGGGGGATGCTGCAGGCTGGTAGTGGCTCTGGGGGGATGGTGGGGACGCTGCAGGCTTGTGGGGGCTCTAGGGGGGACTGGGCACTCTGGGGGGATGCTGCGAGGTTTGTGGGGGCTCTGGGGGGATGCTGCTGGTTTGTGCATGCTCTGGAGGGATGCTGTGGGCTGGTGGTGGCTCTGGGGGGATGCTGGTGGGGACACTGCAGGCTTGTGGGTGCTCTGGGGGCATGCTTCAAGGTTTGTGGGGGCACTGGGGGCATGCTGCGAGGTTTGTAGGGGCTCTGGGTGCATGCTGCGAGGTTTGTGGGTGCTCTGGGGACGTGCTGCGAGGTTTGTGGGTGCTCTGGGAGGATGCTGCGGGTTTGTGGGGGCTCTAGGGGGATGCTGCAGGCTGGTAGTGGCTCTGGGGGGATGGTGGGGACGCTGCAGGCTTGTGGGGGCTCTAGGGGTGACTGGGCACTCTGGGGGGACGCTGCGAGGTTTGTTGGGGCTCTGGGGGGGATGCTGCTGGTTTGTGCATGCTCTGGAGGGATGCTGTGGGCTGGTGGTGGCTCTGGGGGGATGCTGGTGGGGACACTGCAGGCTTGTGGGTGCTCTGGGGGCATGCTTCAAGGTTTGTGGGGGCACTGGGGGCATGCTGCGAGGTTTGTAGGGGCTCTGGGTGCATGCTGCGAGGTTTGTGGGTGCTCTGGGGACGTGCTGCGAGGTTTGTGGGTGCTCTGTGGGGATGCTGCGGGTTTGTGGGGGCTCTGGGGGGATGCTGTGGGATGGTGGTGGCTCTGGAGGGATTGTGGGGGCTCTGGGGGGATGCTGCGGGCTTGTGGTGGCTCTGGAGGGATTGTGGGGGCTCTGGGGGGATGCTGCAGACCGGTGGTGGCTCTGGGGAAGGGGGGGTGATGGTGCAAGTCTGTGAGGCTCTAGGGAAGGGGGGGATGATGGTGCACACCTGTGGGGGCTCTGAGGAAGGGGGGGTGATGGTGCACGCCTGTGGGGGCTCTGGGGAAGGGGGATTGATGGTGCACGCCTGTGGGGGCTATGGGGAAGGGGGGGGAGGATGATGGTGCACGCCTGTGGGGGCTCTGGGGAAGGGGGGATTATGGTGCATGCCTGTGGGGGCTCTGGGGAAGAGGGGGGTATGATGGTGCATGCCTGTGGGGGCTCTGGGGAAGGGGGGGTGATGGTGCACGCCTGTGGGGGCTCTGGGGAAGGGGGGGTGATGCTGCATACCTGTGGGGCTCTAGGGAAGGGGGGGATTATGGTGCACGCCTGTGGGGGCTCTAGAGAAGGGGGGGTGATGGTGCACACCTGTGGGGGCTCTGGGGAAGGGGGGGATGATGGTGCATGCCTGTGGAGGCTCTGGGGAAGGGGGGGATGATGGTGCACGCCTGTGGGGGCTCTGGGGAAGGGGGGGTGATGGTGCATGCCTGTGGGGCTCTAGGGAAGGGGGGGGTGATGGTGCACGCCTGTGGGGGCTCTAGGGAATTTAATAACATTTAATAACATTTTTTTACTGCATGTAGCCCAGTAAATAATTTTGGGCCTGTAGCAGTGTCTGTTACTCATTGTAGTAGCCCATCTGTACCAAGCTACGCCACCTTTGAATTTAATAACAATTTTTTACTGCATCTAGCCAAGTAAATAATTTTGGGCCTGTAGCAGTGTCTGTTACTCATTGTAGTAGCCCATCTGTACCAAGCTACACCACCTTTGTATTTAATAACAATTTTTTACTGCATCTAGCCAAGTAAAATCTTTTGGGCATAGTAGCAGTGTCTGTTACTCATTGGAGTAGCCCATCTGTACCAAGCTACACCACCTTTGTATTTAATAACAATTTTTTACTGCATCTAGCCAAGTAAAACCTTTTGGGCATAGTAGCAGTGTCTGTTACTCATTGGAGTAGCCTATCTGTACCAAGCTACACCACCTTTGTATTTAATAACAATTTTTTACTGCATCTAGCCAAGTAAAACCTTTTGGGCATAGTAGCAGTGTCTGTTACTCATTGGAGTAGCCCATCTGTACAGATATGCAGCGATACTAAATAACCAATGGTGCACAAGCTTATGGCCTCCGTATTGGGCAGAACAAGTGCTGACAAAAAAACAGACACTCTTGGAACTCTTCCCAATAGTGGTAGCAATAGAAATATGGGGCGCGCGCCTGGCTAACAAAAATATACGCTTCATAACAAAAAACACCAGCCTAGCGCACTGCATTAGTAAGATGGCATCATCGTCTCTCCCAGTGCTAGGCCTACTACGCCGGCTAGCATTCCTGTGCCTAAAACACAATGCATGGGTCCGCACTAGCCACGATGCTGAGGGGTCTAACGCTGCTGCTAACGCTTTATCACAATTCAATTTGCAGATTTTCACCAAGCTCCTCCCCAACGCCCACACATCGGGCAACAGTTGCCCACCCTCCCTATGGAATCTAGTGGCGAATAGTTGATGCCATTAATCAGAGCGTCGACGTGGCAAGCATATGGTAAGGCATGGGAAGAGTGGACACATCTAGTAGCAGGCAGACGGGTTGACCAATGTGAACAAGCCAGATTACAAGTCACCATAGAATTTCTCCACCAGCTAATGATGAGGGGCATATCAGGGGCGTCAGTGCTGCGGTGTCTGACCGGAGTAGCATTTCACTTCCAACTACTGAATTGGGGAGATGTGACAAAGAGATTCTTCATCAGACAATCCATAAAAGGGTGGAAAAGGGGTCAGCCAAGTCAGGAGTGTAGATGTCTCGTCCCGTGTCACTAAAACTGATTTCTCACATCATATCCCTAACACCATTAACATGACACTCACAATTTGAAGCAACACTACTGTCTACTGCATTTGCGATCACTTTCTTCGGGGCGCTATGCATAAGCGAATTAGTCCCTCAATCCAAAATTACCACCAGTGGAGGCTTATTACACCAGGACGTAGTCATAGCCAATAATACAATACGTCTACGCATACGCAAATCGAAAACGGTTCCAGCGGGCAGGTGCACTTGGGTACTTCTACAACCCACAAACGGTACACTGAGTCGGGTAACAATAGTAAAAACATATATAACCATCAGATCACAAAGTAATTTCTTCCTATCACACATTGATGGAACGCCATTATCAAGATACCAGTTCCAATCTATATTTAATAAATGCCTAACATCGGCAGGGAACCACCCCAAAGATTACGGGACACACTCATTCCGCATAGGCGCGGCCACGGAAGCAGCAAGAGCAGGACTGTCAGAAACGGAAGTTCAGAGGATAGGGAGATGGCGATCCACGTGTTTGGCGAGATACATAAGACCCAACTTGTTATCCTAACGTGGTTTGTTTCTTTTACAGGTGACGCTAAGCCAACAGTGTGGGTGATAGCCCACTCGTATACATATTGGGCAGAAAAAAGGGCGAAAGTCCGCCCAGGCGGGAGGAAATTAGAGCTTCATAACACATATTTCAACTGGAGAGGTATTAGAGGCCTGCAATGGCCACAGGTACTAATGGAGGTAATCAAGGTAGGGAGAGAGGCAAGAGGTCCAGTCATCTTAGTTATACATGCCGGGGGAAACTACCTAGGTCATCATAAGAGCACATAACTAATGGCAATAATGAAACTAGACACTGAGCGCTTCAGAGAATTTTTCACAAAACTAACTATAGTATGGTTAGAGATTGTGCCGATAGCGGTATGGCAAGGTGCGCGAGACATCACGGCCATCGCATGGACAAGGTGGGTAATAAATATTTGGATGGCAAAATTTAGAAGAGACAGAGGCGGTGTAGTGATGCGATACCGACAACTGGAAGGAGATAAAGCCCGACGGTGTTCACTTAATGGATATTGGACTGGACATATTCCTGTCAGGACTCCAGGATGGAGTGGAACAAGCGTTAAGAGTGATGGATGGGGGTCAGAGTCCTGCATACAAGTACGCAGGATCCTCCGTGGCCTGGAAATAGAAAGGACATGTTGGAGAGTTACACTTGTTGGCCAACTTGCCGGTGTGGAGACACAGGGCATGCTGCAACAAGCTGAATTATTTTAGAAATAAAATGCCTTTCTAATGGAATGAGTATAAAGAATTAATAAAGCTGTGACCGATCCTCACCCATCCAGTTGTAAGAGTTACATTATTGTATTGTCAAGGAAAGGAGGGCGGTAGGGGGGCTGAGCATCTGGGTTTGGTTGGGGGTCCCCACAGTCTGCCCAAGCTAGATGCAGTTAAAAATTCTTATTAGATACACAGGCGGTGCAGCTTGCTTCACAACTGGGCTACTACGCTGAAAGTATTGTCTAGGCTAGATGCAGTTAAAAATTCTTATTAGATACACAGGCGGTGTAGCTTGCTTCAGAGCTGGGCTACTACGCTGACTAGCAGACACTGAAGCTTTGGAGCAGACCTCTGAGTAAACAGCTCTTCAGACTCAACCATCTGTGTTACCCCAAGCCATAGTGTATGTAGTTTCTTACGGTTAAAAGGGGGGGGGGGGGCGACCCAACCAACCTGGAATTGACGATGCCAACGTCACGTAAAACACAGCAAGGGGACTCCAAAAAGGGTCTCCATTTTTTCCAAAAATTGTGGCACAGACACCACTTAAGTGGCATCAATTGCCCCAGAGTTGCATAAAATGTTTGGTGAGGTGATTTTACCAAATCTTCAAGCTTTTAGTCTCCCCAGGATGACACAGGGGTAGAAAAGTCCTTGCGGATCCATGATTTGTTCATGTTTATGAACGTCAGTCTGTCTACATTCTCAGTGGACAGCCGCGTGCGCTTATCTGTCAGCACACCACCAGTAGCGCTGAACACACGTTCAGAGAGAACGCTGGCTGCAAGTCATGACAAGATCTCCAAGTCGTGAGTGGCGAGCTCCGGCCATTTTTCCAGATTGGAAGCCCAAAATGAGCAAGGGTCCAGTGACACAGTCATGGCTTCGATGTTCACTTGGAAATACTCCTGTACCATCCTCTCTAGGCATTGACTATGTGTCAGACTTCTTGTCTCCTGTGGCGTTGCAAAGGATGGTCTAAAAAAGTGGTGAAACGATTCCACAAAATTGCTGTTACCAGCAGATACTGTGTTACTGTTACGGTTTGAGTGATGAAGACTCGACAGTCCCACGGTTGGCAAGTTAGAACTGTGAGATTCACTACATGCACCACTGGTGTTTTGTGGAAAAGCACATGTAAGATTCTGCAACAGCCTCTGCTGATACTCCTGCATGCGTGAATCCCTTTCTATGGCAGGAATTATTTTGGCAAATTTACTTTTGTATCGGGGATCTAAGAGTGTGGCAACCCAGTAGTCGGGATTACTTAGAATTCTGACAATCCGAGGGTCATGTTGCAGGTAGTGCAGCAAGAAAGCACTCATGTGTCTTGCGCATCCAGGAGGACCAAGCCCTTGTTGTGTTGATAGTGAGGTAAGAATCATGCTTCCTTCCTCTGCCCTCTCCCCCCAACCTCGCACAACAGAAATGTGATCAAGGTCTCCCTCATCTGATGAGTCTTCCATGCCCATCGCCAGTTCGTCCTCCACTTCTTCCTCGGCTCCTGCACCTTCCTCAACAGTTTGGCTGCTACCATGCGCCCTGGTTAATCCCTCTCCCCCACCCTCCCATGCCTGCCGCCTTCGTGCTGCCGGCAGTCTGGATCTTGGAGATGTTATCCCTTCCGCATATGACTCCTCCTCTACTTCCTCCACCTCCTCTTGTCCCACCACCTGACTCCGAATTCTGTTTAACATGTGCTCCAGCATGTAAATCACCGGAATAGTCATGCTGATAATGGCATCGTCAGCACTAAACATCTTCGTTGCCATTTCAAAACTGTGCAGAAGGGTGCATAGGTCCCTGATCTGAGACCACTCCTGCAGCGTGATTTGCCCCACCTCTGGATCTTGTTGGCCCAGGCTATACGTCAGAACGTATTACACCAGGGCTTGTCGGTGCTGCCACAGTCGCTGCAACATGTGCAGAGTTGAATTCCTCCGTGTCGGCACATCGCATTTCAGCCAGTGAACTGGCAGGCCCAACGACTTCTGGAGAGATGTAAGTCGTTGAGTTGCGGGATGCGAACAGCGGAAGTGAGCACACACGACCGTGCCCTCTGCAGAAGGCCATCTAGTCCAGGATAGTGGGCTAAAAATTGCAGGACAACCAGGTTCAACACGTGAGCCATACAAAGCACGTGTGTGACATTGCCCCGGCGAAGGGCCGCATCCAAGTTTGCAGCATTGTCGCACATGGCCTTCCCTGGTTGCAGGTCCATGAAACTGGGTCTCCAGAGCTGACCACAACTCCTCAGCTGTGTGACTCACATTTCCCAGACATTTCAAAGTAAACACCGCCTGTTGCCGTTAAGCCCTGCTGCCAGCATAGTAAGGAGGTGTGCAGGATCCCTTCTGCGCAGTTAGAAAGCGGGTGGCATTACCAGACATGATTTGGGTGCAGGTGGAGGACCGAGAGGAGGTTGAGGAGGCAGAAGCAGTGGAGGAACTTCTAGATAAAGAGGATTGATGCACAACTCGTGGGGACAGCAAGACTTGGACAGCAGCCCCTTGTCCTGCTGTCACCATAGTTACCCAGTGCCCAGTCAGCGACATGTAACGCCCCTGTCCATGCCTACTCGTCCAAGTGTCTGTGGTGAAATGCACCCTGTCACACACAGAGTTTCTCAAAGAAGCGGTGATGTTGTGTGCGACATGATGGTGGAGCGCAGGCACACCTTTCTTTGAGAAGTAGTGCCGACTGAGCATCTGGTACTGGAGCACTGCGACGGACATAAGGTCTCGAAAATCCTCTGTGTCCACCAGGCGGAAAGGCAGCATTTCTGTAGTCAACCTCTTAGCTTTGTCATGGCTAGGAGGAAATGGTCTTTTACTTGTCCACATCTGAGGGACCGAGGGCTGGCTGTTGTGCTTAGACGGGGTTGAGTAGGGTGCCCTGGCAAACTGCCGGTCTGTGAGGAAGATGCAGGCGGAAAAGTTAGGTTGCCTTGATCCAAAGGTGGTGCTCTCGATGTCGGAGAGCGCTCAACACCAGCTGGTGTTTCCACTTCCAAATGAAATGATGAGCTGCCAATCACACTGGCTGTTGCGGGTAAAGAGGTGGCAGGTCTGCATCCAAAAACATGTGTGACTGCTGTCCCCCCAGCCACAGAGGATGAACAGGCCGCGGATGGACAAGATGGGGCAGACGGTGGTTGCCCCGGCCCGCTAGTCCACATTGTAGCACAGTGAGCTTCCCACTGCAACTTATGCTTCATATCTATGTGACGGTTCATGCATGAAGTACTCAAACTATGGATTTTTTGGCCTCTACTTAGCTTTTGGTGACAAATATTACAGATAACACGAGTTGGGTCATCCTTATCGACCTGAAAAAATGCCCAGGCTATGCAAGGCTTAGAGCCCATGCGACCTGAAGAGCCACCACGACTCATGGTCAGAGGCATAGTTGTGGTTGAGGATGCAGTTGTTGACGTGCTTCCAGTACTCCATCTCTGTCCAGGAAGGCGCAACCTAACCTCGTCATCAATAGCATCCTCCTCCAACTCCTCTGCTGACCTCATCGACTGGCTGACTGTGGGTTGACAGTAAGTGGGATCTCCAACCTCGTCATAATCACCCTGTGTGTTCTCACACCTGTCGTCCTCAGAGCCAACCTCTTCCTGCCCTGACCGAAAAGTCAAGTTGTCGCTCCAATCAGGTATTTGAGTCTCATCATCGTCTTCATCATTGTCTCCACCAACAGGAGTTACAGTTTGGGAATGAGGGTCTACATTATACTCAGAACCTTCTTCATCTGGTCCTGGATCTGACTCATAAAGATTCTGGGCATCAGTGCAGATCATTTCCTCATCTGGATTAACAGAAGCTCTGGAGCAGACCTCCGTTTCCCAGGCTATAGTATGAGTAAACAGCTCTGCAGACTCAACCATCTGTGTTACCCCATACTCAGACCGGCAGCTGGAGACTTGGGAGCTGTGAGGAAGCAAGTGTGATTGGGGTGACACCTCTGAGGACTCGAGTATTTGTGATTTTGAAGTTGAGGTGGAGGAGAGCCCACTTGAAGGAGCACTTGATATCCGTTGAAGCACCTGCTGTTTTTGTGCCTCATCTGGAATTTGTAGCGATGGGCGTGTCCGTAAGTAAGGGATTGTATCACATTGTCCACGAAAAGAAGTAGACATCTTAGTTTGGCTGGAAGATGGTCTTTCTTCTGCAGATGTTACTCCCTTACCTCCCTCGCCCTCTTTCCTTCTTCCGTTCTCCATCTAACCCCTCGGCTCTGTGGTGTCCGCTCTCCCTCCAGCTCTCTCCTTCTCACAGGCGGACTACCGCGTGTATTCACACTGTAGCGAATCTTTTGGGCCCAGGGATAAGAAGTTGTCGAGGTAATGGATAAACGTCCATTACAACCCATTCGAGGAAGCAACTAAATGCCTCAAAAAGTGAGCAGGATCTGGACCACCCCATGGGCAAAACAGTGATCTATATAGTATGCTCCTTCCCAGAAGCAGCCCAATAGGTGGACACTATTCGGAGGCACAGGAAGTATGTAACCGGAACGCCGCATCAATGTCTGTTTTGGCCATTAGGGTGACCCTTCCCAACTTCTTAATCCAACTGATTGCCTTGTCAAAGGATGTACAGTATATACTACTGTACTTGGATCCGCGTCGATGTTGTCGTTTACTGACCTGCCCCTTGGATATGACAAATGGTGGATTAGTCCGAATGTATTTGGTTCCGTTTTTGGCACAACTCACAACGGGGATACCACTACGTCTTGTAAGGAAAGTGTTCTGAATGGAACAGCCATTCTACCTAAAAGTATTTTTTTTAATTTTCTTGTCACTACGTCTGGGTGTTGTTAGGCTGATTTTAGATTTTTACTCCAGCCTTTCTTGATTTTAGAAGGGCATGACATGCCGATATCTGTGTCTCCCCCTCCTTTTACTCCTCCACCTCTTTTCTTTTCGCATGACTATAAGTACTTGTCACTTTCCCATGTGTTAGTTGTGTCTTCTGAGCAGTTTGTCAGATTTTGGACACCTTTGAAGGTGTTTTCTACGTGTTTCTATGTGTTTTTGTATGCCTGCCATTGGTTTTAACGGTGTTCGACGGAATTTGACGAACAGTTCGGCGAACATACTGGTGTTCGATGAACCAAACCGAACTCTACGGGGGTGGCTCAACTCTACTCTTCACTGGTCTAAGTGCCAGCACACTCTCTCACAACTCCGAACTAACTCAGCTCCTGGCTCCACCTTCCCTATATATATATGTCCCTAACGGGCTCCCTCTGCTGGTGTGAGGTGGAAGGGTGGAGGTGTATGAATGTAATGAGGGCCTCTTGTGGAGAAGTCCATCCATGCACCCTACTGGGGTCTGTGGCACCTAGGCGTAGCAGGGCGCCACATATGGGCTGTAGTCAGGACCTGGTAGGAGCCCATACATTCTGCTGCCTCCAATAATATATACCCGAAAGGATCCCATATATTCTGCTGCCTCCAATAATATATACCTGACAGGAGCCCATACATTCTGCAGCTTCCAATAATATATACCTGACTGGAGCCCATACATTCTGCTGCCTCCAATAATATATACCCGACAGGAGCCCACACATTCTGCTGACTCCAATAATATATACCCGACAGGAGCTCATACATTCTGCTGCCTCCAATAATATATACCCGACAGGAGCTCATACATCTGCTGCCTCCAGTAATATATACCCGACAGGAGCCCATACATTCTGCTGCCTGCAATAATATATACCCGACAGGAGCCCATACATTCTGCTGCCTCCAATAATATATACCCGACAGGAGCCCATACACTCTGCTGCCTCCAATAATATATACCCGACAGGAGCCCATACATTCTGCTGCCTTCAATAATATATACCCGACAGGAGCTCATAAATTCTCCTGCCTCCAATAATATATACTCGACAGTAGCTCATATATTCTGCTGCCTCCAATAATATATACCCGACAGGAGCCCATACATTCTGTTGCCTCCAATAATATATACCCGACAGGAGCCCATACATTCTGCTGCCTCCAATAATATATACCCGATAGGAGCTCATATATTCTGCTGCCTCCAATAATATATACCCGACAGGAGCTCATACATCTGCTGCCTCCAGTAATATATACCCGACAGGAGCACATACATTCTGCTGCCTCCAATAATATATACCCGACAGTAGCCCATACATTCTGCTGCCTCCAATAATATATACCCGACAGGAGCCCATACACTCTGCTGCCTCCAATAATATATACCCGACAGGAGCCCATACATTCTGCTGCCTCCAATAATATATACCCGACAGGAGCCCATACACTCTGCTGCCTCCAATAATATATACCTGACAGGAGCTCATACATTCTGCTGCCTCCAATAATATATACCTAACAGGAGCTCATACATTCTGCTGCCTCCAATAATATATACCAGACAGGAGCCCATACATTCTGCTGCCTCCAATAATATATACCCGACAGGAGCCCATACATTCTGCTGCCTCCAATAATATATACCTGACAGGAGCTCATACATTCTGCTGCCTCCAATAATATATACCTGACAGGAGCTCATACATTCTGCTGCCTCCAATAATATATACCCGACAGGAGCCCATACATTCTGCTGCCTCCAATAATATATACCCGACAGGAGCTCATACATTCTGCTGCCTCCAATAATATATACCCGACAGGAGCCCATACATTCTGCTGCCTCCAATAATATATACCTGACAGGAGCTCATACATTCTGCTGCCTCCAATAATATATACCTGACAGGAGCTCATACACTCTGCTGCCTCCAATAATATATACCCGACAGGAGCTCATACATTCTGCTGCCTCCAATAATATATACCCGACAGGAGCTCATATATTCTGCTGCCTCCAATAATATATACCCGACAGGAGCCCATACATTCTGCTGCCTCCAATAATATATACCCGACAGGAGCCCATACATTCTGCTGCCTCCAATAATATATACCCGACAGGAGCCCATACATTCTGCTGCCTCCAATAATATATACCCGACAGGAGCTCATACATTCTGCTGCCTCCAATAATATATACCCGACAGGAGCCCATACATTCTGCTGCCTCCAATAATATATTCCCAAAAGGAGCCCATACATTCTGCTGCCTCCAATAATATATACCCGACAGGAGCTCATACATTCTGCTGCCTCCAATAATATATACCCGACAGGAGCTCATACATCTGCTGCCTCCAGTAATATATACCCGACAGGAGCCCATACATTCTGCTGCCTCCAATAATATATACCCGACAGTAGCACATACATTCTGCTGCCTCCAATAATATATACCCGACAGGAGCCCATACACTCTGCTGCCTCCAATAATATATACCCGACAGGAGCCCATACATTCTGCTGCCTCCAATAATATATACCCGACAGGAGCTCATACATTCTGCTGCCTCCAATAACATATACCCGACAGGAGCTCATATATTCTGCTGCCTCCAATAATATATACCCGACAGGAGCCCATACATTCTGCTGCCTCCAATAATATATACCCGACAGGAGCCCATACATTCTGCTGCTTCCAATAATATATACCCAACAGGAGCTCATATATTCTGCTGCCTCCAATAATATATACCCGACAGGAGCTCATACATCTGCTGCCTCCAGTAATATATACCCGACAGGAGCCCATACATTCTGCTGCTCCAATAATATATACCCGACAGTAGCCCATACATTCTGCTGCCTCCAATAATATATACCCGACAGGAGCCCATACACTCTGCTGCCTCCAATAATATATACCCGACAGGAGCCCATACATTCTGCTGCCTCCAATAATATATACCCGACAGGAGCTCATACATTCTGCTGCCTCCAATAATATATACCCGACAGGAGCTCATACATTCTGCTGCCTCCAATAATATATACCCGACAGGAGCCCATACATTCTGCTGCCTCCAATAATATATACCTGACAGGAGCTCATACATTCTGCTGCCTCCAATAATATATACCTGACAGGAGCTCATACATTCTGCTGCCTCCAATAATATATACCCGACAGGAGCTCATACATTCTGCTGCCTCCAATAATATATACCCGACAGGAGCTCATATATTCTGCTGCCTCCAATAATATATACCCGACAGGAGCCCATACATTCTGCTGCCTCCAATAATATATACCCGACAGGAGCCCATACATTCTGCTGCCTCCAATAATATATACCCGACAGGAGCCCATACATTCTGCTGCCTCCAGTAATATATACCCGACAGGAGCCCATACATTCTGCTGCCTCCAATAATGTATATCCGACAGGAGCTCATACATTCTGCTGCCTCCAATAATATATACCCGACAGGAGCTCATACATTCTGCTGCCTCCAATAATATATACCCGACAGGAGCTCATACATTCTGATGCCTCCAATAATATATACCCGACAGGAGCCCATACATTCTGCTGCCTCTAATAATATATACCCGACAGGAGCCCATACATTCTGCTGCCTCCAATAATATATACCCGATAGGTTCCGATACATTCTGCGGCCTCCAATAATATATACCCGACAGGAGCTCATACATTCTGCTGCCTCCAATATTATATACCCGACAGGAGCCAATAGATTCTGCTGCCTCCAATAATATATACCTGACAGGAGCCCATAGATACTGCTGCCTCCAATAATATATACCTGACTGGAGCCCATACATTCTGCTGCCTCCAATAATATATACCCGACAGGAGCCCATACATTCTGCTGCCTCCAATAATATATACCTGACAGGAGCTCATACATTCTGCTGCCTCCAATAATATATACCTGACAGGAGCTCATACTTTCTGCTGCCTCCCATAATATATACCCGACAGGAGCCCATACATTCTGCTGCCTCCAATAATATATACCCAACAGGAGCCCATAGATTCTGCTGCCTCCAATAATATAAACCCGACAGGAGCCCATACATTCTGCTGCCTCCAATAATATATACCTGACAGGAGCCCATACATTCTGCTGCCTCCAATAATATATACCCGACAGGAGCCCATACATTCTGCTGCCTCCAATAATATATACCTGACAGGAGCCCATACATTCTGCTGCCTCCAATAATATAAACCTGACAGGAGCCCATAGATTCTGCTGCCTCCAATAATATAAACCTGACAGGACCCCATAGATTCTGCTATCTTCCAGACTGTATGGGCTCCTTCCAGGTCCTGACTGCAGCCCATACATTCTAGCTGGCTCACTAGTAAAGACGCTAGAATGCATGGGCTCCTCCCAGGTCCTGCTGTCAGGACCTGGAAGGAGCCAATACATTCTAGTTTCCACCCGAAAATGATGATGTGTGCACACACCCTTAGGGTGACTCGTCACACCCAGTGCCATGGAAAAGTGGAGCAGTTGCCCAATCAGATTCCATAGGTCATAGCAGACAAGAGAGTGAGTTGCACATGTGCGACCATCTCTCCTCTGGTAGTGGTGCGAGGCAATGCCCCATTACTGTCACACAAAAACAAACAAAAGGTATATGGCTCAATGTGCCTGACAGAAGCTGCTTTGGAGGTGGTAGTGGCCCCCTTATCATTTGGGCTCCTGTGCAGCTGCACAGGTTGCACCAATCATTTGTCCGTCGCTGGTTCTATACATATACTGCAGATTAGCATCTCGCTTCAGGTGACGGTCAGAAGTTTATCTCAATGGGTGGCAAAATATTGCCCTGTGAGATGCCCGCCTAAAAATTCTGCCTTAGAATGGGACCGAGTGTGTGAAGCGGGATCAGGAGCTGTGCCTGGTTCACACACAGTAAACGCTGACTGTAACACAGCTGGCATCTGTCTCAAACAGCAATTGCCGGAGCTAAGCATCAAATGCAGCTGTTAACCATTTAGATTCTGCTGTCAATTTCTGACAGCGGCATTTAAATGGAGCAGTTCCTGCTAAGGCGATTGTGGGGTACCAATAAGCTGCCGGAGGCCAAGGGAAGGCCTGATCCACTGCCATTTAGGCTTTCCAGTCACATTAAGAGGTGGGAAAAAATATGTTGTTCACCCTTCTCGATTTATGGCAGTCCATGGACATCGGACTGCACTCGGATGTCTACCGAGTGAGGTAAGATGTTTTCCACGGACCCATAGACTTGCATTGCCAATTTTGATCCAACACTCGGATGAAAATATGACATGTCACCAATTTTTTTTTTTTTTTCCCCTCGGATGACTGGGTCAAGTGCACAGCCCCATATAATAACATGGATACTAGGGCTATCCGTGAAAACCAAGGATAACACTTGTCCGATATAATAGGTTGTATGCTCAAACCCTTGCTCTGATTCATTCTCATCTGGACTACTGCAACTCTACTAAATATTCTCTCTCTTACTAAACTCTCCTCTCCAATCCATCCTAAATGCGTCAGCGGGGCTCATATTTCTGTCCAGCTGTTACACCGATGCTTCCACCCTGTTCCAGTCATTGCACTGGTTGCATCTGCTAAAGAGTACAATATAAACTTATCAATATCACCCACAACACTCTCCACAGTTCTGTGCCACCCTGCATCTCCTCCCTCACCTCTGTCTACCACCCTATCTCCGTTTTCTGTTCTGCTAATGACTGTATCCTGACATTCTCTGTAATCCAAACCTCCCACTCAAAAACTTCTCTCATGCTGCTCCAGTTCTCTGAATTGCATTACCCCAAACAATCTGGTTAATTCCCAGTATCCACAGTTTTAAGTGTGCTCCAAAACCACATTTCTTTAGACTAGCCTATCACAGTACCTCACTAATCTAATCATTGCCTGTTCTCTCTTCTTAAATTCTTAGAATCTTGTACCTTCTGTCATCTATTCTCAACAATCCGTGCACTCAGTAGCACTTTGTATCTGTCCTTATACAGGTACTGGCTGATGACTGGTTTATGAAGCGTTATGTGAATACCCCTATTTATTAGAATGACGACTGGACTATACAATACAAGCCCCTTTTGCTCATCCCGCTATTTTCTAATAGATTGTAAGCTCTTGCGAGCAGGGCCCTCACTCCTTTTAGTTTTTGTTGAATTATGTGTTACGATGTAATGTCTGATATTGTTTTTACAAGTATTGTAAATTGCTGCGGAATATGTTGGCGCTATAAAATAATTATTATTTGCACTCATGTATATTTAGAATATGGAAATAATTTTTTAGATTCTAGAGTACTGATATAGCAGCCGCCATATGCTGTGCTATGTTAATAGTGGAGCGCACCACATCACTGTGCGCTAGTACTGGACTACAGCTGTCTTATTAGTGGCTGCTACATCTGGATTTAGAATATTGTAAGCGTTAATTAATAATAGAGAGAAAAAAATGTCTCTGGAGCTCTACACCACGGGCGGACCCTGGGAACCTGTTGTAAAAATGTGAATGCTATTCCTGGGAGTACAGCAGTGTTTCTTTACACCTGAATATCTGACAAAAGAGAGAAGTACTGCATAAGGCTAAGTGCCCACGATGCAGAAATGCTGCATCTCCCTGGCAGGAAGAACGCATGCGGATTTTACATGCGTTTTTCTTGCCAGGTAGAAGCGTTTGTCAAGCGTTTTTGCATGCATTTCTGCATGCGGGTTATCAAGAGCTTTTCCAAGCGATTTTAGCATTGCTTATAAAAGTGCTTGACAATTTGGTCACACTATATAAATCCATGCAACCGGCATGGATTTATATAGTGTGACCAAGTTAATAGTTAAAAAGAATAACAATGGTAAAAAATAAAAAAAACATTATACTCACCTTCTGATGGCCCCCGGTCATTTCTCCGCTGCGTCCGGTCTCTTGTACGGCTCACGGTGGTGTGAAAGGACCTTTCATGATGTCATTTAGTCATGTGACAGGTCACGCGACGTTCTATGGTACCCGAGTCCCCTCTTCTCTAGACCCGGGTACCATCCGCACATTGAATCGCTTAATATCCGCATGTGCACATGTAGTCATGCGGATATTAAGCGATTCAATGCAAGTCAATGGCGGCAATTACTCTGCGTGTCCGCAAAATTAATGGACATGCTGCGTATTTTTCAGCAATGATAATCCGCAGCGGAAATTTCCGCAGCATGTGCACAGCATATGCGGATTATCATTGGGGACCATGGGGCATGTATTACCAAGCTTTTTTTTAAGCATTTTCGCTGCGGAAATTCGGCGGCAAAAACGCTTGAAAAACGCATAGTGAGCACGCAGCCTAACTCTTCAAAGGTGTTGTCCATGATTAAAAACTTGTGTTTTTTGTCTAAAAACAGCACCACAACCTGTCTACAGGTTCAGTGTGGTATTGCAGCTCAGCTCCATTTATTTCAGTAGAGCTGAAGTCCAGTGCCAGTCACAATCTATGGACAGATGTGATATTGCTTTTGAAAGAAAACAATAATGTTTTTCTAATCCTGTATGTGAAGATCTGAGGTTGTGGGTTGGAATAATCACCTAGACAAGTTAATGATGCAACAATAGTTTACATCTTACATCCAAGGTTTTACTACAACTCTAGGTAAATGGACAAAATACATTGCCCCCAGTGCACAAGATACCCTTCCTGGGGCGGTAGTTCAACTGCCTTTGTACCAGGCGATACTCACTGTTTCCCAACTTTTGGTTGGCTCACAGATTTCGTATCGCCAACCAGTATAGTTTGTATTCACATTCCTCGCTCCTCCAGACGACAAGATAAAACAATAGAGACACAGGTATCCAGTAGCAACAGTGCTTAAGAAAGTTCATCAAATCCAGACGACAGATTCCACAACTGTAGCACATTTATCCAGCCCAGTGATCAACCGATCTTCAAAGTCCATAGGCCATTCATCCATGGGTCCAGGACCTCAGCCTAGATCCTTTCCCTTCAACGTCATTTCACCAACTTCCTAAAGATGGGGCTTTTTTTCCTCCCTTCATGGGAGCATTTGAGGGTCATCAGAGAGGTTCACATACAGCTATTTGAATTGGTTTTAAAAATAATATTTTTCTTTCATATATTTTCACGTTTTGGGTGCAGTTTTTGTTTATGTCCTAGATCATATTTATGTCTTTTTAGCATTGTATAAATAAAGGTTACATTTTATTATTAGATCCCTTTATGATTTCTGACTTTTTGAGACCTCTATATACATTTGACCATTAACCTGCAGATTAACTGCATATCTGCAGGTTAATAGCCTTTCTTTCACGTGACAGGTTCCCTTGTAGGGTTGTCGTATGAATGCAATCCTTAATAAACCCAATCCTGTCTATGCTATATATACCCCTGTCCAGATCTATATTATAAAAGTATACAGTTGACATCTATCTGATGGATACATTTTTTTGCCAAACCTGTTTTCTAGTTGGCCCGTTATATTCATGCTGCAGCGTGGACTTACTTTACAGAGTGTTTTTTATAGCAGCGTGCTTTAGTAGAGGCATTTCCATGGGGATTTTTCACTTGATGTGATATGCATGTAACATTTTACTGTATATGCCGTGCTGCCAATGTGGTTTTCTGTAAAAAGATGTAGTAAATTAATTATTAAAACACTGCGCTACGACAGCCATCAATTAGATCCCATAATGATACAATAACCAGTACAGTTCTATTATCCTCATTAGACAGCGGTGGACACAGTTTATTGTATAGACCTTTGCTGCACAATGGGACAGTGTTCATTTATGTAAAATAATCCATAGATGTGGGACAGGTCCATAGGGATATGTACAAACACCCTCCATATAAATGTGCACATATAAGCTAACACTGCCCCCTACAGCTTCAGTGGCTGATCTCAGGTGCCCACAGGGAATCAGTGCCCGTGTATTGTTAGTAGACTTCCATTGTAGTCTTTATTAACACATCTACAACCCTTTGTATTATTCTGAACCTCCATAGAAGTGAATGGAGAAAGCCTATCATGCACAGCCACTTCTATGTTCGTATTAACTAGAGATACAGCCTTATCTCGATAGCTGCGGGGGGCTACAGAGGTGGAGCCAACATCTATTAGCCATTTATGGCTTATTTGGTGGATATATCTGAGAGGGAAATAACCCTTTAATTGGGTTATCCACTACTAGACACCAACTATTGATGGGCCAAGGGAGGTGAGAAAACTAAAAGAAATTGATATCTCCAGACCAGCGCTGCATACCCCACTGGTTACCTGAGGTTAACAACCGGTGGGGGCAACGCATGAGTGTTGCAGCTTCTGATTGGTTGCAGCATTCATATTTCATCTAAGCCAGAAGAAGTAGTGCTCACATGACACCCCTGCCTGATGTTGATGTCAGAATAATGGCGGGATACACAACAATGAGTATAAGAGGGCACTGGTTTGGGAGGTGATTTGGGGATTTTTTTATATTTTCCCCTTCCTAGGTCCACAAATATGACCCTACAAGTTCCAGGGAACATAGGTACACAGAACACCCTTTTTGGGCTGTGCAACTTCTCTATATACAGTGGGGAAAAAAGTAAACTGCTCAAAAAAATAAAGGGAACACTTAAACAACAGAATATAACTCCAAGTAAATCAAACTTCTGTGAAATCAAACTGTCCACTTAGGAAGCAACACTGATTGACAATCAATTTCACATGCTGTTGTGCAAATGGAATACACAATAGATGGAAATTATTGGCAATTATTAAGACACCCTCAATAAAGGAGTGGTTCTGCAGGAGGGGACCACAGATCACATCTCAGTACCAATGCTTTCTGGCTGATGTTTTGGTCACTTTTGAATGTTGGTTGTGCTTTCACACTCGTGGTAGCATGAGACGGACTCTACAACCCACAGAAGTTGCTCAGGTAGTGCAGCTCATCCAACATGGCACATCAATGCAAGCTGTGGCAAGAAGGTTTGCTGCATCTGTCAGCGTAGTGTCCAGAGGCTGGAGGCGCTGCCAGGAGACAGGCCAGTACACCAGGAGACATGGAGGGGGCCGTAGGAGGGCAACAACCCAGCAGCAGGACCGCTACCTCCGCCTTTGTGCAAGGAGGAACAGGAGGAGCACTGCCAGAGTCCTTCAAAATGACCTCCAGCAGGCCACAAATGTGCATGTGTCTGCACCAACGGTTTGAAACAGACTCCATGAGGGTGGTATGAGGGCCCGACGTCCACAGATGGGGGTGGTGCTCACAGCCCAACACCGTGAAGGACACTTGGCATTTTCCACAGAACACCAGGATTGGCAAAGTCGCCACTGGCGCCCTGTGCTCTTCATAGATGAAAGCAGGTTCACACTGAGCTCATGCGACAGACGAGGCAGAGTCTGGAGACGCCGTGGAGAGCGCATAGTGGGTAAACAACCTTACGCGGTGAAATGAGCTGCATCTGGATCTCGTCCACCTAAAGGGACTGTCAGCACAGAATGACTGTTCAAACTAAGTCCCAACTCTCGGTGCTTCGGGGCCAATCATTTATATACACCTTCCCACCTGCTTGTTTTCCCTCTATCCACACCCTCCTCTTCTTTGATTGACAGCTCTGGCTTCATAGAACCAGAGAAGGAAGGAGACAGAGGTAAAACAAGCAGGTTGGAAGGTGTATGTAATTGATTGGCCCACGCCGTGATCCATGGAGCGCTTGTACTTGGTTTCAACAGTCATTCTGTGCTGACAGTCCCTTTAAAATCAGTGTTTCCCAAACTCCAATCCCCACGGCCCCCCACAGGTCATGTCTTCAGGATTTCTATAGTATTGCACAGGTGAGAGAATTCCTGATTCCTTGATGATACTTTCATCACGTGTAATACTGAGGAAATCCTGAAAACCTGACCTGTTGGGGGCCATGAGGACTGGAGTTTGGGAAACACTGCCTTAAATGGAGCGGTGCTGCAGTTTTATTATTCAGCGATTAGCAGGATCCCCCAACAATTTCTTAAGCAATGAGAAAATGCAGTCCCTAATGATGTCCTCTGACAATAAGCGGATCACGGACAGCAGATGCATTGGGTTCTGCATTTCTTGGAGAATGGGATGGGGCAGCTTCTGTCTTATCAGTGATACAATCAGGAAGGAGATGCAGCGTGAGACAATCCCTGTCTAGATCTTTGATCTGATCATCAATACAGAGGACTGATTGGTGAAGACAGAGGGAAAGGCTAATAAGATTATTAAAAAAAACTTAGTTTTTCAGCTGGTACTTCCTCTGGGGTCAGTATGCCAACCTCATTGACTTCATAGCACTTGCCAGAGTGGGCAGACACGATTTATTGCCTTTACACACGTCACCTCCACACAGGGCGATGCTGGCTACGACGCCTCTGTAGTGATCAAACGTTGAGTCAAACAGCAGGGCTTTAAGAGGGCTGCCCTTTTCAATCTTGGGACTAAAACACAAAAATAAGACATCCTGTTAAGGGGTATAAAGGTAAGTAAACCGCGTTCAGTCCAGGGTGATGAATTCCAAAAGACAAAGTTTATTCTGCCATCACATAACGTTTTGACCTGTTATAGGTCTTTATCAAGTATATACAAAGACATACAGGGATACTGATCCCCCTGGTCAGTGGCCAGAACCCTGTAAATTCCCCTTAAATGGTCCAAAACTGAAACTGTGGGAACAATCGAATCCACTTAGGGTTCAGCAAACTTACAGTCAAGGGTTTGATAAAGTTATCTACACCCTTGTGTCTCCGGAAAGCATGGCGTACGTTCACGTGCTGAAAATGCCGACCAGTGCTGGAGTGAGTGGAGGTCCGCAGCTTGTGAAACTACAGATCCCAGCAGGCTGACGGTCTCTCATCAAGTTATGCTGGGAGCCGCAGTTTCACAAATAGTGCTAGAGGATCCATGTCAGAAATATGAGGCTGCCACTAGGGTTTCTCCCACAAATATGTAATCGGACGTGGAGCAGATCCGCACGTGGATGAGCCATATTCTCTATCTGTGAACATACTACTCTCCTTCACTCAGATTGTAAGTGGTTCTGCAGCGCATCTGTGCAGAGCAAGCTGTCAATCAAAATCCGGGCCAGGTTTACAGCCGTCGCCCCTGATATAGTGAGCGGTGCTGTGATCCAAGACTGTAGCCGCTCCGTGCACAACGATGAGTGAAGGCCGGCAGCTGCAGGGAGGAAAGAAGTTAATTTTCTCCCGGTACCTGCATTATCAATAAGGCGGCCGGGCAACATTGTAACAATATTTATCTGCAGATTAACCCTATACCTGCAGGTACATAGCATTTTTCAAGGTGACAGGTTCCCTTTAATAAAGAGAAGATGGATAGAGCCGCATTAGTCCATACTCACAGTGGAAGCCTCCTGACAACTTCTTGAAGAACACTTTCCACATTTGTTCCAAGCTTTGCCGAGATCTAATAGAAATAAACAGAGAAATTAATTTCTTAATACAGTTTAGAACTCGGCTCCAATGAATCACAAGAAATGAAACCTGTTTGAAGCTGACAAGCAATCAAGCCCCTCCGTAAGCCACACAGAACATGGCTACTTATGTCATCTGCAGGTGATTAAAGGAACCTGTCATGTTGAAATGGTATAAGATCTGTAGGGGGATGTTGTAGAGCAGAGAAGTTGATCAGACTGATAGACATATCTGTGGGAAGAGAGTCAGTAAGACTTGCATTTTATGCAGAGAAAGTCCTGCAGTATGTACACTAGTCCAGTGGGCGGTCCTAAGTGATTGACAGTTCCCTGTATGACCATGCAGGCAAAGATAGCTGTCAATCACCAGCATGACCACCCACTGGACTCATCTATACAAACAGCAGGATTCCACTGAATAAATTGATACAGGAAAAATATCTATCTTTGTACTGTGTTAGCCAGTAGATAGAAGAGTATTTAGATTTGAGAGTCCTCAGTGGTTGATACCTTTTAATGGCTAACGGAAAAGATGGTAACAAATTGCAAGCTTTCCAGACTACTCAGGTCTCAGGTCTGCCTGATGAAGAGGCCTGAGCAGTTTGGAAAGCTTGCAATTTGTTACCATCTTTTCCGTTAGCCATTAAAGGTATCAACCACTGAGGACTCTCAAATCTAATGAATGAATTACAATTTATACTGAATCTTCTCCCACAAACCTATATATCGTTCTGCTCAGTTTCTCATGGGTAAAACCTGTAAGTCTGAATGGGGCTGTAATGTTATTACAATCATGTTGCAATGGGGTTTGGGAGGTGGAACCTCTGAGCAACTATACAAGGGGGCGGTCCTTGTAAGGAAGCGGGTGGCTCCCAGGGAAGACGGGCAGGTAGTCACAGCAAGTGACAGGGACAGTCTCTGGGTAGAAGGGCAGGTAGTCACGGCAAGTGACAGGGACAGTCTCTGGGTAGAAGGGCAGGTAGTCACGGCAAGTGACAGGGACAGTCTCTGGGTAGAAGGACAGCAGGCAGGTGGCTGGTGAGCGCTCCCAGGTGAGCAGGCGAGAGTCTCTGGACAGGCAGGTGGTCACAGCAAGTGACGGCAGAACCTCCAGGTAGACTAGCAGACAGGTAGCAGGTGGATGCTCCCAGGTGAGCAGGCGAGAGTCTCTGGACAGGCAGGTGGTCACGGCAAGTGACGGCAGAGCCTCCAGGTAGACTAGCAGACAGGTAGCAGGTGGACGCTCCCAGTTGAGCGGGCAAGAGTCTCTGGACAGACAGGTGGTCACGGCAAGTGACGGCAGAGCCTCCAGGTAGACTAGCAGACAGGTAGCAGGTGGACGCTCCCAGTTGAGCGGGCAAGAGTCTCTGGACGGGCAGGTGGTCACGGCAAGTGACGGCAGAGCCTCCAGGTAGGCTAGCAGGCAGGTAGCAGGTGAGCGCTCCCAGGTGAGCGGGCAAGAGTCTCTGGACAGGCAGGTGGTCACGGCAAGTGACGGCAGAGCCTCCAGGTAGGCTAGCAGGCAGGTAGCAGGTGAGCGCTCCCAGGTGAGCGGGCAGGCTGGTCCATAGACAGACTGACAGGTGTCGGAAGGCAGACCGTCGGACCGCAGGCTTGCAAGCAGGTAAGCGGATATCAGGCAGGTATCAAGCAGGAATCTGGCAGGTGACTGGCAGGTAACAAGCAGGAATCTGGCAGGTGACTGGCAGGTAACAAGCAGGAATCTGGCAGGTGACTGGCAGGTAACTGGTAACGGGACCTGAGGTCTGAAGCAGAGTGAAGGCTTTGCAACAACATTGCTCGGGCACCTCCATTTTGGAGGAGGTGCCTTATATATGGTGAAGTCCTCCGGCCATTGGCCGGGGACTCCTTAGGACGGCGCGCGCGGCCCCTTTAAGAGAGGGGGAGCGCGCCCGCGCGCGCCCTAAGCACCGTGGCCGGGAAGCAGCGCGCGCTGCCAGCAGAGCGGGAGGAAGACGCCGGGCACGGAGAGGTGAGGGGAACAGCATCCCTGCCTAGCAGGAGGCAGGGACGCCGACGCTACAGTACCCCCCCCTTTAGGCCCCCCCTTTTTTAAGCCAGAGAGAAATTTATCAAGGATGAGAGGGGCATGGATGTTCTCCCGGGGCTCCCACGTTCTCTCCTCAGGACTAAACCCCTTCCAATCTACCAGAAAAAAGGTTTTTCCTCTTACCCATTTGGTGGCCAGAATGTTCTCTACCTCAAACTCGTTCTCAGCGGAAACCGGAGCAGGGGGCATACCTGTAGACTTGGAAAAGAGTTAAGTACCACGGGTTTGAGGAGAGATACATGGAAGGAGTTAGGGATCCGTAAGTTGGCCGGGAGTTTCAATTTATAGGCCACCGGATTGATTTGTTTGATAACTTCCAGTGGGTCGATGAACCGAGGCCCTAACTTGTAGGAGGGAATCTTGAGCCGGACATACTTGGACGAGAGCCAGACTTTATCTCCAGGACGGAATTGTGGAGGATCCAGTCGTTTTTTGTCAGCGTGTTTTTTCATCCGCTCGGACGACTGAAGGAGTGCGGATCGGGTACTCTCCCAAATGGAGGAGAATTTGCTAATGAGAGATTCCGCAGCCGGATTGTCCACCGAGGTGGAGACGGGAAATGGGATCCGAGGATGCTGACCGAAGACTACAAAAAACGGGGATTTGGAGGAAGATTCGCTCTCGTGATTATTGTAAGAGAATTCAGCCCATGGTAGGAGATCCACCCAGTCCGAATGGTGGGCATTAACGAAGTGCCGGAGGTAACTGGTCAGGATCTGATTGATCCGCTCCACTTGACCATTGGACTGTGGGTGGTAAGTGGAGGAGAAGTCCAGGGTAACGTCAAGCAGCTTACATGTGGCTCTCCAGAAGCGTGAGGTGAACTGAACCCCACGATCCGACACGATGTGGAGGGGCAGGCCATGGAGACGGAAGATGTGGCGGATAAAGTCTTTAGCCAGTTCGGGTGCAGACGGGAGACCCGGCAGGGGAATGAAGTGCGCCATCTTGGAAAAGCGGTCAGCGACCACCCAAATGACCGTACAACCGGCAGAGACAGGGAGATCCGTTATAAAGGTCATAGCTATATGCTGCCACCAGGCAGCAGGTACTGGAAGAGGAAGGAGGCGACCGGCTGGCAGGTGTCTCGGAACTTTGTTGCGGGCGCAGGACACACAGGCTGAAACAAAGTCTATTACATCCTTGTGCAGGGTAGGCCACCAGTAATGCCGGGTAATAAGCTGGAGAGTCTTTTTCTGACCGGCGTGGCCAGCTAGCTTAGATGAGTGACCCCAGAGTAGGACCTTCTTCCGATCAGGTACTGTTACGAACATCTTACCGGGACGGAGACGATTTAGATTCACGGGAGCCACCTGCATTACTCTGGCGGGATCAATGATGTGCTTCGGTTCCTCCTCTAGGTCAGACACCAGGAAGGATCGGGACAAGGCGTCAGCTTTGATGTTTTTGTCTGCCGGGCGAAAATGAAGAACGAAATCAAAGCGGGCAAAAAACAAGGACCACCGGGCTTAGCGCGGGTTAAGTCTCTGGGCACTCTGGAGGTAAGCCAAGTTCTTGTGGTCCGTGTAAATAATTAACGGGTGAAGAGCCCCCTCGAGCAGGTAACGCCACTCCTCCAGTGCCAGCTTAATGGCCAATAACTCTCGATCTCCTATAGAATAATTGCGCTCAGAAGAGGAGAAGAGTTTGGAGAAGAAGCCGCAAGTTACCATTCTTCCGGAAGGCGACTTTTGGGTAAGTACCGCTCCGGCTCCAGAGGAGGAGGCGTCAACTTCCAGGAAGAATTGTTTGTTGCCGTCCGGACGATGCAGCACCGGGGCGGAAGAGGAAGCCTGTTTTAAGGAAAGAAAGGCTTCCTCTGCTTCGGGCGGCCATTTTCTGTAATTAGTGCCCTTACTGGTGAGCGCAGAGATTGGGGCAGTCCGGGAAGAGAAGTGCGGTATGAAGAGGCGATAGTAGTTGGCGAAACCCAGGAACCGCTGAATAGCTTTCAACCCCTCTGGTCGGGGCTACTTCTGGATGGCAGACAGTTTCTCAGGATCCATTCGTAGGCCGGTCTGAGAGATTATGTAGCCCAGAAACGGAAGCGAGGTCTGCTCAAAGAGGCACTTCTCATATTCAGCGTAGAGGTGGTTCTGCCTGAGCCTGAGCAGAACCTGACGAACATCCCTCCGGTGTGTGGGGAGATCCGGAGAGAAGACCAAGATGTCGTCCAGGTACACCACTACGCAGGAGTAGAGAAGGTCCCGGAAGATGTCATTGACCAACTCTTGAAAGACGGCGGGAGCGTTACAGAGACCGAAGGGCATTACCAGGTATTCATAGTGGCCGTCCCGGGTGTTGAATGCCGTCTTCCATTCATCCCCCTGACGGATACGGACCAGGTTATACGCCCCACGGAGGTCCAGCTTGGTGAAGATTCTAGCCCCCCTCAGACGGTCAAATAATTCCGGAATGAGCGGAAGGGGGTATTTATTCTTCACCGTGATCTGGTTAAGGCCTCTATAGTCTATACAGGGACGGAGTGAGCCGTCCTTTTTGATGAAGAAGAAGCCTGCTCCCGCCGGGGAAGTAGATTTCCGGATGAATCCCCGGGCCAGATTCTCCTCAATATATTCTGACATGGATCGGGTCTCAGCAGCAGACAAAGGGTAAATGCGCCCACGGGGAGGAGTAGCGCCGGGCATCAGGTCGATTGGGCAGTCGTATGGTCTATGAGGGGGTAATGTCTCTGCCTCCTTTTTATTAAAGACGTCCGCATACGACCAATAAGGAGCCGGAAGACCAGGTAGATTGGCTGGAGTAGGAGAAGGGCGGACAGGATGGACGGGAACTAAGCAAGTCTTATGGCAGTCCTGTCCCCAGCGAAGGACTTCTCCGGTCTGCCAATCAAGCACGGGTGCATGTCTCTGAAGCCAAGGTAGGCCTAATAAGAGGGCGTGAGAGAGTCCAGGCAGAACATGAAAGAAGATGCTCTCAGAGTGCAGCATTCCCACCTGCAGGGTTATGGATTCGGTGATGAGTTGGATGGGATGTGGTAAGAGGCCCCCATCCACGGCAGCGACAGATAAGGGTACAGCTAGAGGTTTAGTGGGAATGCGGTATTTCTCTACCAGACACTGAGAAATGAGATTTCCGGCAGCTCCAGAGTCAAGTTGGGCTAGTTCAAAATAACGGTTCTCCCCGCAGATGATAGAGACCGACAGCAACAGAGATGGAGAGGGTTTACTCTTGTCTAGGACGACCTCTCTGAGCGATCCTAGACACAGGCGTTTCCCGACCTCTCCGGGCAGGAACGGATCCGGTGCTCCTTACTGCCACAGTAGAAGCAGCTCCCCTCGGCTCGGCGTAACTCTTGACGGGTTTTGACCATCTTGGTCTGGTCGACCTGCATAGGCTCAGGTGAGTGCGCCTGGGTAGTAACGGGAGAAGTGACAGGTTTCTGGAAGGTAGGGGCTAGACGTGGAAACCTCCTCTCACGGGTGACCTCTTTGGCGCGCTCCTGGAACCGGATGTCAATCCGGGTGGCAAGTGTTATTAAGTCGTCGAGAGTGGTAGGAATGTCCCGACCGGCGAGTTCATCTTTAATACGGCCGGACAGACCCTCCCAAAAGACAGACACCAGGGCGTCGTTATCCCAGGCCAGCTCCGAAGCAAGGGTACGGAACCGTATGGCGTATTGGCCCACGGAGAGATTTCCTTGACGGAGGCGTAGCAGAGATGATGCGGATGAGGTCTTCCGTCCTGGTTCATTGAAGACTTTCCGGAAGGCCGTGAGAAAGGCTGGCAGGTTGGACACCAGGGGGTCTCCTCTCTCCCATAGAGGATTTAGCCAAGCCAGTGCCTCTCCCGTGAGATGGGACATGATGAAGGCTACTCTGGCTCGGTCGCTGGAAAACTGGTGTGTCAACAGTTCGAAGTGCAGAGTGCACTGGTTAATGAAGCCCTGTGCCTGGCTGGGATCTCTGCCAAAACGAGGAGGGGCGGAGAGGCGGGGACCGGGAAGAGATGCCATGGTGTTGATGGGCTGCGGCGGTGCCGGGGTAGTAAGTGTGCGAGTGGAGGCAGCTCCGGAAGAGGTAGTCAATGTGTCCAGGCGGGAGTTAACACCATGCAGGTGACTCAGGATGGACTCCTGTTGGGACCTCTGACGGGAAAGTTCATGACATAGGTCCGAGAGCGAGGGAGCTTGGGTGCCACCGGGTTCCATGGCCCGAGCAAACTGTAACGGGTCTGGGAGGTGGAACCTCTGAGCAACTATACTATTACTATTCCTTGTAAGGAAGCGGGTGGCTCCCAGGGAAGACGGGCAGGTAGTCACAGCAAGTGACAGGGACAGTCTCTGGGTAGAAGGGCAGGTAGTCACGGCAAGTGACAGGGACAGTCTCTGGGTAGAAGGGCAGGTAGTCACGGCAAGTGACAGGGACAGTCTCTGGGTAGAAGGGCAGGTAGTCACGGCAAGTGACAGGGACAGTCTCTGGGTAGAAGGACAGCAGGCAGGTGGCTGGTGAGCGCTCCCAGGTGAGCAGGCGAGAGTCTCTGGACAGGCAGGTGGTCACGGCAAGTGACGGCAGAACCTCCAGGTAGACTAGCAGACAGGTAGCAGGTGGATGCTCCCAGGTGAGCGGGCAAGAGTCTCTGGACGGGCAGGTGGTCACGGCAAGTGACGGCAGAGCCTCCAGGTAGACTAGCAGACAGGTAGCAGGTGGATGCTCCCAGTTGAGCGGGCAAGAGTCTCTGGACCGGCAGGTGGTCACGGCAAGTGACGGCAGAGCCTCCAGGTAGGCTAGCAGGCAGGTAGCAGGTGAGCGCTCCCAGGTGAGCGGGCAGGCTGGTCCATAGACAGACTGACAGGTGTCGGAAGGCAGACCGTCGGACCGCAGTCTTGCAAGCAGGTAAGCGGATATCAGGCAGGTATCAAGCAGGAATCTGGCAGGTGACTGGCAGGTAACAAGCAGGAATCTGGCAGGTGACTGGCAGGTAACAAGCAGGAATCTGGCAGGTGACTGGCAGGTAACTGGTAACGGGACCTGAGGGCTGAAGCAGAGTGAAGGCTTTGCAACAACATTGCTCGGGCACCTCCATTTTGGAGGGGGTACCTTATATATGGTGAAGTCCTCCGGCCATTGGCCGGGGACTCCTTAGGACGACGCGGCCCCTTTAAGAGAGGGGGAGCGCGCCCGCGTGCGCCCTAAGCACCGTGGCCGGGAAGCAGCGCACGCTGCCAGCAGAGCGGGAGGAAGACGCCGGGCACGGAGCGGAGAGGTGAGGGGAACAGCGTCCCTGCCTAGCAGGAGGACTACACATGTAAACACATGTAAACGCAGATCACAAAATCTTTCAGATGATCTTTTTTTTTTAACACTCAAATCCCCTATGGATATTTATGTTTACTAAAGGATTCCTTACCCATTCTTCTGACAGCTCTTCTTTAGGTATGGACACATACCGGCATCCGGCATAAAAACATCTGGAGACTTTTCCTTTTTCTGTGATATTGGATAATCTTGTTCATTTCTAACGCTTTAAATCTTTCAAATTCTTTCCGAAAAATGTATCATAAAGCGACTTCCTCAGGTCAGTTTTGCTTGTGGTTGTGTTACCATTATTTGTGCCAAATGTATCAAAGAGTTGCACGATGTTTGATAAATGTTTATGCAGCACTTCCATCTTTATTTATTCATTTTACTCACTTATATAGCATCAACCTATTCCGATGCGCTTTACAGACATTATCATTGCTGTCCCCATTGGGGCTCACAATCTACATTCCCTATCAGTATGTCTTTGGAGTGTGGGAGGAAACCGACGCAAACATGGGGAGAACATACAAACTTCTTGCAGATGTTATCCTTGGTGGGATTTGAAACCAGGATCCCAGTGCTGCAAAGCACCAATGCTAACCACTGAGCCACCGTGTATCTTTATCCACTGAGCCACCGTGTATCTTTATCCACTGAGCCACCGTGTATCTTTATCCACTGAGCCACTGTGTATCTTTACCCATTGAGTCACCGTGTATCTTTATCCACTGAGCCACCGTGTATCTTTATCCACTTTTAACGTCACCAGTCGTTCTTAGACCTGTGTAGCTTTCCAAGCCCAATTTCTAAAAGTTGCAAGAGTGCTGTAAAATAGGAAGCTGCACATTTTTGCGCAAAAATGATGCGTCACAAAATAGTTTCGTGTTTTTTTAACACCAAAAATTGATGTAAATTCCTCGCTACATTGCCCCTTTTCCAGCCAAATTTTGTAGAAAAAAAAAAAAAAGACAAGGTACAGACAGCGAAGTAAATTTGCCTACAGGAATGATTTTGATCTGGAGCGCATTGTACCCGGATACAGTCACTAGCGGGAATGTCAACCATCTTCTCAATTTGTTTCTCCACCCTCTCCGGATCGGCATTCTTCAAGTCTATCTAAAAGCAAAAGTATAAATACTAATTATTTATCAAAGCTGGACAAAATCTAGAAACCATATAATAAAACTGGCATAAAATATAGTGCTGAACAAGAGTTTAGGGAGAGATGTACAACTGGCACTGGCCTTTAGAAGGGATTGTGTAATCGCACAAAACTAGCAAAAATGTAAAGTGCCTGTAAAACAAGGAACGTGCAATTTACCTCTTAGTAAAAATCCTATTCTTTCTCAAGAACGGGAGGAATTTTAATTTCATGATTTTTTTTTAATCAAATAATTTTTATTGAAAAACTCCAAATACAAATTTTCCATCTTTCAAATAACATACATGACATAGTAATTCCATAGTATAAAACATGAACAAAGTATCTGAACTTCAATTCCCTAACCCACCCTAAACCCAAATCCCAACGCTCCAGAGAGAACCATTTTCAGAGCAGTTCTAGAATAACGGACTACAGCATTCGTAGAAGGGGGAAGAAGATAAAAAAGTGACTAACAAAGGGATAGCAGCGTTTTAATTTTATCATTTACTGCTTGATGCCTGAGCCGGGATGTGCACGCTTGAAAACTGTTGCAGGCTGCTGTAATCACAGGACACAAGCAAACAGCATGGCATTTCCTATCAGCAGGGAGGAAGTAAAGGGAACAGTAATGAAAGTCTCCTCCTACTCCGCTCCATAATGAAATGAACAGTGTGCATCCTACAAATGCGATGCATACAGCAAACAATTCATTTTCCATACACAGGTTTTGAGTTGACCACTGGATATACACATGTGTATAACTAATTACCAGAACTGGAAATCGAAAAAAAAGACGAGCAAGTTTGGGGTGAATCCTGCCTTCATTACTGCACAGCCGCTCATAGAGGGATCGGTGCTAGGAACAGCAGGAGTGCCGGCGATGTTCACAGATTTACCTGCTGCGGGACTGAAGGAGTCTGATAGTGTTCGGCTCTAAGCTTTTTACCTGGTTTACGACAGGAATAATTGAAAGCTGTGCTTCAAAGGCGAGGAAGAAGTTGGTCACCGTCTGCGCTTGAATACCCTTAAGGGGGGAAAAAAATATATATATACATATATACAAATACTGAAACATCTAAATGCATTAGAACATCAAACCTGGTGAAGCGGTAAATGACTTGTCCTCCAGGGATACAGGCTACTGTCATTCAGTAATTATTTAATAGGAATTTTACATTTTATCTGATCACCACGCTAGAATGTAAATGATGAAAACACAACACAACTCCTCACCATATGAAGATATTTTGTGTTTTATAGAACAGCATTTCTGTGGAATAACACAACTGATTTACTGTGTATGCACCATAGCCTTCATTTGATGTCACTTACTGTCACCTGTCACCTTGCCCCAACTCTGCAATCCCCAATATCAGTCCATGACCTCAATGGGGTCACTATAAAATTCTAAAGAGGACTGGTCATGTCTCTATTAGAAAATAGATAAACTTAGGATAGAAACAATATGAGCATATACCCTGCTATAAGTAAGTAAAAAGCAATAGTGAATATATATAATATAGGGTACTTAGTAAATATGGTTTTTGATTTAAAAAAAGCCATCCCACCCGCACCAAGGTGTACCCAGTCAGTTATGTGAAATATATAATAAAATACACTTTAGTACAATATTAGTGTTTTGTCCCTTTAAATCTGCTGCTACTTCTGTCACCATGGTAACTGCATTCATACTCGGCCAATAGGATTGCTCGGTTTGAATTTGGAAAAAAAAAAAAAAGTCCTATATCGTCAGTTTGTTCCTTCTCATCTGAGTGTGAAGACAGACACCTGCGATCAGCGAGAGATTATAGGTATAAGACGTGATATAATATAACGGACGGAGCCACATCCCATCACACGCACTCAGCGACCACAACTCACAGGAATCAGCACATTTACCAGACAATAAGTTATTATTCCCCAACACATGAGACACCAGTGGGGGGCGCCGCACTCGTTACATCTCCCATCTGGATGGATCCAGCGACGAGATCCTGATATTTCCCGCCAGCTCCGCTCCTCCATAGGGAATGGCCCAGATGCACGCAGAACGGACCGAAGTGTAATACTGCTAGAACTTTGCATGATATCACATCCTCCATATATACCACATAATAAAGGGGTGCTCCCACTGGGACAGGTCATCACCTATCCAGAGATCAGTGATAACTTGTTCCAACTAGACATCCCCTTTAATGGAAGAGATCACATCTCTAACAGTCAATACGCTATTCATTCCCAATCTTCCCTGGCCCCAGTAATGCCCCTGGGTATATCGCCAATATGAGCCAATCATCAAACCCTCTGCTGACTGTTCCCGATGTTTTATAGAGTTTGGAGACGTTGCTACAAGAGAAGATATCAGCGGACACCATGGGGGTGGAGTATTCTGCCAGCGATGGAGCAGGTAGTATCCACCAGTCTGTGATATCTGACCTTCCTCCATATTCTGCTCTTACATGCGTTTCTTCAGCTTTACCCCTTCCCGACATAACCAACTTATGTTTTTTTTCTGTTTTTTCCTCCGCTTTTTCCAAGGGCTATAACTTTTTGATATCTGTCCACATAGTGTGAGGTCTTGTTATTTTGTAGGATGAGCTGTCCTTATAAATGACACCATTCATTTACCACATAGTCCTAGAAAACGCGAAAAACATTTCAAGTGCAGTAAAAGTGCGAAAAAAAAAGCCTGACATTGTTTTTCTGGGAACGGTTTTAACGGCGCACATTGTGTGGTAAAAATGACCTGGTAATAGGATCCTACTCCTCAGTGTGATTACAGCAAGACCAAACTTCTCCAATAGTTTTGGCAAAAGAAAAAAACTTTTTTTTGATGCTGTCACCATTTTTTCTGAGACCCGAAACATTTTCAGTTTCCGGGTTGATGGAGCTGTGTGGGGGCTTATTTTTTGAAGGGCAAGAGGACTTTATTGATAACATTTTGGGGCACATATGTCATGGTCATCGCTTCTTACAGGATTTTCTGCAGTATTGAGGCGAACGAAAAAATGCAATTTTGTCTTTTTGAATTTTTTTCTGTGTTCACTGATCGTTTTTTTTTTTTATATTTTGATAGATTGTATTTCTCTGAAAGAGACCATACCACAAAATGTGTATATTTTTATTATCTTTATTTTTAGTGGGAGGGGAGTTGAACGTGTGGGGTTTTAATAAATATATATATACTTTTTTTCACTGTATTTGTATACATCATCTGATTGCTTGTGCTATATACAGCGATACCACAGTAATGCTCCATATAGCAAAACCACGGTCTTCTTTACAGCCCAAATGAAGCTTTATGATGACAGGCACGGAGGCTTCAGCAGACCCCCGGATGTCATAGCAGTCCATCGGCGCCCTATGATCGCGTCACAGGAGCGCCGGTGGGCGCATGGAACGACGCGTCCCAATGCTGGCGCGCTGTTAATGCTGCTGTTAGAGATTGACAGCAGCACTGAACAGGTTAACAGTGGTGGGCAGATCTTCGCTCCACTCGCAGCTGTTAGAGGCAGGTCCTGGTTGTTTGTCACAGCCATTATCTGCCATGTACGGGGCGAGCTGACCCTACTCCATACACCCGCTACTGACTTATACCATACATGTACGGCAGATGTTGGTAAGGAGTTAAAGCGGTTGTCCAGCTTTGGGGCCATTTTTTTTTACTTTAATGCAAGTATTTGGGGCTAAAATTGATTTCTGTAATTGAGTTTCATTAAAAATGTTGCCTTCTGTAGCATCTGTGCTGCACTGTCTATTGCTGGCTGCAAAATTAGCTAACTGAGAATCTATCAGTGAGCTCCTTAGTCTTAAGGGAGAGTTTGTACATCTTTCATCTGTTTTTTTTTTCCTGAGTGCCTATTAGCTGATCTATGCCCAAAGAAAACACAAAACTTGAATGTGCAGGGAAACAACAAGTCTGTAATAGCCAGTGAAAAACACTTAATGAAACCTAAATGTAAAAAATTACTTTTAGTAGTAAATACATGGACATGAGAAAATATACACTGCTCAAAAAAATAAAGGGAGCACTTAAACAACAGAATATAACTCCAAGTAAATCAAACTTCTGTGAAATCAAACTGTCCACTTAGGAAGCAACACTGATTGACAATCAATTTCACATGCTGTTGTGCAAATGGAATAGACAATAGATGGAAATTATTGGCAATTATCAAGACACACTCAATAAAGGAGTGGTTCTGCAGGTGGAGACCACAGACCATATCTCAGTACCAATGCTTTCTGGCTGATGTTTTGGTCACTTTTGAATGTTGGTTGTGCTTTCACACTCGTGGTAGCATGAAACGGACTCTACAACCCACAGAAGTTGCTCAGGTAGTGCAGCTCATCCAGGATGGCACATCAATGCGAGCTGTGGCAAGAAGGTTTGCTGCGTCTGTCAGCGTAGTTCCAGAGGCTGGAGGCGCTACCAGTAGACATGCCAGTACACCAGGAGACGTGGAGGGAGCCATAGGAGGGCAACAACCCAGCAGCAGGACCCCTACCTCCGCCTTTGTGCAAGGAGGAACAGGAGGAGCACTTCCAGAGCCATGCAAAATTACCTCCAGCAGGCCACAAATGTGCATGTGTCTGCATAAACGGTTAGAAACCGACTCCATGAGAGTGGGATGAGGGCCAGGCGTCCACAGATGGGGGTTGTGCCCAATGCCAGACCTTATGTGGCTGGAGAGTGTCAGCAGTTCCTGCAAGATGAAGGCATTGAAGCTATGGACTGGCCCGCCCGTTCCCCAGACCTGAATCCCATTGAGCACATCTGGGACATCATGTCTCACTCCATCCACCAACGTCACGTTGCACCACAGACTGTCCAGGAGTTGGTGGATGCTTTAGTCCAGGTCTGGGAGGAGATCCCACAGGAGACCATCCGCAACCTCATCAGAAGCATGTCCAGGCGTTGTAGGGAGGTTATACAGGCACGTGGAGGCCACACACAATACTGAGCCTCATTTTGACTTGTTTTAAGGACATTACATCAAAGTTGGATCAGCCTGTAGTGTGTTTTTCCACTTTAATTTTGGGGGTGACTCCGAATCCAGGCCTCCATTGGTTAATAAATTTGATTTCCATTGATGATTTTTGTGTGATTTTGTTGTCAACACATTCAACTTTGTACAGAACAAAGTATTCAATGAGAATATTTCATTCATTCAGATCTAGGATGTGTTATTTGAGTGTTCCCTTTATTTTTTTGAGCAGTGTGTATATATAATATAAACAATTACTGCAGCTTTAATGCTATTTATTACGTCTCAGGAGGAGGACGGAAGAGGAAGAGGACGGAAGAGGCGGAGGACGGAAGAGATGGAGGACGGAAGAGGCGGAGGATGGAAGAGGAGGAGGACAGAAGAGGAGGAGGACGGAAAAGGAGGAGGACGGAAGAGGAGGAGGATGGAAGAGAAGGAGGACGGAAGAGGCGGAGGATGGAAGAGGCGGAGGATGGAAGAGGCGGAGGACAAAAGAGGCAGAGGACGGAAGAGGGGGAGGACGGAAGAGAAGGAGGACCGAAGAGGAGGAGGACGGAAGATGAGGAGGACGGAAGAGGAGGAGGACGTAAGAGGAAGAGGACGGAAGAGGAGGAGGACGGAAGAGGCGGAGGACAGAAAAGGCGGAGGACGGAAGAGGCGGAGGACAGAAGAGGCGGAGGACAGAAGAGGCAGAGGACAGAAGAGGAGGAGGACGGAAGAGAAGGAGGACGGAAGAGGAGGAGGATGGAAGAGGAGGAGGACGGAAGAGGAGGAGGACGGAAGAGGAAGAGGACGGAAGAGGAGGAGGACGGAAGTGGAGGAGGATGGAAGAGGAGGAGGACAGAATAGGAGGAGGAGGACAGAACTGCACCTTAAGATCCCTAGGGGGAAAGGGATGGTAGTAATATAGTGGTAGTATATCCATATTAGTGTAATATGAGTAATAATACTAGTGATAATAGTAAGAAAGTAATAAAATAACAGTAGTAATAGTAGTAGGTAGAATAGCAGTGTGATCCAGGGTCCTAGGACTGATCGCCTTTTCTCGGGGTCAAGAAGGAATTTTTCCCCTGTGACACAAATTGGCTGAAGGTGTCCTGGGGTTTTTGCCTTCTTCTGGATCAACACTGTAGGTATAGGGCAGTATTAGTAGTGTTAGGAAAGAAGAATAATACTGTAATAACATAGCACAATGTAATAGTAACCATATCAAATAGATTTATAAAAACAAATTAAAATAACTCCAGTAGTACAATAATTAGTGTAATATTATACAACTTGTAATAACATTATTAGGTTTGATCCAGGGTCCTAGGACTGATCGCCTTTTCCCGGGGTCAAGAAGGAATTTTTCCCCTGTGACACAAATTGGCTGAAGGTGTTCTGGGGTTTTTGCCTTCTTCTGGATCAACACTGTAGGTATAGGGCAGTATTAGTAGTGATAGGAAAGAAGAATAATACTGTAATAAGATAGCACAATGTAATAATAACCATATCAAATAGATTTATAAAAACAAATTAAAATAACTCCAGTAGTACAATAATTAGTGTAATATTATATAACTTCTAATAACATTATTAGGTTTGATCCAGGGTCCTAGGACTGATCGCCTTTTCCCGGGGTCAAGAAGGAATTTTTCCCCTATGACACAAATTGGCTGAAGGTGTCCTGGGGTTTTTGCCTTCTTCTGGATCAACAGCTTTAGGCATAGGGATTTTAGTAATACCATTATTAGAATCACAAGATTAATAAAAAAAAATTAGAATTACATTTTTTTAATTAGTTTTATAACAGTTACAATTAATTGCATTAATGCAATAATAATAAATAGTAAAAATGGTGGTAATAATAATAATACAAAAAACTAGTCCCAGTTAGTAAGTTAGTGTAATGTTAGTGTAGGGACCCATCTGAAGAGGTCGCCTTGACGTTGGCAGATGGGCTCGCACAATTTGCTCAAAATGTGCGCTAAGAACCTCATATTTCTATGTACAGGAGATCTAGCAGTAATACCATTCAGGAGATAGATATCTGTGTACACACATTTTGTTATATACTTTTGTGCAGCACACAGGGCAGGTATACAGGTACAGGGCGAGAGTGTTACAGTGATATTATAACTCGGCCTTAAGGATAAAATGCTGATAACTACAGATCCTGGAAACACATCCGAAACTAGACCTTGTAAGTAACTGGTTCCCAGCTAGTGGTAAATATGTACAGGGCAGTCCGGTACCAAGACCTGCTCTATAGGACACATTATCATCAGGCAGGTCCTTACAAGATCTGCGGCAGAAGTGTGGCTGTGTAACACAGTCCTGCTCCTGCCTCAGCTGCCCACAGTGGAGCCAACCTTGATCCTGGCAGCTTAATCCATTGTATGACACAGTAGGGGGCTTCCACAGCATTTAGGCACTTTAGACAGGAGAGGGAGGCATGATCATGGTGCCAATGAGTTTCTATGGCAGCTGAGATCTAACAATGGACCCCATGACGGCCATCTTACTGCTCCTATTAGACCCCGGCTGAGGAAAGGTCTATGAGGACACCGGTCAGACTTATGTCGCCTGCTCTGCACATATTAGAAATACCTAGGGCTGATTAGTTTGCCATTTGTAAATCTGATCCAGCAGCGCTGGGCTACCACTGACGTGATCAGGGTTATTGAGCTCCTAGATTGGGCAGAGGAGCTCAGTATTCAGGAGGAGCTGGCCGAGGAGAGCAGAGCAACTTGCATGGGGCTGCTGCACAAGAAGCAACTCACAAGGTGGAGATTTACCCGGAGACGCTGTGCTCGAGCTATGATCTGCTGTGCAGGCTGCATAGTAGATGCCTCGAAGGACCCTAACTTCACCCCTAACAGGCACAGCAGAGCTCGGACGGCTGCAAGTGAACGGAGAGCGGCTGATTAGTAACTGCTGCGTCTCCTGCAGCTCAGATAAGAGCCGCACAGAGCGGGGGTTCAGTAATGATGAATATGGGAAGTGTCCGCCCCTCACATGCCCTATATGCGGCCTCCAGAGGTAAAGTCTCCCCTGTAACCAGCGCCTCCTCCCACCTTCTCTGCTGGCATGCTCCATTACTTAAAGGGGATGTCTGAAGAAAACAAGTTATCACTTATCCATGACGCGCCCCCTGGGACATATTCCTTTTTTGAGGGGAATACCCGGCACCGGATCAGATGGGGGGGGTTGTAGTCTCCGAGCGGCTGTGACCCGGTCCCGTGCCCAGGGCGTCAATCTCAGTGTGATGTGGCAGTTCTACAGATGTTACTAAAGTTCTTTTGTGTCGACTACGCCACCCGTTGTGATGCGGTCACTGTGGCCGCCGCTGCAGCAGAGTCCGCTGAGGCTGATGGTGGGTGCGCAGCTTGGTGGGATAACCCCCAACGGGAGGGGTATAGCCTCAGAGGGGACAGGCGCAGAGGATGGGGGTTGTGGTGGTGTAGTGCAGACGGCAGTGAAGACAGAGTCGGGTTGTGCAGTTAAGGGTGTTTACTTACTGCAGATGTTGTACTGGTCACTCCAGCTGCTAGTGACCACCCGAGCCGTGCTGCGTCCACCAGGTCCTGGATCCAGCCAACCCCCAAACAAGTCCGGAGCGTGGCCCTGAGCTCTCCCTCTGTCCTTTCTTCAGCCGTCCCCACCAGTGATCCACCTAGGTCCAGCTCCCTCGGGCCTTCTGTTGGGACACCCTTGGCCCTGGGTTCCCTGACCCTTCATGTGGTGTGCCTTCGGGGTGAATGTGGTGGGTGACCGTGACAGACACTGCCCACGGTCTCCGGTCTCTGGCTGGGAATTGTTTTTACCCCCACCAGCTTGGGTTCCGGTACCCTGATGCTGACTCCTCACCCGGTGCTCTGATTTGGGTTCTTGGGTCCCTTCTCTTCTGTGCTCTGGGTCTTTCTCTTTTCTCCTCTCTCACTCTGGGTCTTGGTCTTTCTTCTCTCCTCTCCTAACTTGTTTTCTGCAGCTGATCCTCTCTGCATCTGACTCTCTGCGTCTGACCCTGATTCTAGTTGGTGCCCACCTTATATACACCCTCTATGTGTGAGCTCAGGTGACCAGCACTCAATGAGCTCCTAACTTTACCCAGGCTGCTCCCCCTATCTGCCCCTACACTACATGGGATGTTCCACCCCCCTCCCACTCCAGCCAGGAACAGACTCGGTCGTACCTGCACATTTCTAAGTGGGAGTACCGTCGGCCTGTTCCTCGGAAATGGGATGTGTGTAGTGCATGCAGCCTACCGAGCTCAGTTCCACTCTCCATCCTTACCCGGGAGTGGAATATCACACCTCTGGGTTGAGGTGCAATACCCCTGTAGCAGCCGAATCCTCAGGGTGCTACATTCCCCCCTGGTAAATCACAGCACGTCCTCGGGCTGTAAGACATAAAATATCACCAAAACATACAATTTTTTTCATGTAAACATAATAAAACATATAAAACATTATATATATATAAAACTTTTCATATAAACATTCTCGTCGTCTCTTGTTTCAGGTTCCTCCTCCGGACACTGTGCAACGTGTGTCCGGGAAAAGTGCGACAGTCTCTTTGAAAAACTGGTTTTCCTATAAAACCGGTAGGGGGCGCTTTAGGACGCGCAACTATTTACAAGGGAAGTTGGCCGCTCTCAGTCCTCGGCCAGGTAGAGGGAAGGGAATGGCTGCTCACAGTCCTCAGCCTGTGGGATTAAGGGGTTAACGGGTAAACAGTTCACTGGTCCCAACGGGGACTATTTTAGCAGCAACGGTTCACTGTGCCCCGACGGGCAACTATATACAGTCTCTATTCCCGTCCTCAACGACGGCTCCCTCCTGCTTTTTCTTAGTGATACGGTGTTGCTTCAGACCCGTCCGGGTCCTCTGGCTCCTCCTCCCCGTACCGCAACTCCTCCTCCGTCAAGCGGTGTACGTGGAGGGCGTAAGGTCCTTTGGCACACTTGTGCCGGGTGAAAGTGACCTCGTCTCCGACGTAGAGGTCACGGCCTTTGTGACCTTCCGGCAGGTGGGACTCGACGTCTCTGCGGGTCACAAAAACGTCACCGCGGTTGTTACGGTCCCGAATAAAGCCCCACCCATGCTGCGGGTTGAACTTTATCACCGTCCCGATGGTGCGGGGACAGTGCGCTGCACGGGGGTTCCTCCTAGTCCGGCTCTTCTGCTCCGCACTCCGGATTTGGGCCTGTTGTTCTCTGACCCGCCTCTCCTCCCGTTCTCTCGTAAACTCTGCTAGCTGCTGACGACAACACTCAGTACGCTCAGCGGCGACTGCCCGAGTTTCCTGAGTGAACCCCATTAAATCTTCTCCGGTGGGGTCCCACTCAAACTGTGCTTCCGCTAGCGGGGGCGAGATCCGTGCCACGGGCTTCGGAGCCGGAATCAGGGGTTCATCCAGGGGTCTTAGTCTCTGCTGCCGTTCCAGCTCATGGTATCCTTCGGGCCAGATGAAGGGCCGCCCGTCCGGCCATGTGAGCTGGCTGAAGAGGTCCTCCCCCAGGTGTGACACCCTTGGTATTGCGGGCGCGGGCGCGGTGGTGGTGGCGCCCGGGTTGCCCAGGCCTTGCGGCCAGGCCTGGGGCACCTGGAAGGTGAAGGGCACCGTTAGGACGGCGGCGCCCTGGGCTACCTGGCCTTGCGGCCAGGCCGGAGGCTCCGCGGAGGTAGGGGGCGCTGTTGGTGATGCGGCGCCCGGGGGTACTAGGCCTTGCGACCAGGCTGGTGGTATTTCCTGCTTTGTCACGCTCCGGGTCGAGGCGCGTGACGTCACAGGGGTCGCTGCGGCGGCTTCCGGTCGGGGCCTAGTCCATAGCGGTGACGTGGCGGCTACGGGCACAGCAGGGGGACTTTCGGGCTCTGCGACGGGGAGCTGGGGCAGGTGAGCGGTGTCACGGCTTGGGGTATAGGCGTCCCCTTTACCTGCCTCCATGCGTTCGGCTCCCTCCTCGGCGCCGTCTCCGGCCTTGGGTCCTCCCGCGCCATCCTCAGAGGCGGTCTGCTTCCTCTTCCAGGGTAGCGTGCTCCGTTGACTGGTCTCTGCTTGCTGGGCCATCTCCCGGCCCCACTCCGCCAGTATCTCGCGCTGTACCCGGGCCATCCTCCGTGCGAGGCCCTCCAGGGCAGTTTGTGCACACTCCCGGTCTCGGGGGAGCTGCGCTAAGATCTCCGCTAGACCTAGCGGGGTTGTGGACTCTAGCAGGCTCCTGACCATCGGGTCGGTGCTGCTCTGCTCTGCTTCCGGCAGGCTCCTGGCCAGCGGGCCGGTGCTGCTCTGCCCTCCTTCCTCGGTCTCTAGCAGACTCCTGGCCAGCGGGCCGGTGCTGTTCTGCTTTCTCTCCATCTCCGGGTAAGCTCCTCCGTTACTCCTCGTTAGACCTCTTGCCTCCGGGTGCGCTCGCTCCAGACTGCTCCAAGCGACACCCATCTTTTCTCTTCTCTTTCGTCTCCTCCCACTTCGAGGGCGGTCCCGGGGCCACTGGGTGACTGTCAGCTCCAGGGGCAGTTCTTTCACGCTGACAGACACCTCCAGCATCACAGTCTCTGTTGGTGGGGGCGGTTTCCACTTTTGGCGCCATTTTCTGTCCTGGCCCACGATGGGAGGTGGCCTCTTGCCCTCCTTTGGCACGCCCATAATGGCGTCCGCTGCTCTTCCAAGGCGGGAAATCTGCGGTTTTGGCGGGAAGCGTCGCCCAGTGGCGGGAAACTCTGCAGATGGCGGGAACAAGTTGGAAATGGCGGACAATCGGCGGGAAACGACTGGTGATGGAGTCCGATGGCGTGGACCCTCCGGAACCGGCGGGAGACTTCTTTCTGAGGTAAACTTGCACTTTTCTTCAGGCACGCAGTACCCGGGTGTTGCGGGCACGTAATCCTGCCGACTACGCCAAAGTTGACGCGCCCCCTGGGACATATTCCTTTTTGAGGGGAATACCCGGCACCGGATCAGATGGGGGGGGTTGTAGTCTCCGAGCGGCTGTGACCCGGTCCCGTGCCCAGGGCGTCAATCTCAGTGTGATGTGGCAGTTCTACAGATGTTACTAAAGTTCTTTTGTGTCGACTACGCCACCCGTTGTGATGCGGTCACTGTGGCCGCCGCTGCAGCAGAGTCCGCTGAGGCTGATGGTGGGTGCGCAGCTTGGTGGGATAACCCCCAACGGGAGGGGTATAGCCTCAGAGGGGACAGGCGCAGAGGATGGGGGTTGTGGTGGTGTAGTGCAGACGGCAGTGAAGACAGAGTCGGGTTGTGCAGTTAAGGGTGTTTACTTACTGCAGATGTTGTACTGGTCACTCCAGCTGCTAGTGACCACCCGAGCCGTGCTGCGTCCACCAGGTCCTGGATCCAGCCAACCCCCAAACAAGTCCGGAGCGTGGCCCTGAGCTCTCCCTCTGTCCTTTCTTCAGCCGTCCCCACCAGTGATCCACCTAGGTCCAGCTCCCTCGGGCCTTCTGTTGGGACACCCTTGGCCCTGGGTTCCCTGACCCTTCATGTGGTGTGCCTTCGGGGTGAATGTGGTGGGTGACCGTGACAGACACTGCCCACGGTCTCCGGTCTCTGGCTGGGGATTGTTTTTACCCCCACCAGCTTGGGTTCCGGTACCCTGATGCTGACTCCTCACCCGGTGCTCTGATTTGGGTTCTTGGGTCCCTTCTCTTCTGTGCTCTGGGTCTTTCTCTTTTCTCCTCTCTCACTCTGGGTCTTGGTCTTTCTTCTCTCCTCTCCTAACTTGTTTTCTGCAGCTGATCCTCTCTGCATCTGACTCTCTGCGTCTGACCCTGATTCTAGTTGGTGCCCACCTTATATACACCCTCTATGTGTGAGCTCAGGTGACCAGCACCCAATGAGCTCCTAACTTTACCCAGGCTGCTCCCCCTATCTGCCCCTACACTACATGGGATGTTCCACCCCCCTCCCACTCCAGCCAGGAACAGACTCGGTCGTACCTGCGCATTTCTAAGTGGGAGTACCGTCGGCCTGTTCCTCGGAAATGGGATGTGTGTAGTGCATGCAGCCTACCGAGCTCAGTTCCACTCTCCATCCTTACCCGGGAGTGGAATATCACACCTCTGGGTTGAGGTGCAATACCCCTGTAGCAGCCGAATCCTCAGGGTGCTACATTCACAGGCTCGGTGATCACTTACTGATCGTGGGGTCTGACCGCTGCGAGCCATCGTCTGATCGGGAAGGAGTGGAAAGTCAGGGATCAACTGCAGCTCCATTCATTCTCTATGGGGCTCCGGAAAAGCCGAGCTCAGCGCTTGAATGCCACATAGGGAATGAATGGAGCGGATCCTGGAGTAATAACATGTCCTCCTCTCCTCAGCTTTCTGTCTGTGTAAGTGGCTCAGCCCTTGTCTCCCCTTCTGCTCCGGCTTCTGTGCTGGTCCTTGTGAGGAAGAGGAAACCCTCTGCCCTTCTGCTCCGGCTTCTGTGCTGGTCTCTGTGAGGAAGAGGAAACCCTCTGCCCTTCTGCTCTCAGTCCTCTGCGACTTTTCACAATCGCTCAGTGCACCCATTATATGTAATAAGGATCATTCTTCATCCCTTGTCCAGCTTTCATCCCCCCCAGTCTGACCAGCGGACAAGATAATAAATATGTGAGTGGAAGGTTCACAATTATTAGATGTGTTGTGAATAGTCTCCACAGCATTATCCGGAGAAAACTGCAGGGTGACCGCTTGTGAAACCAGCACAAAATCCAGCGGACAGCGCTTCCCTGCCCCCCGCCGGTCTCTGTATCCTGGCATTCAGCTATTCCATTTGGTGCTTATTCTGGAAGGAAAACAAAAATGTGATGTTCTTACACAGACGCCTGAAGACGCGACGTTCGCAGCTTTTCATCATCCATGTTGGGCTGTTGTATGACGTGTGGATTACTCTGCTTGTTGGATTCTTGCATTACCACAAACACTGCCTTTATTTTGTGATTTCTGTGCCGCTTCCCACTTCTATTGGCACTGTGATATATCAGCACGTGAGGGCTGCCACAATCATGTGTCAATAGGTTTTTGCTGGAGGCCGTGATATAGAGACCATCCTGGACCAGGGAGGAGTTGGTACAGAAGCACCTAGAGAGGGGGGTATAGGGGCTTCATTTCAATTTTAAACTTAGCTGGATTGTGTTTAGCTACAAGAATGGAAAGTAAAATAATAAAATCTTAATTTTTTTTTTCTATTTGGCAAAATCGTCCATCAGAGGTTTGGCCACTACCGAAAAGTTTTTGATGAACTTACAGTAGTAGCTGGTGAAACCCAAAAAACTTTGTAACGCCTTTAAGTCTTGAATATAATACCAATCCAGTACCGTCCGGACTTTGGCCAGATCCATGCAAAAACGGTGAATGATAAGAACTAACCCTGAATGGAGAACATACATTTCTCTGGTTTGACAAATAATTTATTATCTTTGAGTATCTGTAAGACCTGCCTGACATGTACCTGATGTGACTGGAGGTAAATAAATTAATATGTCATCAAGATTGGTTTGTTGTGATCTACCTGCCAGATGACTAAAAATGTCACTAACAGTGTTGAAAGAAAGCGGGAGCATTAGTCAACCCAAATGCCATCACAAGCTTTTCATAGTGCCCCTCAGGAGTATTGAAGGCCATCTTCCACTCATCTCCTCAATGTGAATGAGATTATAAGCCCCCCTAAGGTCTAGTTTAATCAAATCGTAGGAGCCAAATTTTTTTCTAAAGAGGTCGGGGATGAGAGGGAGAGGATATGCATCCCAGACCGTGATCCGATTAAACTCGCGAAAATCAAGGCGGGGGCGCAACCCCCAGTCTTTTTTTTTGACAAATAAAAACCCCACTGCAACGGGAGATGAAGAACGTCTTATATGGCCCAATGGTAGACTGACTGACCATGCTGTTCTGAACTGCCACCCTAAGATGGCTTCCCATTATATACCTACTGTATAAGTGCTCCCTCTAACGGCTTCCTCCACCCACACCCAGGGACAGGGCTCAGCAGCTGCACTCTGCATGTTGGATGCAGGTGTTTTGGGGGGTTCCGTGCAGCACTCCCATCTTACCTGAGTGAAGGGAGACACCACACTCTGGGTGAGGTGCAGTACCGCTGTGGCGACTGAACACTCAGGGGCGCCACATTCCCCCCCCCCCCGGTAAAACACAGCACGTCCGCGGGCTGGAACAGAGCAAAACCAGGCATAACTGACATGCAAAATTTTTAAGATGCATCCGCATATAAGACCATAAAACAACATTTCTTCCCTTTATGGGAGGCACATTTCTTTTAACGTTACTGGTTACATTATAAAACATCATAAGAGTATTGTCATATAAAACAATTTTCAAGACAGTTCCAGCACCAGGGTGCAACAGTAGCAGCATGAGGGACCCGTCCACAAACCCTCAACGTAGGCCTTGGGCATGGCTGCAGGGCATAGACGATCCAATCCTGGACCTCGTCTTCCGCCACGCCAAACGGGTTTTTGTTCTGAGGTATATTTGTAATTATAAAACCAATAGGATGCACTTTAAGAAGTGCTAAACTATGTACAATGTCAACGTCCGGCTTCTCACAGTCCTCAGCCTGTCAGTCTCTGTACCCTGACGGGTAACTGGGTAGCAAACATGAAGTCAACTGCACCCTTCCGGGCAACTTATGTACAGTCCAGTTAACTAAAACAGTTTAACAGTGGGGCCCCCTCCGGGGGAACCCCTGGTTTCTGCAGGCTGACCCAGCCTGGTCATCAGCCTCAGGCTGCAGGGGGACCAGGGATGGAGCAGCGCCAGCCGCATTTGGGAAAGGGACATCACTCCTACCTGCTCCCGCGACTGCGTCAGCTCGGCCTGACACCTCCCGGTCTTTACGCAGCTTCTCTCCACCTCCTCTCCTCTTTCGGGGGCGGTCCCATGGCACTTTGCTGTCGGTCACTCCCTGTGTCGGCCTCCCCGCTTTGACGGACACATCTATGCGGACAGTCACTGTTGCAAGGGGCAGGGCCTGCTTTTGGCGCCATTCTGGGACTCGGCCCACGACGGGAGGTTCCATTCTGTTGTTCTTTAGCACGCACATAATGGCGCCCGTTCTTCTGGGGCGGGCGCCACATTCAAGGCAGAAAACACTTCTTTAGGCGCACATTACCCGCAGATGGCGGGCTGGTCACGTATCCTGTTCGTGACGCCAAGTGGTGACTCGCTGCCCCCTGGGCCGCGGGGCACACGGCAGCCGGGCCTTATGGCTGCTTTGGGGAATATCACGGTGGCTGGCCCGGGGCGGTCAGTTCAAAAGGGATTATTTATAGGATTTGTCGTGAAGCCACCTGTGGTGTCTGGTAAGGATCACCAGTGCTGCAACAGTCCTCTGAGGCAGATGTTAGGGCAGCTAGAGATGGAACGGCTCCCCACAGGCCTCAGGGCAGTGTAAATTGATGGAGGGTGCGCTGGGCGTTGTAGTGCAGGGAGGGAAATGGCACCAGTGAAGGAATAGACGGCGGCAACTCAGTGCAGTCGTCCAAGATTTTTATTCACAGTTCTTCAGGAAACACACAAGTGCACGTTACAGGTGAAGGCCTCCCACGTTGCGCCGTGGTCACCCTGGCAGGGGTTCAATCCTTCCTCAGGAAGTTTAGGAATGCTTGGCAGAACCCCACTTTCTCGTGTTCCTACTTTGACCGTCTTCACACTAGGTCCTTCTCCCTGCTGCCCTGCGCTGCCCACTCTCAATCCCGCTCGGGTATGCTGAAGTCCTTCCTATACGTCGGATCCGGGACCAACCTGACCCCCTGGAGATTAGAATGCAGCAACCGATCCCTCTGTCTTCTGACAGATGCGGGGTGTACGGGTGCTGTCCTGCACGCGCCGTACCCCTGGGATCCCTTCTTAGAATGGAGCCTACTGACTGACCATTCTGTTCTCAACTGCCACCCTAAGATTGCTTCCCATTATATACCTACTGTGTGCTCCTTCTAACTGCTTCCTCCACCCACACCCACTACTGGTTCCCCCTACCTTTGGGTTTCCCCCACTCCAGCCAGGGACAGGGCTCAGCAGCTGCGCTCTGCATGTTGCCCTTCCAGCCGGTCTGAAGCAGTGTAATGTTGGATGCAGGTGTTTTGGGGGGTTCTCTGCAGCACTCCCATCTTACCTGAGTGAAGGGAGACACCACACCTCTGGGTGAGGTGCAGTACCTCTGTGGCGACTGAACCCTCAGGGGCGCCACATGCCCACGATGCAGAAATGCTCCGGATTTTTCCTGAGTGTTTCTGCATCTCCCTGGCAGAAAAAACGCATGCAGATTTTACATGCGTTTTTCCTGCCAGGGACAAACGTAAGTGAAGCGTTTTTCACATGCATGTCCGCATGCGGGTTGTCAACTGCTTTCCAAGTGATTTTAGCATCACTTGGAAAGTGCTTGACAACTTGGTCACGCTATATAAATCCTTGCAACCGACCAAGTTAATAGTTGAAAAAAAGAATAAAAATGGTAAAAAAAGAAAAATAGAATTAGACTTACCGGTAATTCTGTTTCTAAGACCCTCCACGACAGCACACCTGGAGGTAGCCTCCCCATCCTAATTAGGGACAGGAAAACAAGATGTTAAATAGCCCCTCCCTGCTACAATCCCCAGTGTTTTCAAAGGACCACACAGTATGAATGCTCTAAATATTTATTAACACTAAGGATTTTTCCAATCAATAAAGAGATGGAGGGAACTACCCATGCTGTTGTGGAGGGTCTTAGAAACCGAATTACTGGTAAGTCTAATTCTATTTTCTCCAATCCCCTCCATGACAGCACACCTGGAGTAATACCAAAGAATGAATTTTAGGGAGCGACAACAGCCTGAAGGACTTTCCTTCCAAATGCTAAGTCTCTATTAGATATTACATCTAGTCTATAATGTTTAGCAAAGGTATGGACAGACGACCATGTAGCTGCCCGGCAAATCTGCTCAATGGATGCACTAGCTTTTTCCGCCCAGGAGACCGACATAGCTCTAGTAGAAAGAGCTTTCAAGGATTCCAGAGGAGGCAAATCTTGAACTATGTATGTTTCACAAATTGCTTTCTTAATCCAATTTGCTAGCGTATTTTTGCAATTTTCTTTCCTTTATTGGGGCCTCCATATTGGACAAATAGGTTCTGATCCTTCCTCCAGGTTTCAGTCTGCCTCAAATAGCGGATTATAGTCCTTCTTACATCCAACGCGTGGAATTCTTCTTCCTTGCTATTTGATGGATTTTGACAGAATGACGGAAGAATTATGGGCTGAGACATATGAAAATTAGACGACACTTTAGGTAGAAAAGAAGGATCCAACTGGAGGATGATCCTGTCCTCCAAAATACGACAATAAGTCTCTCTGATAGACAGGGCTTGGATTTCACTCACTCTTCTGGCTGTAGTCAGAGCTACAAGCAATGCCGCTTTCCAAGACAATTTGTCTATGTGTGCCTCGGCTATTGGCTCGAAAGGATGCATAGTTAGACCTCTAAGAACTATGTTGAGATCCCAAGGTGGAACTATTTTAGCTCTTGTTGGATTAATCCGAGAAGCAGCTATCATGAACCTCTTAATCCATCTGTTTTGGGCCAAATCAGCATCAAAATAGGAACATAAAGGCGAGACTTGGACCTTCAGCGTGCTTGGTCTTAATCCTTTAGACAGACCGTTCTGTAGGAAATCCAAGATTCTGGCCACGTCAGGCCGAAAGGGATCTAATGGACGAGGCTCATACCATAGCTTGAAAGCTTTCTAGATTTTTCCATAGATGGAATTTGTGACTGGTTTTCTGCTTTTCTGCAGTGTATGTGACTCGCCCCCAGGGGTGTCGCGGGGCACCCGGCAGCCGGGCCTAAGACTGCCTGCGGGGATTATCGCGGTGGCTGGCCCAGGGCGGTCAGTGCCAAAAGGAATTATTTGTAGGGAATTTGTCGTGACGCCACCTGTGGTGTCTGGTGAGGATCACCAGCGCTGCAACAGTCCTCTGAGGCAGATGTCAGGACAGCTTGAGATGGAACGGCTCCCCACAGGTGCAGCAGGCCTCAGGGCAGTATAAATGATGCAGGTTGCGCTGAGCGTTGTGGTGCAGGGAAAGCGATGGCACAGCAGGAGTAACGGACAGAGACAGGGGATTTGCTTCATTACCTTTACTGGTACAGCTGTTAGGTACGGTCCAGGGTACTCCAGATGAAGGGCGCACTTTTGGACTTCTCCCCAGGGAGCGGGTATAGGGCCTCCTGATCCGTGTCTGTCCCTATGTATGCTCCTGGCCAGCCTGCAACTGGGCATAGCTTATGTGTCCTGCTTTTACTTCACCAGATGCTCAAAAACAGGACCTCTGGTTGGTAACCACTTTCCCTGGACGTCGGGGCCTTCGTGGTTCCTGATCCTGTGTGTGTCTAGCCTTCAGGTTTGCCAGGGACTTGTAGTCCTCCTGGGATTCCGGTTATCCCCACTGGGTGTAAAGGGTCCCTGTAGGCGCGGACCCGGTGTCCGGTAGATATAACGGGGTGAGCTTATTGTGCTCCTCTGCCCCCTTGGTTTCACTCCCCTTTTTCTCCTTGCTGTCGGCCACACTCGGGGCCCTCACTACTAGGCAGCTGACGTGCTGCGTCTTCACCGCTATCTGAGCGTCGGCACGTTCTCAGGCTCTCTCTCTATCTGGGCTCCCTCTGCTGGTATGAGTTGGAAGGTAGAGGTGTTTGTATGTAGTGAGGGCCTCTTGTGGAGAAATCCATCCATGCACCCTTCTGGGTTCTGTGGCACCAATGCACAGCAGGGCGCCACATTTGGATCACCTGTACTGAGAAGCCTCTGGCTTTTCAGAGGGCGGTCTCAGAAGCCAAGCAGCTAGAGCCAAATTCTGAGGGGCCGGATGGAAAATCTGGCCCTAATGCAGCAGATCGTGGATTCAAGGAAGCATCAATGGATCATCCATTCTTAGACTGCTCAATGTTCCGAACCATGCTCTTTTTGGCCACATTGGAGCTATTAGGATAGTCTTGACCCCTTCCGACCTGATTTTTTGTAAAGTCCTTGGTATTAACAGAATAAGGGGAAAAGCATTAGCGAGCCCAACTTTCCAAGGGTGAGCGAATGCATCTATCCCTGTTGCTGAATCCTCGGGTTTCAAAGAGAAAAAGGCTCTTACTTTTGCGTTTTCCTGGTTCGCAAACAGGTCCACATCTGGGTATTCCCACTTTTGAACAATCATCTGAAATATCTTCGAGTTCATGCTCCACTCCCCTGGATGAATGTCTTTTCTGCTCAGAAGATCTGCATGATAGTTGTCGGAGCCCCTCAGATGCAGAGCCGATAAGAATAGTAGATTATGCTCCGCCCAGTGGAAGATCCTTTCGGAGATCATCTGTAACCTCCTGTTTCTTGTACTTTCCTGATGTCTCAAGTGGGCTACAGTTGTCATATTGTCCGAGTAGACTCTGACATGCGACCCCTGAAGCACAGTAGTGGCTGCCCATAGGGTTTCTTCCACCACTTTCATTTCTCTTAAGTTTGAGTACTGCTCTGCTATTTCTTGCGACCAGACCCCTTGGAAGGCCACGTGGGAGACTACTGCTCCCCATCCCCTTTTGCTTGCGTCTGTTTTGACGGATAACAAGGGAAGTTGAATCCATGCTGAACTTTTCTCCAGATTTCCTGGACAGAGCCACCAATTTAAAGATGCTTTCACCTTCTCTGGCAGATGAATTCTGTTGGAGAGGGAACTTGGAGATCTGTCCCAACAGGAAAGGATGTAGTTTTGAAGGACCCTTGAATGCGCTTGAGCCCAAGGTACCGCCTGAATAGATGAGGTCATGGACCCGAGGACGGACATGGCGAATCTTAATGACACTCCGCTCTGGTTCTTTAGTGCATAAACTTTCGACCTCAACTGAATCTGCTTCTCTTTTGGCAGAAAAGAGGCTTGTTGCTGAGAATCCAGGAGAATTCCCAAGGAGATCTTCCTGGTGGAGGGAATCAGATCTGACTTTTGGTAGTTTATCAACCATCCCAAGGATTCCAGGATCTGGAGGGTCATCTGGCGGTCTCTTTCCAAACTTGAAACCGAGGGAACCATCACCAAAAAATTGTCTAAATATGGGACGATGCAGATATTCAGTTTCCTTAGATAAACCTACTACCTCTGCCTTGATCTTTGTAAACAGGCGGGGTGCTGACGAAATGCCGAAGGGGAGTACATTGAATTGAAAATGAAGTACCTCTTGGTTCTGAGTTACAGCAAATCTGAGAAATTTTCTGTAATCCGGATGAATTGGCACGTGGTAGTAAGCCTCTGGCTGGTCTACTGTTGCCACGACAAATCCTTTTCCAATCAATAAGCTGCCATTGAGGAAGGAAGCTCGCAATTCTGCCTCCTACCTTCTTGGCGTCATTGTCTGTCCTGCCTAGAACCTTGAAAGATATTCCTACCTCTTCCCCCTTTTGTGTAACTCCAGCGACCAGTTTTACCCTTGCCTCTGTACTGAAATGCTTGCTGCTGTTGTTGTTGAGGGAGAAGAAATGGTCTCTTTCTGAAACTTTTTGGATTCTTTGGCTCTGGCAGAGACTTCTTCTTGTCGGATGCTTTCTCCAACAACTCGTCTAGGACCGCCCCAAACATATACTCTCCTTTAAATGGAATGGAACAAAGCTTAGATTTTGATGCGTTGTCCCCACTCCACATCTTCAACCACAAAGCTCTTCTCGTAGAATTTGATAATGCTGCCAATCTTGCCGCAATCTTGACCGACTCCGCCAAGGCATCCGCTAGGAATCCAGTGGCCTTCTGCAGAAAAGGAAGAGATGCTAGGAGGTCCTCTTGAGTGGTACCTTTCCAGAGATGTTCCTCTAGTTGTTGGAGCCAGAGGAACATGGAACGAGCTACACAAGTTGAAGCGATATTAGTCTTCAGTGAAGCCGCCGATGTTTCCCATGCCTTCCTTAGAAGGCTTTCCATCTTCCTATCCATAGGATCTTTGAGCTGTGACGAGTCTTCAAAGGGAAGGGTTGTTTTCTTCGCAACCCTTGCCACCTGTACATCAACCTTCGGGACTTCCATCCATAGCTTAGCCGCCTTTTCATCTAGAGGGAATCTATCCTTCATTTCTCCTGCCATACTAAGCCTTTTCTCAGGTGACTCCCATTCATCCAAAATAAGACTCCAAATGTTGTCATGCACAGGGAACACTACCTTCTTCTTGGATTTCAGACCGCCAAACATTTCATCCTGAACTGTACTGGTTTCCTTCTCCTCTTCCACCTGCATCGTGTCTCTCACCTGCGACAACAATTCCTCCATATTCTCAGACGAAAAGTAATATTTCCTATCTTCCTCATGATCTTCACTTAGGACCCCTTCTTCCGGTTCCTCCATAGACCCTAATTCTGAATCAGAGGTCTCCCTAACCTTATATTTTCTCCTTTTGGGGGGAGATGGACCTTCAGCTCTGGCTTGTGAGAAGGAGGCTAGGGAAGATTGTATTTCCTGCCGAACCATTCCCCTGACTTCTTCCATAAGGGAAGGCTGTTCTTCCTTCACAATGTTGTCAGTGCATTTCCAGCAGAGGGGTTTCTTATGCCCTGAAGCCAGCTTTTTTATACAGATGGCACATTTGCGAACTGTAGTGCTTTCTCCCACTGTCGGTGCAGGATCCTTGTCTCCCTAAATTAAAAATAAAAAAGGGGAGATTTAAAATATATTTAGGATCCTGCTCAAAAGAGAGTGGGGAATAACCTAGGACCTAGTACTTACTGGGGCCGGGTTAGCGCTGGGCTCTGCAGACGCAGGCTTTGGAACAGCACCCTCCATAGTAGCAGAATATTCTGTCCTACCTTAATGGAGTCTTCTCATCTGGGTCTTTTATAGGGGAGACCGAGATCCAGTGCCAAATTTTCACCTATCTAGTGAAGGATCCTCATTTTCAGGGCAAACCGCGGCTTCTCCTTTTGAATTTCCCGCCGCAGACCCATGCGTTCCACGGTGGAACGCACCAGAAGTGACGTCCCGCTGGCCAAAAGCCTGACTTCCGGCACGCCGCCATGGAGGACAGAGGAGACTCCGGCCGGGGAGCAACAGGAGGCCCCCAGCCCCCAAAACCCTACTCGGCTTTACACGCAGGCAAGTGTGTGTGTGGGCGGTCCCGCTCTCAAGGAGACACGGGAGCTGCAAAGGAAGGAAGGTCGGAGGCGATCGCTCCCTGCAGCCCGGCAGGTAAATTTAATAGGGCCCTGCTTGCCGGCCGCAGGCACCCCAGGTAACCTCTTCATCCCATAGGGACAGGAAAACACTGGGGATTGTTGGGGGAAGGGGCTATTTAACCTCTTGTTTTCCTGTCCCTAATTAGGATGGGGATGCTACCTCCAGGTGTGCTGTCATGGAGGGGATTGGAGAAAATAACATTATACTTACCTTCTGATGGCCCCCGGCTTGCGGTGGAGTGAAAGGATCTTCCATGACGTAATTTAGTCATGTGACAGGTCACGCGACCGCCGTGACCTGTTGAACATCCGCAACAAGACCACAGAGAAACAAATCAAGAAGAAACGTCACACTCACCGGAGTGTTGATCAGGTTCAGGAGATACTTCTTTCCCTCGTAAGTGTAAAACAGAGACGCAGTCAGGCCCTTCACCGTAATCCCGCGCTCCCTCTCCACCTGCAGCTTGTCAAGAACTTGCTTATTGGAGGAGGCTTTTGGAATACACCCTGAGGGAAGGAGCGAGACACCAGAATCCACACTGTTAGCTCGTAGTGGCAGTGTCCCCCTCCATACTAGTCTGTCAATGGTAGCTTGTTTCTGTGTTTTATATATTTATTTTAGGTGTGTAAACTAGTGTTGAGCCACCCCCGTAGTGTTCGGGTTCGGTTCGGTTCGTCGAACACCGGGATGTTCGAGGAACTGTTCGTCGAACTGTTCGTCGAACACCTTAGAACACCGTCGAACACCGTTAAAACCAATGGCAGGCAAACAAAAACACATAGAAACACATAGAAAACACCTGCAAAGGTGTCCAAAAGCTGACAAACTGCTCAGAAGACACTCTCTTTAAAAAAGCCGGCCGGCAAATTCAGCAGCGGCATACACCGGTACCCGACAATTTAGACAAGAAGGAATAGAGCATCACACATAGATTAGATAGATAGAAACATGTCAGTCACACATATAAGAAGCACAGTGACAGTGTTGGTTACTGCACTTGTCATTTAGTGTAAAGGATTTATTAAAAAAAATATTAGTGTTTTCATGCACCGTCTCTTTAAAAAAGCCGGCCGGCAATTCAGCATCTGTACCCGACAATTTAGAACAGAAAGAATAGAGCTTCACACATAGATTAGATAGATAGAAACATGTCAGTCACATATATAATAAGTACAGTGATAGTGTTGCTTACTGTACTTGTCATTTAGTGTAAAGGATTTATTTAAAAAAATAATAGTGTTTTCATGCACTGTCTCTTTAAAAAAGCCGGCCGGCAATTCAGCAGCGGTACCCGACAATTTAGAACAGAAAGATAGAGCATCACACATAGATTAGATAGATAGAAACATGTCAGTCACATATATATGAAGTACAGTGATAGTGTTGGTTACTGTACTTGTCATTTAGTATTAAAATAAAGGATTTATTATTAAAAAAATTGGCGTGGGGTTCCCCTTAATTTTAGGCTCTAGCGGAGGTTAAGCAGACGGCTGGGGCAGATGTTTGAAGCCTGGGAAGGGGGTAATACCCACGGAGCTTCCCAGGCTACTAATATCAGCCCCCAGCTGAATACATAGCCTTTACTAGCTATTAAAATGGGGGACCCCCCCAAAAAAATGACGTGGGGTCCCCCCTAATTTAATAGCTAGCAAAGGCTAGGCAGACAGCTGGGGGCTGATATTAATAGCCCAGGAAGGGAGCCATGAATATTGGCCCCCTCCCAGGCTAGAAACACCAGCCGTCAGCCCCCCCAGAAATGGCGCATTCATAGGATGCGCCAATTCTGGCACTTAGCCTCGCTCTTCCACGCTGCCCTGGTGCGGTGGCAGGGGGTAATAGGGTTGGGGTTGATGTCAGCTTATAATGCCAGCTGACATCAAGCCCAGGTTAGTAATGGAGAGGCGTCTATAAGACACCCCCATTACTAACCCCATAGTCAAAGTTAAAAAAAACACAAACACCCAGAATAAAGTCCTTTAATTGAAATAAAGACACAATCCTTTATTGTTCTAAATTAAACCATACTTACCATCACGCCCATTCCAGCTGAAGCCAACGATCTCCTGCAATAAAAGAAAAATAATAAAGTAACCTCATCCTTACCTTTCCATGGTTCCCACGACAGCTTCAGCTCTGCTACATCGAGATGACAGGCTGGACCGCAGCAGAACGCTGCCATCCAGCCTGTCATCCCGCAGACACTGAGAAGCGCAGGCTTGCTTGCGCTGCTCAGCGTCTCTCTGTGACGACATCCAGATGAGCCGAGTTCATGTCCAATGAACTCGGCTCACCTCATGCACGTCACTGACAGCGTGGGAAAATTCTCACGCTGAAGCGCTGATTGCAGGAGAATTTTCCCACGCTGTCAGTGACGTGCAGGAGGTGAGCTGAGTTCATTGGACATGAGCTCACCTCATGCACATCACTGACAGCGTGGGAGAATTCTCCTGCACTCAGCACTTCAGCGTGAGAATTTTCCCACGCTGTCAGTGACGTGCATGAGGTGAGCCGAGTTCATTGGACATGACCTCGGCTCATCTGGATGCCGTCACAGCGAGACAGTGAGGAGCGCAAGCATGCCTGCGCTTCTCAGTGTCTGCGGGATGACAGACTGGATGGCAGCGTTCTGCTGCGGTCCAGCCAGTCATCTCGATGTAGCAGAGCTGAAGCTGTCGTGGGAACCATGGAAAGGTAAGGATGAGGTTGGTTTATTATTTTTCTTTTATTGCAGGAGATCGTTGGCTTCAGCTGGAATGGGTGTGATGGTAAGTATGGTTTAATTTAGAACAATAAAGAATTGTGTCTTTATTTCAATTAAAGGACTTTATTCTGGGTGTTGTGTTTTTTTTAAATACTTTCCTAGAAATTCATGGCGGTCATGTCTAATACTGGCGTGACCCCATGAATTTTGGGCTTGGGGCCAGCTGATAATACCAAGCTGGCCCTAACCCCTTTATTACCCAGTGAGCCACCGCACCAGGGCCCTGGATGAGTTGGGTACAGCGCCAGAAGATGGCGCTTCTATGAACGCTCCATTTTCCGGGGTGGATGCGGACTGCAATTTGTAGCGGGGGGGGCCCAGAAAGCTTGGGCCTCCCTGCGCTGCAGATTCCAGCCCCCAGCTGCCTAGTTGTACCTGGCTGGACACAAAAATAGGGCGAAGCCCCACGTACTTTTTTTTTAATTATTTCATGAAATTCATGAAATAATTAAGAAAAAAAGGCCTTCCCTATATTGTTGTGTCCGGCCAGGTACAAATAGGCAGCTGGTGGTTGGGGGCAGCCCGTTCCTGCCTGCTGTACCTGGCTGGACACAAATATAGTGCGAAGCCCCACTTCAATTTTTTTAAATTATTTCAGGAAATTCATGAAATAATTTAAAAAAAATTGACGTGGGGCTTCGCACTATATTTGTGTCCAGCCAGGTACAGCAGGCAGGAACGGGCTGCCCCCAACCACCAGCTGCCTATTTGTACCTGGCCGGACACAACAATATAGGGAAGCCCTTTTTTTCTTAATTATTTCATGAAATAATTTAAAGAAAATTGACGTGGGGCTTCGCCCTGTTTTTGTGTCCAGCCAGGTACAACTAGGCAGCTGGGGGCTGGAATCCGCAGCGCAGGGAGGCCCAAGCTTTCTGGGCCACCCCCGCTGCAAATTGCAGTCCGCAGCCACCCCGGAAAATGGCGCGTTCATAGAAGCGCCATCTTCTGGCGCTGTACCCAACTCATCCAGGGCCCTGATGCGGTGGCTCACTGGGTAATAAAGGGGTTAGGGCTAGCTTGGCATTATCAGCTGGCCCTAAGCCCGAAATTCATGGGGTCACGCCAATATTAGACATGACCACCATGAATTTCTAGTAAAGTATTTAAAAAAAACACAACACCCAGAAAAAAGTCCTTTAATTGAAATAAACACACAATTCTTTATTGTTCTAAATTAAACCATACTTACCATCACGCCCATTCCAGCTGAAGCCAACGATCTCCTGAAATAAAAGAAAAATAATAAAGCAACATCATCCTTACCTTTGCATGGTTCCCATGACAGCTTCAGCTCTGCTACATCGAGATGACAGGCTGGACCGCAGCAGAACGCTGCCATCCAGCCTGTCATCCCGCAGACACTGAGAAGCGCAGGCTTGCTTGCGCTCCACAGTGTCTCTCTGTGAGGGCATCCAGATGAGCCGAGTTAATGTCCAATGAACTCGGCTCACCTCATGCACGTCACTGACAGCGTGGGAAAATTCTCCTGCACTCAGCGCTTCAGCGTGGGAGAATTCTCACACTGAAGCGCTGAGTGCAGGAGAATTCTCCCACGCTGTCAGTGACGTGCAGGAGGTGAGCTGAGTTCATTGGACATGAGCTCACCTTATGCACGTCACTGACAGCGTGGGAAAATTCTCCTGCACTCAGCGCTTCAGCGTGGGAGAATTCTCACGCTGAAGCGCTGAGTGCAGGAGAATTCTCCCACGCTGTCAGTGACGTGCAGGAGGTGAGCTGAGTTCATTGGACATGAGCTCACCTTATGCACGTCACTGACAGCGTGGGAGAATTCTCCTGCACTCACCGCTTCAGCGTGAGAATTTTCCCACGCTGTCAGTGACGTGCATGAGGTGAGCCGAGTTCATTGGACATGAACTCGGCTCATCTGGATGTCGTCACAGAGAGACGCTGAGCAGCGCAAGCAAGCCTGCGCTTCTCAGTGTCTGCGGGATGAGAGGCTGGATGGCAGCGTTCTGCTGCGGTCCAGCCTGTCATCTCGATGTAGCAGAGCTGAAGCTGTCGTGGGAACCATGGAAAGGTAAGGATGAGGTTGCTTTATTATTTTTCTTTTATTGCAGGAGATCGTTGGCTTCAGCTGGAATGGGCGTGACGGTAAGTATGGTTTAATTTAGAACAATAAAGGATTGTGTCTTTATTTCAATTAAAGGACTTTATTCTGGGTGTTTGTGTTTTTTTTAACTTTGACTATGGGGTTAGTAATGGGGGTGTCTTATAGACGCCTCTCCATTACTAACCTGGGCTTGATGTCAGCTGGCATTATAAGCTGACATCAACCCCAACCCTATTACCCCCTGCCACCGCACCAGGGCAGCGTGGAAGAGCGAGGCTAAGTGCCAGAATTGGCGCATCCTATGAATGCGCCATTTCTGGGGCGGCTGACGGCTGGTGTTTCTAGCCTGGGAGGGGGCCAATATTCATGGCTCCCTTCCTGGGCTATTAATATCAGCCCCCAGCTGTCTGCCTAGCCTTTGCTAGCTATTAAATTAGGGGGGACCCCACGTCATTTTTTTGGGGGGGTCCCCCATTTTAATAGCTAGTAAAGGCTATGTATTCAGCTGGGGGCTGATATTAGTAGCCTGGGAAGCTCCGTGGGTATTACCCCCTTCCCAGGCTTCAAACATCTGCCCCAGCCGTCTGCTTAACCTCCGCTAGAGCCTAAAATTAAGGGGAACCCCACGCCAATTTTTTTAATAATAAATCCTTTATTTTAATACTAAATGACAAGTACAGTAACCAACACTATCACTGTACTTCATATATATGTGACTGACATGTTTCTATCTATCTAATCTATGTGTGATGCTCTATTCTGTCTGTTATAAATTGTCGGGTACCGCTGCTGAATTGCCGGCCGGCTTTTTTAAAGAGACGGTGCATGAAAACACTATTATTTTTTTTGATAAATCCTTTACGCTAAATGACAAGTACAGTAAGCAGCACTTTCACTGTACTTCGTATATATGTGGCTGACATGTTTATATCTATCTAATCTATGTGTGAAGCTCTATTCTTTCGGTTCTAAATTGTCGGGTACCGGTGTATGCCGCTGCTGAATTGCCGGCTTTTCATGTTTCACTGTTGGCACTGTTTCCATCGAAACTGTAATGCCACAACCACCATGGCTGTGGCATTACAGTGAGTGGCAGACAATCCCTGCATGATTGGTGCTCTAAATAGCACCAGACATGCAGGACACGCTTTTGGTGCACGAACAGTTATCGAACATAACCTCGAACAGCCGAATTTTTTGCAAATCGTTCGGGTTCGTCGACCAACTCGAACACCGCCCAAAACAGCTCGAATTTGAGATTGGCGAACAGTTCTAGTCGAACACCGCTCATCTCTAGTGTAAACCCTCTTCATGTGTACAGCAGCCTGGAATGAACGTTGCTTAAAAAATAAATAATAGAGTAAGGCCTCATTCAGACTTTCATCAGCTTTGTTTTGCATCCGAAAAGCTCTAAACTTTGATTTGGATCAAAATCCGACAGGTCAACGTGTTTCAGTGAAAAATACGCGGTCCGCAGAAATATGTGAACAGCCCTAGACTATAATAGATATGAGTTCTGTGAAAAACAAGGATCGAGCTCATACGAAATCCAACATTTCATTCTATAAATCTACATAAATTAAGTAACGTGCCAAATTGCTTTTTTTTTGGTTTATGTTTTGCGTGTACGGAGGGAAAGTTCCCAGTGCTAGTGTCTAGCTCACTGATTTTCCTTGCTTGATACAGAGGCTGGTGCTGGGCAGGGAAGCAACCTTGGAAGTCTGAGGCTTGGTTAGTGCTCCGTTACACCCAGAGCACTCAGAAATGCAGCAACAGATAAAAGATATAGAGGTGTCTATGGATTTAGCTTTCCAAATCCTGCATGGTCATGAATGGGAATTGGAGGGAGGGGTATATCTGATGGATTCCCTTAAATTGTTAATTGGCAATTACAGTTCACATAGTTGCATATTACTTAATCATTAGAGCTACAAAAATTTGCACTTCAAGCACCAGTAAAACAGAGGCCAAAAAAGATTCCTTAGAGGCATCTGGTCACTATTAGTGATGATCGAGCGTGTTCTATCAACCCCTTCGGCAAGCACGCTCGGGTGCTCGCCGAGTATTTTGGCATGCTCGGCATTTCTTTTAAGGTCGCCGTGCCTGCAAGTGTCACGGCTGTTAGCGTGCTCGCTGAATGGGTTCATAGAACACGCTCAATCATCACTAGTCACTATACATTAGTATACAATAAAAAAACACATATCACATAGTGAATAACACAGACACTATTCAATACAGCAGGGTTGAGGTGTACTTTGTGGGACAAAATTACAGCATTTTTGAAAGACGCCATTCACTTTACTGTGCAACATATAGAAAAAAAAGGGCAATGAATTCCAAATAAAGTGAAATGGTGCAGAAGAAAACAAAAACATTTTACTGCTTTTAAAAAATTCTAAACTTTGCAAACAAATTGTTTGGCTTGTGTTCCAATTTTCTAAGACCGTTTTTAATACTATTTTGGGGTACAACTTTTTGATTGCTCCATCAAATGAATAGTCGTAAGTTACTTACCGGTAACAGGATTTTTCAGAGACCATGACAGCACCACGAGAGAGGGGATCCGCCCACCAAGGAGAGGAAACCTACAGGCATAAAAGGGCGCCACCTCTCTCCCGCCTCAGTTTGGATTACAGAGCATTGAGAGGACCGCCAGGTTAATAAACACAGCAAACAATCACAAAATTGCCATACCAGACGACACCTACTGAGTGTGAGATTATAATTAATAAAACGGGAGTGTTCCCACAAACGTGAAAGGAGGGAATATAAGGGTGCTGTCATGGTCTCCGAAAAATCCCATTACCGGTATGTAATTTAATATTTTATCGGTCGACCATGACAGCACCACGAGAGAATTACAGAGATGAAGTAATCTATTGAAGGACCACAGCCTGGAACACTCTTTTCCCAAAGGTGAGGTCAGCCGATACACCTATATCTAACCTATCGTGTCTATGGAATGTAGAGGGACAGGACCAGGTAGCAGACTTACATATGTCTTCTATCGAGACACCTGTCTTCTCAGCCCAGGAGGTCGCCACAGCCCGGGTGGAATGAGCCTTCAGCCCTTCTGGCCCTTCCTCGCCGCTAGATGTACAGACCAAAAGTTTGGACACACCTTCTCATTTAAAGATTTTTCTGTATTTTCATGACTATGAAAATTGTACATTCACACTGAAGGCATCAAAACTATGAATTAACACATGTGGAATTATATACTTAACAAAAAAGTGTGAAACAGCTGAAAATATGTCTTATACTCTAGGTTCTTCAAAATAGCCACCTTTTGCTTTGATGACTGCTTTGCACACTCTTGGCATTCTCTTGATGAGCTTCAAGAGATAGTCACTGGAAATGGTTTTCACTTCACAGGTATGTCTTGTCAGGTTTAATAAGTGGGATTTCTTGCCTTATAAATGGGGTTGGGACCATCAGTTGTGTTGTGCAGAAGTCTGGTGGATACACAGCTGATAGTCCTACTGAACAGACTGTTAGAATTTGTATTATGGCAAGAAAAAAGCAGCTAAGTAAAGAAAAACGAGTGTCCATCATTACTTTAAGAAATGAAGGTCAGTCAGTCCGAAAAATTGGGAAAACTTTGAAAGTGTCCCCAAGTGCAGTTGCAAAAACCATCAAGCGCTACAAAGAAACTGGCTCACATCAGGACCGCCCCAGGAAAGGTAGACCAAGAGTCACCTCTGCTTCTGAGGATAAGTTTATCCGCGTCACCAGCCTCAGAAATCGCAGTTTAACAGCAGCTCAGATTAGAGACCAGGTCAATGCCACACAGAGTTCTAGCAGCAGACACATCTCTTCAACAACTGTTAAGAGGAGACTTTGTACAGCAGGCCTTCATGGTAAAATAGCTGCTAGGAAACCACTGCTAAGGACAGGCAACAAGCAGAAGAGACTTGTTTGGGGTAAAGAACACAAGGAATGGACATTAGACCAGTGGAAATCTGTGCTTTGGTCTGATGAGTCCAAATTTGAGATCTTTGGTTCCAACCACCGTGTCTTTGTGCGACGCAGAAAAGGTGAACGGATGGACTCTACATGCCTGGTTCCCACCGTGAAGCATGGAGGAGGAGGTGTGATGGTGTGGGGGTGCTTTGCTGGTGACACTGTTGGGGATTTATTCAAAATTGAAGGCATACTGAACCAGCATGGCTACCACAGCATCTTGCAGCAGCATGCTATTCCATCCGCTTTGCGTTTAGTTGGACCATCATTTATTTTTCAACAGGACAATGACCCCAAACACACCTCCAGGCTGTGTAAGGGCTATTTGACCAAGAAGGAGAGTGATGGGGGACTACGCCAGATAACCTGGCCTCCACAGTCACCAGACCTGAACCCAATGGAGATGGTTTGGGGTGAGCTGGACCGCAGAGTGAAGGCAAAAGGGCCAACAAGTGCTAAGCATCTCTGGGAACTCCTTCAAGATTGTTGGAAGACCATTTCCGGTGACTACCTCTTGAAGCTCATCAAGAGAATGCCAAGAGTGTGCAAAGCAAGCATTAAAGCAAAAGGTGGCTACTTTGAAGAACCTAGAATATAAGACATATTTTCAGTTGTTTCACACTTTTTTGTTAAGTATATAATTCCACATGTGTTAATTCATAGTTTTGATGCGTTCAGTGTGAATGTACAATTTCCATAGTCAAGAAAATACAGAAAAATCTTTAAATGCGAAGGTGTGTCCAAACTTTTGGTCTATACTGTATATGATAGAGAAATGGCCTCCCAATTCCATCTAGCTATGGTGGACTTCGTGACCTTAGACCGTTCCTAGCCCCTTGGTAGGATATAAACAACGAGTTATCTTTCCTAAAGCTTTTGGTAACTGAATGTTACCTAACCAGACATCTCCTCACTTCTAACGTATGTAACTCCACCTCTTTCTGGTTACTAGGATGTGGACAAAAGGAGGGTAGGAGGACTTCCTGAAGTCTGTGGAAACGAGTAGCTACCTTAGGGAGAGAGAGTGATTTTTAGACCAGATCCTGCCTATCATCCAGAATTTGAGTAAACGGCGAGGCCATAGACAGGGCCTGGATGTCACTAATGCTCCTGGCCGAGGTTAAAGATATTAAAGCGGTCTTAAGAGAGAGGGATTTAAGGGTTGCTGACTATTAGCTCAAACAGCGAGATAGTCAAGGCCTTTAGAACCAAATTTAAATACCAGGGAACCAAGCTGCTTTTAATAATGAGTCTAGATCTAAAAGCTGCCTTAATGAACCGAGAAACCCAGTAGTTACAAGCTACATCACAGCTATATAGGGCACCCAAGGCAGAAATCTGTACTTTAAGGGTGCTGGTGGATAACCTTAGTTCAAGACCTTTTTGTAAAAACTCCAAAGATTTGTCCTATTGGCACCCCCTCCCCATGAACCCCAGAACCAGAGAAAGACAAAAACTTTCTCCAACTTGTGGAATAAATCTGGGTTGTAACAGGTTTTCTCCTGTGCAGGATGGTTACTAGACCTTTGGAAAAACCTTTCTGATTTGGCAGTGTCCTTTCAAGTTCCACACCGTCAAGTGGAGGCCAGTTGCTTGAGGATGGAATATCGGACCCCGGAGAAGGAGATATGGAATCTCTGGAAGAACCCAAGGATCGGAGATGGACATGTTCCTCAGGCATGAGAACCAGGGCCTCCTGGGCCAAAAGGGTGCGATCAGCAGAACCCTGGCCTTGTCCTCCCTGATCTTTCTTATTACCATGAGAAGAACAGCCAACCAGGGGGGGAGGAGTCATACGCCAGGCTGAAATACCAACGTATCAGGAAAGCGTCCACAGCTAGGGGATTTAGGGAACACAAGATCTTTGTCTTCTGATTTAGTTTTGTGGCAAACGGATCTACCTGACCGGAGGCCCCCCCCCCATCTTCGGCTATTTGGGTAAAAATTCCTTGATTTAGTTCCCATTCCCCTTGCATCAGAGGATAGCAGCTTGGGAAATCTGCTCTCATGTTTTCTTTTTCCCTTATATAGAGGGCCATCAGGGAAAGGAGGTGACTTTCTGTAATCTGGAAGAGATGATCTGTCACTCTCATCAGCGATCTTGACCATGTATCCCCCTGGTGGTTCACATATGCTACCGCAACTAGATTATCCAAGAGGATCTTTACATTCTGGCCCTGAAGGAAAGGTAAGAAATTATTCACCGCCTTGTCTACCGCCAGAAGTTCTTTTGCATTGGAGGAGAGACCCTTTTCGATATCTGACCAGGTCCCCTGGGCTACCATATCTCCCAGATGGGCTCCCCACCCTCTCGGACTCGCATCTGTGGTAATTGTTCTAGTGACCCTAAGTACCCAGGGAACCCCTCGAGATAGGTTAGGCTCATCCTGCCACCACTATAAAGATTTTACTGACCGGGGTGATAAGGACATCTTCCCTTCCAAGTGCCCCTTAAGAGAAACTTCATTATGTAGCACATCCCACTGTAGAACTGTGGCGCACCTGAAGGTTCGACCGCCACAGGGATGCTGCACTTCTGTAATGGAGTGTAGTGTTCCTCCTCCGAGGTAAGAACAGCGTGATGGTCGGGACCCAACCTTTGCATCCAACACCACATTTCTCCACCAGAGGGGGCTAGTATGCACCAGGTGCTGCCCTCCTGGTTACAGGGAGACTGGGGAACCAAGAGTGAGGGGAACCAGTTAGTGGGTGAGGGTGGTGGACTTACAATTTAGTGACACTTTAAATTTCATATTTAATAAAAAGCCATCTTTGGTTTTGGTCTTTGTGCTGCTAATTACTGTGAGGTATTGTGATCTCCTACCCTGAACGTGGATCCTGTGTGGACCTGCAGTGGATGGAGACACAGCCCTCATACCCCAGCCTTGGAACGAGGGGCAGGTTGCAGACGAGGAATGTCTCAACCCGGTCAAGGACCACGACCAAGAAGGCCCGGAGCTAAAGAGTGTAGCTCCACAGCAAATGGATCCCGGGGAGGATGCAGACGGAGCAGTGTACACCACCTGTCCTCACCACCTGATATATTCAGAGGGAGTCCAGCTGCAAGAGGGATACCGGCCCCCGACACCGGACCTTGCTACTCCATGTCCTGGTTGGTAAAGCCCGGTAGGCCCAGAGGAAGGAGCGGAGCTGCCACCCGTGCCCTTGTTCTGAGAGGAGTTCAGAGGGAGATCCGGCCTATCTACACACACACAGACAGGAGAGGATACGGTCTGTAGTTCAGGAACACTCAGGTGCGGGGTCCCGATTGAATGCTGGACTTGCTCGGAGGTTGTCGGACCCCGGTCCCTGGTGACCGCAGGACTCCGTGGGGAGCAGGGAGTCGCCTTCCTTCTGCCATCTCTAATGTGAGTAAAGCCTTGGAAATTCATCCCTATGGCCTCCGGACTGTTCATTACGCGCCATTCCGTGCGACGCCGCGTCCCTACTCCCGCACTACTACCCCCCCTTTATCCTGCTTTACCGGCCCTGAGGCCGCGCTCCGCCTGTGGGGAGCGGCGAGAAATTTAGCCGCCATGACTCCAGGCCTCAGCGGACTGTAGTTGCGCTGGTGGCGCATCACCAGACACCACAGGTGGCGTAGTCGACAATTACCACTCAACCCGGAAAGCCCTAGCATCATTTTCAATGTGACGGCCCTGGGCAAGGAACGGGTCCAGGCCACGACTGCACCCCCGTTCTCAACATCTGACCCGACTCCGAGTACCCCCATCTTCCCAGGGCAGGGCTGAGAGCGTCACATCACCATGTGTAGGGGTGGATTCAGTGAGGAGAAGTGAGAGGAGCAGGGGCTCTGCAGGAGCTCTGCTCGGCAGGCAGGCTCGGCCTGTCATGCCCAAGAAGGAGAGAGGAGTGGGAGCTAGGGAGGAAGGCTCCAGTAACTTAAGGGATCCCAGGGGGTACGGTGAGTGCAGGACGGCACCCGGTGTCAGAGGGATCAGGCTGCAAGAAGGGAACCGGTCCCTGGACTAGCCGAGTTACTTCAGGTCTCGGCTGGAAAACTTTCATTGTGCAGTTGCCACAACCTCACCTAAGCCGCCGTGAAGGGCACCAAGCAAGGTCGGGGAACTTCAAGTTGCCCAGAGGGATCTCAAGGTAACAGATCGGCACTTTGTGTGGCGGGGCGCATGGCAGGAGGGAGAAGACCCACCGCGGGAAGTCAGCTAAGAAAGGAACATACAGAAAGGGGGTCCCGTTAAGTGCTCTTGAAGTACGTGGGAGAGTGCTGAGCCCCTGCCTGGTAAACGCAGCGCGACATGGGAGGCTGACACCTGTACAGTGCACCTGAGGAAGCTAAAGAACTGTGAGTAAACTCGGATGACTGCACCCCACTGTTTCTGTCAGTTATTTCTACAACGCTATCGCTCCTGCACTACAACGCCCAGCATCACCATCTGCATCTACACTGCCCTGGAGCTGTGCTCTGCCTGTGGAGAGCCATGCCAACCCAGCTGCCCTAACATCTGCTTCAGAGGTCTGCAGCAGCGCCGGTACTCATTACCGGGAACCACAGGTGGCGTCACGAGACAAAACTGTTAACAAACCCTTTTTTTTTAAAGAGTGACCCCAGGGTACGGGCCCGTGACATCCGAAGAAGGTAAAGGCCCGGGTACCGAGTCACCCATATTCCCCCTGGGCGAGTCATACTACACCACACAGGAGAGCCGACAGATCCTCTATATACTACACCACACAGGAGAGATGACAGATCCTCTATATACTACACAATACAGGAGAGCTGACAGATCCTCTATATACTACACCACACAGGAGAGCTGACAGATCCTCTATATACTACACAATACAGGAGAGCTGACAGATCCTCTATATACTACACCACACAGGAGAGCCGACAGATCCTCTATATACTACACCACACAGGAGAGCTGACAGATCCTCTATATACTACACCACACAGGACAGATCCTCTATATACTACACCACACAGGAGAGCTGACACATCCTCTATATACTACACAATACAGGAGAGCTGACACATCCTCTATATACTACACAATACAGGAGAGCTGACAGATCCTCTATATACTACACCACACAGGAGAGCTGACACATCCTCTATATACTACACAATACAGGAGAGCTGACACATCCTCTATATACTACACAATACAGGAGAGCTGACAGATCCTCTATATACTACACCACACAGGAGAGCCGACAGATCCACTATATACTACACCACACAGGAGAGCTGACAGATCCTCTATATACTACACCACACAGGAGAGCTGACAGATCCTCTATATACTACACAATACAGGAGAGCTGACAGATCCTCTATATACTACACCACACAGGAGAGCTGACAGATCCTCTATATACTACACCACACAGGAGAGCTGACAGATCATCTGTATACTACACCCCACAGGAGAGCTGACAGATCATCTGTATACTACACCCCACAGGAGAGCTGACAGATCCTCTATACACTACACCACACAGGAGAGCTGACAGATCCTCTATATACTACACCACACAGGAGAGCTGACACATCCTCTATATACTACACCACACAGGAGAGCTGACAGATCCTCTATATACTACACCACACAGGAGAGCTGACAGATCCTCTATATACTACACCACACAGGAGAGCTGACAGGTCATCTGTATACTACACCCCACAGGAGAGCTGACAGATCCTCTATACACTACACCACACAGGAGAGCTGACAGATCCTCTATATACTACACCACACAGGAGAGCTGACAGATCCTCTATATACTGCACCACACAAGAGAGCCGACAGATCATCTATATACTACACCACACAGGAGAGCTGACAGATCCTCTATATACTACACCACACAGGACAGATCCTCTATATACTACACCACACAGGAGAGCTGACAGATCCTCTATATACTACACCACACAGGAGAGCTGACACATCCTCTATATACTACACCACACAGGAGAGCTGACACATCCTCTATATACTACACCACACAGGAGAGCTGACACATCCTCTATATACTACACCACACAGGAGAGCTGACACATCCTCTATATACTACACCACACAGGAGAGCTGACACATCCTCTATATACTACACCACACAGGAGAGCTGACAGATCCTCTATATACTACACCACACAGGACAGATCCTCTATATACTACACCACACAGGAGAGCTGACAGATCCTCTATATACTACACCACACAGGAGAGCTGACACATCCTCTATATACTACACCACACAGGAGAGCTGACACATCCTCTATATACTACACCACACAGGAGAGCTGACACATCCTCTATATACTACACCACACAGGAGAGCTGACACATCCTCTATATACTACACCACACAGGAGAGCTGACACATCCTCTATATACTACACCACACAGGAGAGCTGACACATCCTCTATATACTACACCATACAGGAGAGCTGACAGATCCACTATATACTACACCACACAGGACAGATCCTCTATATACTACACCACACAGGAGAGCCGACAGATCCTCTATATACTACACCACACAGGAGAGCTGACAGATCCTCTATATACTACACCACACAGGAGAGCTGACAGATCCTCTATATACTACACCACACAGGACAGATCCTTTATATACTACACCACACAGGACACATCCTCTATACACTACACCACACAGGAGAGCTGACAGATCCTCTATATACTACACCACACAGGAGAGCTGACAGATCCTCTATATACTACACAATACAGGAGAGCCGACAGATCCACTATATACTACACCACACAGGAGAGCCGACAGATCCTCTATATACTACACCACACAGGAGAGCTGACAGATCCTCTATATACTTCACCACACAGGACAGATTCTCTATATACTACACCACACAGGAGAGCTGACAGATCCTCTATATACTACACCACACAGGAGAGCTGACAGATCCTCTATATACTACACAATACAGGAGAGCCGACAGATCCACTATATACTACACCACACAGGAGAGCTGACAGATCCTCTATATACTACACCACACAGGACAGATCCTCTATATACTACACCACACAGGAGAGCTGACAGATCCTCTATATACTACACCACACAGGAGAGCTGACAGATCCTCTATATACTACACAATACAGGAGAGCCGACAGATCCACTATATACTACACCACACAGGAGAGCCGACAGATCCACTATATACTACACCACACAGGAGAGCCGACAGATCCTCTATATACTACACCACACAGGAGAGCCGACAGATCCTCTATATACTACACCACACAGGAGAGTTGACAGATCCTCTATATACTACACCACACAGGAGAGCTGACATATCCTCTATATACTACACCACACAGGAGAGCTGACAGATCCTCTATATACTACACCACACAGGAGAGCTGACAGATCCTCTATATACTACACCACACAGGAGAGCTGACAGATCCTCTATATACTACACAATACAGGAGAGCTGACACATCCTCTATATACTACACAATACAGGAGAGCTGACAGATCCTCTATATACTTCACAATACAGGAGAGCTGACACATCCTCTATATACTACACAATACAGGAGAGCTGACAGATCCTCTATATACTACACCACACAGGAGAGCTGACAGATCCTCTATATACTACACCACACAGGACAGATCCTCTATATACTACACAATACAGGAGAGCTGACAGATCCTCCATATACTACACCACACAGGACAGATCCTCTATATACTACACCACACAGGAGAGCTGACACATCCTCTATATACTACACAATACAGGAGAGCTGACAGATCCTCTATATACTACACCACACAGGAGAGCTGACAGATCCTCTATATACTACACCACACAGGAGAGCTGACAGATGCTCTATATACTACACCACACAGGAGAGCTGACACATCCTCTATATACTACACAATACAGGAGAGCTGACAGATCCACTATATACTACACCACACAGGAGAGCTGACAGATCCTCTATATACTACACCACACAGGAGAGCTGACAGATCCTCTATATACTACACCACACAGGACAGATCCTCTATATACTACACCACACAGGAGAGCTGACACATCCTCTATATACTACACAATACAGGAGAGCTGACACATCCTCTATATACTACACAATACAGGAGAGCTGACACATCCTCTATATACTACACCACACAGGAGAGCCGACAGATCCTCTATATACTACACAATACAGGAGAGCTGACAGATCCACTATATACTACACCACACAGGAGAGCTGACACATCCTCTATATACTACACCACACAGGAGAGCTGACAGATCCTCTATATACTACACCACACAGGAGAGCTGACAGATCCTCTATATACTACACCACACAGGAGAGCCGACAGATCCTCTATATACTACACAATACAGGAGAGCTGACACATCCTCTATATACTACAACACACAGGAGAGCTGACACATCCTCAATATACTACACAATACAGGAGAGCTGACAGATCCACTATATACTACACCACACAGGAGAGCTGACAGATCCTCTATATACTACACCACACAGGAGAGCTGACAGATCATCTATGTACTACACCACACAGGAGAGCTGACAGATCCTCTATATACTACACCACACAGGAGAGCTGACAGATCCTCTATATACTGCACCACACAAGAGAGCTGACACATCCTCTATATACTACACCACACAGGAGAGCTGACAGATCCTCTATATACTACACCACACAGGAGAGCTGACAGATCATCTATGTACTACACCACACAGGAGAGCTGACAGATCCTCTATATACTACACCACACAGGAGAGCTGACAGATCCTCTATATACTGCACCACACAAGAGAGCTGACAGATCCTCTATATACTACACCACACAGGAGAGCCGACAGATCCTTTATATACTACACCACACAGGAGAGCTGACAGATCCTCTATATACTACACCACACAGGAGAGCCGACCGATCCTCTATATACTACACCACACAGGACAGATCCTCTATATACTACACCACACAGGAGAGCTGACACATCCTCTATATACTACACAATACAGGAGAGCTGACACATCCTCTATATACTACACAATACAGGAGAGCTGACAGATCCTCTATATACTACACCACACAGGAGAGCTGACACATCCTCTATATACTACACAATACAGGAGAGCTGACAGATCCACTATATATGTAGCACCCTGAGGACTCGGCTGCTACAGGGGTATTGCACCTCAAACCAGAGGTGTGGTATTCCACTCCCGGGTAAGGATGGAGTGTGGAACTGAGCTCAGAAGGCTGCATGCACTACATACATCCCATTTCCGGGGGACAGAACAACGGTACTCCCACCAGTATATGTGCAGGTACGACAGCGTCTGTCCCTGGCTGGAGTGGGAGGGGGGTGGAACATCCCAGTAGTGTAGGGGCAGATAGGGGGAGTAGTCTGGGTAAATGTAGGAGCTCATTGGGTGCTGGTCACCTGAGCTCACACATAGAGGGAGTATATAAGGTGGGCACCATCTTAGGACAGGGTCAGTCAGTCAGTCAGTCAGTCAGTGAGTCAGCAGTAACTCCAGGAGAGGAGAAGGAAGAGGGACCCAGAGGCGCAGGACGAGAGGGGACCCCAAGATCCCAGAATAAGGACAAAAGGGTGAAGGGTCGGCAAAAGGGTACCGGATCCCAAGCTGGCGGAGGCCAAAGCAAACCTTAGCCAGGAACCGGAGGTCGTGGGCAAGATTTGCCACGACCCTCACCAAATCCACCAGAATGGCACACCGAGCATAGGGTCAGGGAAGCCAGAGAAGGTTCAACCACTAAGAGACCCGAGGGAGCCGGACATAGGTGGATCCCTGGTGAGAACGGCCAGAGAGAGAGAGAAGAAGGGAGCTCAGGACCATACTCAGGAATTGCCCGGGAGTTGACCGAGTCCCGCACCTGGTGGACGCAGCACGGCTTGGGTGGTCACTGCTGTACAGAGTGACCCGAGCAACACCAGTGAGTAAAAACCCTGAAACTGCATTTCATGCCTCTGAGTCTCCTTGCTGCACCTTCACAACCACCATCCTCCACGTTTGACCCCCTGAGGCTATACCCCTCCCGTTGGGGGTTATACTACCACAGCTGCACACACACCACCAGCCTCAGCGGACCATCCTGCAGCGGCGGCCTTTTGACCGCAAATCAACGGGTGGCGTAGTCGACACTAAGAACATCTGCAAGGACTGCCGCACACTGAGTTTGACACCCTGGGCACGGACCGGGTCACAGCCACTCGGAGACTACAACCCCCATCTGATCCGGCTCCGGGTATCCCTAACAACATGGCCCAGGGGGCGCGTCAACTTTGGCGTAGTCGGCAGGATCACGTGCCCGCAACCACCGGGTACTGCGTGCCTGAAGAAAAGTTCGCATTTACCTCAAAAAGAAGTCTCCCGCCAATTCCAGAGGGTCCCCGCCATCGGACGCCATCTCGGATCAGTTCCCGCCATTTGCCCGTCATCTGCAGTCTTTTCCCGCCATCTGCAGTGTTTCCCGCCACTGGGAAGCGGTTCCCGCCATCTGAGAAGATTTTCCGCCTTGGCAGAGCGGACGCCATTATGGGCGTGCCAGAGGATGGCAAGAGGCCACCTCCCATCGTGGGCCAGGATCGGAAATGGCGCCAAAAGTGGAAACCGCCCCCACCAGCAGAGACTGTGATGATTGATATGTCCATCAGCGTGAGGGAACTGCCCCTGGAACTGGCAATCACAAAGTTGCCCCAGGACGACCCCCAATGTGGGCGGATACAGAACAAAAGGAAGAAGATGGGAGCAGTCTGGAGGAGTCCAGAGAGAACGCACCCGGAGATGGAGGGAGAGTCAGGCAGCACCGACCCTGTGGTCAGGAGCCTGTTGCAGGCCGCCACTCCAGAAGGCCTGCTGGAGATCCTGGCGCAGCTCCCCGGAGATCGGGAGCGTGCACAGACCGCGCTGGAGGGCCTCGCACGAAGGATGGCCCGGGTGCAGCAGGAAACACTGGCGGAGTGGACCCGAGAGATGGCCCTGCAGGCTGGAGCCCGCCAGCGAAGCATGCCACCCGCAGCGAGGAGCAAGTCCACCTCTGAGGACGGCGAAGGAGGGACGACGGCCGGAGACGACGCCGCGGAGGGAGCCGAAGAGATGAAGGCAGGTAATGGGGACGACAATATCCCGTGCCCAGAAGCCGTAAACCTGCCCCAGCTCCCCGTCGCAGAGCCCGAAGCCCCACTCACCATTCCCGTAGCCGCTGCGTCATCGCTCCAAGCTAGGCCTCAGGCGGCCGGAGCCGCGGCCACGCCCCCTGTGATGTCACTCGCCTCGATCCAGAGCACGGCCAAGCAGGAGACGCCACCGGCCTGGTCGCAAGGCCGAGTGCCCCCGGGCGCCGCAGTGCCAACAGCGCCCTCTACCTCCACTGAGCCGCCGGCCTGGTCACTGGGCCAAGTAACCCCGGGCGCCGCCGTCTTCACGGTGCCCTTTACATTCAGGGTGCCCCAGGCCTGGTCGCAAGGCCTGGTGAACCCGGGCGCCGCCACCACAACAGCGCCCTCAACGTCCACAGCGCCACACCTGGGTGAAGACCTATTTGCCCAGCACACATGCCCGGATGGGCAGCCCTTTGTGTGGCCACCGGAGTATTACCATCCCCGACTCCGGAAGGAAAGACCCCTGGATGAGCCCCTGATCCCGGCTCCGGCGCCCGCCAAGATCACCCCACTCTCGTTGGAGGAAGCGCAGTTTGCGTGGGACCCCACCGGAGAAGACCTCATCGGGTTCACCGAGGAGACCCGGGCAGCCGCAGCCCAGCGTGCGGAGTGCTGCCAGCAACAATTGGAGGTTTTTGCTAGAGAGCGACGAGAGAGGCGGGTCCGCGAGGAGCGGCTCCAAGTGAAGAGCGCCGAGCAGAAGAGCCGAGCCCGCAGAGATCCCCGTGCTGCCCACGGTCCCCGTGCCAGCGGGACTGTAATAAAATTCCAGTTGGAGCACGGGTGGGGTTTCATCCGGGACCACAAGACCCCCGGCGACGTCTTTGTCACCCGCAGAGACGTTGAAAGTCATCTGCCGGAGGGACACAGAGGTCGTGACCTATACCTGGGTGATGAGGTCACCTTCACCCGGCATCAGTGCGCCAAGAGCCCGTATGCCCTGCACGTGCATAGACTTACTGAGAAGGAGCTACGGGGTGAGGAGGATCAAGAGGACCCGGACGGGTCTAAAGATTACCCTCAGCCAAGAGCACGCCGCCACTGATGAACTGTAAATAGAATATGTAAATAGTTACCCGTGTGGGTACAAAAACTGCTGCTACCAAAGTGTAGTCCCCGTTGGGACAAGTGTGAACTTAAACCCGTGTGTCCCCTATCCCTTAACAGGCTGAGGACTGTGAACAGCCATTCCTTTTCCCCACTGGCCGAGGACTGAGAACGGCCATATTCCCCTTTGTACATAGTTGCACTTCTTAAAGCGCCCCCTACCGGTTTTATAGGAAACTGTGTTTTTTCTACAAGAGACTGTTGCACTTTACCCGGTCACAAGTAGCACCGTGGCCGGAGAAACAAGAATGTTTAATATGAAAAGTTTTATATGAAAAGTTTTATGATATATATAGTGTTTTATATGTTTATGATGTTTTGAAAAAAATTGTATGTTTTTGGATGTTTGTATTCTTTTACAGCCCGAGGACGTGCTGTGATTTACCAGGGGGAAATGTAGCACCCTGAGGACTCGGCTGCTACAGGGGTATTGCACCTCAAACCAGAGGTGTGGTATTCCACTCCCGGGTAAGGATGGAGTGTGGAACTGAGCTCAGAAGGCTGCATGCACTACATACATCCCATTTCCGGGGGACACAACAACGGTACTCCCACCAGTATATGTGCAGGTACGACAGCGTCTGTCCCTGGCTGGAGTGGGAGGGGGGTGGAACATCCCAGTAGTGTAGGGGCAGATAGGGGGAGTAGTCTGGGTAAATGTAGGAGCTCATTGGGTGCTGGTCACCTGAGCTCACACATAGAGGGAGTATATAAGGTGGGCACCATCTTAGGACAGGGTCAGTCAGTCAGTCAGTCAGTCAGTGAGTCAGCAGTAACTCCAGGAGAGGAGAAGGAAGAGGGACCCAGAGGCGCAGGACGAGAGGGGACCCCAAGATCCCAGAATAAGGACAAAAGGGTGAAGGGTCGGCAAAAGGGTACCGGATCCCAAGCTGGCGGAGGCCAAAGCAAACCTTAGCCAGGAACCGGAGGTCGTGGGCAAGATTTGCCACGACCCTCACCAAATCCACCAGAATGGCACACCGAGCATAGGGTCAGGGAAGCCAGACAAGGTTCAACCACCAAGAGACCCGAGGGAGCCGGACATAGGTGGATCCCTGGTGAGAACGGCCAGAGAGAGAGAGAAGAAGGGAGCTCAGGACCATACTCAGGAATTGCCCGGGAGTTGACCGAGTCCCGCACCTGGTGGACGCAGCACGGCTTGGGTGGTCACTGCTGTACAGAGTGACCCGAGCAACACCAGTGAGTAAAAACCCTGAAACTGCATTTCATGCCTCTGAGTCTCCTTGCTGCACCTTCACAACCACCATCCTCCACGTCTGACCCCCTGAGGCTATACCCCTCCCGTTGGGGGTTATACTACCACAGCTGCACACACACCACCAGCCTCAGCGGACTATCCTGCAGCAGCGGCCTTTTGACCGCAAATCAACGGGTGGCGTAGTCGACACAAAGAACATCTGCAAGGACTGCCGCACACTGAGTTTGACACCCTGGGCACGGACCGGGTCACAGCCACTCGGAGACTACAACCCCCATCTGATCCGGCTCCGGGTATCCCTAACAACATGGCCCAGGGTGCGCGTCATATACTACACCACACAGGAGAGCTGACACATCCTCTATATACTACACAATACAGGAGAGCTGACAGATCCACTATATACTACACCACACAGGAGAGCTGACAGATCCTCTATATACTACACCACACAGGAGAGCTGACAGATCCTCTATATACTACACCACACAGGAGAGCTGACAGATCCTCTATATACTACACCACACAGGAGAGCTGACACATCCTCTATATACTACACAATACAGGAGAGCTGACAGATCCTCTACATACTACACAATACAGGAGAGCTGACAGATCCTCTATATACTACACCACACAGGAGAGCTGACAGATCCTCTATATACTACACCACACAGGACAGATCCTCTATATACTACACCACACAGGAGAGCTGACACATCCTCTATATACTACACCACACAGGAGAGCTGACACATCCTCTATATACTACACAACACAGGAGAGCTGACAGATCCTCTATATACTACACCACACAGGAGAGCTGACACATCCTCTATACACTACACCACACAGGAGAGCTGACAGATCCTCTATATACTACACCACACAGGAGAGCTGACAGATCCTCTATATACTACACCACACAGGAGAGCTGACAGATCCTCTATATACTACACCACACAGGAGAGCTGACAGATCCTCTATATACTACACAACACAGGAGAGCCGACAGATCCTCTATATACTACACCACACAGGAGAGCTGACACATCCTCTATACACTACACCACACAGGAGAGCTGACAGATCCTCTATATACTACACCACACAGGAGAGCTGACAGATCCTCTATATACTACACCACACAGGAGAGCTGACACATCCTCTATATACTACACCACACAGGAGAGCTGACAGATCCTCTATATACTACACCACACAGAACAGATCCTCTATATACTACACCACACAGGAGAGCTGACACATCCTCTATATACTACACCACACAGGAGAGCTGACAGATCCTCTATATACTACACCACACAAGACAGATCCTCTATATACTACACCACACAGGAGAGCTGACAGATCCTCTATATACTACACCACACAGGAGAGCTGACACATCCTCTATATACTACACAATACAGGAGAGCTGACACATCCTCTATATACTACACAATACAGGAGAGCTGACAGATCCTCTATATACTACACCACACAGGAGAGCTGACACATCCTCTATATACTACACCACACAGGACAGATCCTCTATATACTACGCCACACAGGAGAGCTGACACATCCTCTATATACTACACAATACAGGAGAGCTGACAGATCGTCTATATACTACACCACACAGGAGAGCTGACAGATCCTCTATATACTACACAACACAGGAGAGCTGACAGATCCTCTATATACTACACCACACAGGAGAGCTGACACATCCTCTATATACTACACAATACAGGAGAGCTGACAGATCCACTATATACTACACCACACAGGAGAGCTGACACATCCTCTATACACTACACCACACAGGAGAGCTGACAGATCCTCTATATACTACACCACACAGGAGAGCTGACAGATCCTCTATATACTACACCACACAGGAGAGCTGACAGATCCTCTATATACTACACCACACAGGAGAGCTGACAGATCCTCTATATACTACACAACACAGGAGAGCTGACAGATCCTCTATATACTACACCACACAGGAGAGCTGACACATCCTCTATACACTACACCACACAGGAGAGCTGACAGATCCTCTATATACTACACCACACAGGAGAGCTGACAGATCCTCTATATACTACACCACACAGGAGAGCTGACACATCCTCTATATACTACACCACACAGGAGAGCTGACAGATCCTCTATATACTACACCACACAGAACAGATCCTCTATATACTACACCACACAGGAGAGCTGACACATCCTCTATATACTACACCACACAGGAGAGCTGACAGATCCTCTATATACTACACCACACAGGACAGATCCTCTATATACTACACCACACAGGAGAGCTGACAGATCCTCTATATACTACACCACACAGGAGAGCTGACACATCCTCTATATACTACACAATACAGGAGAGCTGACACATCCTCTATATACTACACAATACAGGAGAGCTGACAGACCCTCTATATACTACACCACACAGGAGAGCTGACACATCCTCTATATACTACACCACACAGGACAGATCCTCTATATACTACACCACACAGGAGAGCTGACACATCCTCTATATACTACACAATACAGGAGAGCTGACAGATCGTCTATATACTACACCACACAGGAGAGCTGACAGATCCTCTATATACTACACAACACAGGAGAGCTGACAGATCCTCTATATACTACACCACACAGGAGAGCTGACACATCCTCTATATACTACACAATACAGGAGAGCTGACAGATCCACTATATACTACACCACACAGGAGAGCTGACAGATCCTCTATGTACTACAACACACAGGAGAGCTGACAGATCCTCTATATACTACACCACACAGGAGAGCTGACAGATCCTCTATATACTGCACCACACAAGAGAGCTGACACATCCTCTATATACTACACCACACAGGAGAGCTGACAGATCCTCTATATACTACACCACACAGGAGAGCTGACAGATCCTCTATATACTACACCACACAGGAGAGCTGACAGATCCTCTATATACTACACCACACAGGACACATCCTCTATACACTACACCACACAGGAGAGCTGACAGATCCTCTATATACTACAGCACACAGGAGAGCTGACAGATCCTCTATATACTACACCACACAGGAGAGCTGACATCCTCTATATACTACACCACACAGGACACATCCTCTATACACTACACCACACAGGAGAGCTGACAGATCCTCTATATACTACAGCACACAGGAGAGCTGACAGATCCTCTATATACTACACCACACAGGAGAGCTGACAGATCCTCTATATACTACACCACACAGGACACATCCTCTATACACTACACCACACAGGAGAGCTGACGGATCCTCTATATAGTACACCACACAGGAGAGCTGACAGATCCTCTATATACTACACCACACAGAAGAGCTGACAGATCCTCTATATACTACACAAAACAGGAGAGCTGACAGATCGACTATATACTACACCACACAGGAGAGCTGACAGATCCTCTATATACTACACAACACAGGAGAGCTGACAGATCCGCTATATACTACACCACACAGGAGAGCTGACAGATCCTCTATATACTACACAACACAGGAGAGCTGACAGATCCACTATATACTACACAACACAGGAGAGCTGACAGATCCACTATATACTACACCACACAGGAGAGCTGACAGATCATCTATATACTACACCACACAGGAGAGCTGAGAGATCCACTATATACTACACCACACAGGAGAGCTGAGAGGTCCTCTATATACTACACCACACAGGAGAGCTGACAGATCCACTATATACTACACCACACAGTAGAGCTGACAGATCATCCATATACTACACCACACAGGAGAGCCAAGAGATCCTCTATATACTACACCACACAGGAAAGATGACAGATCCACTATATACTACATCACATAGGAGAGCTGACAGATCCTCTATATACTACATCACACAGGAGAGCTGACAGATCCTCTATATACTACACCACACAGGAGAGCTGACAGATCCTCTATATACTACACCACACAGGAGAGCTGACAGATCCTCTATATACTACACCAGACAGGAGAGGTGACAGATCCTCTATATACTACACCACACAGGAGAGCTGACAGATCCTCTATATACTACACCACACAGGAGAGCTGACAGATCCTCTATACACTACACCACACAGGAAAGCTGACAGATCCTCTATATGCTACATCACATAGGAGAGCTGACAGATCCTCAATATACTACATCACACAGGAGAGCTGACAGATCCTCTATATACTACACCACACAGGAGAGCTGACAGATCCTCTATATACTACACCACACAGGAGAGCTGACAGATCCTCTATATACTACACCAGACAGGAGAGGTGACAGATCCTCTATATACTACACCACACAGGAGAGCTGACAGATCCTCTATATACTACACCACACAGGAGAGCTGACAGATCCTCTATACACTACACCACACAGGAGAGCTGACAGATCCTCTATATACTACACCACACAGGAGAGCTGACAGATCCTCTATATACTACATCACACAGGAGAACTGACAGATCCTCTATATACTACATCACACAGGAGAGCTGACAGATCCTCTATGTACTACACCACACAGGAGAGCTGACAGATCCTCTATATACTACACCACACAGGAGAGCTGACAGATCCTCTATATACTGCACCACACAGGAGAGCTGACAGAGCCTCTATATACTACACCACACAGGAGAGCTGACAGATCCTCTATGTACTACACCACACAGGAAAGCTGACAGATCCTCTATATACTACACCACACAGGAGAGCTGACAGATACTCTATAAACTACACCACACAGGAGAGCTGACAGATCCTCTATATATTACACCACACAGGAGAGCTGACAGATCCTCTATATACTACACCACACAGGAGAGCTGACAGATCCTCTATATATTACACCACACAGGAGAGCTGACAGATCCTCTATATACTACACCACACAGGAGAGCTGACAGATCATCTATATATTACACCACACAGTAGAGCCGACAGATCCTCTATACACTACACCAGGGCCGGCTCCAGGTTTTTCTGGGCCCCGGGCGAAAGAGTCTCAGTGGGCCCTTTTAACACATACACGATTCATGATGCACAGATACGGCGGAGAAATAAATAAATATATATATATATATTTATTTATTACACATGGCCCAGCCTGCCCCCTCATCCTTCACATACGCAGACATATGCACGCGCACACACGGTACGCAGACATATGCACGCACACACGGTACGCAGACATATGCGTGCGCACACACGGTACGCAGACATGCGCGCGCACACACGGTACGCAGACATATGCGCGCGCACACACGGTACGCAGACATATGCACGCGCACACACGGTACGCAGACATATGCGCGCGCACACACGGTACGCAGACATATGCGCGCGCACACACGGTACGCAGACATATGTACACATACAGACATACACATAGATAAAACAGACAAATATATATACACAGTCATATACACTGACATTCACATACATGCACTCACACAGAACCATTACTAATATTTTTAATATGGGGATTGGGGAAGCCTCACTCACCTGTCCCAGGTCCAGTGTCCTGTCCAGCAGCTCCTCAGGTATGGGGCAGTGCAGGGCCCCCGGCGTGTCACAGACTTCATGGCCCTGGAACATCAGAGGGGCCCACTTGCGGTCGGGTCCGGGCCCCTCCCGCCCATCTGTGCAGGACCTCCGCTCCGACAGTGTTTGATTGCCGGCACTCCCCCAGACATGGCTGCGCGCTGTCCGGCTGTGTCTGCTAGTAATGACGCGGCAGGAGCGACACACAAGCACAATTAAAGGTGCAGTGCCGTCGACCCTGCCGTGTCATTACTAGCAGACACAGCCGGACAGCGCGCGGCCATGTCTGGGGGAAGTGCCGGCAATCAAGCAGCGCCTGCGTCCCTGAACAGGTGCCGAGGAAGCGGCCAGGGCCCCGACAGTGAGTGGGCGGGTGGGTGTGTGGGCGGGTGGGTGTGTGGGCCCGGCCCCGACAGTGTGTGGGCCCGGCCCCGACAGTGAGTGGGCGGGTGGGTGTGTGGGCCCGGCCCCGACAGTGAGTGGGCAGGTGGGTGTGTGGGCCCGGCCCCGACAGTGTGTGGGCCCGGCCCCGACAGTGTGGGCCCGGCCCCGACAGTGAGTGGGCGGGTGGGTGTGTGGGCCCGGGCCCCGACAGTGAGTGGGCGGCTGGGCCCCTCTGATTTTCCAGGGCCCCGGCATTTGCCCGGGTACGCCGGGTGCTGACGCCGGCCCTGCTACACCACATAGGAGAGCTGGCAGATCCTCTATATATTGCACCACACAGGAGAGTCGACAGATACACTATATACTACACCACACAGGAGAGCTGACAGATCCTCTATATACTACACCACACAGGAGAGCTGACAGATCCTCTATATACTACACCACACAGGAGAGCTGACAGATCCTCTATATATTACACCGCACAGGAGAGCTGACAGATCCTCTATATACTACACCACACAGCAGAGCTGACAGATCCTCTATATACTACACCACACAGAAGAGCTGACAGATCCTCTATATACTACACCACACAGGAGAGCTGATAGATCCTGTATATACTACACCACACAAGAGAGCTGACAGATCATCTATATACTACACCACACAGGAGAGCTGACAGATCCTCTATACACTAAACCACACAGGAGAGCTGATAGATCCTGTATATACTACACCACACAGGAGAGCTGATAGATCCTGTATATACTACACCACACAGGAGAGCTGACAGATCCTCTATATACTACACCACACAGGAGAGCTGACAGATCCTCTATATACTACACCACACAGGAGAGCTGACAGATCCACTGTAACATACCTGGCGGCGTCCTTGCATAGTGGTCCATCTCCCACTGTGCAGGAGCGCGCACTTGATCTCCTGTCCAGAATGTCTCTCTGGCTTCCCTCCATGCTGTCTTGTTTGTGTCTGTGTCTGTTTCTGCTGCTTAAGGGCGGCGCCCGATCACTTCCTGCCTTTTGTACCTGCTGTGGGTCACACCCCTTGTGCGTCCTCAGCCTATCGCTGTCTGTCTCTTGGTATATAGCTCAGCAGCTCCCTTCTATCCCGGCCTGAGCATAAGTGTTTTCCTTCAGTGTGTGCTTGCACTCTGAAGGTGCCAGGTCCCGTCTTTGTTCCTTGTCTGCCTTTCCTGGAGGCTGTATTTCCAGGCCTGTCTGAACTTAGTCCTGTATGTCTCCTGCTTTGCGGTATCAGCTCCCGTGTCTGAACTGTGTCCTGTATGTCTCCTGCTTTGCGGTATTAGTTCCCGTGTCTGAACTAAGTCCTGTATGTCTCCTGCTTTGCGGTATCAGCTCCCGTGTCTGAACTGTGTCCTGTATGTCTCCTGCTTTGCGGTGTTAGATCCCGTGTCTGAACTAGTCCTGTATGTCTCCTGTTTTTCGGTATTAGTTCCCGTGTCTGAACTGAGTCCTTTCTGTGTATCTTGTCTGTCCTGTCTGAACACGCTCCTAGCCTGTTCCTCCCGCCTTCTAGGGGCCGATTACCTAGACCCGCTCCTGTATTTTGTCTGTCCTGTCTGAACACGCTCCTAGCCTGTTCCTCCCGCCTTCTAGGGGCCGATTACCTAGACCTGCTCCTGCATTTTGTCTGTCCTGTCTGAACACGCTCCTAGCCTGTTCCTCCCGCCTTCTAGGGGCCGATTACCTAGACCCGCTCCTGTATTTTGTCTGTCCTGTCTGAACACGCTCCTTGCCTGTTCGTCCTGCCTCTCTGGGGGCAGTATTCCCAGACCCGCTCCTGTATCCCGCTGCAGTGTCGGTCCCCTCCGTACACTCAGTTCCAGTCTGAACTCTCTCCTATCCTTTACCTGTTTTTCCTCTATGTCCGTTCCCTTCCTTTTTCTGCAGAGTCTGAACTTGTACCTAACTGCTGCCTGTTGTCTCTGTACTCCCGTTTGTGAGTTTGTGGTCCACTCGCTACTTCACTGCAAGTACCCTGTGGGTGTCTGGCTCTGTCTTTCCCTTCCTGTCTGTTCCGTGTGTACAGAGTCCTGTCCTGCCCTGCTTCTGCCCGCTGCTCCGGCAGTCCTGTCCTGCCCTGCTTCTGCCCGCTGCTCCGGCAGTCCTGTCCTGCCCTGCTTCTGCCCGCTGCTCCGGCAGTCCTGTCCTGCCCTGCTTCTGCCCGCTGCTCCGGCAGTCCTGTCCTGCCCTGCTTCTGCCCGCTGCTCCGGCAGTCCTGTCCTGCCCTGCTTCTGCCCGCTGCTCCGGCAGTCCTGTCCTGCCCTGCTTCTGCCCGCTGCTCCGGCAGTCCTGTCCTGCCCTGCCTGTACCCCTCTGCCTGTAATGTTCCTGAGTCCCAGTGTGTACTGGGCCCTATCCCGCCTGTGTTCCTACCTGCTAGTGCCTCCCTGTCTGCACTCTAGCTGTGCTTGCCTGTACCCCCCTGCCTGCTTACCCGCCTGCCTGCATACCAGTCGTGCCTGCCTATACCCACCAGTCTGTGTGCCAGCCTACCAGTCTGTTCCTGTATTCCCCTGTGTGGGTCAACAGCCGTGTCCGGGGTCTGTCCTGGAGTAGCACCTGGTCCCTCTGCTCGGTTCCTCCTTGGTGCACTGGCGTCGTATGCCGTCGTGCGACCCTGGTCGGATCGGGTGAATACCTAGTTACGCCCCTCCAGGCATTCACTCTCCGGCACGGTCCAGTGGAATCACTACCAATCACACGCACACGCCGCTTAGCCCGGGCGTGTGCATAACAGCATGCTCAGGCCATGGTTCCCGTTGAGCCCCACGGCCTTCGCCCTCTGAGAAGTTTTCCAGCGAATATATGCATTAAAATAAATAAATAATTTTTTTTTTTCTCTTAGCTGAGTTCCAGGCGAAATTACGCACCGTCCAGATGGATCTATCAGCTCTCGTTCCTGCGGATCCGCCACGTTACTATGGGGATCCAAGACAGTGTCGTGCATTTGTGGAGCAATGCATGCTACACTTTAAGGCCTACCCTCTCTATTTTCCTTCCGATTGGGCTAAAGTGGCCTTTATGATGTCTTACCTGGCGGGTGATGCCTTGGAATGGATCAACCCCCTATATGAAACACAGGATCCGATCCTCCGGGACCTAATGGCCTTCCTGGTGGCCTTTCTAATGGTCTTCGATGATCCTAACCCGGAGGCTCCTGCTGAAGCTTCACTTCCCAATATCCCGGAGCAGCCCCAATGGGTAATGTGTGTGGGTAGCGTAATAGTTCTCCAGCCCAATGAGACTACTGCCCACCCAGAATCCTCACAGGGTGACTACGCTTTCCGGAATACTTCTTCCAACCTCAAGAGGCAGTCCAGACGTGCTAGACTTAGAGGCAAGCAGTCACGCCTGGGTCTGTCCTCCCTGAGACCTCCTGAACCCTTCGGGGTGCTACCTGGTAACGAAAGGACAGAGACTCTCCTATACTCTGTACCTGATACCTCGCTCGCTTCGTCCAGTGAGTCCAACCTGGTGTACTCCGAAGCAGAGGTTACTCCCGAGTCTCTACACCCCTCCGACCAGGCGGAGGACCTCCAGTTGTGTTTAGAACCCTTCGGGGTGCCACCTGGTGGTGAATGGACAGAGACTTTCCTATACTCGGTACCCGATACCTCGCCTGCTTCCTCCAGTGAGTCCGACCTAGTGTTCTCCGAAGCAGAAGTTACTCCCGAGTCTCTACACCCCTCCGACCAGGCGGAGGACCTCCAGTTGTGTTTAGAACCCTTCGGGGTGCCACCTGGTGGTGAATGGACAGAGACTTTCCTATACTCGGTACCCGATACCTCGCCTGCTTCCTCCAGTGAGTCCGACCTAGTGTTCTCCGAAGCAGAAGTTACTCCCGAGTCTCTACACCCCTCCGACCAGGCGGAGGACCTCCAGTTGTGTTTAGAACCCTTCGGGGTGCCACCTGGTGGTGAATGGACAGAGACTTTCCTATACTCGGTACCCGATACCTCGCCTGCTTCCTCCAGTGAGTCCGACCTAGTGTTCTCCGAAGCAGAAGTTACTCCCGAGTCTCTACACCCCTCCGACCAGGCGGAGGACCTCCAGTTGTGTTTAGAACCCTTCGGGGTGCCACCTGGTGGTGAATGGACAGAGACTTTCCTATTTCCTGTACCTGATACCTCGCCTGCTTCCTCCAGTGAGTCCGACCTAGTGTTCTCCGAAGCAGAAGTTACTCCCGAGTCTCTACACCCCTCCGACCAGGCGGAGGACCTCCAGTTGTGTTTAGAACCCTTCGGGGTGCCACCTGGTGGTGAATGGACAGAGACTTTCCTATTTCCTGTACCTGATACCTCGCCTGCTTCCTCCAGTGAGTCCGACCTAGTGTACTCTGAAGCAGATGTTTTCTCTGAGCCTCAGTACTCTTCTGACCCGGCGGAGGACCTCCAGTTGTTTCCTGAATCCTCCGGGGTACCACCAGATAACAAAGAGACAGTGACTTTTCCTCATTATGTACCTGATAACCCGTCTATTTCTTCCTGTGAGCTTGACAAGATGTACCTCGAAGCAGAGATTACCCTCAAGTCTCTGTCCCCCTCCAACCCAGTGAACGACTGGTCCTCGAATTCCCTGCGGAAGATTCTGGCAGGCCTGAAGAAGAGGGGGCGTAAGGGGGGAGGTACTGTAACATACCTGGCGGCGTCCTTGCATAGTGGTCCATCTCCCACTGTGCAGGAGCGCGCACTTGATCTCCTGTCCAGAATGTCTCTCTGGCTTCCCTCCATGCTGTCTTGTTTGTGTCTGTGTCTGTTTCTGCTGCTTAAGGGCGGCGCCCGATCACTTCCTGCCTTTTGTACCTGCTGTGGGTCACACCCCTTGTGCGTCCTCAGCCTATCGCTGTCTGTCTCTTGGTATATAGCTCAGCAGCTCCCTTCTATCCCGGCCTGAGCATAAGTGTTTTCCTTCAGTGTGTGCTTGCACTCTGAAGGTGCCAGGTCCCGTCTTTGTTCCTTGTCTGCCTTTCCTGGAGGCTGTATTTCCAGGCCTGTCTGAACTTAGTCCTGTATGTCTCCTGCTTTGCGGTATCAGCTCCCGTGTCTGAACTGTGTCCTGTATGTCTCCTGCTTTGCGGTATTAGTTCCCGTGTCTGAACTAAGTCCTGTATGTCTCCTGCTTTGCGGTATCAGCTCCCGTGTCTGAACTGTGTCCTGTATGTCTCCTGCTTTGCGGTGTTAGATCCCGTGTCTGAACTAGTCCTGTATGTCTCCTGTTTTTCGGTATTAGTTCCCGTGTCTGAACTGAGTCCTTTCTGTGTATCTTGTCTGTCCTGTCTGAACACGCTCCTAGCCTGTTCCTCCCGCCTTCTAGGGGCCGATTACCTAGACCCGCTCCTGTATTTTGTCTGTCCTGTCTGAACACGCTCCTAGCCTGTTCCTCCCGCCTTCTAGGGGCCGATTACCTAGACCTGCTCCTGCATTTTGTCTGTCCTGTCTGAACACGCTCCTAGCCTGTTCCTCCCGCCTTCTAGGGGCCGATTACCTAGACCCGCTCCTGTATTTTGTCTGTCCTGTCTGAACACGCTCCTTGCCTGTTCGTCCTGCCTCTCTGGGGGCAGTATTCCCAGACCCGCTCCTGTATCCCGCTGCAGTGTCGGTCCCCTCCGTACACTCAGTTCCAGTCTGAACTCTCTCCTATCCTTTACCTGTTTTTCCTCTATGTCCGTTCCCTTCCTTTTTCTGCAGAGTCTGAACTTGTACCTAACTCCTGCCTGTTGTCTCTGTACTCCCGTTTGTGAGTTTGTGGTCCACTCGCTACTTCACTGCAAGTACCCTGTGGGTGTCTGGCTCTGTCTTTCCCTTCCTGTCTGTTCCGTGTGTACAGAGTCCTGTCCTGCCCTGCTTCTGCCCGCTGCTCCGGCAGTCCTGTCCTGCCCTGCTTCTGCCCGCTGCTCCGGCAGTCCTGTCCTGCCCTGCTTCTGCCCGCTGCTCCGGCAGTCCTGTCCTGCCCTGCTTCTGCCCGCTGCTCCGGCAGTCCTGTCCTGCCCTGCTTCTGCCCGCTGCTCCGGCAGTCCTGTCCTGCCCTGCTTCTGCCCGCTGCTCCGGCAGTCCTGTCCTGCCCTGCTTCTGCCCGCTGCTCCGGCAGTCCTGTCCTGCCCTGCCTGTACCCCTCTGCCTGTAATGTTCCTGAGTCCCAGTGTGTACTGGGCCCTATCCCGCCTGTGTTCCTACCTGCTAGTGCCTCCCTGTCTGCACTCTAGCTGTGCTTGCCTGTACCCCCCTGCCTGCTTACCCGCCTGCCTGCATACCAGTCGTGCCTGCCTATACCCACCAGTCTGTGTGCCAGCCTACCAGTCTGTTCCTGTATTCCCCTGTGTGGGTCAACAGCCGTGTCCGGGGTCTGTCCTGGAGTAGCACCTGGTCCCTCTGCTCGGTTCCTCCTTGGTGCACTGGCGTCGTATGCCGTCGTGCGACCCTGGTCGGATCGGGTGAATACCTAGTTACGCCCCTCCAGGCATTCACTCTCCGGCACGGTCCAGTGGAATCACTACCAATCACACGCACACGCCGCTTAGCCCGGGCGTGTGCATAACATCCTCTATATACTACACCACACAGGAGAGCTGACAGATCCTCTATATACTACACCACACAGGAGAGCTGACAGATCCTCTATATACTACACCACACAGGAGAGCTGACAGATCCACTATATAGTACACCACAACGGAGAGCTGACAGATCCTCTATATACTACACCACACAGGAGAGCTGACAGATCCTCTATACACTACATTACACGGGAGAGCCGACAGATCCACTATATACTACACCACACAGGAGAGCTGACAGATCCTCAATATACTACACCACACAGGAGAGCGGGCAGATACTCTATATACTACACCACACAGGAGAGCTAATAGATCATCTATATATTACATCACACAGGAGAGCCAACAGATACTCTATATACTACAACACACAGTAGAGATGACAGATCCTCTATATACTACACCACACAGGAGAGCTGACAGATCCACTATATACTACACCACAAAAGAGAAATGTCAGATCCTCTATATACTACACCACAAAGGAGAACTGTCAGATCCTCTATATACTACACCACACAGGACAGCTGACAGATCCTCTATATATTACACCACACAGGAGAGCTGACAGATCCTCTATATACTACACCACACAGGAGAGCTGACAGATCCTCTATATACTACACCACACAGGAGAGCTGACAGATCCTCTATATAATACACCACACAGGAGAGCTGACAGATCCTCTATATACTACACCACACAGGAGAGCTTACAGATCCTCTATATACTACACCACACAGGAGAGCTGACAGATCCTCTATATACTACACCACACAGGAGAGCTGACAGATCCACTATATAGTACACCACAACGGAGAGCTGACAGATCCTCTATATACTACACCACACAGGAGAGCGGGCAGATACTCTATATACTACACCACACAGGAGAGCTGACAGATCATCTATATATTACACCACACAGGAGAGCTGACAGATCCACTATATACTACACCACACAGGAGAGCTGACAGATCCTCTATATACTACACCACGCAGGAGAGCTGACAGATCCTCTATATACTACAACACACAGGAGAGCTGACAGAACCTCTATATACTACACCACACAGGAGAGCCGACAGATCCTGTATATACTACACCACACAGGAGAGCTGACAGATCCTCTATATACTACACCACACAGGAGAGCTGACAGATCCTCTATATACTACACCACACAGGAGAGCCGACAGATCCTCTACACACTACACCACATAGGAGAGCTGGCAGATCCTCTATATATTACACCACACAGGAGAAACGACAGATCCACTATATACTACACCACACAGGACAGCTGACAGATCCTCTATATACTACACCACACAGGAGAGCTGACAGATCCTCTATATACTACACCACACAGGAGAGATGACAGATCCTCTATATACTACACCACACAGCAGAGATGACAGATTCTCTATATACTACACCATACAGGAGAGCTGACAGATCCTCTATATACTACACCACACAGGAGAGCTGACAGATCCACTATATACTACACCACAAAGGAGAACTGTCAGATCCTCTATATACTACACCACACAGGAGAGATGACAGATCCTCTATATACTACACCACACAGCAGAGATGACAGATTCTCTATATACTACATCACACAGGAGAGCGGACAGATCCTCTATATACTACACCACACAGGAGAGCTGACAGATACTCTATATATTACACCACACAGGAGAGCTGACAGATCCTCAATAAACTACACCACACAGGAGAGCCAACAGTTCCTCTATATACTGCACCATACAGGAGAGCTGACAAATCCACTATCTACTACACCACAAAGGAGAACTGTCAGATCCTCTATATACTACACCACACAGGAGAGCTGACAGATCCTCTATATATTACACCACACAGGAGAGCTGACAGATCCTCTAAATACTACACCACACAGGAGAGCTGACAGATCATCTATATACTACACCACACAGGAGAGCCGTCAGATCCTCTATATACTACACCACACAGGAGAGCTGACAGATCCACTATTTACTACACCACACAGGAGAGCTGACAGATCCTCTATATACTACACCTCACAGGAGAGCCGACAGATAATCTATATACTACACCACACAGGAGAGCTGACAGATCCTCTATATACTACACCACACAGGAGAGCTGACAGATACTCTATAAACTACACCACACAGGAGAGCTGACAGATCCTCTATATATTACACCACACAGGAGAGCTGACAGATCCTCTATACACTACACCACATAAGAGAGCTGGCAGATCCTCTATATATTACACCACACAGGAGAGCCGACAGAGCCACTATATACTACACCACACAGGAGAGCTGACAGATCCTCTATATACTACACCACACAGGAGAGCTGACAGATCCTCTATATACTACACCACACAGGAGAGCTGACACATCCTCTATATACTACACCACACAGGAGAGCTGACAGATCCTCTATATACTACACCACACAGGAGAGCTGACACATCCTCTATATACTACACCACACAGGAGAGCTGACAGATCCTCTATATACTACACCACACAGGAGAGCTGACACATCCTCTATATACTACACCACACAGGAGAGCTGACACATCCTCTATATACTACACCACACAGGAGAGCTGACAGATCCTCTATATACTACACAATACAGGAGAGCTGACAGATCCTCAATATACTACACCAGACAGGAGAGCTGACAGATCCTCCATATACTATACTACACAGGAGAGCTGACAGATCCACTATATACTACACCACACAGGAGAGCTGACAGATCCTCTATATACTACACCACACAGGAGAGCTGACAGATACTCTATATACTACACCACCCAGGAGAGCTGACAGATCCTCTATATACTACACCACACAGGAGAGCTGACAGATCCTATATATACTACACCACACAGGAGAGCTTACAGATACTCCATATACTACACCACACAGGAGAGCTGACAGATCCTCTATATACTACACCACACAGGAGAGCTGACAGATCCTCTATATACTACACCACACAGGAGAGCTGACAGATCCTCTATATGCTATACCACACAGGAGAGCTGACAGATCCTCTATATACTACACCACACAGGAGAGCTGACACATCCTCTATATACTACACCACACAGGAGAGCTGACAGATCCTCTATATACTACACCACACAGGAGAGCTGACAGATACTCTATATAATACACCACACAGGAGAGCCGACAGATCCTCTATATACTACACCACACAGGAGAGCTGACAGATACTCTAAATATTACACCACACAGGACAGATCCTCTATATACTACACCACACAGGAGAGCTGACAGATCCTCTATATACTACACCACACAGGAGAGCTGACAGATCCTCAATATACTACACCACACAGGAGAGCCGACAGATCCTCTATATACTACACCATACAGGAGAGCTGACAGATCCTCTATATATTACACCACACAGGACAGATCCTCTATATACTACACCACACAGGAGAGCTGACAGATCCTCTCTATACTACACCACACAGGAGAGCTGACAGATCCTCTATATACTACACCACACAGGAGAGCTGACAGATCCTCTATATACTACACCACACAGGAGAGCTGACAGATCCTCTATATACTACACCACACAGGAGAGCTGACAGATCATCTGTATACTACATCCCACAGGAGAGCTGACAGATCCTCTATATACTACACCACACAGGATAGCTGACAGATCCTCTATATACTACACCACACAGGAGAGCTGACAGATCCACTATATACTACACCACACAGGAGAGCTGACAGATCCTCTATATACTACACCACACAGGAGAGCTGACAGATCATCTATATACTACACCACACAGGAGAGCTGACAGATCCTCTATATACTACACTACACAGGAGAGCTGACACATCCTCTATATACTACACCACACAGGAGAGCTGACAGATCCTCTATATACTACACCACACAGGAGAGCTGACAGATCCACTATATACTACACCACACAGGAGAGCTGACAGATCCTCTATTTACTACACCATACAGGAGAGCTGACAGATCCTCTATATACTACACCACACAGGAGAGCTGACAGATCATCTGTATACTACACCCCACAGGAGAGCTGACAGATCCTCTATATACTACACCACACAGGATAGCTGACAGATCCTCTATATACTCCATCACACTGGAGAGCTGACAGATCCACTATATACTACACCACGCAGGAGAGCTGACAGATCCTCTATATACTACACCACACAGGAGAGCCAACAGATCCACTATATACTACACCACACAGGAGAGCTGACAGATCCACTATATACTACACCACACAGGAGAGCCGACAGATCCTCTATATACTACACCACACAGGAGAGCTGACAGATCCACTATATACTACACCACACAGGAGAGCTGACAGATCCGCTATATACTTCACCAGACAGGAGAGCTGACAGATCCTCTATATACTACACCACACAGGAGATCCGACAGATCCTCTGTAGCGCCGGCGTCCCTGCCCCCTGCTAGGCAGGGACGCTGTTCCCCTCACCTCTCTGCTCCATGCCCGGTGTCCTCCTCCCGCTCTGCTGGCAGCGCGCGCTCCTTCCCGGCCACTGTGCTTAGGGCGCGCGCGCGCGCTCTCCCTCCCTCTTAAAGGGGCCGCGCGCGCCGTCCTAAGGAGTCCCCGGCCAATGGCCGGAGGACTTCACCATATATAAGGCACCTCCTCCAAAATGGAGGTGGCCGAGCAATGTTGTTGCACTGTTCACTACTCTGCTTCAGCCCTCAGGTCCCGTTGCCAGTTACCTGCCAGATACCTGCCAGATTCCTGCCAGCTTGCTGTCTTATTCCTGCCTGATATTCTGCTACCTGCCTGCTAGCCTGAGGTCCGACGGTCTGCCTTACTACTCCTGTCAGTCTGTCTAAGGACCAGCTTGCCCGCTCACCTGGGAGCGCACATCAACTACCTGCCTGCTTGCCTGAGGTCCGACGGTCTGCCTTCCAACTCTTGTCAGTCTGTCTATGGACCAGCTTGCCCGCTCACCTGGGAGCGCACATCTGCTACCTGCCTGCTAGCCTACCTGGAGGCTCTGCCGTCACGTGCTGTGACCACCTGCCTGTCCAGTGACTCCTGCCCGCTCACCTGGGAGCGCTCATCTGCTGCCTGTCTGCTAGCCTACCTGGAGGCTCTGCCGTCACGTGCTGTGACCACCCGCCTGTCCAGAGACTTCTGCCCGCTCACCTGGGAGCGCTCATCTGCCGCCTGTCTGTTGGTCTTCCTGGAGGCTCCGCCGTCACATGCTGTGACCACCCGTTTATCCAGAGACTCTCGCCTGCTCACCTGGGAGCTCACGTCTACCATCAGCCGCCACAGGTCGTACCAACCCTTTACCCAGAGACTGCCCCAGTCACTTGCCGTGACCATCTGCCCGTTTACCCAGAGACTGCCCTGGTCACTTGCCGTGACCATCTGCCCGTTCACCCAGAGACTGCCCCGGTCACTCGCCGTGACCATCTGCCCGTTCACCCAGAGACTGCCCCGGTCACTTGCCGTGACCATCTGCCCGTTCACCCAGAGACTGCCCCGGTCACTTGCCGTGACCATCTGCCCGTTCATCCAGAGACTGCCCCGGTCACTTGCCGTGACCTCCTGCCCGTTCTTCTAGAGACTGTCCCGGTCACCTGCTGTGACTGCCTGCCTGGTCGCCACCCGCTCCCTTACAAGGACCGCCCCCTTGTATAGTAGCTCAGAGGTTCCGCCTCCCAGACCCGTTACAGTTTGCTCGGGCCATGGAACCCCGTGGCACCCAAGCTCCCTCGCTCTCGGACCTGTGTCATGAACTGTCCCGTCAGAGGTCCCAACAGGAGTCCATCCTGGGTCACCTGCGGAATGTCAATTCTCGCCTGGACACTCTGACTGCCCCGCCAGCAACCTCCGCCAGTGCCATGACTCGCAATCCGGCAGCTCCGCTGTCCACTAATACCATGGTATCCTACCCCGGACCCCGGCTTTCTGCACTTCCTCGCTTCGGAGGCGACTCCGCCCAGGCTCGGGGCTTCATAAATCAGTGCACCCTGCACTTTGAACTCCTGTCCCACCAGTTTAACTCCGACCGGGCCAAAATTGCCTTCATCATGTCCCATCTCACTGGGGAGGCCCTGGCCTGGCTAAATTCTCTATGGGAGAGAGGAGACCCCCTGGTGTCCGACTTGCCTGCCTTTCTCATGGCTTTCCGGAAAGTCTTCGACGAACCCGGATGGAAGACCTCATCCGCATCATCACTGCTACGCCTCCGTCAGGGAAGTCTCACCGTGGGCCAATATGCCATACGGTTCCGTACCCTTGCCTCGGAGCTGGCCTGGGATAACGACGCTCTGGTATCCGTCTTCTGGGAGGGTCTGTCCGGCCGTATTAAAGATGAACTTGCCGGTCGGGACATTCCTACCACTCTCGATGACCTAATAACTCTTGCCACCCGGATTGACCTACGGTTCCAGGAGCGTGCCAAAGAGGTCACCCGTGAGAGGAGGTTTCCATGTCTAGCTCCTACTTTTCAGAAATCCGTCTCTCCCCAGGTACACTCTCCTGAGCCTATGCAGGTCGACCAGACCAAGATGGTCAAAACCCGTCAGGACTTACGCTGTGCCGAGGGGAGCTGCTTCTACTGTGGCAGTAAGTTGCACCGGATCCGTGCCTGCCCGGAGAGGTCGGGAAACGCCTGTGTCTAGGTTCGCTCAGAGAGGTCGACCTAGACAAGAATAAATCCTCTCCATCTCTGCTGCTGTCAGTCTCAATTGTCTGCGGGGAGAACCGTTATTTCGAACTAGCCCAACTTGACTCCGGAGCAGCCGGGAATCTTATTTCACAGTCCCTGGTAGAGAAATACCGCATCCCCACCAAACCTCTGGCTGTACCCTTGTCTGTTGCTGCCGTGGATGGGGGTCTCTTACCACGCCCCATCCAACTCATCACCGAATCCATTACTCTGCAGGTGGGAATGCTGCATTCTGAGAGTATCTCCTTTCATGTTCTGCCTGGACTCTCTCACGCCCTCTTGCTAGGTCTACCTTGGCTCCAGAGACATGCACCCGTGCTTGACTGGCAGACCGGAGAAGTCCTTCGCTGGGGACAGGACTGCCATAAGACCTGTCTGGTTCCCGTCCATCCCGTCCGTCCTTCTCCTACCCCAGCTAATCTACCTGGACTTCCGATTCCTTATTGGTCTTATGCTGATGTCTTTAATAAAAAGGAGGCAGAGACACTACCCCCTCATAGACCATACGACTGCCCTATCGACCTGTTACCTGGTACTACTCCTCCCCGTGGGCGTATTTATCCATTATCCGCTGCTGAGACCCGGTCGATGTTCGAATATATTGAGGAGAATCTGGCCAGGGGATTCATCCGGAAATCTACCTCCCCGGCGGGAGCAGGCTTCTTTTTCGTCAAAAAGAAGGACGGCTCTCTCCGTCCCTGTATAGACTATAGAGGCCTTAACCAGATCACGGTGAAGAATAAGTACCCCCTTCCGCTCATTCCGGAGTTATTTGATCGTCTGAGGGGGGCTAGAATCTTCACCAAACTGGACCTCCGTGGGGCGTACAACCTGGTTCGTATCCGTCAGGGGGATGAATGGAAGACGGCATTCAACACCCGGGACGGCCACTATGAATATCTGGTAATGCCCTTTGGTCTCTGTAACGCTCCTGCCGTCTTTCAAGAGTTGGTCAATGACATCTTCCGGGACCTTCTCTACTCCTGCGTAGTGGTGTACCTGGACGACATCTTGGTCTTCTCTCCGGATCTCCAGACTCACCGGAGGGACGTTCGTCAGGTCCTGCTCAGGCTCAGGCAGAATCACCTCTTCGCTAAATACGAGAAGTGCCTCTTTGAGCAGACCTCGCTTCCGTTTTTGGGCTACATTATTTCTCAGACCGGCCTACGAATGGATCCAGAGAGACTGTCTGCCATCGAGAAATGGCCTCGACCGGAGGGGTTGAAGGCCGTTCAGCGGTTCCTGGGCTTCGCGAACTACTACCGCCTCTTCATACCGCACTTCTCTTCCCGGACTGCCCCAATTTCCGCGCTCACCCGTAAGGGTACTAATCCCAAAGAGTGGCCGCCCGAAGCAGAGGAGGCCTTCCTTTCCTTAAAACAGGCCTTCTCCTCCGCCCCGGTGCTGCATCGCCCGGACGGCAACAAGCAGTTCTTCCTGGAAGTTGACGCCTCCTCCTCTGGAGCCGGAGCGGTACTTACTCAAAAATCATCTTCCGGGAGGATGGTAACTTGCGGCTTCTTCTCTAAACTCTTCTCCTCCTCAGAGCGCAATTATTCCATAGGAGACCGAGAGTTATTGGCCATCAAACTGGCATTGGAGGAGTGGCGTTACCTGCTCGAGGGGGCTCTTCACCCGGTAATAATTTACACTGACCACAAGAACTTGGCTTACCTCCAGCATGCCCAGAGACTTAACCCGCGCCAAGCCCGGTGGTCCTTGTTTTTTGCTCGCTTTGATTTTGTTCTTCATTTTCGCCCGGCTGACAAAAACGTCAAGGCGGACGCCTTGTCTCGATCCTTTCTGGTGTCTGATCTCGAGGAAGATCCGAAACACATCATCGATCCCGCCAGAGTAATGCAGGTGGCTCCCGTGAGTCTAAATCGTCTCCCTCCCGGAAAGACGTTCGTATCAGTACCTGATCGGGAGAAGATCCTTCACTGGGGTCACTCGTCTAAACTGGCTGGCCACGCCGGTCAGAAAAAGACCCTCCAGATTATTACCCGGCACTACTGGTGGCCTACCCTGCACAAGGACGTAATAGACTTTGTTTCTGCCTGTGTGTCCTGCGCCCGCAACAAGGTTCCGAGACATCTGCCAGCCGGTCGCCTCCTTCCGCTTTCTGTACCTGCTGCTCCCTGGCAGCATATAGCAATGGACTTTATAACTGACCTCCCGGTCTCTGCCGGTTGTACGGTCATTTGGGTGGTCGCTGACCGCTTCTCCAAGATGGCTCATTTCGTTCCCCTGCCAGGCCTCCCGTCTGCACCCGAGCTAGCGAAAGACTTTATTCGTCACATCTTTCGTCTTCATGGCCTGCCCCTCCACATCGTGTCGGATCGTGGGGTACAGTTCACCTCACGCTTCTGGAGAGCCACTTGTAAACTGCTAGACGTCACCCTGGACTTCTCTTCCGCTTACCACCCACAGTCCAATGGTCAAGTGGAGCGGATCAATCAGAACCTGACCAGTTACCTCCGGCACTTCGTTAATGCCCATCATTCAGACTGGGTGGATCTCCTACCATGTGCCGAGTTCTCTTATAACAATCACGAGAGCGAATCCTCCTCCAAATCCCCGTTTTTTGTAGTCTTCGGTCAGCATCCTCGGATTCCTTTTCCTGTCTCCACCTCTGTGGACAACCCGGCTGCGGAATCTCTCGTTAGCAAATTTTCCTCCATTTGGGAGAGTACCCGATACGCACTCCTTCAGTCGTCCGAACGGATGAAAAGACACGCTGACAAAAAACGCCTGGATCCTCCACAATTTCGTCCTGGAGATAAAGTCTGGCTCTCATCTAAATATGTCCGACTCAAGATACCTTCTTACAAGTTAGGGCCTCGGTTCATCGGTCCTCTGGAGGTCATCAGTCAGATCAACCCGGTGGCCTATAAATTGAAACTCCCGGCCAACTTACGGATCCCTAACTCCTTCCATGTATCTCTCCTCAAACCTGTGGTACTTAACTCTTTTTCCAAGTCTACAGGTACGCCTCCTGCTCCGGTTTCTGCTGAGGACGAGTTTGAGGTAGAGAACATTCTTGCCACCAAAGGGTAAGAGGAAAGACCTTTTTTCTAGTAGATTGGAAGGGGTTTGGTCCTGAGGAGAGAACGTGGGAGCCCCGGGAGAACATCCATGCCCCGCTCATCCTTGCTAAATTTCTGTCTGGCCTAAAAAAGGGGGGGCCTAAAGGGGGGGGTACTGTAGCGCCGGCGTCCCTGCCCTCTGCTAGGCAGGGACGCTGTTCCCCTCACCTCTCTGCTCTGTGCCCGGCGTCCTCCTCCCGCTCTGCTGGCAGCGCGCGCTCCTTCCCGGCCACTGTGCTTAGGGCGCGCGCGCGCGCTCTCCCTCCCTCTTAAAGGGGCCGCGCGCGCCGTCCTAAGGAGTCCCCGGCCAATGGCCGGAGGACTTCACCATATATAAGGCACCTCCTCCAAAATGGAGGTGGCCGAGCAATGTTGTTGCACTGTTCACTACTCTGCTTCAGCCCTCAGGTCCCGTTGCCAGTTACCTGCCAGATACCTGCCAGATTCCTGCCAGCTTGCTGTCTTATTCCTGCCTGATATTCTGCTACCTGCCTGCTAGCCTGAGGTCCGACGGTCTGCCTTACTACTCCTGTCAGTCTGTCTAAGGACCAGCTTGCCCGCTCACCTGGGAGCGCACATCAACTACCTGCCTGCTTGCCTGAGGTCCGACGGTCTGCCTTCCAACTCTTGTCAGTCTGTCTATGGACCAGCTTGCCCGCTCACCTGGGAGCGCACATCTGCTACCTGCCTGCTAGCCTACCTGGAGGCTCTGCCGTCACGTGCTGTGACCACCTGCCTGTCCAGTGACTCCTGCCCGCTCACCTGGGAGCGCTCATCTGCTGCCTGTCTGCTAGCCTACCTGGAGGCTCTGCCGTCACGTGCTGTGACCACCCGCCTGTCCAGAGACTTCTGCCCGCTCACCTGGGAGCGCTCATCTGCCGCCTGTCTGTTGGTCTTCCTGGAGGCTCCGCCGTCACATGCTGTGACCACCCGTTTATCCAGAGACTCTCGCCTGCTCACCTGGGAGCTCACGTCTACCATCAGCCGCCACAGGTCGTACCAACCCTTTACCCAGAGACTGCCCCGGTCACTTGCCGTGACCATCTGCCCGTTCACCCAGAGACTGCCCCGGTCACTTGCCGTGACCATCTGCCCGTTCACTCAGAGACTGCCCCGGTCACTTGCCGTGACCATCTGCCCGTTCACCCAGAGACTGCCCCGGTCACTTGCCGTGACCATCTGCCTGTTCACCCAGAGACTGCCCCGGTCACTTGCCGTGACCATCTGCCCGTTCATCCAGAGACTGCCCCGGTCACTTGCCGTGACCTCCTGCCCGTTCTTCTAGAGACTGTCCCGGTCACCTGCTGTGACTGCCTGCCTGGTCGCCACCCGCTCCCTTACAAGGACCACCCCCTTGTATAGTAGCTCAGAGGTTCCGCCTCCCAGACCCGTTACATCCTCTATATACTACACCACACAGGAGAGCTGACAGATCCACTATATACTACACCACACAGGAGAGCTGATAGATCCTCTATATACTACACCTCACAGGAGAGCCGACAGATCATCTATATACTACACCACACAGGAGAGCTGACAGATCCTCTATATACTACATCACACAGGAAAGCTGACAGATCCACTATATACTACACCACACAGGAGAGCCGACAGATCCTCAATATACTACACCACACAGGAAAGCTGACAGATCCACCATATACTACACCACACAGGAGAGCTGACAGATCCTCTGTATACTACACCACACAGGAGAGCTGACAGATACTCTATAAACTACACCACACAGGAGAGCTGACAGATCCTCTATATACTACACCACACAGGAGAGCTGACAGATCCTCTATATGCTACACCACACAGGAGAGCCGACAGATCCTCTATACACTACACCACATAGGAGAGCTGGCAGATCCTCTATATATTACACCACACAGGAGAGCTGACAGATCCTCTATATACTACAACACACAGGAGAGCCGACAGATCCTCTATATACTACACCACACAGGAGAGCTGACAGATCCTCTATATACTACACCACACAGTAGAGCTGACAGATCCACTATATACTACACCACACAGGAGAGCTGACAGATCCTCTATATACTACACCACACTGGAGAGCTAACAGATCCTCTATATACTACACCACACAAGAGAGCTGACAGATCCTCTATATACTACACCACACAGGAGAGCTGACAGATCCTCTATATACTACACCACACAGGAGAGCCGACAGATCCTCTATATACTACACCACACAGGAGAGCGGACAGATCCTCTATATACTACACCACACAGTAGAGCTGACAGATCCTCTATATACTACACCACACAGGAGAGCTGACAGATCCTCTATATACTACAGCACACAGGAGGGCTGACAGGTCCTCTATACACTACACCAAAAAGGAGAGCTGACAGATCCTCTATATACTACACCACACAGGAGAGCTGACAGATCCTCTATATACTACACCACACAGGAGAGCTGACAGATCCTCTATATACTACACCACACAGGAGAGCTGACAGATCCTCTATATACTACACCACACAGGAGAGCCAACAGATCCTCTATATACTACACCACACAGGAGAGCTGACAGATCCTCTATATACTACACCACACAGGAGAGCTGACAGATCCTCTATATACTACACCACACAGTAGAGCTGACAGATCCACTATATACTACACCACACAGGAGAGCCGACAGATCCTCTATATACTACACCACACAGGAGAGCTGACAGATCCTCTATATACTACACCACACAGGAGAGCCGATAGATCCTCTATATACTACACCACACGGGAAAGCTGACAGAACCTCTATATACTACACCACACAGGAGAGCTGACAGATCCTCTATATACTACAGCACACAGGAGGGCTGACAGATCCTCTATACACTACACCACAAAGGAGAGCTGACAGATCCTCTATATACTACACCACACAGGAGAGCTGACAGAGCCTCTATATACTACCCCACACAGGAGAGCTGACAGATACTCTATATACTACACCACACAGGAGAGCGGGCAGATCCTCTATATACTACCTGTGAAGCACCTGAAGGGTTAATAAACTTCTTGAATGTGGTTTGAGTACCTTGAGGGGTGCAGTTTTTAGAATGGTGTCACTTTTGGGTATTTTCTGTCATAAAGGCCTTTTAAAGTCACTTCAAATGTGATGTGGTCCCTAAAAAAATGGTTTTGTAAATTTTGTTGGAAAAATTAGAAATCGCTGGTCAAATTTTAACCCTTATAGCTCTCTAATAAAAAAAAAGTAGACATGTGGAAATGTTATTTATTAACTATTTTGTGTGACATCTCTCTGATTTAAGGGCATAAAAATTCAAATTTTGAAAATTGCTAAAGTTTCAAAATTTTTGCAAATTTTCTTTTTTTTCACAAATAAACGCAAGTGTTATCGAAGAAGTTTAACCACAATCATGAAGTACAATATGTCAAGAAAAAAGAATCTCAGAATCAGGGGGATCCATTGAAGCGTTCCAGAGTAATTACCTCATAAAGTGACAGTGGTCAGATTTGTAAAAATTGGCCCGGTCATTAATGTGTAAACCACCTTAGGTTGTAAAGGGGTTAAGCATTATATATGGGGATTGGAAGAAAATAAGAATTGTCCTTTATTAGAATGCATATAGAATAAATGTACAGGCAAAAATAAAATAAAACCTGGTGAAAAAAAAGCTGGTGAAGTTTGAAGGATTGCTGTATGCAATTAGGCTACTTTCCCTGCATCTTTGACGGTGATTTAATAGCGCTATACCGCTGTTTTGCGCATGCGCCGATGATTCTAAGATGTTTCCCTTACGAAGAAAACGCTGGGAAGCTTCATAGCATGCTCGCGCATGCGCAAAGTGTTTGTTTTCCACTACCTTTCTGTTTTGACATGCGCATTGTACCCAGCAGGACGCCGATGTTGGCGCTTTTTTCACAAATTGTATGGGGTGAGTCATCAAGTGATCAATCATATAAAGCTGTTCTTAAATAATAATAATGACTCTTTTCATGTATTTTGTATGTTATCTTCACAGCACAGGCACTATAATGAACTTTAACTTGATTGTATATACTTGAATTGCCATTCACTCCTTGTATATCGTATCTCCATTATATGATATGCTCCTATTTGTATAATTACTGTTAACACTATTTGTAATTGTTATACTATATAAGGTTCACTATGTTCACTTTGTTAATACTTGAGAGGCTCACACCTGTCTGTCTATCTATCTATCTATCTATCTATCTATCTATCTATCTATCTATCTATCTATCTGCCTATCACTCTCTCATTATGACATCAGGGTAAAATCTACAGTAAGTCACAGTGATGTGATGACATCATCACATTCTATATCCCAGTGTTACAGCCCAAGGGAAATCACTGCCTCACAGACTTACAAGGGTGAGGGAGTACCTTTTGTTTTTCGTGACGAACGAAGCAAAAATTTATTCTAAAATGGAGAGAAGACGAGCCCAAAGAGATCGGGTTCTGAGAGAAAGGAGAGGAATAAATGAAGAGCAGGTATTGTTGTTCGCTTTAGGGCGAAAAGACATTAATCTACCGGACATGGACCCTGACGCCTCAGAAATGGCGTCCAAACGACAACATTTAGAGAAAATGAGAAAGTCCAAAAGACAAGAGATCCTTACACAGAGAAGGAACATGGAGAACCTCATGGCGTCTGACTCTGCTGCCTCCGCTGAGCTTCAGAGGGCCTTTATTATCTCCTTGAAAAAAATCGGAGATCTGGTCCCTGAAATAAGGAGGAGGAATAAAGAAACCATCCTCAATAAGCAGAGAAACATCAGCGCAGAGACAGAGCTGGAGGAAGTTCTCCAAGAAACTCCAAGACAGGTCTCATCCAAGGCTGAAAGCCAAGACACCCTGAACCTGCAAAGAGCTGCAGCCCAGAAAAGAATGAGGAACAGCAGAGACTGGGTTGTCCAATGCAGGAGACATCTGAGATATGCTACACCCATCATTAATGGGAATGGTGCCCTATGGAGATCCCACTCATCAACCAAAACCATCTCCATCCCGGATTTTCTGTTCCATCTGAGTGTTTCTTCACCAGACAGATCAATGGATAAAGATGAACCAGGTAAGAAATAAACTTACTCAGTATAATAAGACTGGGGGTGAGGGGGATTATACTCCTAATATTATGTACAGGCCTCAATTATAAATGCTGACTAATGGAAGAACTGTCCTTGTTGCCCATAGCAACCAGTCACCTTTCAGTGTTCTATAGAATGTTGAGAAATAGAATCTGTGCTGTGAATCGTTGCTATGGGCAACAGGGTCAGTTTTGCTATTAGAGAGTTTTGATAAATGAAGGACCAAATATTAGACATTTCCTGCTCATTTACATAGTTTTGTTTAAAATTATAATATATGCGCTGGAGCTATATCTATTAACCCCCCTTTGACCGGAAAAACTTTCGCTTTTTTTCTTCCTTCTTCGAAAAGCCATAACTTTTCTTTTATTTGCATGTGAGCTTGCTTTTTTAGTGGACCGAGCTGCAGTTTTGAAGAACACTATTTATTTTGTCTTTCAATTATTTAGAAAAGAGGGGAAAAAATCAAAGAGTGGTAAAATTGTGGGACGGGGGGAGGGATTCCGACATTGTTCTTTTCTATTGTGTTCATTGTGTGGTAAAAATGACCTCATAAAGTAATTCTCCATGTCAGTGACAAGTGTGGTAATGCTGAACATGCATGGGTTTCCTTTTTACATAAGTGGTGGAGGAAAATTAAAAATGTAATAAAAAACATTGATTTGTGTCTCCATATTCTGAGACATTGTAACTTTGTGATTGTGATACCTCAATGGCGCAGTGTAAAGGCTTCTTTATTGTGTATGAAGCTGTAGCTTTTAATGATCCTTTCTTGGGTAGACAGGACATTACGATATCTTTTTATTGCTATTGTTAGATATTTTTTTTTCTCATTTTAGTATTTACTGTTTGGGAAAATTATTTTTATATTTTTGTATAACGGACTTATACTAATGCCGTGATCCCAGTTATGCTTATTTTTCATTTTTTATTATTATTATTATTATTATTCATTAGGAAAGTTGTTTCATTCAAATTATATTTTTAAATAATTTTTTGTTTGGGTTTATTAATTTTTTTTAATTTATTTAATTTTTTAGTCTCCTTAGAAGACTTGAACCTGCAATTTTTTGATCGCTTGTACTACAAGTGCTTCTCACTAAATTAGAATATCATCAAAAAGTAAATTTATTTTTAGTTCTTCAATACAAAAAGTGAAACTCATATATTATATAGAGTCATTACAAACAGAGTGATCTATTTCAAGTGTTTATTTCTGTTAATGTTGATGATTATGGCTTACAGCCAATGAAAACACAAAAGTCATTATCTCAGTAAATTAGAATACTTTATAACACCAGCTTGAAAAATGATTTTAAAATCTGAAATGTATGTTCAGTAAATGAACTCAATACTTGGTCGGGGCGCCTTTTGCATCAATTACTGCATCAATGCCGCGTGGCATGGAGGCGATCAGCCTGTGGCACTGCTGTGGTGTTATGGAAGCCCAGGTTGCTTTGATAGCAGCCTTCAGCTCGTCTGCATTGTTGGGTCTGGTGTCTCTCATCTTCCTCTTGACAATACCCTATAGATTCTCTATGGGGTTAAGGTCAGGCAAGTTTGCTGGCCAATCAAGCACAGTGATAGTGTTGTTTTTAAACCAGGTATTATTTTTGTATTGAAGAACTGAAATAAATTAACTTTTTGATGATATTCTAATTTAGTGAGAAGCACCTGTATGTGCTGTAATGGAACTGTATCGCTGTATATGGCTATATTATATGTTATCATAAGAAATTAAACCAGGCTGGTCTAAACAGGAGGACAAAAGTGAAAAATATGGGTTTTCAGTAGGTCCAGATAGTCATTACAGTTAATTAACCTCTTGCAATTATGACCTGGAGGGGGCTAATGGGTGCTGGTAGCAAATTGGCAATCACTTCATTTAAATACCACTGTCAGCATTGAAACGGTTAAACCGCAGTAATCAGAGTGTGCTCCAGTCACTGTATTTATTGGCACGTGGCAGCTATGTAATACAGCCGGTATCAGCCTGGTAAAATGCAGGCTCAGCGACTGAGCCCGCTCCATACACTTACCACACAACATGACAAACATTTCCATTATGTCTTCTCAAAGAGACTAACAAATCTTGTATCATCTCAGCAGGTGGAAGCCTTATGATGCCCTCTGACATAGCAGACATGCCAGCACATGCTGATGCCAGATCCCTTCTTTTACCCCAGAGAGAACTGGTTAAAATGGAAAATCCTGTTGACCTGTGCAGCCTTGAATTCCACAAAGATCTTGGAGTGGGAGGCTTTGGAAAGGTAAGTGTGAATTTCTCCTTCTCTGTGTTCCTCAATGTATCCTGCACCAGATGCACAGGAGGATATACATATTCATTACAGGATGTTCATATGTAATGGTGATTGGGATAAACCAGTGATCCATTACACAGATCCCTATAATAGATGGGAGTTTGGTCTGATCTCCTTTGATTTTTCTCCAGGTCCTCTTGGCATCAGATCCGGTCAGCGGAGAACTGCTGGCTATTAAAATGATGGACAAGAGTCGTATTGATGAGGACACAATCTCTACAGAATTAGACATCCTCTGTATGGCCACTGGCTGCCGCTTCCTAACATCTCTGCGGGGGTTTATGGAAACACCATTAGAATATATATTAGCCATGGAGTATATGGCCGGAGGAGATCTGTTTCACCACCTGGCTCCATCTAATTCATTTGATATGGAAACATCAAGGTAAACTTCTAACAGCCAAATCCTAATAATCTGCTGCCCGTACATTGTAGTCCTAGAGTGTATGTAACCACTGATCCATCCTCTACTTTCTACTTCACAGACTCTTTGCGGCAGAAATGGTTTGCGGACTCCAGTTCCTCCATGAACATGGCGTGATACATTGGTAATCAGTTCATCTTCATAAATCTCTGTTGTCTCCTTACATATCTATTGTATAAAGTTATTTTCATGAATTATCCTCACAATCAGTATCTTCTCCTTCTCCCTTCAGTGACCTGAAGCCACAGAACATTCTCATCGATGACATGGGACATATAAAAATCTCTGACTTTGGCTTATCAGTCATGAATATGGGCGAGGATGACCTATTAGAAGAACAAGTTGGCACTCAGGGTTACATCGCACCTGAGGTAAAAAACATCCCAGTGTGATTGATGGCGATAGTAGGACTGAGTATTAATCTGAGTATCCTGCTCATATCTAATCACAGACTGGTCCTCATGGCCTCTGTGTGTAAATCCCCTCCCCGGTATATTCACCTCATCTCCTATATTATGTTCCCACAGATAATGGATGGAGAAGCCTTCAATCATCTGGCAGATTCCTTTTCATTTGGTGTCATCCTGTACATGATGATTGTGGGGAGCCAACCGTTCTATGGCAGCGGCACACTGGAGGAATACCACCGGTCTCTGCAGGAGGACGTCCCAGATATTCCAGACTGGATGCCCAACGATGCCCTTGACATCCTAGAAGGCGTAAGTAGGATCAGAGAAAGAAGGAAGATGAAGGACTATAAGGAAAGCTATAAGATATGATGTGGAGAGTCCATGGACATTGTGTAATAACGTATCAGTAATAATCCGTAATATAATGATTAATGGTCTCTCTCATTTTCCAGCTTCTTTGCAAATCTCCATCTGCCCGGTATGCTATAACATCCTTCATCCGAGAGCGCCCATTCTTCTACCCTATATACTGGTTCGACGTGGAGTCCGGCGAAGCCGACCCACCATTCCGATGGGGCGATGATGTAAGTATAGCACATAGGGACATCCATAGTGTTATCAATGCTCAGTAACACACATATCCACTATACACCTTATCATTATATCCCCCCGGTATACATTATATATGTGAGGAGACGATTCTCAGATGTGTATATTTCTCGTCTTAAAATGGAGAATAGCGGCGCACACCATATCAAATTACTTCTTTATTAATGTCCTTTAAAACATATCAGCAGGGAGAGAGAGAAGGAGCAGGTGTGGCTGGTCAGACAGACCCGACAATATGTTTTAAAGCACATTAATGAAAAAGTAATTTTATACGGTGAGTGACGCTTTTCTCTATTTTTGGACAGCAATTGTTTCCCCAGTCTGGGGTGTATTTAGCTGAGCACTACTGTGGTCCACGAACCCTTTCTTAATTGTGCAACTCGCAACATTGTACTCAGACTTTATGATAGTGCAGAATCGCCTAACTTTCTTTATTTTGAATATATTTCTCTCCTTACAGGAGGATTAGGCTGATATAAATCAGCCCCATTCCAGTAACATCTAGGAATGAAGCTTTCCATTAATCAGATGAGACAATTACACTGGACTTTCTTATTTACCGGACTGTGACAAACTTACCGATCTTCCACCACATAACATCAACGTAGATTTGAGCACCAAACATCCAGGGATTCATTCCGATCGCCATATTTGGGGTCAGGAAGGAATTTTTTTCCCTTGATATGAGGATGATCCAACAACGAGTCCTCAGGGTTATTTTTCGCCTTCCTCTGGATCAACATAGCAAGTAATTAAAGGCTGAAATTGAAGGATTTCTTTCAGCCATACTTGCTATGTCACCATCTGGACGACTCATCTACAATGTGGTGGTAAGGAGACGACTATCAGATATGGACAGACAGAAGGCAGCCGCTGCTCCTTCTCCTACCAGACAGGAAAAAAAGAAGGTAGCGGCTGCTCCTTCACCTACCGGATATGGACAGACAGAAGAAAGCGGCTGCTCCTTCTTATAATTGGCCAAGTAAAGAGAGATGGAAGCGGCTGCTCCTTCTCATACTTGGCCATGTAGCAACAGAATGAAGCGGCTGCTTCTTCTACTACCTGGCTGTGGACAGAGAGAAGAAGCGGCTGCTCCTTCATCTACCTAGCCATGGTGAAACAGAAGGCCGTATGGTTGATCGCAGTGCTGTAGGAATCCAGGAAAACTCCAACTGCATAGATCACACATTCCTGCTCTTCTCCTCTCCGTCATGTGTGATCCAGACCTGAATGTCCAAAAACAGCTCAAGTGCAACCAAAGGCCTGAAGAGCGGAATCATCATCTGCTCCTTTCTATAGAAAGTGACTGTATCTACAGACTTTCTTTTTCATCTTTGCATATTATTAACAACTTATATGCACAAATATGTATATTGAACATCTATGGTGTTTCTGGTTAGATTATTCTTATATACAGAACTGCTTGTTGGTATGTTTAATAATATCATAATTGAGCGAACCTTTCAAGGGTTGGTTTGGTTCTGCTCGGCGAACTTACCGATGTTCGTCGAACGGTTCGACGAACATATCCGAATCCCATTGCATTCAATGGGAGGCAAAACCAAACGCATACACAACACGTTCAAAGGGACCGAAAAGCTGCCAAAACAGCTCAAATTATGGGCAGACACCAGGAAAAGTGGCATCAATTGACCCACAGTACAAATTTTATAATGGCACAGCAGCAGTCAGCCATGGGCCATGCATGAGGTATCAGGGTATGGGCCAGCATTTATAGCTTTGAATTTAACTTCAAATTAAGACAGGGTGGGTGAGGGATCGGTGTAGGCCTGCTGTGCTGGGAGCCCTGATACCACATGCAACAGTTCAACCTGCTTTTCTGGTCAGCCACACTCAGGTGGCACAAACATCAGTTTCATAGACTACTATTGATAGAAAAATGTAAGGATAGTAACACAGGTAGTTGACTGAAAGTAAGTGCACGCCTTCCGATCTGAGAGCCCTAGCGCTACAGGCAACACACATGAAGGAGATCCAAAGAGGAGTCTCCAGATTTAAAAAAATTAAAGGCAGACACCACCAAAGTGGCATCAATTTCACCAGAGTAAAAATAGTATAATGGGGACCGACACCTCTTCCACTACAGGAAACCCAGCAGATGGAAACCCAACTTGGAGTCTCCATGTTTTGAAAAAATAGGGGCAGACACCAACAAAGTGACATCAATTTCACCAAAGTAGAAATAGTATAATGGGGACCTACTCCCCTTGCACTACAGGAAACACACCAGATGGACACTAGAGATGAGGAAACTTTCAAAGTTCGGTTCTGCTTGGCGAACTTCCCGATGTTCGCTGAACGGTTCGCCGAGCAAATCCGAATCCCATTGCATTCAATGAAAGGTAAAACCAAAAGCATACACAACACCTTCAAAGGGACCCAAAAGCTGCCAAAACAGCTCAAATTAGCTGCAGACACCAGGAAAAGTGGCATCAATTGACCCACAGTACAAATAGTATAATTATTATTATTTATTATTACAGCGCCATTTATTCCATGGCGCTTTACATGTGAAAAGGGCTATACATAGCAAACAACAAGTACAATAATCTTGAACAAAAAAAAGAGTCACCGACTGGTACAAGAGGAGAGCGGACCATGCAAGCGAAGGCTCACAAACAATCTACTAGGAATGGGTGAGGATACAGAAGGTGAGGGTAGAGATGGTCGTGCAGCGATATGGTGGAGCGAGGATTACTGCAAGTTGTACGCTTGTCCGAAGAGGTAAGTCTTCAGGTTCCTTTTGAAGGTGTTCACGGTAGGCGAGAGTCTCATGTATGTTGGGGTTGAGAGTTGCAGAGTAGCGGAGATGCACAGGACAAATCTTGTATGCGATTGTGGGAAGAGGAGATAAGAGGGGAGCAGAGAAGGAGATCCTGTGAGGAACGGAGGTTGTGTGCAGGTAAGCACTGGGAGACTAGGTCAGAGATGTATGGAAGAGACAGATTTTGGATGGCTTTGTAAGCCAAAGTTAGGGTTTTGAACTGGAGTCTTTGGGCAACAGGGAGCCAGTACAGGGATTGACAGGTGGATAAGTCGGCCAGAAGAGTTTAGGATAGATTGGAGGGGTGCAAGAGTTTTAGAAGTGAGGCCACAGAGCAGGAGCTTGTAGTAGTCGAGGCGGGAGATAATGAGGGCGTGCACTAGTGCTTTTGCAGATTCATGGTTGAGAAATGTGCAGATCAGAGAGATATTTTGGAGTTGGAGTCGGCAGGAAGTGGAAAGTGCTTGGATCTCAGGTTTGAAACTAGATCTCAGGTTAAACTAGAAGAAGAGGGGATGGGAAGAAAAACGCCGGACACGATCATGCAACCAGAGAACATACTAATGAAAGATATGAAGTGCGACAAAGAAGGTCCAAGACAAGATACTTGGAAGGGAGGTAAGAAAATTTCTAATACAATCCACAGGGAGAAGATTGGAACAAAACAAAATCGTGTAAACTGCGTGCTAGCAAATGCCAGGAGCCTGACAAACAAGATGGATGAACTGGAAGCAGAAATATCTACAGGTAACTATAACATAGTGGGAATAACCGAGACATGGTTAGATGAAAGCTATGACTGGGCAGTTAACTTACAGGGTTACAGTCTGTTTAGAAGGGATCGAAGAAGTCGGAAAGGGGGTGGAGTCTGTCTATATGTAAAGACGTGTCTAAAGCCTACAATACGGGAGGATGTATGGGAGGGAAATGAGGAGGTCGAGTCCTTATGGGTGGAGATACATGGGGCAAAAAACAATAATAAAATTATCATAGGAGTCTGTTATAAACCACCAAATATAGCAGAAGCCACGGAAAGTCTATTAATGAGACAAATAGACGAAGTAGCAAAAAATAACGAGGTGATTATTATGGGGGACTTCAACTACCCCGATATAGACTGGGAAACCGAAAGCTGTAGATCTCAGAAAGGAAACAGGTTTCTGTCAATTATCAAAGACAATTATTTGTCACAACTTGTGCAGGAACCAACTAGAGGGACGGCCCTTTTAGACTTAATATTAACTAACAGGCCAGACAGAATAACTGAGGTGCAGGTCGGGGGGCACCTGGGAAATAGTGACCACAACATTATACAATTCCACATGTGCTTCAGTAGGTGCCCAGCAAGGGGGTCACAAAAACACTGAACTTCAGCTAAGAGATGCCCTTCACCTTATAGACTGGGATAGTATCTTTAGTAATAGGAGCACGGATAGAAAATGGGACATTTTCAAAACAGTTCTACATAGTCACTGTAGAAGGTACATACCTTATGGGAATAACAGGGCTAGGAATAGGAGGAAGCCAATGTGGCTAAATAAGGAAGTCAAGAGGGCAATGAAAAACAAAAAAAGGGCTTTCGGTAAACTTAAACAAGAAGGCAGCGAGGAAGCGCTAATATCTTATAGGGAAAAAAACAAAATCTGTAAGAAACAAATAAGAATAGCAAAAGAGGAGACAGAGAGACTAATTGCCAAGGAAAGTAAAACGAATCCCAAACTGTTCTTTAACTATATAAACAGTAAAAGGATTAAAACTGATGGCGTTGGCCCATTGAAAAATAACCTGGGTAAAATCATAGAGGGCGATGAGGGTAAAGCAAACCTACTCAATAGCTTCTTCTCCACTGTTTTCACAAAAGAAAACAATTTATCGGAGGAAATGCAGAGTGATAAAGTAAATCCTCCGCTAAATATCACCCACCTAACCCAGGGGGAAGTTCAGAAACGCCTAAATAATATCAAAATAGACAAGTCACCAGGCCCAGATGACATACACCCCCGGGTACTAAAAGAATTAAGTAATGTGATAGACAGACCGCTGTATCTTATATTCAAGCACTCTTTATGGACAGGGACTGTCCCACTAGACTGGCGCCAAGCAAATGTGGTACCAATATTCAAAAAGGGGTCTAAAAGTGACCCTGGGAACTATAGACCAGTCAGCTTAACGTCTGTTGTGGGTAAATTGTTTGAAGGATTTCTTAGAGATGCTATTGTAGAATATCTTAATGATAATAACTGTCTAACTCCATATCAACATGGATTCATGAGGGATCGCTCCTGCCAAACAAACCTGATCGCCTTCTACGAGGAGGTGAGCTCACAGCTGGACCGGGGAGAGTCAGTGGATGTTGTATACCTTGACTTCTCCAAAGCGTTTGATACCGTGCCACACAAAAGGTTGGTATATAAAATGAGAATGCTTGGTCTGGGGGATAATGTGTGCAAGTGGGTAAATAGCTGGCTGAGTGATAGAAAGCAGAGGGTGGTTATCAATGGAGTAAGCTCAGGGTGTGTCAGGGTTACTAGCGGGGTGCCTCAAGGGTCTGTCTTGGGCCCTATATTATTTAATATATTTATTAATTATCTAGTGGAAGGGTTGCATAGTAAAATAGCAATATTTGCAGATGATACTAAACTTTGTAAAGTAGTTAATACAGATGAGGACATGGCACAGCTACAGGAGGATTTAGATAAATTGGGGAGTTGGGCCAAAAAATGGCAAATGGGGTTCAATGCCGATAAATGTAAGGTCATGCACATGGGAAAGAAAAACAGCAGTCACCCATACATATTAAATGGGAAACCGTTGGGGAAATCTGACATGGAGTCTTGGTTAACAGCAAATTAAATTGGAGTGCCCAGTGTCAGGCAGCAGCTGCGAAGGCAAATAGAGTCATGGCATGCATCAGAAGAGTAATAGGGGCATATGATGAGAACATTGTTCTTCCTCTGTATAAAGCGCTGGTAAGGCCGCACTTAGAATATTGTGCACAGTTCTGGGCTCCGGTGCTCAGGAAAGACATATTGGAGCTAGAGAGGGTACAAAGGAGGGCGACTAAGGTAATAAAGGGAATGGAGGGACTAGAATACCCAGAGAGGTTGTCAAAATTAGGCCTATTTACATTGGAAAAGAGAAGGCTTAGGGGAGACCTCATAAACATGTATAAATACATCAGGGGGCAGTACAGAGATCTCTCCCATGACCTGTTTATACCAAGGATGGTGACAAAGACGAGGGGGCACACTATGCGTCTGGAGGAAAGGAGGTTCCTGCACCAGCATAGAAGGGGATTCTTTACGGTCAGAGCCGTGAGACTCTGGAACTCTCTGGGAGAGGAAGTGGTGATGTCCAACTCACTTAAAGAGTTCAAGAGAGGCCTGGACGCCTTTCTTGAGAACAATAAAATTACATCTTATGCTTAGTTAATTAATCCAGGGATTTAATCTTACTGCCAGATTGGTGTCGGGAAGTGAATTTTTCCTCAGTGATGTAAATTGGCCTATACCTCATGGTTTTTTGTTGCCTTCCCCTGGATCAACGCTGCGGAATAGCTGCAGTGCACAAGAAATAGGCTGAACTGGATGGACGCTTGTCTTTTTTCGGCCTTATAAACTATGTAACTATGTAACTATGTAACTATGTAAGATCAGAGTCAAGTTTGTAGGACTGGGGAGAGTGGGTAGCCATTGACTTTGATGGATAGGTCAGCTGAAGGGGTTGAATGAGATGGTGGAAAGATAATTGTGACATGCAGAAGCAGTGCTGTTGCTTCCAAAGCATCCAGCAACTGTTACAAATAACACAAGCACAGGAGACAGGAAGTGTTGTGCTTCAGAAGCATCCAGCAACTAGAGGGCTTAACACGGTCACAGGAGACAGGGAGTGTTTTAGCAGAGCCCCAGGGGGACTGTGGTGAACTTGTTATTGTAGTCTGGCTCAAGCCGAAGAGAGAGGTGGTGTGTATCTGACAGAAGGCAACTAAACAGGATTGAAGAGAAGACTGAAGGCAGATGAGAGGGGTGTCGGTACAGGGGTAGCACTGCTGCAGCAAGGCATGTCCCCTGAAAGCCGGAGGAGTGTCAGCTCCAGTAAGGGGGCAAATAGGAGAGCAGGGCAAGTCAGGCAGGTGCTGGTAGTGGGGGACTCAATTATTAGGGGAACAGATAGGGCAATCTGTCACAAAGACAGGGATCGTCGAACAGTGTGCTGCCTACCTGGCGCTCGAGTCCGGCACATCGCTGATCGGGTTGACAGATTACTGGGAGGGGCTGGTGAGGACCCAGCGGTCATGGTGCACATTGGCACAAATGACAAAGTTAGAGGTAGGTGGAAGGTCCTTAAAGATGATTTCAGGGAATTAGGCTGCAAGCTTAGAGCAAGGACCTCCAAGGTGGTATTCTCGGAAATACTACCTGTACCATGTGCCACGCCAGAGAGGCAACGGGAGATTAGGGAGAAAAATAAGTGGCTCAAGAACTGGTGTAGGAAGGAGGGATTTGGGTTCCTGGAGAACTGGGCTGACTACGCTAGGGAACGGCTGCACCTCAATGGGGAGGGTGCAGCTGTGCTGGGGAGAAAATGGCTAGAAGGTTGGAGGAGTGATTAAACTAGGGATTGGGGGGAGGGTGTTCATTTTATAGCTGGGGAAGATAGTGCAGAGAATGACCTGGGCACAAATAAAGAAATTGGGGGTGGGGTTAGAACAGTCAATAAAGTAAGAAGGAATAGAGGTACAGAGAGATACATAAAATGCATGTACACTAATGCCAGAAGCCTCACCAACAAAATGGAGGAATTAGAATTAATTTTGTTGGAAAATAATTATGGCATGGTGGGGATATCTGAGACATGGCTGGACGAGAGCCATGACTGGGCAGTTAACTTACAGGGCTATAGTCTGTTCTGAAATGACCGTACAAACAAGCGAGGGGGGTGTGTGTTTATATGTAAAATCATCCTTAAAACCCATCTTGCGGGAGAATATATGTGAATATAATGAAAATGTAGAGTCCCTGTGGGTGGAGATAAGGGGAAGGGGAAAAAATAATAAATTACTGATAGGGGTTTCTTATAATCTCCAAAAATAATGGAAGCAGTGGAGAATATCCTTGTAAAGCAAATAGATGAAGTAGCGACTCAAGGAGAACTCATTATTATGGGGGACTTCAACTACCCTGAAATACATTGGGGGACAGAAACCTGTAGTTCAAGCAAAGGTAATAGGTTTTTGACTACTATGAGAGACAATTACCTTTCACAACTGGTTAAGGAACAAACAAGAAGGGGGGCACTGCTAGACCTAATATTTACCAACAAGCCAGACCGCATATCAAATATACGAGTTGGGGGTCACTTGGGTAATAGTGATTACAAAATAATAAGTTTTCATGTAACCTTTAATAAGATGGGTAGTAGAGGGGTTACAAGGACACTAAACTTCAGGAAGGCAAATTTCCAACGGTTGAGAGATGATCTTAGTGCAATATACTGGGACGATATCCTGAGACATAAAGCTACACAAAGCAAATGGGAGACATTTATTAGCATCCTGAATAGGACCGTTGCACAATGTATACCCTATGGGAATAAACATGCTAGAAATAGGAGGAAACCACTATGGCTAAATAGAGCTGTAAGGGGCGCAATAAGTGACAAAAAGAAAGCATTTAGAGAACTAAAGCTAGTAGGTAGTGATGAGGCATTAAATAAATATAGAAAATTAAATAAATTCTGTAAAAACCAAATCAAGGCAGCAAAGATTGAGACAGAGAGAATCATTGCCAGATAAAGTAAAAATAATCCCAAAATATTCTTTAACTACACAAATAGTAAAAAACTAAAAAATGATAGTGTTGGTCCCCTTAAAAATAGTCTGGGTGAAATGGTGGATGAGGATGAGGAAAAAGCCAATATGCTAAATGATTTTTTTCAACCGTATTTACACAAGAAAATCGCATGACAGAAAACATGATAAGTCAGTGATAACAAAAATTCTCCATTAAATGTCACTTGCTTAACCCAGCAGGAAGTACGGCGGCGTCTAAAAATCACTAAAGTTGACAAATCCCCGGGCCCGGATGGGATACACCCACGAGAACTGCAGGAATTAAGTAACGTCATAGATAGACCATTATTTTTAATCTTTAAAGATTCCATAATAACAGGGTCTGTACCACAGGACTGGCGTATAGCAAATGTGGTGCCAATATTCAAAAAGGGGACAAAAACTGAACTTGGAAGTTATAGGCCAGTAAGCTTAACCTCTACTGTGTGTAAAATCCTGGAGGGTTTCCTAAGAGATGCTATACTAGAGTATCTGAGGAGGAATAACTTCATGACCCAATATCAACATGGGTTTACGAGGGACCGTTCCTGTCAAACTAATTTGATCAGTTTTTATGAGGAGGCAAGTTCCGGACTGGACCAAGGAAATGAAGTGAATGTTGTGTATATGGACTTTTCAAAAGCTTTTGATACAGTTCCACACAAAAGATTGATACATAAAATGAGAACAATGGGGATAGGGGAAAATATATGTAAGTGGGTTAAGAATTGGCTCAGTGATAGGAAACAAAGGGTGGTTATTAATGGAACGCACTCAGACTGGGTCTCAGTTAACAGTGGGGTACCACAGGGGTCAGTATTGGGCCCCCTTCTTTTTAACATATTTATTAATGACTTTTTAGAGGGCATACAGAGTAATATTTCAATATTTGCAGATGACACTAAACTCTGCAGGGTAATCAATACAGAGGAGGGTAATTTTATATTACAGGAGGATCTGTGTAAACTAGAACCTTGGGCTGATAAATGGCAAATGAGCTTTAATGGGGATAAATGTAAGGTAATGCACTGGGACAGAGGAAATAAATTGTATAATTATATGCTTAATTGAAAAACACTGTGCAAAACTGGAACTGAAAAAGACCTGGGTGTATTGGTGGACGACAAGCTCACGTTTAGTGGCCAGTGTCAGGCAGCTGCTGCAAAGGCAAATAAAATAATGGGATGCATTAAAAGAGGCATAGATGCTCATGAGGAGAACATAATTTTACCTCTATACAAGTCACTAGTGCGACCACACTTAGAATACTGTGTACAGTTCTGGTCTCCGGTGTATAAGAAAGACATAGCTGAACTAGAGCGGGTGCAGAGAAGAGCGACCAAGGTTATTAGAGGACTGGGGGGTCTGCTATACCAAGACAGGTTATTACACTTGGGGTTATTTACTGAGGAAAAACTAAGGCTTAGGGGTGATCTTATTACTATGTACAAGTATATGAGGGGACAGTACAAAGACCTTTCTACTGATCTTTTTACTCTGAGACCAGAGACGGGGACAAGGGGGCATCTTCTACGTCTGGAGGAAAGAAGGTTTAATAATAATCACAGACGCGGATTCTTTACTGTAAGAGCAGAGAGACTATGGAACTCTCTGCCGCATGATGTTGTAATGAGTGATTCACTATTAAAATTTAAGAAGGGCATGGATGCCTTTCTTGAAAAGTATAATATTACAGGTTATACAGTGGTGGCCAAAAGTATTGGCACCCCTGCAATTCTGTCAGATAATACTCAGTTTCTTCCTGAAAATGATTGCAATCACAAATTCTTTGTTATTATTCTCTTCATTTAATTTGCTTGCAAGGAAAAAACACAAAAGAGAATGAAGCAAAAATCAAATCATTGATCATTTCACACAAAACTCCAAAAATGGGCCAGACAAAAGTATTAGCACCCTCAGCCTAATACTTGGTTGCACAACCTTTAGCCAAAATAACTGCGAACAACCGCTTCCGGTAACCATCAATGAGTTTCTTACAATGCTCTGCTGGAATTGTAGACCATTCTTCTTTGGCAAACTGCTCCAGGTCCCTGATATTTGAAGGGTGCCTTCTCCAAACTGCCATTTTGAGATCTCTCCACAGGTGTTCTATGGGATTCAGGTCTGGACTCATTGCTGGCCACCTTAGAAGTCTCCAGTGCTTTCTCTCAAACCATTTTATAGTGCTTTTGGAAGTGTGTTTTGGGTCATTGTCCTGCTGGAAGACCCATGACCTGTGAGGGAGACCCAGCTTTCTCACACTGGGCGCTACATTATGCTGCAAAATTTGTTGGTAGTCTTCAGACTTCATAATGACATGCACACGGTCAAGCAGTCCAGTGCCAGAGGCAGCAAAGCAACCCCAAAACATCAGGGAACCTCCGCCATGTTTGACTGTAGGGACCGTGTTCTTTTCTTTGAATACCTCTTTTTTTTCCTGTACACTCTATGTTGATGCTTTTTGCCAAAAAGCTCTACTTTTGTCTCATCTGACCAGAGGACATTCTTCCAAAACGTTTTAGGCTTTCTCAGGTAAGTTTTGGCAAACTCCAGCCTGGCTTTTTTATGTCTCGGGGTAAGAAGTGGGGTCTTCCTGGGTATCCTACCATACAGTCCCTTTTCATTCAGACGCCGACGGATAGTACGTGTTGACACTGTTGTACCCTCGGACTGCAGGGCAGCTTGAACTTGTTTGGATGTCAGTCGAGGTTCTTTATTCACCATCCGCACAATCTTGCGTTGAAATCTCTCGTCAATTTTTCTTTTCCGTCCACATCTAGGGAGGTTAGCCACAGTGCCATGGGCTTTAAACTTCTTGATGACACTGCGCACGGAAGACACAGGAACATTCAGGTCTTTAGAGATGGACTTGTAGCCTTGAGAATGTTCATGCTTCCTCACAATTTGGTTTCTCAAGTCCTCAGACAGTTCTTTGGTCTTCTTTCTTTTCTCCATGCTCAATGTGGTACACACAAGGACACAGGACAGAGGTTGAGTCAACTTTAATCCATGTTAACTGGCTGCAAGTGTGATTTAGTTATTGCCAACACCTGTTAGGTGCCACAGGTAAGTTACAGGTGCTGTTAATTACACGAATTAGAGAAGCATCACATGATTTTTGAAACAGTGCCAATACTTTTGTCCACCCCCTTTTTTAGGTTTGGTGTGGAATTATATCCAATTTGGCTTTAGGACAATTCTTTTTGTGTTTTTTCATTGAAGACAAATTAAATGAAGATAATAATGCCAAAGAATTTGTGATTGCAATCATTTTCAGGAAGAAACTGAGTATTATCTGACAGAATTACAGGGGTGCCAATACTTCTGGCCACCACTGTAGTATATAATGGCCGACATATATTGCTCAATATAGTATCATGGCCCCATCTACTATATAATTGGCTTATCCCGTCTGTCTGTCCGTCCAGGAATTGCCGGCCGGACCAATCAGCGAAGCGGGATTTCAGAACAAGATGGCGGCCGTTAGCTCCATACTGTATATACTGGGCCCCATATATTGCTCCATACAGTATATACTGGGCCCTATATATTGCTTCATACAGTATAATGGCCCCATATAGTATATAATGGCAGACATATATTGCTCCATACAGTATCATGGCCCCATATAGTATGTAATAGGCCCCATATATTGCTCCATACAGTATATAATAGGCCCCATATATTGCTCCACACAGTATATAATAGGCCCCATATATTGCTCCACACAGTATATAATGGGACCCATATATTGCTCCATACAGTATATAATAGGCCCCATATATTGCTCCACACAGTGTATAATAGGCCCCATATATTGCTCCACACAGTATATAATGGGACCCATATATTGCTCCATACAGTATATAATAGGCCCCATATATTGCTCCACACAGTGTATCATGGGCCCCATATATTGCTCCATACAGTATATACTGAGCCCCATATATTGCTGCACAGTATAATTTCCCCTTATAATATATAAAGGGCCACATTTTTTGCTTCATACTGTATATACTGGGCCCCATATATTGCTTCATACAGTATACACTTGGCCCCATATATTGCTCCATACTGTATATACTGGGCCCCATATATTGCTCCATACAGTACTTACTGGGCCCCATAAATTGCTGCACAGTATAATGGCCCCATATAGTATATAATAGGCCCCATATATTGCTCCATACAGTATATACTGGACCCCATATATTGCTCCATACAGTATATACTGAGCCCCATATATTGCTGCACAGTATAATTTCCCCTTATAATATATAAAGGGCCACATTTTTTGCTTCATACTGTATATACTGGGCCCCATATATTGCTCCATACAGTACTTACTGGGCCCCATAAATTGCTGCACAGTATAATGGCCCCATATAGTATAAAATAGGCCCGATATATTGCTCCATATAGTATAATGGCCACATATAGTATATAATGGGCCCTATATATTGCTCCATACAGTATATACTGGGCCCCATATATTGCTGCACAGTATAATGGCCCCATATAGTATATAATGGGCTCCATAAATTGCTAAACAGTATAATGGCCCCAATATAATATATAAGGGGCCCCATATATTGCTCCATACAGCATAATGGCCCCATGTAGTATAATGACCACATATAGTATATAATAGGCCCCATATATTGCTCCATACAGTATAATGGCCACATATAGTGTATAATGGGCCCCATATATTGCTCCATACAGCATAATGGCCCCATGTAGTATAATGACCACATATAGTATATAATAGGCCCCATATATTGCTCCATACAGTATAATGGCCACATATAGTGTATAATGGGCCCCATATATTGCTCCATACAGTATATAATGAGCCCCATATATTGCTCCATACAGCATAATGGCCCCATATAGTGCTCCATACAGTATAATGACCACATATAGTATCTAATAGGCCCCATATACAGCTATTTCAGTTTGATATATGTAATAACTGTTGGACACCGTAATGTTTCTGCCTTGAAATGAGGTTTATTGTACTAACAGAAAATGTGCAATCTGCATTCAAACAAAATTTGACCGATGCATAAGTATGGGCACCTCACCAGAAAAGTGACATTAATATTTAGTAGATCCTCCTTTTGCAAAAATAACAGCCTCTAGTCGCTTCCTGTAGCTTTTAATGAGTTCCTGGATCCTGGATGAAGGTATTTTTGACCATTCCTCTTTACAAAACAATTCCAGTTCAGTTAAGTTTGATGGTCGCCGAGCATGGACAGCCCTCTTCAAATGACCCCACAGATGTTCAATGATATTCAGGTCTGGGGACTGGGATGACCATTCCAGAACATTGTAATTGTTCCTCTGCATGAATGCCTGAGTAGATTTGGAGCGGTGTTTTGGATCATTGTCTTGCTGAAAGATCCATCCCCTGCGTAACTTCAACTTTATCACTGATTCTTGAACATTATTGTCAAGAATCTGCTGATACTGAGTGAAATTCATGCGTCCCTCAACTTTAAAAAGATTGCCGGTGCCGGCATTGGCCACACAGCCCCAAAGCATGATGGAACCTCCACCAAATTTTACTGTGGGTAGCAAGTGTTTTTCTTGGAATGCTATGTTTTTTTGCCGCCATGCATAACGCCTTTTTGTATGACCAAACAACTCAATCTTGGTTTCATCAGTCCAAAGGACCTTCTTCCAAAAAGAAATTGGCTTCTCCAAATGTGCTTTTGCATATCTCAGCCGACTGTTTGTGGTGTGCTTGCAGAAATGGCTTCTTTCGCATCACTCTCCCATACAGCTTCTCCTTGTGCAAAGTGCGTTGTATAGTTGACCGATGCACAGTGACACCATCTGCAGCAAGTTGATGCTGCAGCTCTCTGGAGGTGGTCTGAGGATTGTCCTTGACTGATCTCACCATTCTTCTTCTCTGCCTTTCTGATGTTTTTCTTGGCCTGCCACTTCTGGCCTTAACAAGAACTGTCCCTGTGTTCTTCCATTTCCTTACTATGTTCCTCACAGTGGAAACTGACAGGTTAAATCTCTGAGACAGCTTTTTGTATCCTTCCCCTGAACAACTATGTTGAATAATCTTTGTTTTCAGATCATTTGACAGTTGTTTTGAGGAGCCCATGATGCCACTCTTCAGAGGAGATTCAAACAGGAGAACAACTTGCAAGTGGCCACTTTAAGTAGCTTTTCTCATGATTGCAAACACCTGGCTATGAAGTTCAAAGCTCAATAAGGTTACAAAACCAATAAAAGTGCTTTAGTAAGTCAGTAAAAAGTAGGTAGGAGTATTTAAACCAAGAAAATGATAAGGGTGCCCATACTTATGCACCTGTCAAATTTTGTTTGAATGCAGATTGCACATTTTCTGTTAGTACAATAAACCTCATTTCAAGGTAGAAACATTACTGTGTCCAACAGTTATTACATATATCAAACTGAAATAGCTGTTTCAAAAACACCAATTTTTATAAAACATTAAGCTTAAGATTAATAGGGGTGCCCAAACTTTTTCATATAACTGTATTGCTGCACAGTATAATGGCCCCATATAGCATATAATGGGCCCCATATATTGCTCCATACAGTATAATGGCCCCATATAGTGTATAATGTGCCACATATTTTGCTCCATACTGTATATACTAGGCACCATAAATTGCTCAATACAATATAATGGCCCCATATAGTATATAATAGGCCCCATATAGTGCTCCAAACAGTAGAATGGGCCCCATATATTGCTCCACACAGTATATACTGGACCCCATATAATGCTCCATTAAGTATAATGGCCCCATATAGTATATAATGGGCCCCACATATTGCTCCATACAGTATAATGGCCCAATATAGTGCTCCATACAGTATATACTGGACCCCATATATTGCTACATAAAGTGTAATGGCCCCATATAGTATATAATGAGCCCCATATATTGTTCCATACAGTATACTGGCCACATATATTTCTCCATACAGTATAATAGCCCCTTATAGTATATAATAGGCCCCACATATTACTCCATACAGTATAATAGCCCCATATATTGCTACATACAGTATATGATGGGCCCCATATATTTCTCCATAGAGTATATAATGGGCCCCATATATTGCTCCATAAAGTATATACTGAGCCCCATTTAATGATCCATACACTATAATGGCCTCATATAGTATATAATACGCACCATATATTGCTCTATACAGTATAATGGCCCCATATAGTATATAATAGGCCCCTTATATTGCTCCATACAGTATAATGGCCCCATATAGTATATAATTGGCCCCATGTATTGCTCCATACAGTATAATGACCTCATATAGTATATAATGGGCCCATATATTGCTCCATACAGTATAATGGCCCCATATAGTATATAATGAGCCCTATATATTGCTCCATACAGTATAATGGCCACATATAGTATATATTGGGCCCCATATATTGCTCCATACAGTATATAATGGGCCCCATATATTGCTCCATACAGCATAATGGCCACATATAGTGCTCCATACAGTATAATGACCACATATAGTATATAATAGGCCCCATATATTGCTCCAAACAGTATATACTGGGCCCCATATATTGCTCCATACAGTATATACTGGGCCCAGATATTAATCCACAGTATAATGGCCCCATATAGAATATAATGGGCCCCATATATTGATGCATACAGTATAATGGCTCCATATATTATATAATGGGCCCGATATATTGCTCCATACAGTAAAATGGCCACATATAGTATATAATAGGCCCCATTTATTGCTCCATACAGTATAATGGCCCCATATAGTATATAATGGGCCCCATATATTGCTCCATACATTATATACTGAGCCCTATATATTGCTGCACAGTATAATGCCCCATATAGTAAATAATGGCCCCATATATTGCTCCATACAGTGTAATGGCCCCATATAGTGTATAATGTGCCACATATTTTGCTCCATACTGTATATCCTGGGCACCATAAATTACTAAATACAGTATAATGGCCCAATATAGTGCTCCATACAGTATAATGACCACATATAGTATATAATAGGCCCCATATAATGCTCCATACAGTATAATGGGCCCCATATATTGCTCCATACAGCATACACTGGACCTAATATATTGCTCCATAAAGTATAATGGTGCCATATAGTATATAATGGACCCCATATAGTGCTCCATACAGTATATACTGGATCCATATATTGCTCCATAAAGTATAATGGCCCCATATAGTATATAATGATCCCCATATATTGTTTCATACAGTATAATGGCCACATATATCTCTCCATACAGTATAATAGCCCCTTATAGTACATAATAGGCCCCACATATTGCTCCATACAGTATAATGGCCTCATATATTGCTACATACAGTATATAATGGGCCCCATATATTGCTCCATACAGTATATAATGGGCCCCATATATTGCTCCATACAGTATATACTGAGCCCCATTTATTGCTCCATACACTATAATGGCCCCATATAGTATATAATAGGCCCCTTATATTGCTCCATACAGTATATAATTGGCCCCATATCTTGTCCATACAGTATATTGGCCCCATATAGTATATAATGGGCCCTATATAGTATATAATGGGCCCCATGTATTGCTCTATACAGTATAATGGCCCCATATAGTATATAATTGGCCCCATGTATTGCTCCATACAGTATAATGGCCCCATATAGTATATAATGGGCCCTATATATTGTTCCACACAGTATATACTGGGTCCTCTAAATAGCTCCAAACAATATAAAGGCCCCATGTAGTATATAATGGGCCCAATGTATTGCTCCTCACAGTATATACTGGGCCCAATAAATTGTTCCATACAATATAATTGCCCCATATAGTATATAATGGGCTCCATGTATTGCTCTATACAGTATATACTGGGCCCCATAAATTGTTCCATACAGTATATTATCTCCATATAGTATATAATGGGCCCCATATATTGCTCCATACAGTATAATGGCTCCATATAGTATATACTGGGCCTCATATACAGTATTGCTCCATACAGTATAATGGCCCCATAAAGTATATAATGGGCCTCATATAATGCTCCATACAGTATATACTGTGTCCCATATATTGCTTCATACAGTACAATGGCCCCATATATAGTATATAATGGCCGACATATATTGCTCCATACAGTATTATGGCCCCATATAGCATATAATAGGCCCCATATATTGCTCCACACAGTATATAATGGGCCCCATATATTGCTCCATACAGTATATACTGAGCCCCATATATTGCTGCACAGTATAATTTCCCCTTATAATATATAAAGGGACACATTTTTGCCTCCATACTGTATATACTGGGCCCCATAAATTGTTCCATACAGTATATTATCTCCATATAGTATATAATGGGCCCCATATATTGCTCCATACAGTATAATGGCCCCATAGAGTATATAATGGGCCTCATATAATGCTCCATACAGTATATACTGTGTCCCATATATTGCTTCATACAGTACAATGGCCCCATATAGTATATAATGGCCGACATATATTGCTCCATACAGTATTATGGCCCCATATAGCATATAATAGGCCCCATATATTGCTCCACATAGTATATAATGGGCCCCATATATTGCTCCATACAGTATATACTGAGCCCCATTTATTGCTGCACAGTATAATTTCCACTTATAATATATAAAGGGACACATTTTTGGCTCCATACTGTATATACTGGGTCCCATATTTTGCTCCATACAGTATATACTTGGCCCCATATATTGCTCCATACTGTATATACTGGGCCCCATATATTGCTCCATACAGTACTTACTGGTCCCCATATATTGCTGCACAGTATAATGGCCCCATATAGTATTTAATGGGCTCTATAAATTGTAAAATACAGTATAATGGCCCCATATAATATATAATGGGCCCCATATATTGCTCCTTACAGCATAATAGCCCCATATAGTGTTCCATACGGTATAATGACCACATATAGTATATAATGGGCCCCATATATTGCTCCATACAGTATATAATGGGCCCCATATATTGCTCCATACAGTATATACTGAGCCCCATTTATTGCTCCATACACTATAATGGCCCCATATAGTATATAATAGGCCCCTTATATTGCTCCATACAGTATATAATTGGCCCTATATCTTGTCCATACAGTATATTGGCCCCATATAGTATATAATGGGCCCTATATAGTATATAATGGGCCCCATGTATTGCTCCATACAGTATAATGGCCCCATATAGTATAGAATTGGCCCCATGTATTGCTCCATACAGTATAATGGTCCCATATATTGCTCCATACAGTATAATGGCCCCATATAGTATATAATGGGCCCTATATATTGTTCCACACAGTATATACTGGGTCCTCTAAATAGCTCCAAACAATATAAAGGCCCCATGTAGTATATAATGGGCCCAATGTATTGCTCCTCACAGTATATACTGGGCCCAAAAAATTGTTCCATACAATATAATTGCCCCATATAGTATATAATGGGCTCCATGTATTGCTCTATACAGTATATACTGGGCCCCATAAATTGTTCCATACAGTATATTATCTCCATATAGTATATAATGGGCCCCATATATTGCTCCATACAGTATAATGGCTCCATATAGTATATACTGGGCCCCATACACAGTATTGCTCCATACAGTATAATGGCCCCATAGAGTATATAATGGGCCTCATATAATGCTCCATACAGTATATACTGTGTCCCATATATTGCTTCATACAGTACAATGGCCCCATATAGTATATAATGGCCAACATATATTGCTCCATACAGTATTATGGCCCCATATAGCATATAATAGGCCCATATATTGCTCCACACAGTATATAATGGGCCCCATATATTGCTCCATACAGTATATACTGGGCCCCATATATTGCTGCACAGTATAATTTCCCCTTATAATATATAAAGGGACACATTTTTGGCTCCATACTGTATATACTGGGCCCCATAAATTGTTCCATACAGTATATTATCTCCATATAGTATATAATGGGCCCCATATATTGCTCCATACAGTATAATGGCTCCATATAGTATATACTGGGCCCCATATACAGTATTGCTCCATACAGTATAATGGCCCCATAGAGTATATAATGGGCCTCATATAATGCTCCATACAGTATATACTGTGTCCCATATATTGCTTCATACAGTACAATGTCCCCATATAGTATATAATGGCCGACATATATTGCTCCATACAGTATTATGGCCCCATATAGCATATAATAGGCCCCATATATTGCTCCACACAGTATATAATGGGCCCCATATATTGCTCCATACAGTATATACTGAGCCCCATTTATTGCTGCACAGTATAATTTCCCCTTACAATATATAAAGGGACACATTTTTGGCTCCATACTGTATATACTGGTCCCATATTTTGCTCCATACAGTATATACTTGGCCTCATATATTGCTCCATACTGTATATACTGGGCCCCATATATTGCTCCATACAGTACTTACTGGTCCCCATATATTGCTGCACAGTATAATGGCCCCATATAGTATTTAATGGGCTCCATAAATTGTAAAATACAGTATAATGGCCCCATATAATATATAATGGGCCCCATATAATGCTCCATACAGTATATACTGTGTCCCATATATTGCTTCATACAGTACAATGGCCCCATATAGTATATAATGGCTGACATATATTGCTCCATACAGTATTATGGCCCCATATAGCATATAATAGGCCCCATATATTGCTCCACACAGTATATAATGGGCCCCATATATTGCTCCATACAGTATATACTGAGTCCCATTTATTGCTTCACAGTATAATTTCCCCTTATAATATATAAAGGGACACATTTTTGGCTCCATACTGTATATACTGGGCCCCATAAATTGTTCCATACAGTATATTATCTCCATATAGTATATAATGGGCCCCATATATTGCTCCATACAGTATAATGGCTCCATATAGTATATACTGGGCCCCATATACAATATTGCTCCATAAAGTATAATGGCCCCATAGAGTATATAATGGGCCTCATATAATGCTCCATACAGTATATACTGTGTCCCATATATTGCTTCATACAGTACAATGGCCCCATATAGTATATAATGGCCGACATATATTGCTCCATACAGTATTATGGCCCCATATAGCATATAATAGGCCCCATATATTGCTCCACATAGTATGTAATGGGCCCCATATATTGCTCCATACAGTATATACTGAGCCCCATTTATTGCTGCACAGTATAATTTCCCTTTATAATATATAAAGGGACACATTTTTGGCTCCATACTGTATATACTGGGTCCCATATTTTCCTCCATACAGTATATACTTGGCCCCATATATTGCTCCATACTGTATATACTGGGCCCCATATATTGCTCCATACAGTACTTACTGGTCCCCATATATTGCTGCACAGTATAATGGCCCCATATAGTATTTAATGGGCTCCATAAATTGTAAAATACAGTATAATGGCCCCATATATTATATAATGGGCCCCATATATTGCTCCTTACAGCATAATAGCCCCATATAGTGTTCCATACGGTATAATGACCACATATAGTATATAATAGGCCCCATATATTGCTCCATACAGTATAATGACCACATATAGTATATAATGGGCCCCATATATTGCTCCATACAGTATATAATGGACCCCATACATTGCTCCATACAGCATAATGGACCCATATAGTGCTCCAAACAGTATAATGACCACATATAGTATATAATAGGTCCCATATAGTGCTCCATACAGTATATACTGGGCCCCATATATTGCTCCATACAGTATATACTGGACCACATATAGTATATAATAGGCCCCACATAGTGCTCCATACAGTATATACTGGACCCCATATATTGCTCCATACAGTATAATGGCCCCATATAGTATATTATGGGCCCCATATATTGCTCCATACAGTATATACTGAGCCCCAGATATTGCTCCACAGTATAATGGCCCCTTATAATATATAAATGGCCATTTTTTTTGCTCAATACTGTATATACTGGGCCTCATATATTGCTCCATACAGTATATACTGGGCCCCATATATTGCTCCATACAGTATAATGGCCCCATATAGTATATAATAGGCCCAATATATTGCTCCATACAGTATAATGGTCCCATATATTACTTCATACAGTATAATAGGCCCCCATATATTGCTCCATACAGTATAATGGTCCCATATATTGCTTCATACAGTATAATAGGCCCCATATATTGCTCCATACAGTATAATGGTCCCATATATTGCTTCATACAGTATAATAGGCCCCATATATTGCTCCACACAGTATAATGGTCCCATATATTGCTGCACAGTAAAATGGCCCCATATAGTATATAATGTGCCACATATTTTGCTCCATACTGTATATACTGGGCACCATAAATTGCTCAATACAGTATAAGGGCCTCATATAGTATATAATGGGCCCCATATATTGCTCCATACAGTATAATGGCCCCATATATTGCCCAGGGGAGGAAATTGTGCAACCCACCTCGGGGTCCTGGGATCCCCCAGTACCCCTGGAACACTTGTGTGCTGAAGATATAGCGGTAGCAAAACAAATGCTGAGAGAATAGTGTCATGTGTTCTCCAAAGATGACTCTGATATGACTCTGATATAGGCAGTATCCCGTCATTGCATTTGAAAATCAATTTGAAAGACACGACCCCAGTAACTAGAAGTGACATGTCTGTGCTAAAACCATTACATTGTGAAGTGAAAGAATATTCACAAGATCTCATCAAGAGAGGTTGGGTCCAAAAGTCAAAGTCATCTTATTCCTCTCCAATTTTCTGTGTTAGGAAGAAGGATGGTACGTTGAGACTCTGTTGTGATTACTGGGAGCTAAACCGAAAGTCAGTACCTGATCGACACCCGATACCAAAGATCCAAGATATGCTGGATAGCCAATCAAGAAGCACCTGGTTCTCTGTCCTCGATCAGAGTAAGGCATACCACCAAAGGTTTGTCGAAGAGTCCAGTAGACCTTTGACAGCATTCATCACACCGTGGAGATTATATATGAGTGGATCTGCATACCGTTTGGACTCAGTTCAGCTCCAGCATAATTTCAGATGAGCATGGAGTCATGTTTAGAAGGATTGAGGGACGATATCTGCCAGCCGTACTTGGATGACAATGTGGTACACAGCAAAACCTTCCGGGAGCATGTTGAACACGTGAGGACCGTATTTCAACGATATCAACAACATGGAGTTAAGTTGACCCCAAAGAAGTGTGAACTGTTCAAAAGACAAGTCCGCTTTCTAGGGAAAATTGTGTCCAGAGAAGGATATACCATGGACCCAGCAGAAATCGCTCCTGTACTAACCTTAAAAGACAGGCAGCCCTCGACCGTCGGGGAGTTGATGCAGATATTAGGATTCCTCTCCTACTATCGTACTTACGTTCGGAACTTCTCCAGGATTGTCACCGTACTATACCTCCTCTTGGGGGGGATAACAGAGACAACAACACTCACGGAGAAAAAGAAGAACGCGGGTAGGACATGGCTTAAAAGAAAGAACGCTGTTTCATCCCATCAGCCCATTCTCTGGACAGCCGACCACCAGGAGGTATTGGAAAAACTAGTAGACTACCTGGTAAAACCTTGGGATATCCTGATTTCAATTTACCATTTGTTCTTCATTGTAACGCTTCTCAAGTTGGACTGGGAGCTGCCCTGTATCAGCATCAAGATGGAAAAATGAGAGTGATCGGTTACGGTTCTAGAACGTTGACAGATGTCGAGAAGAAATACCATCTACATTCCAGAAAATTGGAGTTCCTGGCATTGAAATGGGCTATCTGAGAACGATTTAGAGATTAGTTCTACTAGAGGAAAGAGTTTGAGGTATGCACTGACAAAAACCCTTTGACCTATGTCCTTACTACAGCCAAACTGATTGCAACGGGTCAGAAATGGGTTGCTGAACTAGCTGACTTCAATTTCAGCATCAAGTACAGGCCAAGAAAATGCAATGTGGATGCTGACGGATTGTCAAGAATGCCACTAGAGCCTGAGGAGTTCATGCAAGAATGCTCGGAGGAAGTCAGTCTGGAAGCAATTGAGATCAGTACCCAAGCAGTACAAGCTTATCAGGAGGAAGACACACAATTATGGTATCCGTTGATGGTGGAAAACACCATAAAAACGAGAGCACAAGATCACCCCCGGTCTATTCAACAATTACCAAAACGGCAGCACAACGGGAAGATTAGATAATTGGTAGAATACTACTTTATGTGGACCAAAATCGGTTTCCAAGTAAACGAGAGAGAGCCAATGAGTCATCAGCAGTATCTGTTTTAATTAAAGAGTGGACGAAGCTCTACCTCACTGAAGACGGTATCCTGTATCGTAAAGGAGGACAAAAACGGCAGTTGGTACTACCCAGAGTATTCCATAGGTTGGTCTTCAAAGCACTCCATGAAAACATGGGACACCTGGGAGTGGAAAGGACAACCAACTTGATCCATGAACGTTTCTTCTGGCCGTACATACAGAGAGGTATTGAGAGGTACGTGACCAGGGAGTGTGCGTGTCTGAAACACATCAACACATCAACCCGGGCACCTATGGGAAACATCCAAACTACATATCCATTTGAGATGGTCTCAATAGACTTTCTACATCTCGAGACGTGCAAGGGTGGTTACTAATACATCTTGGTGGTGATGGACCATTTTACACGATTTGCTCAAGCATATGCCACCACCAATACATCGGGTCGAACAGCGGCAGAGAAGATCTTCAATGATTTTGCTGTGAGGTTTGGGTTCACTACAAGGTTACGCCACGGCCAAGAAAGAGAATTTGAGAACCAGCTCTTTGCCAAGCTCGGAAAGTACTGTAGAATTCAGAGATCCCACAAAACGCCCTATCACTCAGAAGGTAATGGACAAGTGGAATGTTTTAACCAAACATTATTGTCAATGTTGCGCACTTTAACTGCTGATGAGAAGAAAGACTGAAAGAGTTCTCTGTCAAAAGTGGTACATGCCTATAACTGTGCAAAGTCCAACGGGTTGCTCACCCTTTTTCCTATTGTATGGACGGTCGCCAAGACTGCCAATCGACATCATGTTCCATACTCCGGTGTCAGAGACTTACAGATTGTATCAGGAGTACGTTCGGAAATGGAAGGAACGGATGGCAGGGGCATACAATATAGCGCCCAAAGTAGTTACGCAAGGACTGAGCAAGAGTAATGAGTACTATGATCGAAAATGTTATGGAGCAGAATTGGCACCAGGAAGCCAGGTGCTAGTCAAGAAAGTACGTGAGAAAGGCGGTCCAGGAAAACGTTCGTACTGGGAAGACGAGGTGTATGTGGTCGTAAGAAGAAAAGCTGATGACAGCCCAGTGTATGAAATCCGATTGGAAATGGGAGACAAGAAAACCAGAATAGTCCATCGGAATTTACTACTACCCTGTGACTATCTCCCACCACAACAAGACTTCCCAGAAGTAGACTGACATCGTCCGAGATTGACTAAAAGACCACCACAGACTGAAGCTCCGGAGGTGAATAGTGACCTTGAAAGTTCCGATGGAGAAGAACACACCATTGTATCTCTCGGACCAGCAAGGAGAGGGCTGTACCATCCTCAGGAGAGTTAACTAAACCCTGAGGCTCCAGAGTTCGTACCAAAGAGTATAGATGAAGTCCAATTCAGATCTGATGATCGAACACTGGCTCCTGAAGAGACCGATAGAGACTCAGGAGGAGCAAAATTACCAGACTGTGTGGAAACAAGCGACTCAGGAGAAGTACAGGAACTTACAGAGGCAGCTCCATGAGCATTTGAGGATGCACGGGAAATGAGTGCGGCGGAAGAAACTTCTGTGACCGAAGAACCCGTGGTCTCTGAGGAACAACCCACCAGGAGGATGTCGACGCGAGAAGTGAGGAAGCCCATGATGCTGACGTATGAGACACTTGCTGAACCGAGTCAAGTGCCAAGGACTGTCGACTGGAAACAGGTATCTCTGCCTGTGGACTAGGTAAGCCCACTTGAGTGGTATTCACCAACGTGAGGCAGTATTGAAGATGTTGCCTGGTGGAAAGACTTGTTTTCATGCTTTGATTTTCCTTAAAAGACTTTGTAGAAACAAAGAACTGTTAAAGCATAGAGAGAGAGAGCTGGTTGAAGACGTACGAAAAGCTCCAGCTGAAGAGATGCTGAGTGTTTTAATTGTGTTAATTGTTTATTTCTTATAGGCATCCTACAAGAAAAAGGTTATAAGATTAGGTTGTTATCAATGTTTATGAACGTTATACTAATTTCACAATGCCAATTTGCATATAAAGTTATTCAACTTTCACCACTGTCTCAGAATTGGTTAGATTGATCAATTAAGACGAATGTCGAGGACGACATTCAAAAAGGAGGGAAATGTGTGACATGCAGAAGTAGGGCTGTTGCTTTAAAAGCATTCAGCAACTATTAGAAGTAACACAGGTACATGAGACAGGAAGTGTTGTGCTCCAGAAGCATCCAGCAACTAGAGGGTTTAACACAGTCACAGGAGAAGGGGAGTGTTTTAGCAGAGCCCCAGGGGGATTGTGGGGAAGTTGTGTACTGTCTGGCTGGAGCCAAAGAGAAAGGTGGTGTGTGTGTTCTGTATCTCACAGAAGCACCACTGCAAGTGAAAAGGATTCAAGTCAGGAGTGAAGCTAAGCACAGGTCAGGAAGAGTTCCTGAACTAACAGTGCAGAGTATTGTCAGGCAGACAGATAAGGACTGTAAGAAATGGTGTCACAGGGATCATCTCCCTCAGCAAACCCATCCCCCCTCCTCCATCTCCCTCTGCTGTAAAGAATGCTGTGTTCATTAATGTGCCTTTGCATTAGAACTGTGCTGTTCTGTACTACTGGGAAGACTGTGCACTGCTGTGCTGCTAAGGAAACTGTATTGTTTGTTACTGGAGTCTGTTGCTCATAAGACTTAACTTGCACTGGCTGTGCGGTTTCTTATTAAAAGCTACTGTTCTACCGTTTATAAGGACTCTTGTCAAGTGTGTCTGGTCACCAAGTGAAACAACCTACGTGTTTGTGCCTGAGGGTCAATACCCCTGTGTGCCTGAGAGAAGCTGCAGCACATGGTCTATGGTCTCCCTGAGTAACTGTTCCCCCAGGATGTAACCTGTTTCGCCCCTACCTGAACCTAGAGGCGTGCGTGTAACATGTATATGTTAAAGGGTGAGAATTTCCAACAATCCCATGTCTCAAACAATATTTAATACTAAGTTCTATATGGCATGTGATACTGAATATGTTATCTATGTTTTACAATGCCCATGTAAACTGTTATATGTGGGGAAAACAACTTGGGATTTTAAAACTAGAATAAACCACCATCGATATACAATTAGGAAAAAGAAATTAGATTTACCTATGTGAAAGCATTTTGTGGAATTGGGACAAAAATGGAAGGATCTTATGTAAGCACTTTATATATGTAATTTTTATGATGTGCTGGAATGTTTATTTATTGATATCGTTGCTGCACCTATTTAATATATCAATATATACCATTGCACTGCTTGAGAAAGTTCCACACTTGGAACGAAACGTTGCCTTTTCACTATACTGTATATATATGTACAGTATATACTGTATATATATATATACACCTATATTAAAAATCAGGATGGTGGGCCATCCAAATCTTGCACCGGGACCCAACTGCCTCCAATCACACCACTGTTTAGGGCCACACTGGCATCAACTATAAATCACAAGGTGCTTGAACATTATATTGCTTTTTGGGTGGTTTAGTGGAACAATTGTTATGTGGACTGATGGCAATTATATGGAGCCTGGTAACCACAGTATATAATTAATAGGAGGGGAAGGACATCTCATAATGTGAGTCAAATCATTCTGTATTTGCACAAGCTATTAAAATGTAAAAAACACATTTATGTATCTACAAGTGACATGGACGCCAGAACCCATCATATATAAAATGAGATGAAGGCCCACCATACTGGCTCCATTTATGTGGCCTAGCAGAGCTGATTGTGGACAAATCTCTTGGTTTGCTTACAGGAACGTTTTACCTAAAGACAGAGGCAAGCTTGTGAGGAGCCATAGCACTCCGCAAAGGAAGGGCGGCAGCACCTCCTTATAAATTAAGCACCACTAGAATCAAATCAAATGGCACAGTTTAAACTCACCTGAGGGCGATAAAAAGATGTTCCTCTACCGAAATACAGCGCCTAATTGTTGTGTTTAGGAACTAAAGGCCAGGATGAAGCTCCTCCAACAGGCGATCAATGGTTACAAGGTGCATGCGGCAAAATGAGAACAATCTGTCAGGGTTGCGCTGTAGCTCCCCATACAGCCAGTAAGAAGTGGCCTTTAGAGACCTGTTGGCTAAGCAGAGGATAAACCCATAGGTTGAAACGCCTCCTTGGATCCACATCACCCTGCGTAGATCTCCAAATCACCTTGACACCACCCAGGTCTGAAGAACCCGCTCACCAGGGGTGAAGGATAAATTAGCCATATTGAGAGCTTGGTCAATACATCAGACCAACAATGAGTATTCACTCTGGGATATCCCAACATAATGGATGTGGTCTAATCCTATGACCTTATTGGGGTTGTTTTTATAGGGTTAGGATCATAGAGGACCTTCATTTTATAGGAAATTGAAGCAAAACAGACTAGAAAATCAGACTAGAAAAATTGCACTCAGGGATACTGGAGGCTGTGACTCTGTTCACTCATGTGTTCAGGCTAATGAGGAAAGGGCTTTACATGACAGTAGATAAAGCTGAAGTCTTTCTGTAAAGCTGAAATCCCCCAGCATTCCCTGCCACTTCAGTGTCTGTGCGGAGCTTACTCTGATCATTTGCATTAATGAGATGTCATCAGCCTCTGTACATTCATCTGATATAGGAATAACAAAATACCTTTCTGCGTTACAAGAGCTCTTCTGATTGGGAGCCATCAATCCATCCAGCTTTCTGATTGTTTCCAAAACTTACCAGCAGAATTATAAATGCAGTTATTCACGTTTGAATCATCATCATAATAATAATAGAATGTGCTACAGTGGTTTCTACCTCTATTTCCTTGGTCCATTTTGTCGACCGAAGGACTTGCCAGTTTTTTACAATAGTATCAGCAGGAAATTATCATTAGATGACTAGTAAACCTGTTGCCAGGTAATCCAACATAGCCCCCACCACTGATTGGCAGCTTTCTGCCTATGCACAGTGTAGACAGGAAGCTGCCAATCAGTGGTGTGGGTGGTGATATACAGAGCTCAGCATTCAGAGAACCGCTAGATCTGCCGCAGATAAAACAGTGATGTTATTAAGTAGTAGCAATAAAATACAGCACTCCTGGTAATTGTAGGTCCCCGGATAGGATCCCAATCCGTATCAATCAAATAGTAGAAAGAATCCGTCACTCTGAGGTGAGTAGAGTGAAAAACGTGAATCTTTTATTGCAGTGGTCCATATGGACAGTGTGTATTACAAGTAACGTTTCCATCATCAAAGACCTTTGTCAAACATATACTGTAGAGGCAACTGAATCGCCCTCCCTGGGCTATGGGGGATACTCGGAGCCGGGCCTTGCAGATGTCGCGGGGATGCAGTCGTGGCCTTGGCCCGTTCCGTGCCCAGGGCTGTCACATGAAAAATATGGGCAATTGGATGAGTGGTTGTTTGACTTCGCCACCTGTGGTTTCTGGTGAAGGCCATGAGCGCTGCAACAGTCCTCTGAGGCTGATGTTATGGCAGCTCGGTTTGGTACTACTCCCCACAGGCGGAGTAGGCCTCAGGGCAGTGATCAATGAACGATCTGTGTGGAGGTATGGTGGGTGCAGTGCCGCGCAGGAATAAACAAGCGGAGGCGGTGGATGAAGTTGACGCGCCCCCTGGGCCATATTCTTTAGGGGAATACCCGGAGCCGGATCAGATGGGAGTTGTAGTCTTCCGAGTGGCTGTCACCCGGTCCGTGCCCAGGGTGTCAAGCTCAGAGTATGTGGCAGTCCTACAGATGTTATAAAGTTCTTAATGTCGACTACGCCACCCGTTGTATTGCGGTCACTACGGCCGCCGCTGCAGCAGGGTCCGCTGAGGCTGATGGTGTTGGTGCAGCTTTTGGTAGAATAACCCCCAACGGGTGGGGTATAGCCTCAGGGGGTCAGGTGCAGAGGATGGGGGTTGTGGTGGTGCAGCATAGATGTTAAGTGAAGACAGAGTCGGGTTGTGCAGTTTAGGGTATTTACTCACTGCTGATGTTCCGGTCACTCCAGCTTCAAGTGACCACCCGAGCCGTGCTGCGTCCACCAGGTCCTGGATTCAGCAAACCCCCAAACAAGTCCGGAGCGTGACCCTGAGCTCTCCTTCTGTCCTTTCCTCTGGCCGTCCCCACTAGTGATCCACCTAGGTCCAGCTCCCTCGGGCCTTCTGTTGGGAGACCCTTGGCCTTGGGTTCCCTGACCCTCCACGTGGTTTGCCTTCGGGGTGGATGTGGTGGGTGGCCGTGGCAGACGCTGCCCACGGCCTCCGGTCTCTGGCTAGGGTGTGCTTTTGCCCCCACCAGTTTGGGATCCGGTACCCTATTGCCGACTCTTCACCCGGGGATTGAATTTGGGTTCTCAGAGTCCTTGCTTTTTCCCTCTCTGGGTCTTTCCTTCTCTGCTCCACTCTCTCTCTGCAGGCTCATCTGGACCTCTGCTTCTTACTGACTCTGACAGACTGACCCTGATCTTTGATGGTGCCCACCTTATATACTCCCTCTATGTGTGAGCTCAGGTGACCAGCACCCAATGAGCTCCTAACTTTACCCAGGCTGCTCCCCCTATCTGCCCCTACACTACTTGGGATGTACCACCCCCCTCCCACTCCAGCCAGGAACAGACTCGGTCGTACCTGCACATTTCTAAGTGGGAGTACCGTCGGCCTGTTCCTCGGAAATGGGATGTGTGTAGTGCATGCAGCCTCCCGAGCTCAGGTCCACACTCCATCCTTACCCGGGAGTGGAATATCACACCTCTGGGTTGAGGTGCAATACCCCTGTAGTAGCCGAATCCTCAGGGTGCTACATTCCCCCCTGGTAGATCACAGCACGTCCTCGGGCTGTAAGAACAAAACACCACAAAACATACAAATTTTTTTTTCATATAAACAACATAGTAAAAACATATAAAATATCATATATATATCAGAAAACTTTTCATACAAATAACATTCTCGTCGCCTCTGCTCCTCCTCCGGTCACTGTGCAACGTGTGACCGGGTAAAGTGCGACAGTCTTTTCTTGAAAAAACTCGTGGCTTTCCTGTAAAACCAGTAGGGAGCGCTTTAGGACGCGCAACTATATACAGGGATATGGCCGCTCTCAGTCCTCGGCCAGGTATAAGGGAGGAATGACCGCTCTCAGTCCTCGGTCAGTGGGATTTAAGGGATAAACGGGTAAACAGTTCACACATGCTGGTCCCAATGGGGACTATATTAGCAACAGTTCACTGTGCCCCGACGGGCAACTATATACAGCTTGTACTCTGCTGTACTTAACGACGGCGTCCTCCTGCTCTTTCTTTGTGGTTACCTTTAGCTTCAGACCCGTCCGGGTCCTCTTGTTCTTCCTCCTCACACCGCAGCTCTTCCTCCGTCAGGCGATGCACATGGAGGGCGTAGGGTCCTTTGGCACACTTGTGCCGGGTGAAGGTGACCTCGTCCCCGATGTAAAGGTCACGACCTCTGTGTCCCTCCGGTAGGTGGGATTCAACGTCTCTCCTGGTTACGAAGACGTCGCCTGGGGTGCGGTGGTCTCGGATGAAGCCCCACCCATGCTGCATGTTAAACTTGATCACAGTCCCGGTGGTGCGGGGACTATGCGCTGCACGGGGGTCTCTCCTGGCCCGGCTCTTCTGCTCCGCGCTCCTTATTTGAGCTTGCTGTTCCCGGACCCGCCTCTCTCTCCGCTCCCTCTCAAAGACCTTGAGTTGTTGGCGGCAGCACTCAGCACGCTCCGCTGCAGCTGCCCGAGTCTCCTGAGTGAACCCCATGAGATCTTCTCCGGTGGGGTCCCACTCAAACTGTGCCTCCTCTAGCGGGGGCGAGGTCCTCTTTACGGGCTTTGGAGCCGGGATCAGGGGTGCACACATGGCCCCAGCCTTCCTCTGCCGTTCCAGTTCATGATATTCCTGGGGCCAGATGAAAGGCTGCCCATCCGGGCACGTGTGTTGGGTAAACAGGTCCTCTCCCAGATGCGGCACTCTTGGTCTTATGGGCGCAGTGGTGTTAGCGCCCGGGTTGCCCGGGCCTTGCGGCCAGGCCTGGGGTATCTGGAAGGTGAAGGGCACCGTAAGGACGGCGGCACCCTGGGCTACTTGGCCCTGCGACCAGGCCGGGGGCTCCGCAGAGGTAGGGGGCGCTGTTGGTATTGCGGCGCCCGGGGGTACTAGGCCTTGCGACCAGGCTGGTGGTACTTCCTGCTTGGTCACGCTCGGGGTCGAGGCGTGTGACGTCACAGGGGTCGCGGCTCCCGTTTGAGGCCTAGTCTGCGGCGGTGACGTTGCAGCGACGGGCACGGCAGGGGATACTTCGGGCTCTGCGACGGGGAGCTGGGGCAGGTACGCGGTTTCCCGATTTGGGGTAGAGACGTCCCCTTTACCTGCCTCCTTTCGTTCGGCTCCCTTCTCGGCGCCGTCTCCAGCCTTCAGTCCTCCTGCGCCATCCTCAGAGGCGGTCTGTCTCCTCGTCTCGGGTGGCGTGCTCCGCTGACGGGTCTCGGTCTGCTGGGCCATCTCACGGCTCCACTCCGCCAACGTCTCTCGCTGCACCCGGGCCATCCTCCTTGCGAGGCCCTCCAGAGCGGTCTGTGCACACTCCCGGTCTCGGGGGAGCTGTGCTAGGACCTCCACTAGGCCTAGTGGGGTCGTTGCTTCCAGCAGGCTCCTGACCAACAGGTCGGTGCTGCTCTGCTCTCCTTCTGTTGTCTCCAGCAGGCTCCTGGCCAGCGGGCCGGTGCTGCTCTGCTCTCCCTCCTCTGTTTCTAGCAGGCTCCTGGCCAACGGGCCGGTGCTGCTCTGCTTTCTCGCCATCTCCGGGTAAGCTCCTCCGATACTCTTCTCCAGGCCTCTTGCCTCCGGGTGCGCTCGCTCCAGACTGCTCCAAGCGACACCCATCTTTTTTCTCTCCTTTCGTCTCCTCCCACTTCGAGGGCGGTCCCGGGGCCACTTGGTGATTGTCAGCTCCAGGGGCAGTTCTTTCACGCTGACAGACACCTCTAGCATCACAGTCTCTGTTGGTGGGGGCGGTTTCCACTTTTGGCGCCATTTTCGGTCCTGGCCCACGATGGGAGGTGGCCTCTTGCCATCCTCTGGCACGCCCATAATGGCGTCAGCTCTGACAAGGCGGGAAACCTTTGGAAATGGCGGGAATCGTCTCCCAGTGGCGGGAAACTCTGCAGATGGCGGGAAAAAGCTGTTAATGGCGGACAACCGGCGGGAATCGATCTGTGATGGAGTCCGATGGCGGGGACCCTCCGGAACCGGCAGGAGACTTCTTTTTGAGGTAAACTTGTTCTTTTCTTCAGGCACGCAGTACCCGGGTGTTGCGGGCACGTAATCCTGCCGACTACGCCAAAGTTGACGCGCCCCCTGGGCCATATTCTTTAGGGGAATACCCGGAGCCGGATCAGATGGGAGTTGTAGTCTTCCGAGTGGCTGTGACCCGATCCGTGCCCAGGGTGTCAAGCTCAGAGTATGTGGCAGTCCTACAGATGTTATAAAGTTCTTAATGTCGACTACGCCACCCGTTGTATTGCGGTCACTACGGCCGCCGCTGCAGCAGGGTCCGCTGAGGCTGATGGTGTTGGTGCAGCTTTTGGTAGTATAACCCCCAACGGGTGGGGTATAGCCTCAGGGGGTCAGGTGCAGAGGATGGGGGTTGTGGTGGTGCAGCATAGATGTTAAGTGAAGACAGAGTCGGGTTGTGCAGTTTAGGGTATTTACTCACTGCTGATGTTCCGGTCACTCCAGCTTCAAGTGACCACCCGAGCCGTGCTGCGTCCACCAGGTCCTGGATTCAGCAAACCCCCAAACAAGTCCGGAGCGTGACCCTGAGCTCTCCTTCTGTCCTTTCCTCTGGCCGTCCCCACTAGTGATCCACCTAGGTCCAGCTCCCTCGGGCCTTCTGTTGGGAGACCCTTGGCCTTGGGTTCCCTGACCCTCCACGTGGTTTGCCTTCGGGGTGGATGTGGTGGGTGGCCGTGGCAGACGCTGCCCACGGCCTCCGGTCTCTGGCTAGGGTGTGCTTTTGCCCCCACCAGTTTGGGATCCGGTACCCTATTGCCGACTCTTCACCCGGGGATTGAATTTGGGTTCTCAGAGTCCTTGCTTTTTCCCTCTCTGGGTCTTTCCTTCTCTGCTCCACTCTCTCTCTGCAGGCTCATCTGGACCTCTGCTTCTTACTGACTCTGACAGACTGACCCTGATCTTTGATGGTGCCCACCTTATATACTCCCTCTATGTGTGAGCTCAGGTGACCAGCACCCAATGAGCTCCTAACTTTACCCAGGCTGCTCCCCCTATCTGCCCCTACACTACTTGGGATGTACCACCCCCCTCCCACTCCAGCCAGGAACAGACTCGGTCGTACCTGCACATTTCTAAGTGGGAGTACCGTCGGCCTGTTCCTCGGAAATGGGATGTGTGTAGTGCATGCAGCCTCCCGAGCTCAGGTCCACACTCCATCCTTACCCGGGAGTGGAATATCACACCTCTGGGTTGAGGTGCAATACCCCTGTAGCAGCCGAATCCTCAGGGTGCTACAAAGTCATCCTGGTCTTTACTCACTTTAGATGTACTTTCAGCCGCAAAACTTCTCTCTGCTACACACGGCGTACTGCGGCCACCGGGTAGGGGGTTCAGCACTTCCCAGGTAGATCAAGGGCACCTGTCAAGACCCCGCTGGTGTGTTCCTCTCCTTTTTCTCTCCTCCCGCTTGTGTTCCTCCCTGGGATCCACTAAGCCGCCGGGCTTTTCCAACAGTGACGTGAAGTACACAGTCAGATATCGGGAGCCGGTCACCCCTCTTGCAGAAGGAATCCCTCTGGCTAAGCCAGAGTGAAGAACACAGGTGGCGACTCCGCTCCGTCCGTATTCCCCTGGGATCCTTTTGCCTGTGGAGCCTATCTCCTCTGCTCCCCTCCAAGGCCTTCTTAGAACAGGACCCTGACCGGGCAGAGAAACTGGTTAACCCTGACCCGCTCCTCGTCTCAAGGCCAGAGAACGAGGACCGTGAATCTTCAGCCAGCTGCAGACTCTTGCTGGACCCTGACAGAAGACCACAATCAAAAGACCTTGAACTAAAGATGGCCATTTATTATATATGGTTCTATAAGTGCTTCCTGTAAGTGTTTCCTCCACCCTCACCCACTACTTGGTTCCCCCTATCTTTGGTTACCCCCCATCTCCTCTATCCCGGGCCAGGGCAGCACCCTGGTCCATTTAGGCCCCCTACAGGACAGGAGTGGTGTAGTGTTGAGTGCGAAGTGGGGTTCTGAGTGATGCTCCATCCTTACCTGGGAGAGGAGATACCACATCTCTATCTGACGTGCAGTACCCCTGTGGCGACTGAACCCTCAGGGGCGCCACACAACAAATAAAAAAACAAAAGACTTAACATGAGAAATATAATAAAGAACATGAAACTATAAAGATAGATATGACGTAATGCTTAAGTGAGGACCACAAGATCTGGCAGATACAGACACCAAGTCTATGAGCAATGGTGAAAAATATATATGTATTGCAGTTTGTAAGAGCCACCAAACAATATACATGAAGACCAGGGTTGGAGGTAGGCAGGTCCCTAACTCCAAAATATATATAGTGTAGAAGATACTATGTCTCTATGGGGAAATAAATATGCAGGGTACAACGCAAAATAGAAATAAGCAATACTTAACATGGGACTATAAAAAATGAAACAGATGGTACATAGAAGGTGGGGGGATTGAATGGTGGTCACAAAGAAGCCCCAAGTCCAAAGTCCACTGGAGAGTCCTGATCTAGAACTAATTTATCCCAAACTGTAAAATAAGATACAAAGCGGAACCTTATCATATACAGTACAGACCAAAAGTTTGGACACACCTTCTCATTGAAAGATTTTTCTGTATTTTCATGACTATGCAGCCGGGAGCTAGCGCCGCTCATCTCCCGGCTGCATCGCCGCTGACTTCCGTCCGGCAGATGAGCCGCTAACGGCCGCCATCTTTTTCTGAAATCCCGCGTCGCTGATTGGCCCAATCAGCGACGCGGGATTTCCTGGACAGACAGACAGGATAAGACGATTATATATATTAAATATTTTACTGTATTGCAGTTATCTATTGTTAAACGTGTGATACAATACCTGCAACATTGTTTTAAAATGGATATTTACTGATGTTTATAACAGGATTCGGATTTATATCTTATTGCTGTATGTTTGTAACATTTATTATAAAGAATTCTTCAAGAAACGAGTTTAAAAAAAACAATAATAATTCTGCACACATAGATATTCTCATAAGAAAGACAAAACCTCACTTTTATTTTCCTAAATATTCAGGGTTCAGGTTTATTAACGTTTTAAATTGACCGACTGCACTGGAGTTGTTCAATATTAAAATGAATAATCAAAAATGCAAATTGAGCACACAGTGCATATATATATATATTTATTTATTTATAAGCAAAAGTTTGGTTCAGCATCCTCCAAATTTGATATCTATCTATCTATCTAATCCAAAAATATGGAGGCAGCACACAGTTGAAGACAATTTTTTTTTTTATTATTTAATAGCCCATGTGGCGACGTTTCGGTCCAGTATTGTGCACCTTTCTGAAGCTACATGGGCTATTACATAATATAAATTTTTCTACTTCATCTGTGTGCTGCCTCCATATTTTTGGATTATATAAGAGGACTGGTATGTAACAGGGGGCTTTTCACCTAAACTTTTTGCTTGTGCTGTTTTTTATCTTTTTTCTTATCTATCTATCTATCTATCTATCTATCTATCTATCTATCTATCCATCTATCTCATTGTGAGGTGAGATCAGAATGAAAATGATGTCACAAGTGATGTGATGACATCACCGCATTCTATATCCCAGTGTTCCGGCCTAAGGGAAATCACTGCCTTACAGACTCCCAAGGGTGAGGCAGCCCCTTTTGTTTTTCGTCACGAACGAAGCAAAAATTGATTATAAAATGGATAAAGAGAGAAGAAGAGCCCATAGAGATCGGGTTCTCAGTGAGAGGAGAGGATTAAATGAAGAGCAGGTACCATTGTTCGCTATTGGGCGAAAAGGCTTTATACTACCGGACGTGGACACTGACGCCTCAGAAATGGCGTCCAAACGTCAAACTCTGGACAAAATGAGAAAGACCAAAAGACATGAGATCCTTACAGAGAGAAGGAAAATGGAGACCCTCATGGAGTCTCACTCTGCAACGTCCGCTGAGCTTCAGAGGGCCATACTTATCGCCTTGAAAAAACTCGGAGATCTGGTCCCTGAAATACGGAGGAGAAACAAAGAAGCCATCCTCAATAAGAGGAGAAACATCAGCGCAGAGTTAGAGCTGGAAGAGGTTCTCCAAGAGACACCGAGACAAGTGACATCCTCCAGATCTGAAAGTCTGGAGGCACCGAAACTACAAAGAGCGGCAGCCCAGAAGAGGATCAGGAACAGCAGAGACTGGGTTGTCCAATGTAGAAGACGTCTCATCTACGCTAAACCCATTATAAATGGGAATGGTGCATTACGGAGGTCGAGGTCATCAGCTGAAAACATCTCCATCCCAGAGAACAAACAGCTGAGTGTTTCTCCACCAAACACATCACTGGATACAGATGGACCAGGTAAGATGGATCTGCTCAGTGTAATAAGACTGGGGGTGAGGAGGATTATACTCCTAATATTATGTACTGGCATCAATTATCAAAAGTGCAGAAAAACTGTCCTTGTTGCCCATAGCAACCAATCACAATGCAGCTTTCATTGTTCCATAGAATGTTAAGAGATGGAATCTATGTTGTGATTCATTGCTATGGACAACAGGGACAGTTTTGCTATTGGACAGTTTTGATAAATGAGAGCCCAAATATTAGACATTTCCTGCTCATTTACATAATGCCATTTAAAATTATAATATTTTCTCTGGAGCTACATTTGTTAACCCCTTATTGACCAGGCAACCTTTTTTTTTCTTTCCCTCCTTTGAAAACCCATAACTATTTATTTATTAATTTTTCTGGCAATGTAGCTGTATGTGGACTTGTTTTTTTAGTGGCCGAGCTGTAGTTTTGAACATTATTTATTTTACCATTCAATGTTCTGGAACACGGGGAAAAAGATTTAATCTGTGGTAAAATTGTGGAAAAAAAGTGATTCCAACATTGTTTTTTTCTAGATGTTCATTGAGTGGTAAAAATGACCTGACAAAATGATTCTCCATGTCAGTTACAGCTATGATACTGCTGAACTTGCATAGGGGTTTCTAAAAAATACTTAAGAATTTTATTTAAACAAATGCTTTGTGTGGCCATGTTCTGAGACATTGGAACTGTGTGATTGTGATCGCTGGATGGAGATGTGTGAGGGCTTGATGATTTTTTGCGTGGTGAACTGTAGCTTTTATTGATACCTTTCCTGGGTAGACAGGACATTGTGATATCTTTTTATTGCAATTTTTTAGGTGGATACAGCGCCCCCCAAAAATGCAATTCTAATGTTTAATTTTTTTATCATGTTAGTGTTCACTGTTTGCAATATTTAATTTTATATTTTTGTAAATCGGACTTATGCGGATGTCGTGATACAAGATGTGCTTATAAATATGATTATAATTATGTCAATTTGGTGATTCAAATATTTTTTACATTTTCCCTTTTTTAAACTATTTTTTTTTATTTACTTCACTTTTTAGTTTCCTTGGGGGACTTAAACCTGTGATTTTCTGATCGCTTGTACTGTATACTGTGGTAGAACTGTATATAGATAAATTGACATTCTCGTATGAAATTAAGCCAGGCTGGTCTTAACACTAGGCCAAAAGTGACAGACTGGGGCTTTCAGCAGTAGGCCCAGGTAGTCATTTTAAACAATTGACCCCCTGCAATAGTGTCCTGGGGGGTTAATAGGTGCTGGTGCACACAAATCGGCAATAGCTTCATTTAAATATCACTGTCAGCATTGAAATGGTTAAACTACAGTAATTGGAGTGTGCTCCAGTCGCTGCAGTTATAGGCAAGTGTCAGCTATGTAATACAGCCAGCATCTGCCTGATATGGTGCATGCTCAGCTAATGAGCCCGCTTCATACATTTTATGCACAACATGACAAACATTTCCATTATGTGTTCGCAAAGGGTTTAATAAATCTTGTATTTTCTCAGCAGATGGAGGCCTTATGATACCCCTTGACATAGAAGACATGCCAGCAGAAGACCCCGGTGATGCTAGAATCTGTATTTCACTCCTGAGAGAAGTGGTCAACACTAATAATACTATTGACTTTGACAGCCTTGACTTCCAGAAAGTTCTTGGAAAGGGAGGCTTCGGAAATGTAAGTGTGAATTTATCCTCCACCATGTTCATCAATGTATCCTGCACCAGATGCACAGGAGGGTTGTACATATTCATTACATGATGCTCATATGTAATGATATATGAGATAAACTAGTGAACTACTACACACTAATAGATGGGAGTTTGGTCTGATCTGTTGTGATTTTTCTCCAGGTCATCTTGGCATTAGATCTGGTTAATGAAGGACTTCAGGCCATTAAAATCATGGACAGAAGTTATTGTAGAGAGGACATATTCTCTACAGAGCTAGAAGTCCTGAGAATGGCTGCCGGATGCCCCTACCTAATGACTATGCGGGCGTTTATGGAATCACCATTGGAGTATGTGATAGCCATGGACTATATGGCCGGAGGAGACCTGTTTGACCACATGGCAGATTCAATGCTGTTTAACACAAGGACAACAAGGTAAATGTCTTATACTGAATATTAATAATCCGTTGCCCTCGCACTGTAGTCCTAGAGCAATGGACAACGACAACAGGAGAAAATAATGACATGAAAAGGACACGTGTGTGATCTCCTCATGTTCTCTGTATGATTGTGCATGTAACCACTGATCCATCCTTTCTACTCCACAGACTCTTTGCGGCAGAGATGGTGTGCGGACTCCAGTTCCTGCATGAACGCGGCATCATACACCAGTAATCATTTCACCTTCATAAATCTGTCACTTGTGACTCTCTGTTGTCTCCTTACATATCTATTGTAGAAAGTTCTTTCCATGAATTGTCCTCACAATCAGTGTCTGCTCCTTCTCCCTGCAGTGACCTGAAGCCAGATAATATCCTCCTCCAAGACACCGGACACATCAAAATCTCCGACTTTGGCTTAGCAGCCATGAATGTATTTGAGGATGGCATAGTGAAGAACAAGGTGGGCACTAAGGGTTACATAGCGCCCGAGGTAAGGAACATCTCTGTGTGATTGATGCCAATAGTAGGATTGAGGGATAATCTGATCCCAATGTATCCTGCTGATATCTAATCACAGACCGGTCCTCATAGTCTCTGTGTGTAAATCCCCTTCCCGGTATATTAAGCTCCTCTCCAATCTCATGTTTCCACAGATAATGGCCAGTAAAGGCTACAACCATCTGGCAGACTCCTTTTCCTTCGGCGTCATCTTATATATAATGAGTGTAGGTGACCAGCCATTCTATTGCAAAGGCACAATGGATGAATACCACCAGTCTCTGCGTGATGACATCCCTTATTTGCCACCTGGGATCTGCTGTCATACCATGGACATCATAAAAGGGGTGAGTAAGATCAGATGGATAAGTATGATGGGGGGATTACTAAAAGAGATAGAAGATAAGATGGGAATAGTCCATAGACATTGTGTAAAAACTTGTCAGTAATAATACATAATATAATGACTAATGGTCTCTATCATTTTCTAGCTTCTCTGCAAATCTCCATCTGCCCGATCTGCCATTACATCATCCATCAGATCGCATCCGTTTTTCTATTCTATAGACTGGAGCGATGTGGAGTCCGGCAGAGCCGACCCACCATTCCCATATTGCTATGTAAGTACAACACATACAGACATCCATAGTGTTATCACTACCCAGTAACACACTTACCCACTATACACCTTATCGCTATATCCCCCTAGTACTGTATATACTGTATGTGAGGGGCTGATTCTCAGACGTGTATATTTCTCTTCTTACAGCAGGAGTATTAGGCTGATAAAAATCAGCCCCATTCCAGCAACATCCAGGAATGAAGATTTACATTAATCGGATGAGACAATTACACTGGACTTTCTTATTTACCGGACTGTGACAAACCTACCGAGCTTCCACCACATAACATCCAAGTAGATTTGAGCACCAAACATCCAGGGATTTATTCCGATCGCCATATTTGGGGTCAGGAAGGAATTTTTTTCCCTTGATATGAGGATGATCCAGCAACGAGTCCTCAGGGTTATTTTTCGCCTTCCTCTGGATCAACATAGCAAGTAATTAAAGGCTGAAATTGAAGGACTTCTTTCAGCCATACTTGCTATGTTACCATCTGGACGACTCATCTACAATGTGGTGGTAAGGAGACGACTACAAGATATGGACATAAAGAAGGAAGCGGCTGCTCCTTCTCCTACTTGGCCATGTACAGACACAAGGAAGCGGCTGCTCCTTCTCCTACTTGGCCATGTACAGACAGAAGGAAGCGGCTGCTCCTTCCTCTACCAGGCCATGGTCAGACAGAAGGAAGCGGCTGCTCCTTCACCTTCCTGACCATGGTCAGACAGAAGGCCATATGGCTAATCGCGATGCTGAAGGAATCCAGGAAAACTCCAACTATACAGATCACAAGTCACACATTCCTGCTCTTCTCCTCTCTCATGTGTGATCCAGACCTGGATGTCCAAAAGCGGCAAAAGTGTAAGCCGAGGCCTGAGGAGCGGAATCATCTGCTCCTTTCTATAGAAAGTCACTGTATCTACACACTTTCTTTTATCATCATTGCAAATTTGTAACAACTTTATTGCACAAATATATATATATGTATATATAAAACATCTAAGTGTCTTTTGTGCGTTTGGTTAAATTCTTCTCATATACAGACCTGCTTTTTGTTATTTTTATTAATATCATGATAAGGACAAGGTATTTTGGTGCCTTAGGCAAATGAAGCCTATGGTGACCCCCACCAAAGGAATAGGCAAGAAACTGAGGTAACAGGACCCCTAATACTGCACCTCCTCCCTCCGATCAGTCCGATAATAATCTCTGACGACCACTTCCACTCAAATTATTACTTTTCTCACCAAAAAAATACCAGCACAAGTAAAAAAAATGTGGCGTACTTTAGGGATGAGGCTTAAAAGGGAGCGCAATGTCAAAGTTCTATATAGAATCGTTCATTGTTTGTGGACCAATTACACATTACAAGGGACAAATAGCGTTATTCATCCCTGACATTCTATATTTTAAATGTCCTACCCAAGGATAGTGATGGAAACTAATATAGCTGTTAGTATAATGGAGGCCGTGGGTTTCAGTTAAGGTCATGTGACAGATGCAACTTGTAACAAAACTGATGGCGTTTCTAGTGCCGTATTCCAGTGTGGCGCCATCCTGTAACAGAGAACACACCGGAAGTAGCCTGCGTCTTGTTGGAGTTACCGGCAGGGGAGGGAGCTGATTACAGCTCTTTTGCTCCTGTCCTGGGCAGCGCTCAGATTGTCTTAAAGAGGCAAATACAATTCAGTGCAGAGAGGGAGCGACAGGCGGTGAGCGGTGTTAGTGACTCACTGAATGCCTGTGACTGGAGGAAGGGGCCGAAACAATGTCATTTTTTTTTTTAAACTGAGCCCCCTCGGGGAGACAAGGGGTAGCGCCCTAGGCTAGTGCCTACCCTGCCTACCTGTCGAACCAGCCCTTATTATGAATCATGTTTGATAATTTTTTTGTGATCTTTATTAATTCATTCTTCGTTCACTTTTTTCCTAATAAATACTATAATCAATGTAGTCTTGACCTATATTTATATCTGTATATGGGCACTTTGTGGTGGTAACAAATCCACATTGTATCAATTTTTCAAAGACCCCGGTGCTGTCATCTTTTTCATATGTTTTTATTATTTTCAAGGAGCTTTTCCACCCTAATGGCAATGTGCCCAGGGCATTCTGGTTAATACCAGATGAAGGGGAACGCAGTCTCCATTATTTGATTGGACTAAACATGATAGGATGAGATACACAGCTCAGCAGACTGTATTATTTGATTGAACTACACATGATAGGATTAGATACACAGCTTAAAGGGAAACCGTCACCAGAAATAACGCTATTAGCCTGCACATATGGGGTTAATCTGCAGGATAACAGCGTTATTATGCTGCCCGGCGCCTGCACTCAGCCAAATACGTGCAGAATCAAAGCTTTCCTGTATTATAAAAACACATTTAAAATACAGCTTCAACATCTGCACCAAAAACACATCAAATAAGGGAGAAAATTCATAAAAAAGGCAGCGAAAATGCAATAATGAGTATTTACTCTCTGTGTGAACTCGGCCTTAAAGACACCAAAAAAGACAGATGTCATATAGTGATGCTTATGTAAAAATGAAAGAGTTCTGATTAATGTGGCGTCCCTGCAGGTCCAGTTGCCACAGAGGTACTGCATCTCACCCAGAGGTGTGGTACCCCACTCTTAGGTAAGGATGGAGTACTACCCAGGACCCACACATCTACATCCAACACTACACCACGCCAGACCAGCAGGCGGTGCAATATGCACTTGTTCACTGCGGAGCCCTGTCCCTGGCTGGAAGGGGGGGAACCAAGAGAGGGGGAACCATGTAGTTTGTGTGGATGGAGGAAGAAGTTCAGTAGAGCACAGACTTGGAGTCAGGAGAAAGAGTTGAGTGGAGAGGAGTCTGTGAGAGCTCAGGAGGAGTTCTGCTCAGGAGAGCAAGGAGGAGAGAGAGAGAGAGGAAAGAAGAGAGGAGCAGTGAGGAGGGTTCCAGGAAGACAGAAGGGATCCCAGAGGCACGGCGAGTGCAGAGGCAACCCGTGACCCCGAATTCACGCTGACGTGGAGGGATCAGGCTGCAGAAGGGGACCGGCCCCAAACTAGTTGAGAACAACCACTCTCAGCTAGCCAACCGGAGGCAGCAGCATTTTCAAGGTGTTGCAGCCAAAATCCACAATTACATCGCCGAAAAGGTGGCCGCATAGGGTCCAGGGGACTGAGAGCACGTCGCCCGACAAGACCCGAGGCCACTAGCTTGGGACACTGATTGTGAGGTGCAGGGCAGGAGGGTGAGAGCCAGCGCAGTGAGACGACCGAAAAAGGTACATAGAACGGGGTCCCGTGTAAGTGCTCCTGAGATACCTGAGGGTTTGCTGGACCCCTACCCCGGAGGACACAGGACGATGTTACACACCGGTAACTGTAACCTGGAGTCTTGAACAACTGTGAGTAAAACCTGAAGACCCACTGTGTCCTTGAATAATTGATGCGCCATCAACTGCCCTGCACTACACTGCACCGACAACATCTACCTCATAAAATCACCATCTACACTGCCCTGGAGCTAAGCTCTGCCTGTGGAGAACTGAACCAACTTTGCTGCGTCACCATCGGCTCCAGTGGATCTGCACCGCAGCGGTAGCCCTATATAGCCGCATACCACAGGTGGCGTCACAAAATATTATTCTCCAAAAACTTTATTCCCGTTTTACTTTTCCTTTAATTGACCGCTCTGGGTCGCGGACCGGGTCACCGCCACCATGACATCCCCAGCATCGACCGACCCGGCTACCGAGTACCCCACGGCCCAGGGGGCGCTTCAGATACAACTAAAAATGACAAAAATAAATCCAAGTCCCAATTTGAGATGAGCGGATCGATTTGCAAGACTCCGGTTCATGTTCCAGGGCAGTGGCACCTGGCAGGTAGACGGGAGGCCTGCGGATCTCTTACATTCGGAGTCTCTAGGACAGCCTTTGATTTGTCATGACTGTTATGACATCATCAGTCTGTAAAAAGTTGACTGTAAAAGTTTGAAGTTGTGAAATAGGACCTGCTGTACTATGAATGTTATGTGTTGTATTTAAGTTGATTTTCTCCCCTAGAATTAATGCAATCTTTTCCACTCTGATTCCTGCAGAATTTTAGAGAAAAACCTCCTTATAAATTGGAGTTGTATATACAGTTGACACCAGAAGTTTACATACACTATATAAAAAGACACATATGCATGTTTTTCTCAATATATAACTTGAAATCAGAATAAACCTTTCCCATTTTAGGTCAATTAGGATTACCATAATTTTTAATATTTGCCAAAATGCCAGAATAATGAGAGAGAGAGAATGTTTTAAGGCATTTTTATTACTTACTACAAAGTCAAAAGTTTACATACATTGCATTAGTATTTGGTGCCATTGCCCTTAAACTGAATGACTTGGGTCTGACTTCCACAAGCTTCTCACAATAGTTGGTCGGAATTCGGGCCCATTCCTCCTGACAAAACTGGTGTAACTGATCCAGGTTTGTAGGTCGCCTTGCTCACACCTGCCTTTTCAGCTTTGCCCATAAATTTTCAATAGGATTGAGATGAGGGTTCTGTAATGGCCACTTCAAAACATTGACTTTGTTATCCTTAAGCCACTTTGTTAGCATTTTGGCAGTATGTTTCTGTAACATACCTGGCGGCGTCCTTGCATAGTGGTCCATCTCCCACTGTGCAAGAGCGCGCACTTGATCTCCAGTCCAGTCTGCTAGCCTGGCTTCCCTCCATGCTGTTTGCTTGCCTCTGTGTCTGCTGCTTAAGGGCGGCGCCCGATCACTTCCTGTTTCTTGTACCTGCTGCAGGCACACCCCTTGTGTGTTCTCAGTCTATTGCTGTCTGTCATCTGCTATTTAACCCAGCTGCTCCAATGAATCCCTGCCTGAGCATTGTGTTTCATTCAGTGTGGTCTTTCACTCTGATTGTGCCAGGTCCCCTTCTGTGTTCTCTTGTCTGCCTATCCTGGAGGCTGTATTTCCAGGCCTGTCTGAACACGCTCCTTGCCTGTTCGTCTCGCCTTCTAGGGGCCGCATACCTAGACCCGCTCCTGTATCTTGTCTGTCCTGTCTGAACACGCTCCTGGCCTGTTCCTCCCACCTTCTAGGGGCTGCATTCCTAGACCCGCTCCTGTATCTTGCTACTGTGTCTGTTCTTGTCTGTATACTCTTCTAGCCTGTTTTCCCGTGTTTCTCTACGTCCGTACCTTTCCTTTTTCTGCACAGTCTGAACTCGTACCTAACTCCTGCTCGTTGTCACTGTACTCCCGGTTGTGAGTTTGTGGTCCACTCGCTACTTCACTGCAAGTACCCTGTGGGTATCTGGTTCTGCCTTTCCCTTCCTGTCTGTTCCGTGTGAACAGAGCCCTGTTCTAGCCTGCTCTGCCTTTGCTCACTGCTCCGGCGGTTCTAGCCTGCTCTGCCTTTGCTCACCGCTCCGGCGGTTCTAGCCTGCTCTGCCTTTGCTCACCGCTCCGGCGGTTCTAGCCTGCTCTGCCTTTGCTCACTGCTCTGGCGGTTCTAGCCTGCTCTGCCTTTGCTCACCGCTCCGGCGGTTCTAGCCTGCTCTGCCTTTGCTCACCGCTCCGGCGGTTCTAGCCTGCTCTGCCTTTGCTCACCGCTCCAGCGGTTCTAGCCTGCTCTGCCTTTGCTCACCGCTCTGGCGGTTCTAGCCTGCTCTGCCTTTGCTCACCGCTCCGGCGGTTCTAGTCTGCTCTGCCTTTGCTCACCGCTCTGGCGGTTCTAGCCTGCTCTGCCTTTGCTCACCGCTCTGGCGGTTCTAGCCTGCTCTGCCTTTGCTCACCGCTCCGGCGGTTCTAGCCTGCTCTGCCTTTGCTCACCGCTCCGGCGGTTCTAGCCTGCTCTACCTTTGCTCACCGCTCTGGCGGTTCTAGCCTGCTCTGCCTTTGCTCACCGCTCTGGCGGTTCTAGCCTGCTCTGCTCTTGCTCACCGCTCCGGCGGTTCTAGCCTGCTCTGCTCTTGCTCGCCGCTCCTGGCAGTTCTAGCCTGCTCTGCTCTTGCTCGCCGCTCCAGGCGGCCTTGTCCTGCTCTGCTCTTGCTCCGAGCGGCCTTGTCTTGCTCTGCTCTTGCTCGCCGCTCCGGGCGGCCTTGTCTTGCTCTGTTCTTGCTCGCCGCTCCAGGCGGCCTCGTCCTGCTCTGCTCTTGCTCACCGCTCCGGGCGGCCTCGTCCTGCTCTGCTCTTGCTCCGGGCGGCCTTGTCCTGCTCTGCTCTTGCTCGCTGCTCCGGGCGGCCTTGTCCTGCTCTGATCTTGCTCGCCGCTCCAGGCGGCCTCGTCCTGCTCTGCTCTTGCTCGCCGCTCCGGGCGGCCTCGTCCTGCTCTGCTCTCGCTCACCGCTTTAGGCGGTCTTGTCCTGCCCTGCTCTCGCTCGCCTCTCTGGGCGGCCTCACTCTGCTGTGTTTGTCCGCCACATCTGTGGTTCTGTTCCTGAGTCCCACTGTGTACTGGGTCCTATCCCGCCTGTGTTCCTACCTGCTAGCGCCTCCTTGTCTGCACTCTAGCCGTGCTTGCCTGTACCCCCCTGCCTGCATAACCGCCTGTCTGCATACCAGTCGTGCCTGCCTATACCCACCAGTCTGTGTGCCAGCCTAACCTGTCTGTTCCTGTATTCCCCTGTGTGGGTCAACAGCTGTGTCCGGGGTCTGTCCTGGAGTAGCACCTGGTCCCTCTGCTCGGTTCCTCCTTGGTGCACTGGCGTCGTATGCCGTCGTGCGACCCTGGTCGGATCGGGTGAATACCTAGTTACGCCCCTCCAGGCATTCACTCTCCGGCATGGTCCAGTGGAATCGCACGCACACGCCGCTCAGCCCGGGCGTGTGCATTACAGTTTCAGGTCATTGTCCATTTGGAAGACCCATTTCTTACCAAGCTTTAACTTCCTGGCTGATGTCTTGAGATGTTGCTTCAGTATTGTCACATGATCTTCTTTTCTCATGATGCCATCTATTTTGTGAAGGGCACCAGACCCTCCTGCAGCAAAACAACCCCACAACATGATGATGCCACCCCCGTATTTCACAGTTGGGATGGTATTCTTAGACTTCCAAGCTTCTCCCTTTTTCCTCCAAACTTAACGATGGTCATTATGCCCAAAAAGTTCAATTTTAGTTTCTTCAGACCACAGGACAAGTTTCCAAAAATTAAGGTCTTTGTTCCTGTGTACATTTACAAACATTAATCTGGTTTCTTTATGTTTCTTTTGGAGTAATGACTTCTTCCTGGCAGCATGGACTTTCAGCCTATGTTGATACAGTACTCGTTTCACTGTGGATATTGACACAAACTTATCAGCTTCTGCCATCATCTTCACAAGGTCTTTTGCTTTTGTCCTTGGATTTATATTCACATGTTGGACCAAAGCACGTTCATCTCTGGGACACAGAACCCATTACCTTCCTGAGCAGTATCAATGCTGGACATTCCCATCTTGTTTGTACTTATGTATAATTGTTTGTACAGATGAGCGAGGCACCTTCAGGTATCTTGAAATTGTACCCAAGGATGAGCCAGACTTGTGAAAGTCCACATTTCTCTTCCTGATATCTTGGCTGATTTCTTTACACTTTCCCATGATGCTACACAAAAAAGAAGTGTGTTTCAGGTGTGCATTAAAATACATTCACATCCAAATTGTTTTTGCTCTTAATCCTGATTATTTATATCTATAACGCCACTGCTTAAAACCGTGGTCAGACGTGATATGATATTACTTCTGTAATAATCGTGACATTTTTTGGAGCATGCCAAATTTTACCCTCCATTTAAAGTCTGCAAGTTATGTGTTGTTCAACATATTCACACTTGGTCGCTGACCAATGCCACATCTATAAGGCCACTGCCTAAAACCATGGTCATCAGACATTATCCGATATTACTGCTGTAATAACCATGACATTTTTTGGAGCATGCCAAATTTTACCCTCCATTTAAAGTCTGCCAGCTGTGTGTTATTCATGCTATTCACACTTGGTCTATGACCAATACCACATCTATAAGGCCACTGCCTAAAACCATGGTCATCAGACGTCATCTGATATTACTGCAGTAATCATGACATTTTTTGGAGCGTGCCAAATATTACCCTCCATTTAAAGTCTGCCAGTTGTGTGTTGTTCATCCTATTCACACTTGATCGCTGACCAATACCACATCTATAAGGCCACTGCCTAAAACCGTGGTCATCAGACGTCATCTGATATTACTGCAGTAATCATGACATTTTTTGGAGCGTGCCAAATATTACCCTCCATTTAAAGTCTGCCAGTTGTGTGTTGTTCATCCTATTCACACTTGGTCGCTGACCAATACCACATTTATAAGGCCACTGCCTAAAACCGTAGTCATCAGACGTTATCCGATATTACTGAGGAGATAATCGTGACATTTTTTGGAGCAAGCTACATATTACCCTCCATTTAAAGTCTGCCAGTTGTGTGTTGTTCATCCTATTCACACTTGATCGCTGACCAATACCACATCTATAAGGCCATTGCATAAAATCCTGGTCATCAGACGTGATCCGATATTACTGCAGTTATAATCGTGACATTTTTTGGAGCGGGCCAAAAATTACACTCCATTTAAAATGGGCAAAACGCTTGGCAAGGGACAGTGAAGTGGACGTAATGGTGATGGTGCACGCAAAGGCCTATGCCGTGGGCAAGCTGAAATTATGTCTGCTGAGTGAGCACAACAAGCACCCACATCATGGTCACCCTATCTTCCTGTCCCACTTTGTAGGGGGCAGCGGAACCCCACACTTAAAGCCAGAGCAGTGTGAAAAGGTTGTTGGTTGGATAGCATATAATGCTTCCAGTCACTTTGCCACCACCACCACCGTCTTTCACACTGTCCAGTCTCAGTAGCCATGAGTATGGACCACATATTCCTCACCCTGATCCTCCTTACTCCCACTATGCCGAGTGCCCAGAGACAACTGATCCCACACTTGAACGCTCAGAAGAGCTGTTTACTTTCCCATTTATAGATTTGGGCCTCTCTCCTGGCCCGTTTCAAGTGGGGCAAGAAGAGATCACATGTAGCTATGCCCAAATATTTGAGCAGCCATGGTTACATAAAGGCGACGGTCGAAAAGTGCAATTACTGTCGCAAGAGGTGGATGATGATGATGAGACACAATTGCCAGCGAGTCAGAAGGAGGCCCAGGGTGCATACGGGGAAGACGAGGTGGGACATTTATCACGAGGAAAGTTGCCAGTCCAACTGTTAGGTCTTCCAGAGTCTGGCTCTTTTTTAAAAACTGTCCAGTTAACCCAAAAAAAGGCTATTTGCAAAATCTGCCATGCCAGTGTAGCACCCTGAGGATTCGGCTGCTACAGGGGTATTGCACCTCACCCAGAGGTGTGATATTCCACTCCCGGGTAAGGATGGAGTGTGGAACTGAGCTCAGTAGGCTGCATGCACTACATACATCCCATTTCCGGGGGACAGACCAATGGTACTCCCACTAGAGAAATGTGCAGGTATGACAGCGTCTGTCCCTGGCTGGAGTGGGAGGGGGGTGGAACATCCCAGTAGTGTAGGGGCAGATAGGGGGAGCAGTCTGGGTAAAGCTAGGAGCTCATTGGGTGCTGGTCACCTGAGCTCACACATAGAGGGAGTATATAAGGTGGGAACCATCTTAGAACGGGGTCTTTTGTAGAGGTTTGGTCAGACAAGCAGAGCAGCTCAGCCAGCTCCAAGGCCAAGAGAGAGAGAGAGGAGAAAAGAAGGACCCAGAGGGGGAGAAGAGGGAACTCCAAGAACCCAAAATTAGACCAGCGGGTGAAGAGTTGGCACAAGGGTACCGGATCCCAAGCTGGTGGAGGGCACTAATCCTCAGCCAGAGACCGGAGGTCGTGGGCAGGATCTGCCACGACCACCCACTAAATCCACCCGGAAGGCAGACCAGGAATAGGGTCAGGGAACCCAGAGACAAGGGTTTACCAACAAGAGGCCCGAGGGAGCCGGACTTAGGTGGATCCCTGGTGGGGAAGGCCAGAGAGAAGGAACGTCAGAAAGGGAGCTCAGGATCACGCTCCAGAATTACTTGGGAGTTGGCCGAGTCCAGGACCTGGTGGACGCAGCACGGCTCGGGCGGTCACTCAAGGCCGGAGTGACCAGAACAACAGCAGTAAGTAAAGACCCTGAACTGCACAGCCCAACTCTGAGTCTCATTACCATCCTCCCTGCACCTCCACAACCACCATCCTCTACACCTGACCCCCTGAGGCTATACCCCTCCCGTTGGGGGTTATACTATCTGAGCTGCACACACATCACCAGCCTCAGCGGACCCTGCTGCAGCGGCGGCCGTATTGACCGCAATTCAACGGGTGGCGTAGTCGACATAAAAGAACATCTAGTAACATCTATAAGGACTGCCACACACTGAGCTTGACACCCTGGGCACGGACCGGGTCACCGCCACTCGGAGACTACAACACCCATCCGATCCGGCTCCGGGTATCCCCCAAACAACACTGGCCCAGGGGGCGCGTCAACTTTGGCGTAGTCGGCAGGATAACGTGCCCGCAACAACCGGGTACTGCGTGCCTGAAGAAAAGTACACCGTTACCTTAAAAAGAAGTCTCCCGCCGGTTCCGGAGGGTCCCCGCCAACGGACCCCATCACAGGTCGTTTCCCGCCGGTTGTCCGCCATTTGCAGCTTTTTCCCGCCATCCATGGAGTTTCCCGCCACTGGGAGACGATTCCCGCCATTTCCAAAGATTTCCCGCCTTGGAAGAGCGGACGCCATTATGGGCGTGCCAGAGGGTGGCAAGAGGCCACCTCCCATCGTGGGCCAGGTCGAAGAATGGCGCCAAAAGCGGAAACCGCGCCCACCAACAGAGACTGTGATGCTGGAAGTGTCCATCAGCGTAAGAGAACTGCCCCTGGAACTGACAATCACAAAGTTGCCCCGGGACCACCTTCAATGTGGGCGGAGACTGAAGAAGAGAACGAAGATGGGTGTCGCCTGGAGCAGTCTGGAGAGAGCGCACCCGGAGACAAGAAGTCTGGAGAGGAGTCCAGAGAAAGCCTACCCGGAGATGGAGGGAGAGTCAGGCAGCACCGACCCAGTGGTCAGGAGCCTGCTACAAGCCACAACCCCACTAGGCCTAGTGGAGGTCCTGGCACAGCTCCCCCGAGACCGGGAGTGTGCACAGACTGCGCTGGAGGGCCTCGCACGGAGGATGGCCCGGGTGCAGCGAGAGACGTTGGCGGAGTGGAGCCGAGAGATGGCCCAGCGGACCGAAACCCGTCAGCGGAGCACGCCACCCGAGACGAGGAGACAGACCGCCTCTGAGGATGGTGCAGGAGGACTGAAGGCCGGAGACGGCGCCGAGAAGGGAGCTGAACGGACGGAGGCAGGTAAAGGGGACGTCACTACCCCGAGCCGAGAAACCGTGAGCCTGCCCCAGCTCCCCGTCGCAGAGCCCGAATTTCCCCCTGCCGTGCCCGTCGCTGCATCGTCACCGTGCCAGACTAGGCCTCAAGTAGAAGCCGCGGCCGCGACCCCTGTGACGTCACACGCCTCGACCCTGAGCGCGACCAAACAGGAAATACCATCGGCCTGGTCGCAAGGTCTAGTACCTCCGGGCGCCGCAATTCCAACAGCGCCCCCTACCTCCGCGGAGCCACCGGCCTGGTCGCAGGGCCGAGTACCCCCGGGCGCCGCCGTCCTTACGGTGCCCTTTACCTTTAGGGTGCCCCAAGCCTGGTCGCAAGGCCTGGTCAACCCGGGCGCCGCTACCATCAACGCGCCCTCAACATCTCGAGTGCCGCACCTGGGCGAAGATCTATTTGCCCAGCACACGTGCCCGGATGGGCAGCCCTTTGTATGGCCCCAGGAGTACTACCAACTGGAACTCCAAAGAGCAAGGCCCCTGTGCGAGCCCCTGATTCCGGCTCCGAAGCCCGTCAGGAGAACCCCGCTCCCGCTAGAAGAAACACAATTCGAGTGGGACCCCACCGGAGGAGACCTCATGGGGTTCACTCAAGAAACGCGGGCAGCTGCAGCAGAGCGAGTGGAGTGCTGCCGCCAGCAGTTGGCAGCCTTTGAGCAAGAGCGGAAAGAGAGGCGGATCCGTGAGCAGCGGCTGCAGGAACAGAGCGCAGGGCAGAAGAGCTGGACCAGGAGGAACCCCCGTGCAGCTCATGGTCCCCGTACCACCGGGACTGTGATTAAATTCAACCTGCAGCATGGGTGTGGCTTCATAAGAGACCATCATACCCCCGGCGACGTCTTTGTAACCCGCAGAGACGTAGAGAGCCATCTGCCGGAGGGACACAGAGGTCGTGACCTGTATGTAGGGGACGAGGTCACCTTCACCCGGCACAAGTGTGCCAAAGGACCCTACGCCCTCCATGTGCATCGCCTGACGGAGGAGGAGCTGCGGTGTGAGGAGGAGCAAGAGGACCCGGATGGGTCTGAAACTGAAACCAACCAACAAGAAAGAGCAGGAGGACGCCGTCGTTGAAGTACGGTAGAGAGAGACTGTATAAAGTTGCCCGTCGGGGTACCAAGAACTGTTGCTGATTTAAATATGTCCCCGTTGGGACAAGAGTGAACTGTTAACCCGTGTGTCCCTATTCCCATTACCTGGCCGAGGACTGAGAGCGGCCATACCTCCCTTTGTATATAGTTGCGCTTCCTAAAGCGCCCCCTACTGGTTTTATAGGAAAGCCGAGTTTTTCAAGAAAAGACTGTCGCACTTTACCCGGTCACAAGTTGCACTGTGACCGGAGGAACCAGAAGCAAGAATGTTATTTATGAAAAGTTTTATATGAAAAGTTTTATGCAGATAGATATATGATGTTTTATATGTTTATATGTTTATGTTTATGAAAAATAATTGTATGTTTTGGATGTTTTTGTCTTTAACAGCCCGAGGACGTGCTGTGATTTACCAGGGGGGAATGTAGCACCCTGAGGATTCGGCTGCTACAGGGGTATTGCACCTCACCCAGAGGTGTGATATTCCACTCCCGGGTAAGGATGCAGTGTGGAACTGAGCTCAGTAGGCTGCATGCACTACATACATCCCATTTCCGGGGGACAGACCAATGGTACTCCCACTAGAGAAATGTGCAGGTACGACAGCGTCTGTCCCTGGCTGGAGTGGGAGGGGGGTGGAACATCCCAGTAGTGTAGGGGCAGATAGGGGGAGCAGTCTGGGTAAAGCTAGGAGCTCATTGGGTGCTGGTCACCTGAGCTCACACATAGAGGGAGTATATAAGGTGGGAACCATCTTAGAACAGGGTCTTTTGTAGAGGTTTGGTCAGACAAGCAGAGCAGCTCAGCCAGCTCCAAGGCCAAGAGAGAGAGAGAGAGAGAGAGAGAGAGGAGAAAAGAAGGACCCAGAGGGGGAGAAGAGGGAACTCCAAGAACCCAAAATTAGACCAGCGGGTGAAGAGTTGGCACAAGGGTACCGGATCCCAAGCTGGTGGAGGGCACTAATCCTCAGCCAGAGACCGGAGGTCGTGGGCAGGATCTGCCACGACCACCCACTAAATCCACCCGGAAGGCAGACCAGGAATAGGGTCAGGGAACCCAGAGACAAGGGTTTACCAACAAGAGGCCCGAGGGAGCCGGACTTAGGTGGATCCCTGGTGGGGAAGGCCAGAGAGAAGGAACGTCAGAAAGGGAGCTCAGGATCACGCTCCAGAATTACTTGGGAGTTGGCCGAGTCCAGGACCTGGTGGACGCAGCACGGCTCGGGCGGTCACTCAAGGCCGGAGTGACCAGAACAACAGCAGTAAGTAAAGACCCTGAACTGCACAGCCCGACTCTGAGTCTCATTACCATCCTCCCTGCACCTCCACAACCACCATCCTCTACACCTGACCCCCTGAGGCTATACCCCTCCCGTTGGGGGTTATACTATCTGAGCTGCACACACATCACCAGCCTCAGCGGACCCTGCTGCAGCGGCGGCCGTATTGACCGCAATTCAACGGGTGGCGTAGTCGACATAAAAGAACATCTAGTAACATCTATAAGGACTGCCACACACTGAGCTTGACACCCTGGGCACGGACCGGGTCACCGCCACTCGGAGACTACAACCCCCATCCGATCCGGCTCCGGGTATCCCCCAAACAACACTGGCCCAGGGGGCGCGTCACCAGCATCATCAGGGGCAGCAAAACTACCAGCCTGACCACCACCAGCAAGCTCAGGCACATGACAGCAAAGCACCCGACTAGTAATGCCAGAGTCCAGAAACAGTGTCTAAGGGTGACAATACTGCCTGTACCGCTGTTGTGCGTGCACGCCAATCCTCTGTCCATGGTGCAGGCGAAGATGCCTCCCGCCCTGCACCTGTAGTTTGACACTCACAACCACCACCATCAGCAACCACGTGCACATCCTTGTCCCAGGGCTGCATTCATTTGTCCCTGCCCCAGTCCTTTGAACGCAAGCGCAAATATGCAGCCAACCAACCACAGGCCATAGCACTAAACTGCCACATTTCTAAAATGCTTGCACTTTAAATATTGTCTTTTAGGCTCGTGGAGACGCAATCTTTCTTCAACCTCATGGTGGCGGCCATCCCTCAGTACTCGGTTTCCAGCTGCCACTATTTCTCCCTGTGTGGTGTCCCTGCCTTACACAAGCACGTGTCCCAGATCATTAGCCGTGCCCTCAACAATGCAGTTACAGGGAAGGTCCACCTAACCACGGACACATGGACAAGTGCTTGTGGCCAGGGACGATACATCTCGCTGATGGCACACTGGGTTAATAGGGGAAGCCGGGACCCAGTCGGACGGAACACATCCTCCTGACGCCAAGGATTGTGGGCCCTGGGTCAATCAGGGTTGCCCCTACATTATAAAGCTCCTGCACCTCCTCCTCCTCTTCAGCCTCCATCTCCGAAATTACCACATCAGTAGGAAGCTGGAAGCACTGCAGTACTGCATAGGCCAAGTGGCAACAGGCTGTGCTGAAGCTGATATGCTTATGGGACAAACCGCACACCTCTATGGTGTTGTTGACAGCTTGAACAGAGCAGGCAGAACTTTGGCTGTCACCGCTGCACCTACAGCCAGGCATGGTGGTGTGTGACAATGGCCAGAACCTGGTGGTGGCTCTGAAGCTTGGCAACCTCGCACAAGTACCATGCCTGTTCCATGTGCTCAACCTAGTGATTCAGCGGTTTTTCAAAACTTACCCGGATCTGCCGGAGCTGGTTGTCAAAGCAACCCCACAACATGATGATGCCACCCCCGTATTTCACAGTTGGGATGGTATTCTTAGGCTTCCAATCTTCTCCCTTTTTCCTCCAAACTTAACGATGGTCATTATGCCCAAAAAGTTCAATTTTAGTTTCTTCAGACCACAGGACAAGTTTCCAAAAATTAAGGTCTTTGTTCCTGTGTACATTTACAAACATTAATCTGGTTTCTTTATGTTTCTTTTGGAGTAATGACTTCTTCCTGGCAGCATGGACTTTCAGCCTATGTTGATACAGTACTCGTTTCACTGTGGATATTGACACAATCTTATCAGCTTCTGCCATCATCTTCACAAGGTCTTTTGCTTTTGTCCTTGGATTTATATGCACATGTTGGACCAAAGCACGTTCATCTCTGGGACACAGAACCCATTACCTTCCTGAGCAGTATGAATGCTGGACATTCCCATCTTGTTTGTACTTATGTATAATTGTTTGTACAGATGAGCGAGGCACCTTCAGGTATCTTGAAATTGTACCCAAGGATGAGCCAGACTTCTGAAAGTCCACATTTCTCTTCCTGATATCTTGGCTGATTTCTTTACACTTTCCCATGATGCTACACAAAAAAGAAGTGTGTTTCAGATGTGCATTAAAATACATTCACATCCAAATTTTTTTTTGCTCTTAATCCTGATTATTTATATCTATAACGCCACTGCTTAAAACCGTGGTCAGACGTGATATGATATTACTTCTGTAATAATCGTGACATGTTTTGGAGCATGCCAAATATTACCCTCCATTTAAAGTCTGCAAGTTATGTGTTGTTCAACATATTCACACTTGGTCGCTGACCAATGCCACATCTATAAGGCCACTGCCTAAAACCATGGTCATCAGACATTATCCGATATTACTGCTGTAATAATCATGACATTTTTTGGAGCATGCCAAATTTTACCCTCCATTTAAAGTCTGCCAGCTGTGTGTTATTCATGCTATTCACACTTGGTTTATGACCAATACCACATCTATAAGGCCTAAAACCGTGGTCATCAGACGTTATCTGATATTACTGCGGTAATCATGACATTTTTTGGAGCGTGCCAAATATTACCCTCCATTTAAAGTCTGCCAGTTGTGTGTTGTTCATCCTATTCACACTTCGTCGCTGACCAATACCACATTTATAAGGCCACTGCCTAAAACCGTAGTCATCAGACGTTATCCGATATTACTGAGGAGATAATCGTGACATTTTTTGGAGCAAGCTACATATTACCCTCCATTTAAAGTCTGCCAGTTGTGTGTTGTTCATCCTATTCACACTTGATCGCTGACCAATACCACATCTATAAGGCCATTGCCTAAAACCCTGGTCATCAGACGTGATCCGATATTACTGCAGTTATAATCGTGACATTTTTTGGAGCGGGCCAAAAATTACACTCCATTTAAAATGGGCAAAACGCTTGGCAAGGGACAGTGAAGTGGACGTAATGGTGATGGTGCACGCAAAGGCCTATGCCGTGGGCAAGCTGAAATTATGTCTGCTGAGTGAGCACAACAAGCACCCACATCATGGTCACCCTATCTTCCTGTCCCACTTTGTAGGGGGCAGCGGAACCCCACTCTTAAAGCCAGAGCAGTGTGAAAAGGTTGTTGGTTGGATAGCATATAATGCTTCCAGTCACTTTGCCACCACCACCACCGTCTTTCACACTGTCCAGTCTCAGTAGCCATGAGTATGGACCACATATTCCTCACCCTGATCCTCCTTACTCCCACTATGCCGAGTGCCCAGAGACAGCTGATCCCACACTTGAACGCTCAGAAGAGCTGTTTACTTTCCCATTTATAGATTTGGGCCTCTCTCCTGGCCCGTTTCAAGTGGGGTAAGAAGAGATCACATGTAGCTATGCCCAAATATTTGAGCAGCCATGGTTACATAAAGGCGACGGTCGAAAAGTGCAATTACTGTCGCAAGAGGTGGATGATGATGATGAGACACAATTGCCAGCGAGTCAGAAGGAGGCCCAGGGTGCATACGGGGAAGACGAGGTGGGACATTAACACGAGGAAAGTTGCCAGTCCAACTGTTAGGTCTTCCAGAGTCTGGCTCTTTTTTAAAAACTGTCCAGTTAACCCAAAAAAAGGCTATTTGCAAAATCTGCCATGCCAGCATCATCAGGGGCAGCAAAACTACCAGCCTGACCACCACCAGCAAGCTCAGGCACATGACAGCAAAGCACCCGACTAGTAATGTCAGAGTCCAGAAACAGTGTCTAAGGGTGACAATACTGCCTGTACCGCTGTTGTGCGTGCACACCAATCCTCTGTCCATGGTGCAGGCAAAGATGCCTCCCGCCCTGCACCTGTAGTTTGACACTCACAACCACCACCATCAGCAACCACGTGCACATCCTTGTCCCAGGGCTGCATTCATTTGTCCCTGCCCCAGTCCTTTGAACGCAAGCGCAAATATGCAGCCAACCACCCACAGGCCATAGCACTAAACTGCCACATTTCTAAAATGCTTGCACTTTAAATACTGTCTTTTAGGCTCGTGGAGACACAATCTTTCTTCAACCTCATGGTGGCGGCCATCCCTCAGTACTCGGTTTCCAGCTGCCACTATTTCTCCCTGTGTGGTGTCCCTGCCTTACACAAGCACGTGTCCCAGATCATTAGCCGTGCCCTCAACAATGCAGTTACAGGGAAGGTCCACCTAACCACGGACACATGGACAAGTGCTTGTGGCCAGGGACGATACATCTCGCTGATGGCACACTGGGTTAATAGGGGAAGCCGGGACCCAGTCGGACGGAACACATCCTCCTGACGCCAAGGATTGTGGGCCCTGGGTCAATCAGGGTTGCCCCTACATTATAAAGCTCCTGCACCTCCTCCTCCTCTTCAGCCTCCATCTCCGAAATTACCACATCAGTAGGAAGCTGGAAGCACTGCAGTACTGCCTAGGCCAAGTGGCAACAGGCTGTGCTGAAGCTGATATGCTTATGGGACAAACCGCACACCTCTATGGTGTTGTTGACAGCTTTAACAGAGCAGGCAGAACTCTGGCTGTCACCGCTGCACCTACAGCCAGGCATGGTGGTGTGTGACAATGGCCAGAACCTGGTGGTGGCTCTGAAGCTTGGCAACCTCGCACAAGTACCATGCCTGTTCCATGTGCTCAACCTAGTGATTCAGCGGTTTTTCAAAACTTACCCGGATCTGCCGGAGCTGGTTGTCAAAGTACGCCGTCAGTCTGCCCATTTCGGAAAGTCAGCTACAGCTTCCACCACCCTCGCTGTGCTTCAGCAGCGCTTGCAGCTTCCAGCTCATCAACTGGTGTGTGATGTCACCATACAGTAGAACTCAACCTTGCATATGTTGGGGAGGATTTGTGAGCAGCAGAGGGCAGTCGTTGAGTACCAGCTTCAATACGCCTGTCGGTATTCAAGTCAGCCTCCACACATAAGAGCTGATGATTGGGCATAAATGTCTGACATCTGTGCCATCCTCCAAAACATTGAGGACTCCATCAAGATGGTGAGCGGCGATGACGTCACCATCCTTCTTCTCTGTCTAATGAAACGCTTGTTGCTCACAATTAAAGAGGAGGCATTGCAGGCGGAGCATGATATGGAGCAAGGAACTATACAGGTTGATGCTACACAGCCTAGCCTCATCTCATCTCAATGCAGGTTGGGTGATAATGAGGAGAAGGAGGAACAGGAGGAGGAACAGGAGCTGGTTTCATGCGCTACAGATGTTACTACCCACACAACATTCATACCGCCTGGTCAGCGTGGATGGCGTGAGGAGAGGGAGAATGAAGAGGTGGAAAGGTGGAGGATGAGGAGGAGGAAAGCATGGACAGTCGTCCTCTTTGTCAGGAAAGGGAAGTCTTGGCTGTTGGCAGTCTGGCTGTTAGAATCTATGTTGTTTTACTATCGGCCATCTTGTTGTGGTTTGCTGGCTTCTAGTCTTTTCCTCTGGTGCTGGGTGTCTTGGTCACGTGATCTCTTTACTCTTTATTACTTAGCACCTGTCTCTCATTCCATGCTGCACATCAGTGTTGTTACGCTTGTGCTCTGGCTAAGTAGCCTTGTTAAGTTCTTTGTGCTTTGGACAATTGATTGCTTGGGACTTCTTGTTCCACCAGTTTTGTTCCCTTTTATCTTCGTTTCTGCAACTAACTTTTCTGTTAGGAGGTCTCCAGTTTTGCTCCCAGTCCTTAGATCTTTTAGGGACCCCTTTTCCCCTTCCTTCATGTCTTCGTTTGAGTTCAGTGCAGGAGTTTAGGTGCGGCTATTCATAATAGGGCACCCACTCCAGCGTAGGGTTAAGCTGAGTCTCAGTGAAGGGACAGCTTTTCCCTCCTATTCCTTAGTTCTAAGTTGCAGTACATAACAGTATGTCCCGCCCTGTTTAAAAAAAAAAAAGTTTTGTTTTTTTTTCTCCTCTCCTCTTCCTGGGTTATCTTCAGTATGTGTACCATCCAGGAGCTTGCTCAATGCTTGAAAGGATTGACTCTGGAGGTTGCCGATCTTCAGCAGTACATGAGTAAATACCCTGCAGAATGCTATGAAGAACTTAAGGTAGGATTACCTGAGTGTTTCTCGGGTAAACAACAGAATTTTTTTTCATTTAAAAACGCTTGTTTGTTGTATTTTCGGCTCAGACCTAAATCTTCTGGGAGTGAACTACAGTGTGTAGGCATTATTATTAGTGATGAGCGAGCACTAAAATGCTTGGGTACTCGTTGCTCGGGTCGAGCACATTGTAATACTCGGGTGCTCGACCCGAGCAACGAGCTCAATGTAAGTCTATGGGAAACTCGAGCATTTTTCAGGCGGCTCCACCCGGCGGTCTGCAGAGGGCCTAAAAATTTCCCAAATCGATGGGAACAGTGCCCAAATGACATGGGAACAGCATGGGGAAGACCCCTGGAAGCATTTCTGACTCCCAAGTCACTGCTGTCAACAACGTTGTCAGAGTATTACGCCACTTTTACGGACTCACAATAAAACATACAAAAACAAAACCAAAATGGATTTTCCTGGGAAATATATTAAGGAACATCCTTTCCAGGGTAATGACTTGTATATATGGCAAAATAAATAACCAAAACCAAAAATACTCCTCCACACCTTGGGCTATGTTCACACGTAGTTTTTGATGCGATTTTGCACTTCTGCATTGCTTTCAGCAAAGACAAATGCATACACTGGGAAATGTCATTTTAACATTTTACAACCTTATCTGGCCATGTGGTGTGTGACACATCATCAGACACATGCATACAGTGCTGAAAAGACATGGGACCAGCATGGGGAAGACCTCTGGAACCATTTCTGACTCCCAGGTCACTGCCTAAAAGTGTGCCCATCATAAGTGATTCTTGGCGCATGCCTCCCGCCATGCACCTGTCGTTGCAGACATCACCGTCCACGTCCTTGTCCCAGTGCAGCATTCAGTTTTCCCTACCCCATTCCTTGGAATGCAAGCGCAAGTATGCAGGCAGCCACCCACCCACAGGCTGCAATACTATACTGCCAAATTTTTGACAGCTGCTTGCACTTGAAATGTGGCCTTTTAGGCTCGTGGAGGCGGAAGCTTTTCATAACCTCATGCCTGCGGCGGCCGGGTGTCCATACTCGGTCCCCAGCTGCCACTGTTTCTCCCGGTGTCGTCTCCGCCTTCCACAAGCATGGGTCCCACAACATTACCAGTGCCCTCCCCAGTGCACTTACTGGGAAGGACCGCCTAACCACAAACACGTGGACAGGTGAATGTGGCCAGGGACGGTATGGAGCCACTCCACAGCTTTTTTTGCTGAGAGTTGTATTTAGCTCGGCGAAAGGTCTGGCATAGAGGGAAACCATATCTATTCTGGGTGTCATTTCTCCGTCACCAGGTTCCGGACATTGACACACACGACCATGCCTGGCTGTATGTTCAGCGGTGAGAGCCACAGATCAGACTGCTGTGTTACAGCTTTCAACAACTCTGCAGCGCTGGGCGGTTTGTCAATTAAGTATTAAGCATGTTATCTTCAGCACAGCCTGTTGCTGCTTGGCCAAGACAGTGCTGCAGTGCTGTCAGCTTGTGACTGATGTGGTCATTTCGGAGATGGAGGAGGAGGTGCATGAGCTGAACAATGTGATTACATTGTTGCTAAATTGGTGACGCTGTTTTTTATACTAAAGAAAGATCCTATTGTTTTGGTTTTTTTTATGTATTTTTTTTTATGACAAATGCATTCACCGGGAAATGTCATTTTAACATTTTACAACCTTAGCTGGTAATGTGGTGTGTGACACATCATCAGACACTTCCTGTTTTATTTATGATGGAGGGACTCTGAAAGTCATAAAGCCTATTTTTATAGGGACATCAGACGGCCCTTACTATTCTTAAAAGGCCAGCAGTCGGCCCTAGCTATTGTTAGAGAGCCATCAGCCGGCTATGCTTTGTTGTTCCCATTATTAACAAGTGGGTCTCCTATACTGTTATAGCTTATCCAGTGACTGCAAGGGCTGCCAGAAATTTGGATGCAACCCAATACCCCTTTGAAGAGACATAGAGGAGGGTCTCAGTAAAAAAATGTTCCCATTATAAAGGATCGGGTCTCCTATAAGTGGTAATGCCCATGCTGTGACTGCAAGGGCTGCCAAAATTTGGGAAAAACCCCATTAAGAATTTAAAGACACATAGAGCAGGGCCACAGTAACAAGGTACGACATGTTCCCATTAGAAAGGAGAGGGTCTGCTATACAGTTATAGGGTATGCAATGAGTCCAATGGCTGACAATTTTAGGAAAAAACCCACTAAGAATTTAAAGACACACAGAGCAGGGCCACAGTAACAAGGTACGACTTGTTCCCATTAGAAAGGAGAGAGTCTGCTATACAGTTATAGGGTATGCAGTGAGTCCAACAGCTGACAATTTTAGGAAAAACCCCACTAAGAATTTAAAGACACATGGAGCAGGGCCACAGTAACAAGTACGACATGTTCCCATTAGAAAGGAGAGAGTCTGCTATACAGTTATAGGGTATGCAATGAGTCCAACGGCTGACAATTTTAGGAAAAACCCCACTAAGAATTTATAGACACATGGCCCCGGAGCTGGGCTCACTGAGTGACAGGACACCGCTCCTGAGCTCAGCTCCGGGGCCCGCTCGCTGGTGCGGCTCATTATCCCTGGCTCCTCAGCATCAGCGGTCAGAGAATTAAAGCTAGGGACACATAGGACATGTGAGTATAAGGATTTTATTATTTTATTCTTATTTTTACAGGTGGACACTGCGGGAGCAGACACTACTACCCTCATCATTGTCTCCTGCTGGTGCTGATCGCAGCACCGGTAGGAACCATGATGAGGGCAGTGTTCAGCACCCCGCGCATGGGAACAGTGCTAACTGTACAGTGATTCCCAGGCACCGTTCCGTGTGATCTTGATGCTGCTCAGGGGTGGCACATGGTTGCCACATGTGACACACAGGGAAACATGAGACACGGATATCTCTGGTACCGGTTTATACCGAAATATACGGACATGTGAAACCGGCCTAAATCGGCTGCGAAAAATCCTCCGAATAAACAAACTGCTCAATCGTCAGGTGAAATGATCTTTTGGAATGCACACAACATTATCATTCTTGGCACAAGACTTGTGCTGCCGAGAACAATGACAGCCAATGAACAATCGTCTAATACAGATCATTCAGAGTGTATCTGAAGCGCAGTATTCCTGTGTAAATTGTCTATTAACCCCTTAGTGACTGAGACAATTTGGACATTAATGACCAGGCCAAATTTTTGAATTCTGACCAGTGTCACTTCATGTGGTAATAACTCTGGAACGCTTTAATGGATCCCGCTGATTCTGAGACTGTTTTTAGTGACATATTGTATTTCATGATAGTGGTAAAAAATTTTGATACGACAATTTGGTGAAAATGTTGAAAATTTTGCAATTTTCAAACTTCTAATTCCTATGCCTTTAAACCAGAGAGTTATGTCACACAAAATAGTTAATAAATAACATTTCCCATATGTTTACTTTACAACAGCACAATTTTTAAAACATATTTTTTTTTTGTTAGGAAGTTAGAAGGTTTAAATGTTGACCAGTGATTTCTAATTTTTCCAACAAAATTTACAAAACTATTTTTATAGGGACCATATCACATTTGAAGTGACTTTAGGAGGCCGATATGACAGAAAATACCCAAAAGTGACACCATTCTAAAACCTGCACCCCTCCAAGTCCTCAAAACCGCATTCAAGAAGTTTATTAACCCTTCAGGTGCTTCACAGGAACTAAAGCAATGTGGAAGCAAAAATGAAAATTTTTTCATAAAAATTTTACTATAGCCCCAAATTTTTTATTTTCACAAGGGTAACAGGATAAAATGGACCACAAAATTTGTTGTGCAATTTCTACTGAGCATGTTGATTCCCCATATGTGGGGGAAAACTATTGTTTGGGCACACAACAAGGCTTGGAAGGGAAGGAGCACCGTTTTGACTTTTTGAACGCAAAAAAGACTGAATCAAGAGTGGATGCCATGTCACATTTGGAGAGCCCCTGACATGAAAAACAGCAGAAACCCCCACAAGTGACAGCATTTTGGAAACTAGCCCCCTCAAGGAATAACACATTTAGATGTGAGAACAAATTTTTTTTTTTTTTTACAAAAACACTGTTTTAGCACCAAATTTGGACCCAACAATTTGTTCTGCAATTTCTCCCGCATGTGGCAGCATTCTATATGTGGATATACACTACTGTTTGAGCACCCGGCAGGGATCAGATGGGAAGGAGCGCTACTTGGCTTTTAGAACGCAGATTTCTTTTGAATAGATTATGGGCTCCATTAGTTTAGCCCCTGAGGTGCCAAAACAGCAGAACCCCCACCCCCAGGTCACCCCATATTGGAAACTCCACTTCCTAAGGAATTCATCTAGGGGTGTAGTGAGATTTTGAACCCATGGATGCCTCACAGAATTTTATAACATTGAGACATGGAAATTTGTTCTCAGTAGCGATCTGGGAGTCAGAGATGCTTCCAGGGGTCTTCTCCATGCTGTTCTCCTTCCATTCAGCACTTTTACCATCCATTTCATCATTTTCAGTGCCCCCCAGACCTCCTTGTAGGGTCTTCTGGAAAAATGCTTTGATTTCTCATTGACGCTCATTATACTCGTTACTTGAAATGAGCATCCAAGCATTAGAAATTGTTTAGGTCGAGTAACGAGCATCTGAGCATTTTAGTGCTCACTCATCTCTAATTTTTACCTGTGGATTTTCAGCATTTTATGCAATGCAATGCAATTCTGACTTTAAACTCTGAATGTCCACAAGAAAATTGACATGTTGAGGATTTCAAACACACACGGCTGGTCAGTTTACGCTATGTAAAAAAAAATTAAACAGTGGACCCCAGGATGGGGGACATTATACAAGGAAGGGGCCTAGGATGGGGGTTATTATACCAGCAAGGAGCCCAGGATGGGGGACATTACACCAGGAAGGGGTTAAGGATCGGGATTATTATACCAAGATGGAGGTCATTATACCAGGAATGGGCACAGTATACCAGGAAGGGGTCCAGGATGGGAGAAATTATACTAGGAAGGGGCTGGGAATTCTGGGACATGGTTATACAATGGAGGACATTATAACAGGAAAGGGTCCATGATGGTGTCAGGATGGTGTACAATATTACAGTAAGGGGCCCAGTACAGGAGACATTACACCAGGAAGCCCCCATGATGGGGGACATTATACCAGGATGGGTGACATTGTTACCCGAAGGTACCAGAATGTGGAACATTATTACAATAAGGGGTCAAGGACAGGGGATATTATACCAGGAAGAGGCTCAGGATGGGGGACATTATTACTGGAAAGGGCTCAGGATGGAGGACATTTTACCAGAAAGAGTACAGGACAGGGGACATTATACAACCCCTGGCAAAAATTATGCTTGGTCTGAAAAAAATTACCCTTACTGAGTACCACATTTTAATCTTGATTTCTTTTAGTGTTTCTTAAAGCCCTAAAGTTGCCATTTGAAATGACTTTAGTTTTGTGCCATGTCTGTGATCTGCTTTTTTTCAACAACATTAAACAACTGAATGAACATCCTCCGAGCCCGGTGGTTCCATAATTTTTTCCAGGGGTTGTAATAGGAAGAGGCAAAGGATGGAGGAAATTATACCAGGAAGAGGTGTAGGTGGAGGTGACGCGCCCCCTGGGCCGTGGGGTACCAGGTGCTGGGCCTATGGATGCCGGTATGGGGGATATCACGGTGGCTGGCCCGGTCCGTGACCCAGGGTGGTCAGTAAAAGGGGGAATATGTATAGGGGATTTGGAAAGTTCTGGAGCCGTCCTCTGGAGCTGGTGTTACGGCAGCAGGGATGGTGTGGCTCTCCACAGGTAGAGCTAGCTCCAGGGCAGCGTGAGGTGTAATGGATAGTGGTGCAGGGAGAGACGGCAGGATGGTCCCGGAGGAAAGAAGGACACTCACACGGGGGTAAGCTTCTGTACCTTTACTGGTGATGTTGCAGGCACGGTCCAGGGTACTCCGGACAAGGGCGCACTTTTGGACTCTCCCTAGTGAGCGGGTATAGGGCCTCCTGATCCGTGGCTTTACTCGCTAAGCTTCTGACCTGCCTGGAGCTAGGCCTAGCTTGGTTGCTGTCTCTCTTTTGCACCTGCTGACCTGGTGGTAGGGCCTACTCTTGCAGATCACTCTCCCTGGATGCTGGGGCCTCCGTGACTCCTAGCCCTGGTACTGCAATCAGTATTTGGTGAACCTGGGACCTGTAGTCCTCCAGGGGTTCCGGTGGTTCCTACTGGGTATTGAGGGTCCCTGTAGGCGCGGACCCGGTGTCCGGTATATATCTCGGGGTGAGCCTGGTAAGCTCCTCTGCCCCCTTGGCTACTTCTTCCTTCTCCTCTATCCTTCGGCCACACTCAGGGCCCTCACTAGGCCTTCACACGTGCTGTAGGCCTTGGCTCGCTAAGCACAGCAGCCAGCTTGCTGCCTCTTCGCTGCTCTCTGAGCGTCAGCACGCTCTCTGCTCAACTCTGAGCTCTGTCCCTCTCTGTGTCTGAGAGACTCACTAACTAGACTGAGCTGCCTGGCTCCACCCTCCCTTTATATATCCCTGAAGGACTCCCTCTGGTGGTCTGAGGTGGTAGGGTGGAGGTGTGTGAATGTGTGAGGGCCTCTTGTGGAGAAGTCCATCCATGCACCCTTCTGGGTTCTGTGGCACTAGTGCACAGCAGGGCGCCACAGAGGGACATTATTACAGGATGGTGGTCAAGATGGGGGACAATATTAAAGAAAGCGGCCAGGATGGGGAATATTGCAAAATCATTGCAAAATGAGCAGAAATGCAGACATGCATTGCACACTTAGGTATAGTTGTGAGAAGAACCAAATTTGTTTATATTATGTGATGTATTGGAATTTATGAATGTGTCTATCATAATGCAATGGCAATCTGAACTGTGGGTACAGTATAGAAAGTATAGAGTAGTAAAGGCACAGACAAGTGATGCGAACAAAGGATGATTATTTCCTCCATCAACAGATGACTTATGAAATAATAATAATAATAATGAAACAATTTATATAACATAACCATTATATCCCTAAATGTATTACACTGTAGTAAAACAGATAACCTTTCCTAAGGCTAGGGTCAAACAAGCATATATGTCTCATCCAAGGGAATTGGGTCGATTAGACAAATCACACTCTGATAAAACTCTAATTAGAGTTTTATCAGAGCATGATCATAGTGTGTTCCGATTCTGTTGGATGAGAAGATGGAGAACAAAATTTCTCCATCTTCTCCATTATGTCAGTCCATGAAAATCGGACTGCACTCAAATGTAATCTGAGTGCAGTCCAATATTTTCCTTCGACTCATAGACTTGCATTGCCAAGTGCGCTCCGAATTTTGGATCAAACTAGTACATGCTGCAATTGTTTTCCTCGGACCAGCTCTGTCTGAGAAAAAAATCTGACATTTGCACAGCCCTATACAATAATAATGATCTAAGTGCGATCCTATGTTTTGTTGGATCACACTAGGACTGATAATACGGTTGTCTGCTCAAGCCCTTAGAATAGGTCATCAATGTAAGAGTGATTGGGGTCTGACACACAGAAGCCCCACACAGGGCCAATTGTAGCTTTTCTGCAATCTAAAGGTCCGTTTACATGAACTGGCCAGTGGCACTATATGAACGCTGATCAATAAACTAAGTATCAATGGTTGTATCAGTGGCAGTTTACGCAGGCAGACCAAAGCAAACGATGAAAACTGAGTGATCGATCATAGTTCTCGGCAGTGTGAGACCTGTTTATCCAGGACGATGCCAAGCTGAGAATGATGATCTTTTGTTTTGCACAAAATATAATTTCCCCCGATGAATGAGTGTTTTACTGATTTATGGAATGATTGGCAGCCTGATTACACGTCAAGATAACAGTGAAACCAGCGTTTTGAACAATGCTTGCTCCTTACTAAGTGGTTTGTCCCTCACTTAGGGGCATCTCCATTTAGAGTGTGACTGATTCTTATAATTGTTATTATTGTTTCTGCCGTTTTCATTTAAGGTATTTATTTCTATCATAATTCTGGATGATTACATCGATATGAAATGTTTTGCTGTAGTTTAATCATGGTTCTTTGAATTTCCCCATCATGTCTGGTGTAAGTAGTGACATTTGTTGTCCTATATTGCAGCCCTGTCTGCCTGTGAGATGGAAGCTGAGAGGAAGCTGCAGACGTGTCAGTTATAAGCGCACACAGCTCTGCAGTGAGATCAGGAGAGCAGAGAGCGGCCATCACACATCACACTGGGAACTCCCCTTCATGTGAGATAAGGAGGCAGAGTTATCTTCCAGGCAGCGTCGTCCCCAGAGCCAGGAAGAGGTCATTTACATAAAGTGATAAAAGATGATTTATCAACAACAAGGCATCAGATATGAGGCATACAGGCATCACTCTCCTCTGCAGTCCATAACCTATATGCCCATATTAATAGTTTACAGCAGGCCAGAATTGCTAATCTGGCGCACCGGGCATTTTCCCAGTGGTCCACGGATGTGTGCATTGTAGTAGGCCACGGGGCCCGCTGATCCGGCCACCGGCCCGCTGATCCGGCCACCGACCCGCTTTTCTGGCCGCTGGCCCCTTAAATCTGGAGGCACAGCCGGGATTGGGGCGCTCTGCGCCTGCACGCAGGGTTCACTATTTGAACCGCTGCATGCGTCACATATAAGAACACATCAGCGTTCTCTGTGGGAGGAGAGCGCGATCCTCTCTCCCGCCTTTACAACACCGGCTGCAGCTGTTGGTGCAGCGCAGCCCGGTGCCGTACCGAATCAGGAAGCGGATCTCTGCAGCTCTGCTCCTACCTGGGTGAGTACAGTGGCATGATGATGTATGCTGTTGTTTAGCCAGTAAAAAACATGTTTCCGGTACCCAGGGGTGGGGGGTGGGGGATGACCTCTGGGGCTGGGGGCTTACATATGGGACTAGGGGCTGACCTCTGGGGCTGGGGGATTACTTATGGGTCTGGGGGCTGACCTCTGAGGCTGGGGGCTTACTTATGGGGCTAGGGGCTGACCTCTGGGGCTGGGGGATTACTTATGGGGCTGGAGGCTTACTTATGGGGCTGGGGGCTGACTACTAACTTCCGGGGCTGACTGATGTGTTTATGGATCTGTGATACATATTCAGCAGTTGCTGTGTGTCCTATGTGATGTATATGTGTCTCCTGTGATGTGTGTTTCATAATATAGTATAATGTGGTCTTAATTATAATGTAAAGTTGTGTATATACAGTACAGACCAAAAGTTTGGACACACCTTCTCATTTAAAGATCTTTCTGTATTTTCATGACTATGAAAATTGTACATTCACACTGAAGACATCAAAACTATGAATTAACACATGTGGAATTAAATACTTAACAAAAAAGTGTGAAACAACTGAAAATATGTCTTATATTCTAGGTCCTTCAAAGTAGCCACCTTTTGCTTTGACGACTGCTTTGCACACTCTTGTCATTCTCTTGATGAGCTTCAAGAGGTAGTCACCGGAAATGGTTTTCACTTCACAGGCGTGCCCTGTCAGGTTTAATAAGTGGGATTTCTTGCCTTATAAATGGGATTGGGACCATCAGTTGTGTTGTGCAGAAGTCTGGTGGATATGTGTCACCCTGGCCTGGATGCCACAAGTGTAATTAAAGCTGTGTCTGAGAGCAAGGGGGAGGTTCTTTAGTCAGGGGAACATTAGCATGCAGTACCTCCTGTCTCAGGCCAGTAGGGGGAGCAGGCTGCCCCTATAAAAGCTGTTACTGGGGGCAGGGTTAGAGAGAACTGGATGGCCTGTCTCAGCACTGAGACTTGTCCCAGAGCAGAGCAGGGACAGAAAGTTGTATTGCACCTAAGAGGAAGTGTGGCAGGAGGAGAGCCACAAGCCAGAGACAAGAGGCGAAGAGAGCCTGTCTTGGCAGATAAAAGACTTACTTTACCAGACTTTGGTGTCTGAGGCTGGGAGGATTCTACATCCTCCAGCAGATAACCAGTCCACAAGGGACTGTATATTCCTTGGCCTAAGAAGCCTGGAGGCCCTGCCACAACTGAAGGGACCAGTAAAGCCGTACAAGGCTGGGAGCAGAAAGGAACCCACGTCGCAGGCCAAACAGGTGAGAATACACGGAAAGCTCGGAAACATGGGCTGTTACCCTATAACGAGGAGATAGCCAGAAGGAGCGCAGAAAGCACGGTAGGCCTACACCCTCACCCTGACCAGGGCCAATTTCCCCGTTGCTCTCAGACATCCAGGTCCCCTCCTAGCTGGGACTGTTTATGAGTCAGTTTACCTGTTTCAGTAAAGACCCTGGACTGCAACCTATTGTCTGTGTGCTCCTTCGCGCCTCCAGCACTACCAGTACTGGGACTCTCACCACCATCACTCCCACCATCCACTACACTGCCCTGGGCCGCACTCTTCCCGTGGGGAGTCACACCATCCCAGCTGCACACATCATCAGCCCCAGCGGTCTGCCTTGCAGCGGCAGTTCCTAATGACCGCAAATCCACGGGTGGCGTAGTCGGACATAATCAACAACACATAACGGACTACCCCTGGCCTGACCACCCTGAGCCACGGAACCGGGTTGCCACTACTACTCCCATCGTTCCCCCTATTGCCCGGATCCGAGTGCCCCACGGCCCAGGGGGCAAGTCAGATACACAGCTGATAGTCCTACTGAATAGACTGTTAGAATTTGTATTATGGCAAGAAAAAAGCAGCTAAGTAAAGAAAAACGAGTGGCCATCATTACTTTAAGAAATGAAGGTCAGTCAGTCCGAAAAATTGGGAAAACTTTGAAAGTGTCCCCAAGTGCAGTTGCAAAAAACATCAAGCGCTACAAAGAAACTGGTTCATATGAGGACCGCCCCAGGAAAGGAAGACCAAGAGTCACCTCTGCTTCTGAGGATAAGTTTATCCGAGTCACCAGCCTCAGAAATCGCAGGTTAACAGCAGCTCAGATTAGAGACCAGTTCAATGCCACACAGAGTTCTAGCAGCAGACACATCTCTTCAACAACTGTTAAGAGGAGACTTTGTGCAGCAGGCCTTCATGGTAAAATAGCTGCTAGGAAACCACTGCTAATGACAGGCAACAAGCAGAATAGACTTGTTTGGGCTAAAGAACACAAGGAATGGCCATTAGACCAGTGGAAATATGTGCTTTGGTCTGATGAGTCCAAATTTGAGATCTTTGGTTCCAACCACCGTGTCTTTGTGCGACGCAGAAAAGGTGAACGGATGGACTCTACATGCCTGGTTCCCACCGTGAAGCATGGAGGAGGAGGTGTGATGGTGTGGGGGTGCGTTGCTGGTGACACTGTTGGGGATTTATTCAAAATTGAAGGCATACTGAACCAGCATGGCTACCACAGCATCTTGCAGCGGCATGCTATTCCATCCGGTTTGCGTTTAGTTGGACCATCATTTATTTTTCAACAGGGCAATGACCCCAACACACCTCCAGGCTGTGTAAGGGCTATTTGACCAAGAAAGAGAGTGATGGGGGGCTACGCCAGATGACCTGGCCTCCACAGTCACCAGACCTGAACCCAATCGAGATGGTTTGGGGTGAGCTGGACCGCAGAGTGAAGGCAAAAGGGCCAACAAGTGCTAAGCATCTCTGGGAACTCCTTCAAGATTGTTGGAAGACCATTTCCGGTGACTTCCTCTTGAAGCTCATCAAGAGAATGCCAAGAGTGTGCAAAGCAGACATCAAAGCAAAAGATGGCTACTTTGAAGAACCTAGAATATAAAACATATTTTCAGTTGTTTCACACTTTTTTGTTAAGTATATAATTCCACATGTGTTAATTCATAGTTTTGATGCCTTCAGTGTGAATGTACAATTTTCATAGTTATGAAAATACAGAAAAATCTTTAAATGAGAAGGTGTGTCCAAACTTTTGGTCTGTACTGTATAGTGTAGAGATGTTTATATAGTATGGTGCTGTGTACATAGTGTAGTATATAGTTTGGAATCCACACTATATACACTGGCACATCCCTACACTATAGAATATATATAGTATATAAACAGCTCGACTCTATATTCTTTTGCACAGTATATAGTGTGGAGCTGGGTATATAATTGATTGTAGAATATATTGTGGAGCTGTGTATGATTTGTATACTTCCCCTGCCCTGTATACATGGTGTCATTCTCAGTATCTGCTCTTATTATGTTTGCGTGTGTGTGTACATACATACACGCATAATATAATAATATATATATCTCAACAATCTGATTAATTGTCAAAAAAATGGAGGACTCTTCTTTATTAGCCCATGTGGTTATGTTTCGGATTCATGTTCTGTTATGGAACTGAATTGTCGTCATAGAGGCTGGCATCTGCAGGGTACAAATGTATATATACAATGCACAGTACCACTCATCCTGTCCTGTATATATACAATGCACAGTACCACTCCTCCTGTCCTGTATATATACACTGCACAGTACCACTCCTCCTGTCCTGTATATATACACTGCACAGCACCACTCCTCCTGTCCTGTACATATACACTGCACAGCACCACTCCTCCTGTCCTGTATATATACACTGCACAGCACCACTCCTCCTGTCCTGTATATATACACTGCACAGCACCACTCCTCCTGTCCTGTACATATACACTGCACAGCACCACTCCTCCTGTCCTGTATATATACACTGCACAGTACCACTTCTCCTGTCCTGTATATATACACTGCACAGTACTACTTCTCCTGTCCTGTATATATACACTGCACAGTACCACTCCTCCTGTCCTGTACATATACACTGCACAGTACTACTTCTCCTGTCCTGTATATATACACTGCACAGTACTACTTCTCCTGTCCTGTATATATACACTGCACAGTACCACTCCTCCTGTCCTGTATATATACACTGCACAGTACTACTTCTCCTGTCCTGTATATATACACTGCACAGTACCACTTCTCCTGTCCTGTATATATACACTGCACAGTACTACTTCTCCTGTCCTGTATATATACACTGCACAGTACCACTCCTCCTGTCCTGTACATATACACTGCACAGTACTACTTCTCCTGTCCTGTATATATACACTGCACAGCACCACTCCTCCTGTCCTGTATATATACACTGCACAGCACCACTCCTCCTGTCCTGTATATATACACTGCACAGTACCACTCCTCCTGTCCTGTATATATACACTGCACAGCACCACTCCTCCTGTCCTGTATATATACACTGCACAGTACCACTCCTCCTGTCCTGTATATATACACTGCACAGTACCACTCCTCCTGTCCTGTATATATACACTGCACAGCACCACTCCTCCTGTCCTGTATATATACACTGCACAGCACCACTCCTCCTGTCCTGTATATATACACACTGCACAGTACCACTCCTCCTGTCCTGTACATATACACTGCACAGTACCACTTCTCCTGTCCTGTATATATACACTGCACAGTACTACTTCTCCTGTCCTGTATATATACACTGCACAGTACCACTCCTCCTGTCCTGTACATATACACTGCACAGTACCACTCCTCCTGTCCTGTATATATACACTGCACAGTACCACTCCTCCTGTCCTGTATATATACACTGCACAGTACCACTCCTCCTGTCCTGTATATATACACTGCACAGTACCACTCCTCCTGTCCTGTATATATACAGTGCACAGTACCACTCCTCCTGTCCTGTATATATACACTGCACAGCACCACTCCTCCTGTCCTGTATATATACACTGCACAGTACCACTCCTCCTGTCCTGTACATATACACTGCACAGTACCACTCCTCCTGTCCTGTATATATACACAGCACAGCACCACTCCTCCTGTCCTGTATATATACACTGCACAGTACCACTCCTCCTGTCCTGTATATATACACTGCACAGTACTACTCCTCCTGTCCTCTATATATACACTGCACAGTACCGCTCCTCCTGTCCTGTATATATACACTGCACAGCACCACTCCTCCTGTCCTGTATATATACACTGCACAGTACCACTCCTCCTGTCCTGTATATATACACTGCACAGTACTACTCCTCCTGTCCTCTATATATACACTGCACAGTACCGCTCCTCCTGTCCTGTATATATACACTGCACAGCACCACTCCTCCTGTCATGTATATATACACTGCACAGTACCACTTCTCCTGTCCTGTATATATACAATGCACAGTACCACTTCTCATGTCCTGTATATATACAATGCACAGTACCACTCCTCCTGTCCTGTATATATACACTGCACAGCACCACTCCTCCTGTCCTGTATATATACACTGCACAGCACCACTCCTCCTGTCCTGTATATATACACTGCACAGTACCACTCCTCCTGTCCTGTACATATACACTGCACAGTACCGCTCCTCCTGTCCTGTATATATACACTGCACAGCACCACTCCTCCTGTCATGTATATATACACTGCACAGTACCACTTCTCCTGTCCTGTATATATACACTGCACAGCACCACTCCTCCTGTCCTGTATATATACACTGCACAGCACCATTTCTCCTGTCCTGTATATATACACTGCACAGTACCACTTCTCCTGTCCTGTATATATACACTGCACAGAACCACTCCTCCTGTCCTGTATATATACACTGCACAGTACCACTCCTCCTGTCCTGTACATATACACTGCACAGTACCACTCCTCCTGTCCTGTATATATACAGTGCACAGTACCACTCCTCCTGTCCTGTATATATACACTGCACAGCACCACTCCTCCTGTCCTGTATATATACACTGCACAGTACCACTCCTCCTGTCCTGTACATATACACTGCACAGTACCACTCCTCCTGTCCTGTATATATACACTGCACAGCACCACTCCTCCTGTCCTGTATATATACACTGCACAGCACCACTCCTCCTGTCCTGTATATATACACAGCACAGCACCACTCCTCCTGTCCTGTATATATACACTGCACAGTACCACTCCTCCTGTCCTGTATATATACACTGCACAGTACTACTCCTCCTGTCCTCTATATATACACTGCACAGCACCACTTCTCCTGTCCTGTATATATACACTGCAGGTCTTTTTTTTATTGATAGAATAAGTACAGTACATGACAGAACAATAATACATTACAGGACACCGAACATAAGAACAAAACAAGACGACAAATCACAGAAAATAGAAACAAAATAAATCACCGCAGGAATATATATATATATACAGGAAATAAATATTATAAAACCTATAAAACCCCCGGCCCAGCTTCATTCATACTACTATATACAATCCCACACAACGCTCACACCGTCCTATATACACATAAAACACCGTCCTATATACAAGATTATATACAATAAAACACTAAACCTAATATAACGTATATACAACCGGACACTAACACTAACCTACTGGTCCCACTGCCTGACCTTACAGTCACCCCCTTACCGCACCTCATTCACACCACAGAAAAACAAAAATAACAATATATACAATAGTGACATGAACAATTTTTTTTTTTTTTTTTTTTTTAATATTTTTTTTGTAATTTTTTAATATATATATAAAACACACACCTACACTAACTATCCCGCCACCCCTGATCCAGCTCTGGCCACAAAGTTCAGGATTACTCCGAGCTAGGATCAGACCCCAAAGTTTTTCCCCAGGCGGGGCCTGGACCAGGCCAGATCAGTCCTCTTATCACCGCTGATGAAGAACTTCCCCAAATCCCCCACCCAACCTAACTAAAACCCCCTATTATATATTATATACAATATATACAGAACACAACCTACACACTCACCATCCAAGGCTCAAGTTCGATGCCGGCAAACCTTCTATTCAGGAGACAGAAATACAAAACAAAAATCTAGGGTGGAAAGACATCAGCCCACCACCAGGATATAGGAGTACTACCGGACTAAGGCACCCTGAAGGAAAAGCCCCTCCAGAGACGGGCCGCCCTCCGGGCACCCAGTCTTTCATACTCCAGAGAATGTACCTTCACCAGGTCACCTAGGATGTTCCTACAGACTTCATCTACATGGAGGATTTTACTCTGCGTCGAAACTACTATTCCACGTGAAATACCTGACCACTGCGCTGACTATGAATAAAGTGTCTCGGTCCCTTCTCCCAAGGTCTCCGAACGCTCCATAGGCCCACCCGGGGTAGGACAGAGTAGCCAGCCGCAGCCAACCAATGGAAGTCCCCACCCTGTTGTACACCTCTGTATTAAAGGGACAATGAAGCAGGAAGTGCTCCATGCTTTCCAGCACGTTAGCACAAGCCTCATGGGGGCAATTCCTGTCCTCGGAGCTCCTGTACTTCAAATTGTCCCTCACATACAGCTTACCATGGAAGCAGCGCCAAGTCAAGTCCCAGTACTTCTCGGGGATCCTGCTAGAATTTAACAAACTCAACCCAACCTCCAGATCCCGACTTGGGCAGTCTTTGAGGGCCAATGGACTCTGAAAATGAGAAACCAAGACCCTCATATCGAGGAGTTTCCTCGGGAGGGACCTCACCTCCCACATTCCCAGACCCCACCGGCGGATTATTTTCAGAACCGGGGTAACATAAGCCGGGAGATGCCCGTGTGGTGTGCGAAGATCCTTCAATCTTCCCCCTGTCTCCCATTCCTGGAAGAAAGGCTGAAACCATCCCTTGCAGGAGAATACCCACGGAGGAGCCCTCTCTTTCCAGAGGTTTGACACGTTCACTTTCAAGAAGGTGTTCACTAGGAACACCACGGGGTTCACCATATTCAAACCCCCTAGTCTCCTCGTGTGGTAAGTGACCTCCCGCTTGACTAGGTTCAGTCTGTTACCCCATAACATCTGGAAGAACAGACTGTAGACCCGTGTCCAGAGAGGCTCTGGCAAGACACAGACGCTGCCCAGGTAGATTAGCAAGGGGAGCAGGAAAGCTTTGCACAGGCCAACCCTTTCCCTCAGGGTCAAAGAACATCCCCTCCATTGGTCCACTCTTTGGGCGACACCTTTGATTCTGCCTTCCCAGTTTTTCGTGGAGTAATCACCCTGGCCGAATTCGATGCCCAGGACTTTGGCATGTTCTTGGGGTTCGGGGAGGGTGTCCGGAAGATCAAACCCGGGATCTCCGCCTCCCAGCCAGAGACTCTCACACTTATCCTGGTTGACCTTGGACCCGGATGCTCCGAGTAGCGCTCCACTCACTGCCTCCCCTTGCGAAGAAACAAATACGGTGACATCGTCCGCGTAGGCCACCACCCTCAGGATAGCCTCCGATGCCGCCCCGCCCATCCGCACCCCCGCCAACGGTCCACAATCGATCCTTCTGAGGAAGGGATCGATTGCAAACGCGTAAAGCAAAGGGCTAAGAGGACAGCCCTGACGGACACCGGATCCTACCCCGAAAGGTCGTCCAATCCACCCATTCACCAGAGGGAAAGTCTCAGCCCCTGCATATAAGGTCTTAAGCCTGTCCACAAACCCTCCAGGCAGACCATACCTCAAAAGAGTGGACCAGAGGTACTCGTGGTTAACCCGATCAAAGGCTTTTGCCTGATCCAAGGTCAGCAAGAACCCCTTCCAGAGGCCCGCCCTGCCTTGCTCCACGGCCTCTCGGACACCTAGAACAGCACTAAAAGTGCTACGGCCAGGAACGCAACAGTGCTGAACCTCCGAAAGGAGCCGGGGTGCAAACTTCACCAGCCTGTTGAAAAGTATCTTAGCCAAAATCTTCCTGTCCACATTGAGAAGTGCTATGGGACGCCAGTTCTCAATGCGTGACGGATCCTTACCCTTTGACAAAATGATCAAAGCTGACCTCCTTAACGATCTCGGCAGAGTGCCCGAGGAGAGACACTCGTTAAGCACCTGAGTCAAGAGGGGGACCAAAGAGTCCCTAAAGGTCCTAAAGAACTCGGATGTTAAGCCATCCGGACCTGGCGACTTTTTGGGCCTAAGCCCATCGATCGCCAGTCTCACTTCCTCTTCTTTGATCGCTTCTGCCAAATCGCCCAGCGAGAGGTCAGCCCCTGGCTCAGGAACAGATTCAGTCAGGAAAGCCGACATCCCGTCACGATCAAGCTCCCTCTTTCCCAAGAGGTGCGAGTAGTAGGAACTGACGACCTCCAAGATCACTGACCTGGACCTTCTCAGGGACCCCGTACTGTCCACCAGCCCCGTCACTATCTTACTATTCACTGACATCTTACAGTTTCTGTAAGGGTCGGGCGAGCAGTACTTCCCGTAGTCCCTCTCGAAAACCATAGATGCGTGCCTATCGTACTGACACCTCTTCAGCAAGGACTTCACTCTGGAGATCTCCTCGCGGCTACCTCCAGTCAAGACAAGATGCTCGAGTTTCCTCCTCAGGCTCTGATACAGGCGATCCCTGTTCAGGCTTCTGAAGTTCGAGAGCTGCCGGAAGAATCTCGCCACCCGATTTTTGAACATCTCCCACCACTCTGACTTAGTGTTACTTAGGCCCAGCAATGGTACCTGGCTCTGAAATAATTCCTCAAAAGAACGTCTTACAGCTTCTTCCTCAAGGAGTGACGAATTCAGCTTCCAATAACCTCTTCCCATCCGAGGAGTCTCTGTAACGTTCAGAGAAAACATAATCAAACAGTGATCGGAGAACTCCACCTCCACAACCGACAACGGTGAAGAGACGGCCTCCTCCTTCAAATAAAACCTGTCTAGCCTAGACCTGCACTGACTACCTCTAGAAAAGGTGAATCCCGTGTTGCCCGGGTTGTGCCGGATGTGGACATCCACCAGGCGAGCCTCACTCACTATCCTGTTTAACGCGACCCAGTCATAAGACAGCCGGTCTCCGGAACCTCCTCTATCACAGGATCTCGTGACATTGTTGAAATCCCCTCCGAAGACCACCTGCCGACTCGAAAATAAAAAAGGTTTGATCTTCAGGAAGAGACATTTACGGTCCCACTTGGACTGGGGACCATAGATGTTAATGAGCCGAAGCTCTTGTCCCCCCATGGAGACATTTAGGATCAAGCATCTCCCCATTTCTAATTCGATCACTCGTCTGCATTCAACCACTGCGGTCTTAAAAAGGACCGCCACCCCGCTATACGGCTCGGCCGCAAGAGACCAGTAGGAGGGCCCATGCCTCCACTCCCGCCTTGCTTTATGCAAGGTTGATATATCGGTCAACCTGGTCTCCTGCAAAAATAAAATGTCGGCGTCAAGTTGGCCGAGAAAATGAAAGGCCGTGTACCTTGCCGCATCTGACTTTATGCTGCAAACATTAATAGTTGCCAACGTCAACGGGGTGGGTGCCGCCATCATGAATGGTTGAATTAGATAGCCTTTTTCTTCCCACCACTGACAGTCCCAACCTCTTCCTCCGATAATGACGGGTTTTTAGTGCGCTTAAGACAAACAGACTCGTCCATTCTCTCCTTACATACATTCTTGCCCCCGTCTGGTGGTCCTGGGTTAGTCGTCCCCCCAGAGGGCTTTGTATTTGCCCCCGAGAGGAAGACCCAGCCATCTCCTGAGCCCCAACCACCTTGTCCGCAACCTCCGGCCCCGGGTCCCCATTTCCCCCCTGCAGAGGGAGGTCCTGGAGAGCCCCGAACCGGTTGGAGAGATCCACCAGAGGGGGGGCGGCTGAACCCTCCAATGGCGCTTGGATCACGGCCAGAGAGTCAGAGGGGTCGCACTCCAAAGAGGCAGCTCGAGACCTGGTCCCCCTCCTACCTCTGGCCGTTTTCCTGTTACCCTTTTTCTTTTTCTGTGACCACTCCCCCTCTCCCTCATCTAGACTGTCACCAGAAGAGGGTTCCTGGGAAGACGTGGCGTCCTCTCGCTCTTCCCTTTCAAGTCTCTTGACCTCCTCGCTCAATTCACTGTCTTTAGGATCCTCAGCTGCAAGTGAAGTACCTGGGTCAGAGTTTAGGGACATTACTCCCTGCCCCCTGTCCCCACGGCGCTGCTCCTGCCGCCTGATGGTGGATGGCGGCAGCTTGCTCCTCACCGGTTCCCTGCCTCCCCGCCTCTACTGGTCCCTTCACCGGCAAGATTAGTCCTGGCTTTCGCCTGTCCCGCACTCGCCGCTTTCAGGACAGCATTGGCGAAGGAACGTGGAGAGCGACTGAACGGGTGACCGAGGTCACCACACAAGTTACACCTAATCCTGCGACAGGCAGCAGCAAGATGACCAAGGTCCCCACACAGTGCGCATTTCTGGGTGGTACACTGCGCACTGAAGTGTGTGGGGCTACCGCACCTGTGACAGACCTTAGGCTGCCCCCGGTAGAAAATCAAGATCCTATCCCTCCCCAAAAAGGTTGAGGAGGGGATATGGGTAATAGTGTTTCCCGAAACCTTCAATCTCACCATGAAGGTCCAGGCTCCTGACCAGATACTATGGCCATTCAGATTCTTTTCGGGAATATTGGTGACCTCTCCGTATCGACTCACCCAGGTCGTAATGTCCATACAGGAAAGCGACTCGTTACTAGTCAAAACGGTCACTTTCCTGACTGAATCTTGGCCGGTTATTGCCAGGGGAAAGAGACCATGCCATTCGGGGCGACTCCGAGCCAGCTCATGGCGAGACCAGAAAAGCTCAAGGCCCTCCGGTCTCACGAAGCTGACATCGAAGTAGGAGGTCCCGTAGGGATGGATCAAGGCAAAGATGTCATATGCCGCAAAGCCCATCCCCAGCAGGAGCTCAACCACCTTCCACCTATCAGGACAGGCATCCTTGCTTACCCACTGGAGACGGACCACGTTCCTATGGTTACTCCTCTGCCCCATTGTCGACAGAGACCAGACAGTCTCTGCCCCTCTATCTCGGAAGGCTGAAAGACCATGTCTCTCTATCCAGAAAGACAGATCAACCTCCCTCCCCTCTATAGTGATGGAGCTCTCCCCTCTCCTCAGGGCGTCCAGGAGCTGCTGTTGCAAGTCACCATCCCCAGGGCCACCAGACGAGGGCGCACTACTACCCCCAGCACTGACAGCTCCTGAATAGCTTTGGGCTGAAGCCCCCACCAATGCTGGGGGGGGCAGCGGGACCAGCACCTACTTTCCCCCCACCAACACCAGTGCTGCTCCCACCATTCACTTCACTACTACTCCCACCATTCGCAGGACCATTACTCCCATCATTCACTCCACTACTTCTCCCACCATTTGCTGCATCACTACTCCCACCATTCATTCCACCACTACCCCCACCATTTGCTACACCACTACTCCCACCATTCCCACTACTCCCAGCATTCATTCCACCACTACCCCCACCATTTGCTACACCATTACTCCCACCATCTGCTCCACCACTACTCCCATCATTCACTACACCACTACTTCCATTCCCTTTACTTGTCACCCCATTACCTCTGCTGTTCTCTGCACCTTCCACAGTCACCTCCATTCCTTCCTCCCTTGTGTCTGGTGTCTCTGCACTCACACCTGCTGGGCCGGGGGAGGGGAGCACTTCCAGAGACTCCTTTCCCTGCAGCACCACACCCTTTTCCCTTTGGTTGCTGCTGGCTTTCTGCAGGTCGTCTCCTGGAGCGCCCTGCCCCCCTACTGCAGCATTTTGGTCCTTGTGCTGGGCAGACTGTTTGTTGGGCACCGCTGCCCGCCCTGCACCCACAGACTTTGGGGTCTTAGTGTCCTTTTTGGGCGCTGGGGCACACTGCCCCCCTGTCGCAGCAGTGTGCCCAGTTTTCCTCGCAGATGTGTTTTTCACATCCCTCCCGGCCCCCCCAGCCCCGGTGATAACTGGCTTAGCCGCAGAGGGCAAGGAGGGAAACTCCACAGAACTTCCTATGTCCGGCGCTGTGAGTACCTCCACAGCCTCGCCCTCTGCACTGTTCCCTGCACAGATGGCAGCATCGCCGGACATCCTTCTCCTCTCCCCACCTTGCCTCTGCCTCGAGCCCACTGCAGAGCCCGTGTCTTTAGGTTTGGTGGGGTTTAAACAGAAGGTGGCAGGCACAACATCAGACATTGGTACATACTTGTAACTCACCACCTCCTGTGCGGCTCCTCCGGTCTTCCTCTTCCTCCTCTTGGTCTCCTCCACTGGTTTGTTCTCACCGAAGGAAAACCACGTCAGGTCCACTGGAAACTCCAGCAGTCGGATCTCCCTCAGCAATCCTCCTTCCTCCTCCTCCCCCAACACTCCAGCCTCTGCTGTCGGAGTCCTCTGCCCTGCAGGGAGACCACTTGGGCTCCGGCTCTGCCCCTCACTGGCTCCAGCAACTGAAACTCCAGTCACCTCTTCATCCTCCTCCTCCTCTTCACTAAGGATGCCGGTTGGCGGTTCTCCTGAGGTGTTTAACCCCTTCATTTCTGAGAACCACCGCTGGTTCTTAAACCTTTCCAGGAAGGGACCTGCGCTTTTCTCAATCCCCTCCCGGAGGAGCACTAACCTGACCACCTCGTCTCTGAGGGCTTTAAACCTCTGGGAGGTCGCGGGTCTTTCCTTGTTGGACGCCCGGGTGTTCAGGACCCAGGCCTCCCTCAGCTCCTCTTTCAGCTGGGTTAGTGCTTTGCCGGCGTCCTCGTACTCTCGCAACGTGGCGACCACTCGGGAGGAGAAGGAACTTGTGGACTCGCAAGAGCTCATCTCCCCCCAGGATCTTGCTGGGCTCTTGTTCCTGGGGCCTGGGGTGCCCCGGTCTCCCTCTCTGGGCGGGCGGTGAACAGTCTCGGGGTTGGAGTAGGTGGATGTACTCTTCCTCACCCTTCCCGATCTCCTCACTCCCTTCTGGGCCGGTTGTTGAGGCTCCTTCTCCCCCGCCGGCATAGACCGGGGGATAGGAGGCTGGGAAGCCATGCCGGCCTCCCAGTAGGCCTGCCTCTCCCTAGGGAGAAGAGAGGCAGACGACGACCCTCCTCCTGGAAGTGCTTGAGCTCAGGAGGCAGGTGCTACTCTCAGCACCACTCCTCCTGTCCTGTGTACTGTATATATACACTGCAAAGTACCAATTCTCCTGTATACAGTATATACACTGCAGTACCTGTATATATACATATATACAGTATATATACAGTCCTGTATATATACAGTCCTGTATATATACCTGTATATATACAGTATATATAGACTGTATATATACAGTCCTGAATACAGTCCTGTATATATACACTGTACATATACACTATATATATACACAGTCCTATATATATACACTGCACAGTCCCATTTCTCCTTTCCTGTATATACTGTATACTGCACAGTACCACTTCTCCTGTCCTGTGTATATATGACTCGCCCCCTGGGCCGTGGGGCACTCAGAACCGGGCAATAGGGAGACGATGGGGGTAGTAGTGGCGACCCGGTCCCGTGGCTCAGGGTGGTCAGACCAGTGGCAGTCTTTTAGATGTTTTAGATAATGTCCGACTACGCCACCCGTGGATTGCGGTTATTAGGAACCGCCGCTGCAGGGCAGACCGCTGGGGCCGATGATGTATGCAGCTGGGATGGTGTGACTCCCCACGGGAAGAGTGCGGCCCCAGGGCAGTGTAGTGGATGGTGGGAGTGATGGTGGTGAGAGTCCCAGTACCGGTAATGCCGGAGGAGTGAAAAAGCACACAGACAACGTACTGCAGTCCAGGGTCTTTACTCACGATTAATATCCAAGTCACTTCTGCGGGGAATGACTGCCCGAGCCGTGCTGCGTCCACCAGGTGAGGGGCTCGGTCAACCCCCAGACAGCTCAGGAGTATGGCTCAAGACCCCCTTTTGTCCTTTCTCTGGCCTGCCTCACCAGTGACCCACTTTTGTCCAGCTACCGCGGACTTGTGCGGTTAAACGTGGGCCCCGTCCTCCGCTGTCCTATATGGTGCCTTCCTAGCAGGTTTGATGAGGTGTCGCACCAATAAATGATCACGACCTTCGGTCTTTGGCTGAGGGTTGTTTCTCCTCCACCAACTTGGGATCTGGTACCCTTAATCTGCCTGACCCTGCACCCTGGATTCTCGTGGGTTCTTAGGGTCCCTTCCACCTTCTTGTTCCTGAGCCCTTCTGTTTCTCTCTCTCTCTCTTCTTCTCCTTTTCTGTTCCTTTCTCGTGGAGCTGGGATGAGACGTAATCTCAGCTCCACTTCACCTCCTCTCTCACTCTCTCCACTCTCCTCCTCGGCCTCTCACTAGGCCCACTCTGGAGTAGAGCTCCTACAGAGCCTCTACTCCCTGTCTTCTCTTCTCTGGACAGAACCTAGATCTAAGATGGTGCCCACCTTTTATACCTCCCTCTAGCCATGAGCCCAGGGGACCAGCAACCAATGAGCTCCTATCTACGCTCAGGAACCAACCCCTATCTGCCCCTACAGCACTGGGTGTTCCACCCCCCTCCCCACTCCAGGCAGGGACATAGTCGGTCGTGCCTGCACTTCTGTCTAGTGGGAGCACCGTTGAGCTGTCCCTCGGAAATGGGGTGTGTGTGCTGTATGCAGCTAACTGAGCCCTGGTCCATACTCCATCCTTACCCGGGAGTGGAATATCACACCTCTGGTCTGAGGTGCAATACCCCTGTAGCGGCCGAACCCTCGGGGCACTACATATACACTGCACAGTACCAATTCTCCTGTATATATACACTGCACAGTACCACTTCTCCTGTATATATATGACGCGCCCCCTGGGCCTGTGGTGTGCAAGGGGATACCCGGAGTCGGATCGCTGGGGGTTGTAGTTCTCCGTGGCGGTGACCCGGTTCGTGCCCAGGGTGGTCAAACCAGTGGCAGTCTATTGGTGTTATAATTGTCCGACTACGCCACCCGTGGATTGCGGTCAGTGGGGACCGCCGCTGCGCTGCAGACCGCTGAGGCTGATGTTGTTTGCGCAGCTAAGTTTGGGATGACTCCCCACGGGAGAAGTATTGCCTCAGGGCAGCTAATGTGAGAGATGATGGGAGTGATGGTGTGAGCGTCCCAGTACTAATGGTGCTGGTGCGGCGAGGAACCACAGAGACGAGCAGTTGCAGTTTTCAATGCTTTACTCACAGTTGTTGTTCAGGTCAATGCTGCAGGCGATGACTGCCCAAGCCGTGCTGCGTCCACCAGGTGAGGGACTCGGTCAACTCCCAGGCAATTCCAGAGTGTGGTTCAGAGCTCCCTTCTTTTCCCTTTCTCTGGCCGTCCCCACCAGTGACCCACCTTTGTCCAGCTTCCTCGGGCCTTCTCTTGGCGAAACCTCTCCCGGTTTCCCTGACCCTATACGGTATGCCTTTCTGGTGGATGTAGTGAGGGGTCGCACCAAGATGTGGTAACAACCTCCGGTCTTTGGCTGAGGAATCTGTTGCCTCCACCAATTTGGGTTCCGGTACCCTGTTCTGCCAACCCGTCACCCGCAATCTCCTGGGTCCTTAGGGTTCCTTCTGCCTTCGTGTCTCTGGGCCTTTCTCTGTGTTCCAGTTCCTTGCTTCCTTTCTTACTGTCCTTTCTGTTCATTCTCCTTTCTCTCTCTCTCAGGCTCCAGCCTCCTGACAAGGCCTGCCTGCAGAGCAGAGCCCATGCAGGGGCTCTGCTTCCTGTCTTCTCCTCTCACTGCACTGGCTGAACTGAACTCTGTTCTAAGATGGTGCCCACCCTATATACCTCCTTCTGACACCCGAGCCCAGGTGACTAGCAACCAATGGGCTCCTATCTATGCCCAGAAACTCACCCCTATCTGCTCCTACACCACTGGGTTTTCCACCCCCTCCCCACTCCAGCCAGGAACAGAAGCTGTCGTGCCTGCACTCTGTCTAGTGGGAGCATCGTTGGTCTGTTCCTCAGAAATGGGGTGTGTGTGGTGCATGCAGCTTACTGAGCCCTGGTCCACACTCCATCCTTACCCGGGAGTGGAATATCACACCTCTGGTCTGAGGTGCAATACCCCTGTAGCAGCCGAGCCCTCAGGGTGCTACATATACACTGCACAGTCCCACTTCTCCTGTCCTGTATATATATACTGCACAGTACCACTTCTCCTGTCGTGTAAATATACACTGCACAGTACCACTTCTTGTTTCCTGTATATATACACTGCACAGCACCACTCCTCCTGTCCTGTATATATACACTGCACAGTACCACTTCTCCTTTCCTGTATATATATACTGCACAGTACCACTTCTCCTGTCCTGTGTATATACACTGCACAGTACTACTTCTCCTGTATATATACACTGCACAGTCCCACTTCTCCTTTCCTGTATATATATACTGCACAGTACCACTTCTCCTGTCGTGTAAATATACACTGCACAGTACCACTTCTTGTTTCCTGTATATATACACTGCACAGCACCACTCCTCCTGTCCTGTATATATACACTGCACAGTACCACTTCTCCTTTCCTGTATATATATACTGCACAGTACCACTTCTCCTGTCCTGTGTATATACACTGCACAGTACCACTTCTCCTGTATATATACACTGCACAGTCCCACTTCTCCTTTCCTGTATATATATACTGCACAGTACCACTTCTCCTGTCGTGTAAATATACACTGCACAGTACCACTTCTTGTTTCCTGTATATATACACTGCACAGCACCACTCCTCCTGTCCTGTATATATACACTGCACAGTACCACTTCTCCTTTCCTGCACAGTACCACTTCTCCTGTCCTGTGTATATACACTGCACAGTACCACTTCTCCTGTTTATATACACTGCACAGTCCCACTTCTCCTTTCCTGTATATATATATACTGCACAGTACCACTTCTCCTGTCCTGTATATATACACTGCACAGTACCACTTCTCCTTTCCTGCACAGTACCACTTCTCCTGTCCTGTGTATATACACTGCACAGTACCACTTCTCCTGTTTATATACACTGCACAGTCCCACTTCTCCTTTCCTGTATATATATATACTGCACAGCACCACTTCTCCTGTTGTGTATATATACACTGCACAGTACCACTTCTTGTTTCCTGTATATACATATACACTGCACAGTACCACTTTTTGTGTCCTGTTGTCGTGAGGCAACATTAGACTTTGGTTGGGTTAATATTGGTTTATTATTTTCAATATTCCTATGATAAAATAAGAATAAATATTGGAAAACTAATTTAAACATCCCAAGTATCCCCTATCCTGAGAACTTTCCAATCACTGGGGGTCCGTCCACTGAGACCCCCATAATCCCGAGATCCAGAGCTCTGAAGAGCACCATGTTAGTGGGGCTATGGTGGATCATACACACTGCTGCACTATTCACATGTGGCTCATCAAATAACTCCTTAAAGGGAGTGATGAGGGGCACGACTAAGTAAAGCCAAATTTACTGATCTGGGGTAATGAGTGTTACAGTATGTGGGCTGGTGGGGTTTGTCTTGCAGGGCTGCTTTTTTGTCCCAGTCCGGCCCTGGTTTACAGAGATCAAATGGAGTTTTTTAAATTAATTTTCTCATTGTAATATTAATAGAATTCATATGAAATGAAGTGAAATATGTTGCAAAAGTTATTTTTATTATTGAAAAAAATATAAGATACTGATATTCAACTGTGAACTGGATACAAGGCACAAGATAAATGCATGAATACAGTGCAGGTTGGATTACTTTGCCTTATTTCGGCTTTGTGGAATTAAGTTCATAAAATAAGCACCTAAAAGAAGAAATCACACTAACAAACATGTGATGGGGCATCTCCTTAATGTCCAAAAGTGATCTGGTTTCCCAATAGTATATATTTTCAACCAGTTTATTTTTTAGAGAAAGAACTAATGCCTGATCCTTCTTCTGGAGGGATTGAAATGCCAGATCCTTCATTTTGATCAATTATTGTGTGCCAGATCCTTCTTCTGGAGGGATTGAAATGCCAGATTCTTCATTTTGATCAATTATTTTGTGCCAGATCCTTCTTCTGGAGGGATGACAATACCAGATCTTTCATCTTGACCGATTATAGTGCCAGATCCTTCTTCTGGAGTGATGATTATGCCAGATCCTTCATCTTGACCAATTGTTGCACCAGATCCTTCTTCGTAGTGATGACAATGACAGATCCTTCATCTTGACCAACTATTGCGCCAGATCCTTCTTCTGGAGTGATGACAATGCCAGATCCTTCATCTTGACTGATTATTGTGCCAGATCCTTCTTCTGGAGTGATGATAATGCCAGATCCTTCATCTTGACCGATTATGTCGCCAGATCCTTCTTCTGGAGTGATCACAATGCCAGATCCCTCATCTTGACCGATTATAGCGCCAGATCCTTCTTCTGGAGTGATGATAATGCCAGATCCTTCATCTTGACCGATTACAGAGCCAGATCCTTATTCTGGAGTGATGACAATGCCAGATCCCTGATCTTGACCGATTACAGAGCCAGATCCTTCTGGAGTGATGACAATGCCAGATCCTTCATCTTGACCGATTATTGTGACAAATTCCTCGCCAGATCCTAATCCAGATCCTTCAAAAACTAAAAAATTCAATAGTTAGCAGCCATCAATTTCATAATTAGTTACTAAACAGCAAAAAAATATTAAAACTACAAAAGAACAAGCAGATTAGTATCCAAGAGCAACTTTGTGTGTTAAGGAACACAACGCGCTGGGGTTTATTCACGTGGGAAGAATTAGATTATAAAACAGCTCAATTTGGGATATTTATTAAAATTATCAGAGAGAGGGCATGAATTTACTAGTCTTTAAAAATGTCACTAATTGCAGCAAATGTATCACATTGGTGTATGTGCAACCATGGTAGAAATGCAAAAATTCAGCCATTTTGTTCCTTATGCCACTTCATAGATAGTGTGCACATGAACATCAAGTTAATATATATCACATTATAAATTTGTAATTACTTGTTAAATTATTACATTTGTTCTTAGCAGTAAACTATAATATATACAGTAATTATGTTTAGAATACTCTAAATATTATAATATATACTATTACGATTACAATACAGTTATATGAAAAAGTTTGGGCACCCCTATTAATCTTAAGCTTAATGTTTTATAAAAATTTGTGTTTTTGCAACTGCTATTTCAGTTTGATATATGTAATAACTGTTGGACACAGTAATGTTTCTGCCTTGAAATGAGGTTTATTGTACTAACAGAAAATGTGCAATCTGCATTCAAACAAAATTTGACAGGTGCATAAGTATGGGCACCCTTATCATTTTCTTGTTTTAAATACTCCTACCTACATTTTACTGACTTACTAAAGCACTTTTTTTGGTTTTGTAACCTCATTGAGCTTTGAACTTCAAAGCCAGGTGTATGCAATCATGAGAAAAGCTACTTAAAGTGGCCACTTGCAAGTTGTTCTCCTGTTTGAATCTCCTCTGAAGAGTGGCATCATAGGCTCCTCAAAACAACTGTCAAATGATCTGAAAACAAAGATTATTCAACATAGTTGTTCAGGGGAAGGATACAAAAAGCAGGCTCTGAGATTTAACTTGTCAGTTTCCACTGTGAGGAACATAGTAAGGAAATGGAAGAACACAGGGACAGTTCTTGTTAAGGCCAGAAGTGGAAGGCCAAGAAAAACATCAGAAAGGCAGAGAAGAAGAATGGTGAGATCAGTCAAGGACAATCCTCAGACCACCTCCAGAGAGCTGCAGCATCAACTTGCTGCAGATGGTGTCACTGTGCATCGGTCAACTATACAACGCACTTTGCACAAGGAGAAGCTGTATGGGAGAGTGATGCGAAAGAAGCCGTTTCTGCAAGCACGCCACAAACAGAGTCGGCTGAGGTATGCAAAAGCACATTTGGAGAAGCCAATTTCTTTTTGGAAGAAGGTCCTGTGGACCGATGAAACCAAGATTGAGTTGTTTGGTCATACAAAAAGGCGTTATGCATGGCGGCAAAAAAACACAGCATTCCAAGAAAAACACTTGCTACCCACAGTAAAATTTGGTGGAGGTTCCATCATGTTCATTGAACATCTGTGGGATCATTTGAAGAGGGCTCTCCATGCTCGGCGACCATCAAACTTAACTGAACTGGAATTGTTTTGTAAAGAGGAATGGTCAAAAGTACCTTCATCCAGGATCCAGGAACTCATTAAAAGCTACAGGAAGCGACTAGAAGCTGTTATTTTTGCAAAAGGAGGATCTACTAAATATTAATGTCACTTTTCTGGTGAGGTGCCCATACTTATGCACCTGTCAAATTTTGTTTGAATGCAGATTGCACATTTTCTGTTAGTACAATAAACCTCATTTCAAGGCAGAAACATTACTGTGTCCAACAGTTATTACATATATCAAACTGAAATAGCTGTTGCAAAAACATCAATTTTTATAAAACAATAAGCTTAAGATTAATAGGGGTGCCCAAACTTTTTCATATAACTGTATATACTATTACTATTACCTATGGTAATGACCAATAGAATTATTGGAAAATAAGTTACACAATGTAAACTATCTACATTATGTGGAGGGCGACAATCGCAGAAGCCGTTCTTGTAGCAAGATTCATCAACAGATAGAAATATCTAACTGGTTTGTGTGTCCAAGAATGCTATCACACATAAAGACACATAATGCCGCCTAAGCTGTGCCCAAAGTAAGGTCTACCCAGGGATTCCCCATAGAAGAGTCTGTAATTAATAGTGGAATTAAATGAACACATTGATGTTGAATTTATATTCTTACAGGATTACAACAATAGAGCATAAGATATTACCATACAAATATTACATATAATAAGAAGCAGTAAGAAGTCAGACAATAGATACATATAATGGAACATTGTGCATTTGAGTGTTTAATTAATTGAAGACATTGATGTTGGATTTAGATTCTTACAGGATTAAACCACTAGAGCATAAGATATTATGATATAACTATTACATATACTAAGAAGCTGTAAGAAATCAGACAATAGATAAAGGAACTGGACTTACGAGGTGCAGAAAATATGGGGGTCACGCAGCAGAGGAGGAGAAGGTAAGTGGCCTGCATGGTGGTCCTCGCTTCTGTATGACTACAGGTAAAAAGTGAGGAGCAGATGGAAGAGGCCTCTTTATATAGGACTGGGACACTACATTTGGGGGAGGGGTCAGTGGTAATAGCTCCGCCCCCTTGTATCTAATGTAAATGACACTAATGGTTACATAGTAACATCAGATCTGGTGGTTACACTTCACATTACACATCGTCATAGATTATTTTATTTAAGTAGTAATTTATATTATTTATATTGTTGGTGACTTTTGTAAGTTTCTTCTGTTTTCTTCTGAATATACGGAGATGTATTGTGTAGCTCCAGCAATGTATTGATCTGTATAATTTGATTACTTTAACAAATATTTATATTAGACTAAAAAGCATCAGGGCCCCTGCACACTATAGTATTACAGATCTGTACAATACAGCGACGTCCATAGAAAGTAATAACCAATCCTGAATCTGAAGCCTCATTCCTATATTACTATACACTGCAAAATACAATCCTATAACACTACAATCCTATACACTCCATAATGGATAATGTCTACTGTATATATCCCCTAAGACAGACAGATTTCCCCACTATGTATAACAATGCGGATAAGGTGAACGATACAAAATCCATGGAAAATAACAATCTTTATTAGAGCATAAAAATATATAGATATACAATTAGAAGTGATACTGCACAAAGATTAGGAGGAGGAGGAGGATTGCAGCCCAGTTATAGTATAACAGAAGTAATGTGCATTTTATCCATAGTGGGCATAAACCAAAGTGGGACTAAGTAACCAAAATCATAAGTGCCCACTAGGTACACAATGAGAAAGATCAATCAAATGTGATCAAGTGGAAATGATGGAGATCGGGCAGCCACCCACAGCTTGATGCGTGTTTCACCTATCGCTTCCTCAGGGGGGCGTTGTCATATACTGCAAAACAAAAGCCCAATAATTGCAAAATATCCTACTAATACTTCCATTCTATTAGTCCAAAAAGTAAAAAGCCTATTTGGTACAATACTTCTATTCAACAAACACTCAATCAGGTCAAAGAAGTATAGATGCACAAGTTTGATAAAAAGATTTGGAACTTTTATTGAATTATTTAAAAGAAATTTATAAAACACACATAAAAGGGAAGTGAACCAATGAAGGTGCCTGCAGTGCTAGTAACAAGGGTAGTCAATCATTTATTCTGTTTAACAAGACTTACAAAAGGAGATCATATCAATGAACCCAGTGATAAATACATGAAGAATTAAATAAATAAATAAGTAAAAGGATCAGTATCCAAAATTCATTCATCTAGTAAGCATTAGTGGATAACAAGTACATACCTTAAAGTATCCAGCATAGATAAATGTAGTCAAAATGCCATGAAAGTATATATCTATAAATATGTCAATAGGTCATATAGAGAGAAGCCATAAAGCCCACAAGTGGTAGACAAGTGTCAATATAGGGCAAAGTCAATCATGGCCCACAAAATACAGATGGTATCACCAAGCATAGAGATAAACAGATGGAATCATCAGGCATAGAGATAAACAGAATGTAAATAAAGACAATACAGCTGTCCTTACCTGCAGTTGAAAGGTTGTATTGTCTTTATTTACATTCTGTTTATCTCTATGCTTGGTGATACCATCTGTATTTTGTGGGCCATGATTGACTTTGCCCTATATTGACACTTGTCTACCACTTGTGGGCTTTATGGCTTCTCTCTATATGACCTATTGACATATTTATAGATATATACTTTCATGGCATTTTGACTACATTTATCTATGCTGGATACTTTAAGGTATGTACTTGTTATCCACTAATGCTTACTAGATGAATGAATTTTGGATACTGATCCTTTTACTTATTTATTTATTTAATTCTTCATGTATTTATCACTGGGTTCATTGATATGATCTCCTTTTGTAAGTCTTGTTAAACAGAATAAATGATTGACTACCCTTGTTACTAGCACTGCAGGCACCTTCATTGGTTCACTTCCCCTTTATGTGTGTTTTATAAATTTCTTTTAAATAATTCAATAAAAGTTCCAAATCTTTTTATCAAACTTGTGCATCTATACTTCTTTGACCTGATTGAGTGTTACTCCCATTCTAGTAGCCACAATAACAACGTACAACTGAAGCAATAAAAAAATGCCTTTATTAAAAATAAATATAAAAACATAACAAAAGTAATTTCTAAAAATACCCATTAAATACCATGGGAAACAATTGAACTCCACAACAATAAATAAAGCTCATAGGATATGATGAAGGAGTCTATATATCATCTGATGTCTATACACATAGTATAGCACCTGCAGTATACAGGATAATATATGACTGGTATATGGTATACAGTGATTACAGAAGTCAGATATCATATACAGGATAATATGTGACTGTTATCTATTGTATAATTCCCAAATTTAACAGAAAGGAAAAAGGGACAAATTATTTGGCTTGCATAGTAGCAGAGTGCTTTGTGGAAAATTAATGACCATGCCTCGAACCATTTATTTCTATACAGATAAATGTACAAGGATGACCTGCATCTTCTAAAGCAGCAGAAGCCAAGGCATCCCGAAACAACTGCTGGGGTATCGGCCTGGGGGACATCCGTATACATAGCTAGTGTGACTGTGGATTAATTGATCTGTGATATACTGCAGTAACTGCACCTTAATCACAACATTTATTTAATCATCACACACTGGAATTACAAACCATGAGGGCTATGTCCTCATTAAAGAATACTGACACCTCGGATTGTTGTTGTTTTTTTTTTGTTGTTTAATACAAATCACAAATCTACAGAATCCAGAAATGTAAAATCAACTATCTACCTAAGACTAGCATCCTCTGTAATCAAAACCTTCTACCCCCATCTTCAGGACTTCTCTTGTGCTGCAGCAGTTCTCTGGAATGCACTATCCCACAGAATATGGTTAATCTAACTATGCCCTGTTCTCCCTTCCTTAATTTTCTCCAGAATCTGGTCCCTTCACTCATCTGTATCCACAGCCTCCATGCACTCTACAGCTCCTTGTATCTGTACTTATACAGATTCTGGCTGATGACTGGTTCATGTAATGGTATTTGAATTCCCCTGTTTATAATAATCATGGCCGGACCATACATGACAAGCACCTTTTTATCTTTTGTGTCACTCCTATATCTTCATAGACTGTAAGCTTGTTAGCAGGGCCTTCACTCCTCTTAGTATGTCATGAATTATGTGATAATCTGTATTGTCTTATTCAGTTTGTACATGTCTCTACTAAATATAGAAATTAAATAAAAAATATTATTATATATAACTCTCTTTGGCCCCCTGTAGTACAATGTCTCTCTTTTTGGTCCTCATTTAGAATAAAGTCCCCTTCTTTGGCCACCATTTATCATAATGTTCCCCTTTTGCTCCCATGGTATGATGCCCCCCTTTTTAGACAAAATTTACAATAATGTCCCCTCTTGGGGCCCCCATTTAAAATAATGTCCCCCTCCTTGGACCCCAATTAAAATAATGTCTCCCTCTGTGGCCCCTACTTAGGACAATGCCCCCTTCTTTGGCCTTTGGCTCCCATTAGGTGTCAAGTATTATACATATATATATATATATATATATATATACCGTATATATATATATAAAAGTATGTAGACCACTCTTCTTTTGCAAACTGTCCCAGGTCTCCCATATGTGAAGTGTGTCTCCTCCCAAGAGCAATTTTAAGAGCAATTTAGATCCGGACTAAGCAATGAGTCCGGATCTAAATCCACAGGTGTTCAAAAGGATTTAGATCCGGACTCATTGCTGCCACCTCAGAACTCTCCAGCACTTTGTTCCCATCCATTTCTTGGTGCTTCTTGAAATATGTTTGGGGTAATTGTCCTGCTCGAAGTCCCATGACCTAGGACGCAAACCCAGCTTTCTGACAATAGACACTACATTGTGACCCAAAATCCTTTGGGAATCTTCAGATTTCATGATGCTTTGCACGCAGTCAAAGCAATGAGTGCCAGAGGCAACAAAACAACCCCAAAACATCTTTGAACCTCCACCATATATGACTGTAGGTACTGTGTTCTTTTCTTTGCAGTCCTCATTCCATTTTTGGTAAACAGTAGAATGATGTGCTTCACCAAAAAGCTCTATCTTGGTTTCATCTGTCCACAAGATGATTTCCCAAAAGGATTTAGGCTTACTCACGCACATATTGGTAAATTGTAGTCTAGCTTTTTTATGTATCTATGTCAGCAGTGGGGTCCTCCTGGGTCTCCTGCCATGGTGATTCATTTCATTCAAAAGACTACATATAGTTCACGCTGACACTGATGCACCCTGAGCATGCAGGACAGCTTGAATATCTTTGGAACTTGATTGGGGTTGCTTATCCACCATTTGGACTATCCTGCGTTGCAACCTTTCATCAATTTTTCTCGGCTGTCCACATCCAGAGAGATTAGCTACAGTGCCATGGGTTGTAAACTTCTTGATAATGTTGCGCACCATGGACAAAGGAACATCAAGATCTCTGGAGATTAATTTGTAACCTTGAGATTGTTGATATTTTTCAACAATTTTGGTTCTCAACTCCTCAGACAGTTCTCTTCTCCTCTTTGTGTTCTCCATGCTTAGTTTGGCACACACAGTCATACAATGCAAAGAATATGTAAATTTCTCACCTTTTTATCTGGTTTCAGGTATGATTTCATATTGCTCAAACCTGTTACTTGCCACAGGTGAGTTTGAATGAGCATCATATGCTTGAAACAAAGTTGTTTACCTACAACTTTGGAAAAGTGCCAACATTTTGGTTTGGCCCATTTTGGGAGTTTTGTGTGAAATTATGTCCAATTTGCCTTTTTTGTTTGTTTTTTTGTGTTGTTCCATTACATACAAATGAAATAAACATATCTATACCAACACATGTGTAATTACATTAATTTTCCAGGAGCAATACTTCATTTTCTGGAACAAATTCAAGGGTGAAAAACACTATGAAAAAAGCTTGAAATCTATGACGCTTTTTAACAATGGATAAAAGATGTTAAGTGTGTAAAGTGAGGGATCCTTTAAGCTTGGCCATGGACCCCCCGGGGCTCCCCGGAGCCCCGGGGCCCCGGGCGGTAGCCCAGATTGCCCTCATTATAATCTGCCTATGGTCCTAAGTGTTCCCCGGATAGTGGCCCCGGAGCTGCGCTCACTGAGTGACAGGACACCGCTCCTGAGTTCTCCTCGGCTCCTCAGCGTCAGCGGTCAGAGAATTACAGCTAGGGACACATAGGACATGTGAGTATAAGGATTTTATTATTTTCTTCTTATTTTACAATGGATCCCACTGATTCTGAGATTGTGTTTAGTGACATATTGTACTTCATGATAGTGGTAACCAATTTTGATACGACAATTTGGTGAAAATTTTGATAATTTTGCAATTTTCAAACTTTTAATTCCAGAGAGTTATGTCACACAAAATAGTTAATAAATAACATTTCTCATATGTTTACTTTACATCAGCACAATTTTTAAAACATTTTTTTTGTTAGGAAGTTAGAAGGTTTAAAAGTTGACCAGCGATTTCTAATTTTTCCAACAAAATTTACAAAACCATTTTTTTAGGGACCACATCACATTTGAAGTGACTTTGAGGGGCCTTTATGACAGAAAATACCCAAAAGGAACTAAAGCAATGTGGAAAGAAAAATGAACATTTTACTTTTTTTCACAAAAATTTTACTATAGCCCCAATTTTTTTATTTTCACAAGGGTAACAAGATAAAATGAACCACAAAATTTGTTGTGTAATTTCTACTGAGCATGTTGATACCCCATATGTGGGGGAAAACTATTGTTTGGGCACATGACAGGGCTCGGAAGGGAAGGAGCACCGTTTCGACTTTTTGAACGCAAAAAAGACTGAATGCCATATCACCATATTAAAATGAATGCCGTAATGCCATTATGAAAACAAAATGCCATATGAAAAAAGTGGATGCCATATCACATTTGGAGAGCCCCTGACATGCGAAAACAGCAGAAACCCCCCACAAGTGATAGCGTGACGTCTCTTACTCGAAAAAGCCCTTTTCTTTACCCTGGGAGATGGGGGACTCGGAGTCGGGTCCTGTGATGGAGAGATGGGGTGCAGCCGTGGCCCGGACCCGACCCGTGCTCAGGGCCGTCACATTAAAAGAGATGGTGTGGGCTTATCCGGGTTGAGTGGCTGATTTACGACTACGCCACCTGTGGCACCTGGTGAAGGCCACCAGCGCCGCTGCAGTCCGCTGAGGCATAGTGTTACGGCGGCCAGAGTTATTACTACTCCCCACAGGCGGAGCAAGGCCTCAGGGCAGAGGGACAGGAAGGATGGAGGGGGTAGTAGTGGAGGAAGAACGGATGCCACGTCGCGCGGTGTAGCGCAGAATAAACAGTCCGGAGGCCATAGGGGTGAACTTCCAAGGCTTTACTCACATTAGAGATGGCAGAAGGAAGGCGACTCCCTGATCCCCACGGAGTCCTGCAGTCACCAGGGATGGGGGTCCGACAACCTCCGAGCAAGTCCAGCATTCAATCGGGACCCCGCACCAGAGTGTTCCTGAACTACAGACCGTATCCTCTCCTGTCTGTGTGTGTAGATAGGCCGGGTCTCCCTCTGAACTCCTCTCAGAACAAGGGCACGGGTGGCAGCTCCGCTCCTTCCGATACCCGATGGGATCCTCTGGGCCTACCAGGCTTTACCAACCAGGATATGGAGAAGCAAGGTCGGGTGTCGGGGCCGGTACCCCTCTTGCAGCCGGACTCCCTCTGAATATATCAGATGGTGAGGACAGGTGGCGTACACTGCTCCGTCTGCATCCTCCCCGGGATCCATTAGCTGTGGAGCTACACTCTTAAGCTCCGGGCCTTCTTGGTCGTGGTCCTTGACCGGGTTGAGACATTCCTCGTCTGCAACCTGCCCCCCGTCCCAAGGCTGGGGTATGAGGGCTGTGTCTCCATCCACTGCAGGTCCACACAGGATCCACGTTCAGGGTGGGAGATCACAATACCTCACAGTAATTAACAGCACAAAGACCAAAACCAAAGATGGCTTTTTATTAAATATGAAATTTAAAGTGTCACTAAATTGTAAGTCCTCAACCCTCACCCACTAACTGGTTCCCCTCACTCTTGGTTCCCCAGTCTCCCTGTAACCAGGAGGGCAGCACCTGGTGCATACTAGCCCCCCTGGTGGAGAAATGTGGTGTTGGATGCAAAGGTTGGGTCCCGACCATCACGCTGTTCTTACCTCGGAGGAGGAACACTACACTCCATTACAGAAGTGCAGCATCCCTGTGGCGGTCGAACCTTCAGGGGCGCCACAGTTCTACAGTGGGATGTGCTACATAATGAAGTTTCTCTTAAGCGGCACTTGGAAGATGTCCTTATCACCCCGGTCAGTAAAATCTTTAGAGTGGTGGCAGGATGAGCCTAAGCTATCTCGAGGGGTTCCCTGGGTACTTAGGGTCACTAGAACAATTACCACAGATGCGAGTCCGAGAGGGTGGGGAGCCCATCTGGGAGATATGGTAGCCCAGGGGACCTGGTCAGATATTGAAAAGGGTCTCTCCTCCAATTCAAAAGAACTTCTGGCGGTAGACAAGGCGGTGAATAATTTCTTACCTTTCCTTCAGGGCCAGAATGTAAAGATCCTCTTGGATAATCTAGTTGCGGTAGCATATGTGAACCACCAGGGGGATACATGGTCAAGATCGCTGATGAGAGTGACAGATCATCTCTTCCAGATTACAGAAAGTCACCTCCTTTCCCTGATGGCCCTCCATATAATGGAAAAAGAAAACATGAGAGCAGATTTCCTAAGCTGCTATCCTCTGATGCAAGGGGAATGGGAACTAAATCAAGGAATTTTTACCCAAATAGCCGAAGATGGGGGGGCCTCCGGTCAAGTAGATCCGTTTGCCACAAAACTAAATCGGAAGACAAAGATCTTGTGTTCCCTAAATCCTCTAGCTGTGGACGCTTTCCTGATACGTTGGTATTTCAGCCTGGCGTATGACTCCTCCCCCCCTGGTTGGCTGTTCTTCTCATGGTAATAAGAAAGATCAGGGAGGAGAAGGCCAGGGTTCTGCTGATCGCACCCTTTTGGCCCAGGAGGCCCTGGTTCTCATTCCTGAGGAACATGTCCATCTCTGATCCTTGGGTTCTTCCAGAGATTCCATATCTCCTTCTCCGGGGTCCGATATTCCATCCTCAAGCAACTGGCCTCCACTTGACGGTGTGGAACTTGAAAGGACACTGCCAAATCAGAAAGGTTTTTCCAAAGGTCTAGTAACCATCCTGCACAGCAGAAAACCTGTTACAACCCAGATTTATGCCACAAGTTGGAGAAAGTTTTTGTCTTTCTCTGGTTCTGGGGTTGATGGGGAAGGGGTGCCAATAGGACAAATCTTTGGAGTTTTTACAAAAAGGTCTTGAACTAGGGTTATCCACCAGCACCCTTAAAGTACAGATTTCTGCCTTGGGTGCCCTATATAACTGTGATGTAGCTTGTAGCTACTGGGTTTCTCGGTTCATTAAGGCAGCTTTTAGATCTAGACTCATTATTAAAAGCAGCTTGGTTCCCTGGGATTTAAATTTGGTTCTAAAGGCCTTGACTAGCTCGCCGTTTGAGCTAATAGTCAGCAACCCTTAAATCCCTCTCTCTTAAGACCGCTTTAATATCTTTAACCTCGGCCAGGAGCATTAGTGACATCCAGACCCTGTCTATGACCTCGCCGTTTACTCAAATTCTGGATGATAGGCAGGATCTGGTCTAAAAATCACTCTCTCTCCCTAAGGTAGCTACTCGTTTCCACAGACTTCAGGAAGTCCTCCTACCCTCCTTTTGTCCACATCCTAGTAACCAGAAAGAGGTGGAGTTACATACGTTAGAAGTGAAGAGATGTGTGGTTAGGTACCATTCAGTTACCAAAAGCTTTAGGAAAGATAACTCGTTGTTTATATCCTACCAAGGGGCTAGGAACGGTCTAAGGTCACGAAGTCCACCATAGCTAGATGGAATTAGGAGGCCATTTCTCTATCATATACAGTATAGACCAAAAGTTTGGACACACCTTCGCATTTAAAGATTTTTCTGTATTTTCTTGACTATGGAAATTGTACATTCACACTGAAGGCATCAAAACTATGAATTAACACATGTGGAATTATATATTTAACAAAAAAGTGTGAAACAACTGGGTTCAGGTCTGGTGACTGTGAAGGCCAGGTTATCTGGCGTAGCACCCCATCACTCTCCTTCTTGGTCAAATAGCCCTTACACAGCCTGGAGGTGTGTTTGGGGTCATTGTCCTGTTGAAAAATAAATGATGGTCCAACTAAACGCAAACCAGATGGAATAGCATGCCGCTGCAAGATGCTGTGGTAGCCATGCTGGTTCAGTATGCCTTCAATTTTGAATAAATCCCCAACCGTGTCACCAGCAAAGCACCCCCACACCATCATACCTCCTCCTCCATGCTTCACGGTGGGAACCAGGCATGTAGAGTCCATCCGTTCACCTTTTCTGCGTCGCACAAAGACACGGTGGTTGGAACCAAAGATCTCAAATTTGGACTCATCAGACCAAAGCACAGATTTCCACTGGTCTAATGTCCATTCCTTGTGTTCTTTAGCCCAAACAAGTCTCTTCTGCTTGTTGCCCGTCCTTAGCAGTGGTTTCCTAGCAGCTATTTTACCATGAAGGCCTGCTGCACAAAGTCTCCTCTTAACAGTTGTTGAAGAGATGTGTCTGCTGCTAGAACTCTGTGTGGCATTGAACTGGTCTCTAATCTGAGCTGCTGTTAAACTGCGATTTCTGAAGCTGGTGACTCGGATAAACTTATCCTCAGAAGCAGAGGTGACTCTTGGTCTTCCTTTCCTGGGGCGGTCCTCATGTGAGCCAGTTTCTTTGTAGCGCTTGATGGTTTTTGCAACTGCACTTGGGGACACTTTCAAAGTTTTCCCAATTTTTCGGACTGACTGACCTTCATTTCTTAAAGTAATGATGGCCACTCGTTTTTCTTTACTTAGCTGCTTTTTTCTTGCCATAATACAAATTCTAACAGCCTGTTCAGTAGGACTATCAGCTGTGTATCCACCAGACTTCTGCACAACACAACTGATGGTCCCAACCCCATTTATAAGGCAAGAAATCCCACTTATTAAACCTGACAAGGCATACCTGTGAAGTGAAAACAATTTCCGGTGACTACCTCTTGAAGCTCATCAAGAGAATGCTAAGAGTGTGCAAAGCAGTCATCAAAGCAAAAGGTGGCTACTTTGAAGAACCTAGAATATAAGACATATTTTCAGTTGTTTCACACTTTTTTGTTAAGTATATAATTCCACATGTGTTAATTCATAGTTTTGATGCCTTCAGTGTGAATGTACAATTTTCATAGTCATGAAAATACAGAAGAATCTTTAAATGAGAAGATGTGTCCAAACTTTTGGTCTGTACATCTAGCGGCGAGGAAGTGCCAGAAGGGCTGAAGGCTCATCCCACCCCACCCCTCCTGGGCTGAGAAGACAGGTGTCTCGATAGAAGACATATGTAAGGCTGCTACCTGGTCCTGTCCCTTTACATTCCATAGACACGATAGGTTAGATATGGGTGTATCGGCTGACCTCACCTTTGGGAGAAGAGTGTTCCAGGCTGTGGTCCTTCAATAGATTACTTCATCTCTGTAATTCTCTCGTGGTGCTGTCATGGTCGACCGATAAAATCTTAAATTACATACCGGTAATGGAATTTTTCGGAGACCATGACAGCACCCTTATATTTCCTCCTTTCACGTTTGTGGGAACACTCCCCTTTTATTAATTATAATATCACACTCAATAGGTGTCGTCTGGTATGGCAATTTTGTGATTGTTTGCTGTGTTTATTAACCTGGCAGTCCTCTCAATGCTCTGTAATCCCAACTGAGGCGGGAGAGAGGTGGCGCCCTTTTAAGCCTGTAGGTTTCCTCTCCTTGGTGGGCGGATCCCCTCTCTCGTGGTGCTGTCTCTGAAAAATCCCGTTACCGGTAAGTAACTTACGACTATACATTTGATGGAGCAATCAAAAAGTTGTACCCCAAAATGGTATTAAAAACGGTCTTAGAAAATTGAAACACAAGCCAAACAATTTGTTTGCAAAGTTTAGAATTTTTTAAAAGCAGTAAAATGTTTTCGTTTTCTTCTGCACCATTTCACTTTATTTGGAATTCATTGCCCTTTTTTTTCTATATGTTGCACAGTAAAGTGAATAGCGTCTTTCAAAAATGCTGTAATTTTGTCCCACAAAGTACACCTCAACCCTGCTGTATTGAATAGTGTCTGTGTTATTCACTATGTGATATGTGTTTTTTTATTGTATACTAATGTATAGTGACTAGTGATGATTGAGCGTGTTCTATGAACCCATTCAGCGAGCACACTGTCTAACAGCCGTGACACTTGCAGGCACGGCGACCTTAAAAGAAATGCTGAGCATGCCAAAATACTCGGCGAGCACCTAAACGTGCTCGCCGAAGGGGTTGATAGAACACGCTCGATCATCACTAATAGTGACCAGATGCCTCTAAGGAATCTTTTTTGGCCTCTGTTTTACTGGTGCTTGAAGTGCAAATTTTTGTAGCTCTAATGATTAAGTAATATGCAACTATGTGAACTGCAATTGCCAATTAACAATTTAAGGGTATCCATCAGATATACCCCTCCCTCCAATTCCCATTCATGACCATGCAGGATTTGGAAAGCTAAATCCATAGACACCTCTATATCTTTTATCTGTTGCTGCATTTCTGAGTGCTCTGGGTGTAACGGAGCACTAACCAAGCCTCAGCCTTCCAAGGTTGCTTCCCTGCCCAGCACCAGCCTCTGTATCTTGATTGATAGCTCACTGTCAGTTTTTTGGGACGTCAGGCACCAAGCAAGGAAAATCAGTGAGCTAGACACTAGCACTGGGAACTTTCCCTCCGTACATAAACAAAACATAAACCAAAAAAAAAGCAATTTGGCACGTTACTTAATTTATGTAGATTTATAGAATGAAATGTTGGATTTCGTACGAGCTCGATCCATGTTTTTCACAGAGCTCATATCTATTATAGTCTAGGGCTGTTCACATATTTCTGTGGACCGCGTATTTTTCACCGAAACACGTTGACCTGTCGGACTTTGATCCAAATCAAAGTTTAGAGCTTCTCGGATGCAAAACAAAGCTGATGAAAGTCTGAATGAGGCCTTACTCTATTATTTATTTTTTAAGCAGCGTTCATTCCAGGCTGCTGTACACATGAAGAGGGTTTACACACCTAAAATACATATATAAAACACAGAAACAAGCTACCATTGACAGACTAGTATGGAGGGAGACACTGCCACTACGATCTAACAGTGTGGATTCTGGTGTCTCGCTCCTTCCCTCAGGTTGTATGCCAAAAGCCTCCTCCAATAAGCAAGTTCTGGACAAGCTGCAGGTGGAGAGGGAGTGCGGGATTACGGTGAAGGCCCTGACTGCGTCTCTGTTTTACACTTACGAGGGAAAAAAGTATCTCCTGAACCTGATCAACACTCCGGTGAGTGTGACGTTTCTTCTTGATTTGTTTCTCTGTGGTCTTGTTGCGGATGTTCAACTGGTCACGGCGGTCGCGTGACCTGTCACATAACTAAATGATGTCATGGAAGGTCCTTTCACACCACCGCGAGCCGTACAAGAGACCGGACGCAGTGGAGAAAAGACCGGGGGCCATCAGAAGGTAAGTATAATGTTATTTTCTCCAATCCCCTCCATGACAGCACACCTGGAGGTAGCCTCCCCATCCTAATTAGGGACAGGAAAACAAGAGGTTAAATAGCCCCTTCCCGCTACAATCCCCAGTGTTTTCCTGTCCCTATGGGATGAAGAGGTTACCTGGGGTGCCTGCAGCCGGCAAGCAGGGCCCTATTAAATTTACCTGCCGGGCTGCAGGGAGCGATCGCCTCCGACCTTCCTTTCTTTGCAGCTCCCGTGTCTCCTTGAGAGCGGGACCCCCCACACACACACTCGCCTGCGTGTAAAGCAGAGTAGGGTTTTGGGGGCTGGGGGCCTCCTGTAGCTCCCCGGCCGGAGTCTCCTCTGTCCTCCATGGCGGCGTGCCGGAAGTCAGGCTTTTGGCCAGCGGGACGTCACTTCTGGCGCGTTCCACCGTGGAACGCATGGGGCCGCGGCGGGAAATTCAAAAGGAGAAGCCGCGGTTTGCCCTGAAAATGAGGATCCTTCACCAGATAGGTGAAAATTTGGCACTGGATCTCGGTCTCCCCTATAAAAGACCCAGATGAGAAGACTCCATTAAGGTAGGACAGAATATTCTGCTACTATGGAGGGTGCTGTTCCAAAGCCTGCGTCTGCAGAGCCCAGCGCTAACCCGGCCCCAGTAAGTACTAGGTCCTAGGTTATTCCCCACTCTCTTTTGAGCAGGATCCTAAATATATTTTAAATCTCCCCTTTTTTTATTTTTAATTTAGGGAGACAAGGATCCGGCACCGACAGTGGGAGAAAGCACTACAGTTCGCAAATGTGCCATCTGTATAAAAAAGCTGGCTTCAGGGCATAAGAAACCCCTATGCTGGAAATGCACTGACAACATTGTGAAGGAAGAACAGCCTTCCCTTATGGAAGAAGTCAGGGGAATGGTTCGGCAGGAAATACAATCTTCCCTAGCCTCCTTCTCACAAGCCAGAGCTGAAGGTCCATCTCCCCCCAAAAGGAGAAAATATACGGTTAGGGAGACCTCTGATTCAGAATTAGGGTCTATGGAGGAACCGGAAGAAGGGGTCCTAAGTGAAGATCATGAGGAAGATAGGAAATATTACTTTTCGTCTGAGAATATGGAGGAATTGTTGTCGCAGGTGAGAGACACGATGCAGGTGGAAGAGGAGAAGGAAACCCGTACAGTTCAGGATGAAATGTTTGGCGGTCTGAAATCCAAGAAGAAGGTAGTGTTCCCTGTGCATGACAACATTTGGAGTCTTATTTTGGATGAATGGGAGTCACCTGAGAAAAGGCTTAGTATGGCAGGAGAAATGAAGGATAGATTCCCTCTAGATGAAAAGGCGGCTAAGCTATGGATGGAAGTCCCGAAGGTTGATGTACAGGTGGCAAGGGTTGCGAAGAAAACAACTCTTCCCTTTGAAGACTCGTCACAGCTCAAAAATCCTATGGATAGGAAGATGGACAGCCTTCTAAGGAAGGCATGGGAAACATCGGCGGCTTCACTGAAGACTAATATCGCTTCAACTTGTGTAGCTCGTTCCATGTTCCTCTGGCTCCAACAACTAGAGGAACATCTCTGGAAAGGTACCACTCAAGAGGACCTCCTAGCATCTCTTCCTTTTCTGCAGAAGGTCACTGGATTCCCAGCGGATGCCTTGGCGGAGTCGGTCAAGATTGCGGCAAGATCGGCAGCATTATCAAATTCTATGAGAAGAGCTCTGTGGTTGAAGATGTGGAGTGGGGACAACGCATCAAAATCTAAGCTTTGTTCCATTCCATTTAAAGGAGAGTATATGTTTGGGGCGGTGCTAGACGAGTTGTTGGAGAAAGCATCCGACAAGAAGAAGTCTCTGCCAGAGCCAAAGAATCCAAAAAGTTTCAGAAAGAGACCATTTCTTCTCCCTCAACAACAACAGCAGCAAGCATTTCAGTACAGAGGCAAGGGTAAAACTGGTCGCTGGAGTTACACAAAAGGGGGAAGAGGTAGGAATATCTTTCAAGGTTCTAGGCAGGACAGACAATGACGCCAAGAAGGTAGGAGGCAGAATTGCGAGCTTCCTTCCTCAATGGCAGCTTATTGATTGGAAAAGGATTTGTCGTAGCAACAGTAGACCAGCCAGAGGCTTACTACCACGTGCCAATTCATCCGGATTACAGAAAATTTCTCAGATTTGCTGTAACTCAGAACCGAGAGGTACTTCATTTTCAATTCAATGTACTCCCCTTCGGCATTTCGTCAGCACCCCGCCTGTTTACAAAGATCATGGCAGAGGTAGTAGGTTTATCTAAGGAAACTGAATATCTGCATCGTCCCATATTTAGAGAATTTTTTGGTGATGGTTCCCTTGGTTTCAAGTTTGGAAAGAGACCTCCAGATGACCCTCCAGATCCTGGAATCCTTGGGATGGTTGATAAACTACCAAAAGTCAGATCTGATTCCCTCCACCAGGAAGACCTCCTTGGGAATTCTCCTGGATTCTCAGCAACAAGCCTCTTTTCTGCCAAAAGAGAAGCAGATTCAGTTGAGGTCGAAAGTTTATGCACTAAAGAACCAGAGAGGAGTGTCATTAAGATTCGCCATGTCCGTCCTCGGGTCCATGACCTCATTTATTTAGGCGGTACCTTGGGCTCAAGCGCATTCAAGGGTCCTTCAAAACTACATCCTTTCCTGTTGGGACAGATCTCCAAGTTCCCTCTCCAACAGAATTCATCTGCCAGAGAAGGTGAAAGCATCTTTAAATTGGTGGCTCTGTCCAGGAAATCTGGAGAAAAGTTCAGCATGGATTCAACTTCCCTTGTTATCCGTCAAAACAGACGCAAGCAAAAGAGGATGGGGAGCAGTAGTCTCCCACGTGGCCTTCCAAGGGGTCTGGTCGCAAGAAATAGCAGAGCAGTACTCAAACTTAAGAGAAATGAAAGTGGTGGAAGAAACCCTATGGGCAGCCACTACTGTGCTTCAGGGGTCGAATGTCAGAGTCTACTCGGACAATATGACAACTATAGCCCACTTGAGACATCAGGGAAGTACAAGAAACAGGAGGTTACAGATGATCTCCGAAAGGATCTTCCACTGGGCGGAGCATAATCTACTATCCTTATCGGCTCTGCATCTGAGGGGCTCCGACAACTATCATGCAGATCTTCTGAGCAGAAAATACATTCATCCAGGGGAGTGGAGCATGAACTCGAAGATATTTCAGATGATTGTTCAAAAGTGGGAATACCCAGATGTGGACCTGTTTGCGAACCAGGAAAACGCAAAAGTAAGAGCCTTTTTCTCTTTGAAACCCGAGGATTCAGCAACAGGGATAGATGCATTCGCTCACCCTTGGAAAGTTGGGCTCGCTAATGCTTTTCCCCTGATTCTGTTAATACCAAGGACTTTACAAAAAATCAGGTCGGAAGGGCTCAAGACTATCCTAATAGCTCCAATGTGGCCAAAAAGAGCATGGTTCGGAACATTGAGCAGTCTAAGAATGGATGATCCATTGATGCTTCCTCGAATCCACGATCTGCTGCATTAGGGCCAGATTTTCCATCCGGCCCCTCAGAATTTGGCTCTAGCAGCTTGGCTTCTGAGACCGCCCTCTGAAAAGCCAGAGGCTTCTCAGTACAGGTGATCCAAATGTGGCGCCCTGCTGTGCATTGGTGCCACAGAACCCAGAAGGGTGCATGGATGGATTTCTCCACAAGAGGCCCTCACTAGATACAAACACCTCTACCTTCCAACTCATACCAGCAGAGGGAGCCCAGATAGGGATATATATAGGGAAGGTGGAGCCAGGCAGCTCAGTTGATTAGTGAGTGCTCAGAGTCAGAGCAGAGCAGGCAGGCTGAGAGAGAGCCTGAGAGCGTGCCGACACTCAGCGGTGAAGACGCAGCACGTCAGCTGCCTAGTAGTGAGGGCCCCGAGTGTGGCCGACGGCAAGGAGAAAAAGGGGAGTGAAACCAAGGGGGCAGAGGAGCACAATAAGCTCACCCCATTATATCTACCGGACACCGGATCCGCGCCTACAGGGACCCTTTACACCCAGTGGGGATAACCGGAATCCCAGGAGGACTACAAGTCCCTGACAAACCTGAAGGCTAGACACACACAGGATCAGGAACCACGAAGGCCCCGACGTCCAGGGAAAGTGGTTACCAACCAGAGGTCCTATTTCTGAGCATCTGGTGATGTAAAAGCAGGACACATAAGCTAGGCCCAGTTGCAGGCTGGCCAGGAGCATACATAGGGACAGACACGGATCAGGAGGCCCTATACCTGCTCCCTGGGGAGAAGTCCAAAAGTGCGCCCTTCATCTGGAGTACCCTGGACCGTACCTAACAGCTGTACCAGTAAAGGAAATGAAGCAAATCCCCTGTCTCTGTCCGTTACTCCTGCTGTGCCATCGCTTTACCTGCACCACAATGCTCAGCGCAACCTGCATCATTTATACTGCCCTGAGGCCTGCTCCACCTGTGGGGAGCCGTTCCATCTCAAGCTGTCCTGACATCTGCCTCAGAGGACTGTTGCAGCGCTGGTGATCCTCACCAGACACCACAGGTGGCGTCACAACAAATTCCCTACAAATAATTCCTTTTGGCACTGACCGCCCTGGGCCAGCCACCGCGATAATCCCCGCAGGCAGTCTTAGGCCCGGCTGCCGGGTGCCCCGCGACACCCCTGGGGGCGAGTCACATACACTGCAGAAAAGCAGAAAACCAGTCACAATTTCCATCTATGGAAAAATCTAGAAAGCTTTCAAGCTATGGTATGAGCCTCGTCCATTAGATCCCTTTCGGCCTGACGTGGCCAGAATCTTGGATTTCCTACAGAACGGTCTGTCTAAAGGATTAAGACCAAGCACGCTGAAGGTCCAAGTCTCGCCTTTAAGTTCCTATTTTGATGCTGATTTGGCCCAAAACAGATGGATTAAGAGGTTCATGATAGCTGCTTCTTGGATTAATCCAACAAGAGCTAAAATAGTTCCACCTTGGGATCTCAACGTAGTTCTTAGAGGCCTAACTATGCATCCTTTCGAGCCAATAGCCGAAGCACACATAGACAAATTGTCTTGGAAAGCGGCATTGCTTATAGCTCTGACTACAGCCAGAAGAGTGAGTGAAATCCAAGCCCTGTCTATCAGAGAGACTTATTGTCGTATTTTGGAGGACAGGATCATCCTCCAGTTGGATCCTTCTTTTCTACCTAAAGTGTTGTCTAATTTTCATATGTCTCAGCCAATAATTCTTCCGTCATTCTGTCAAAATCCATCAAATAGCAAGGAAGAAGAATTCCACGCGTTGGATGTAAGAAGGACTATAATCCGCTATTTGAGGCAGACTGAAACCTGGAGGAAGGATCAGAACCTATTTGTCCAATATGGAAGCCCCAATAAAGGAAAGAAAATTGCAAAAATATGCTAGCAAATTGGATTAAGAAAGCAATTTGTGAAACATACATAGTTCAAGATTTGCCTCCTCTGAAATCCTTGAAAGCTCTTTCTACTAGAGCTATGTGGGTCTCCTGGGCGGAAAAAGCTAGTGCATCCATTGAGCAGATTTGCAGGGCAGCTACATGGTCGTCTGTCCATACCTTTGCTAAACATTATAGACTAGATGTAATATCTAATAGAGACTTAGCATTTGGAAGGAAAGTCCTTCAGGCTGTTGTCGCTCCCTAAAATTCATTCTTTGGTATTACTCCAGGTGTGCTGTCATGGAGGGGAATGGAGAAAATAGAATTAGACTTACCAGTAATTCGGTTTCTAAGACCCTCCACAACAGCATGGGTAGTTCCCTCCATTTCTTTGATTGGAAAAATCCTTAGTGTTAATAAATATTTAGAGCATTCATACTGTGTGGTCCTTTGAAAACACTGGGGATTGTAGCAGGGAGGGGCTATTTAACATCTTGTTTTCCTGTCCCTAATTAGGATGGGGAGGCTACCTCCAGGTGTGCTGTCGTGGAGGGTCTTAGAAACAGAATTACCGGTAAGTCTAATTCTATTTTTTTTTTTTACCATTTTTATTCTTTTTTTCAACTATTAACTTGTTCACACTATATAAATACATGCCGGTTGCAAGGATTTATATAGTGTGACCAAGTTGTCAAGCACTTTCCAAGTGATGCTAAAATCGCTTGGAAAGCAGTTGACAACCCGCATGCGGACATGCATGTGAAAAATGCTTCACTTACGTTTGTCCCTGGCAGGAAAAACGCATGTAAAATCTGCATGCTTTTTTTCTGCCAGGGAGATGCAGAAACACTCAGGAAAAATCCGGAGCATTTCTGCATCGTGGGCATGTGGCGCCCCTGAGGGTTCAGTCGCCACAGAGGTACTGCACCTCACCCAGAGGTGTGGTGTCTCCCTTCACTCAGGTAAGATGGGAGTGCTGCAGAGAACCCCCCAAAACACCTGCATCCAACATTACACTGCTTCAGACCGGCTGGAAGGGCAACATGCAGAGAGCAGCTGCTGAGCCCTGTCCCTGGCTGGAGTGGGGGAAACCCAAAGGTAGGGGGAACCAGTAGTGGGTGTGGGTGGAGGAAGCAGTTAGAAGGAGCACACAGTAGGTATATAATGGGAAGCAATCTTAGGGTGGCAGTTCAGAACAGAATGGTCAGTCAGTACAGTACAGACGGTCAGTGAGGACTGTCTGGGAGCAGAGGCTCAGCAGGAGCTCTGCTCCACAAGAAGGGCCCGGGATAGAGGCCCCGGAGGGGAGAAGGGAGTAGGCTCCATTCTAAGAAGGGATCCCAGGGGTACGGGGCGTGCAGGACAGCACCCATACGCCCCGCATCTGTCAGAAGACAGAGGGATCGGTTGCCCCATTCTAATCTCCAGGGGGTCAGGTTGGTCCCGGATCCGACGTACAGGAAGGACTTCAGCATACCCGAGCGGGATTGAGAGTGGGCAGCGCAGGGCAGCAGGGAGAAGGACCTAGTGTGAAGACGGTCAAAGTAGGAACACGAGAAAGTGGGGTTCTGCCAAGCATTCCTAAACTTCCTGAGGAAGGATTGAACCCCTGCCAGGGTGAACACGGCGCAACGTGGGAGGCCTTCACCTGTAACTTGCACTTTTGTGTTTCCTGAAGAACTGTGAATTAAAATCTTGGACGACTGCACTGAGTTGCCTCCGTCTATTCCTTCACTGGTGCCATTTCCCTCCCTGCACTACAACGCCCAGCGCACCCTCCATCTATTTACACTGCCCTGAGGCCCGCTCCACCTGTGGGGAGCCGTTCCATCTCTAGCTGCCCTAACATCTGCCTCAGAGGACTGTTGCAGCGCTGGTGATCCTCACCAGACACCACAGGTGGCTTCACGACAAATCCTATAAATAATCCCTTTTGCACTGACCGCCCCGGGCCAGCCACCGTGATATTCCCCAAAGCAGCCATACGGCCCGGCTGCCGTGTGCCCCGCGGCCCAGGGGGCAGCGAGTCACCACTTGGCGTCACGAACAGGATACGTGACCAGCCTGCCATCTGCGGGTAATGTGCGCCTAAAGAAGTGTTTTCTGCCTTGAATGTGGCGCCCGCCCCAGAAGAACGGGCGCCATTATGTGCGTGCTAAAGAACAACAGAATGGAACCTCCCGTCGTGGGCCGGGTCCCAGAATGGCTCCAAAAGCAGGCCCTGCCCCTTGCAACAGTGACTGTCCGCATAGATGTGTCCGTCAAAGCGGGGAGGCCGACACAGGGAGTGACCGACAGCAAAGTGCCATGGGACCGCCCCCGAAAGAGGAGAGGCGGTGGAGAGAAGCTGCGTAAAGACCGGGAGGTGTCAGGCCGAGCTGACGCAGTCGCGGGAGCAGGTCGGAGTGATGTCCCTGTCCCAAATGCGGCTGGCGCTGCTCCATCCCTGGACCCCTGCAGCCTGAGGCTGATGACCAGGCTGGGTCAGCCTGCAGAAACCAGGGGTTCCCCCGGAGGGGGCCCCACTGTTAAACTGTTTTAGTTAACTGGACTGTACATAAGTTGCCCGGAAGGCTGAGGACTGTGAGAAGCCGGACGTTGACATTGTACATAGTTTAGCACTTCTTAAAGTGCATCCTATTGGTTTTATAATTACAAATATACCTCAGAACAAAAACCCGTTTGGCGTGGCGGAAGACGAGGTCCAGGATTGGATCGTCTATGCCCTGCAGCCATGCCCAGGGCCTACGTTGAGGGTTTGTGGACGGGTCCCTCATGCTGCTACTGTTGCACCCTGGTGCTGGAACTGTCTTGAAAATTGTTTTATATGACAATACTCTTATGATGTTTTATAATGTAACCAGTAACGTTAAAAGAAATGTGCCTCCCATAAAGGGAAGAAATGTTGTTTTATGGTCAAATATGCTGATGCATCTTAAAAATTTTGCATGTCAGTTATGCCTGGTTTTGCTCTGTTCCAGCCCGCGGACGTGCTGTGTTTTACCGGGGGGGGGGAATGTGGCGCCCCTGAGTGTTCAGTCGCCACAGTGGTACTGCACCTCACCCAGAGGTGTGGTGTCTCCCTTCACTCAGGTAAGATGGGAGTGCTGCACAGAACCCCCCAAAACACCTGCATCCAACATGCAGAGTGCAGCTGCTGAGCCCTGTCCCTGGCTGGAGTGGGGGGAACCCAAATGTAGGGGGAACCAGTAGTGGGTGTGGGTGGAGGAAGCCGTTAGAGGGAGTACTTATACAGTAGGTATATAATGGGAAGCCATCTTAGGGTGGCAGTTCAGAACAGAATGGTCAGTCAGTCTACCATTGGGCCCTATAAGACGTTCTTCATCTCCCGTTGCAGTGGGGTTTTTATTTGTCAAAAAAAAAGACTGGGGGTTGCGCCCCCGCCTTGATTTTCGCGAGTTTAATCGGATCACGGTCTGGGATGCATATCCTCTCCCTCTCATCCCCGACCTCTTTAGAAAAAAATTTGGCTCCTACGATTTGATTAAACTAGACCTCAGGGGGGCTTATAATCTCATTCACATTGAGGAGATGAGTGGAAGATGGCCTTCAATACTCCTGAGGGGCACTATGAAAAGCTTGTGATGGCATTTGGGTTGACTAATGCTCCCGCATTCTTTCAACACTGTTAGTGCCATTTTTAGTCATCTGGCAGGTAGATCACAACAAACCAATCTTGATGACATATTAATTTACTTACCTCCAGTCACATCAGGTACATATCAGGCAGGTCTTACAGATACTCAAAGATAATAAATTATTTGTCAAACCAGAGAAATGTATGTTCTCCATTCAGGGTTAGTTCTTATCATTCACCGTTTTTGCATGGATCTGGCCAAAGTCCGGACGGTACTGGATTGGTATTATATTCAAGACTTAAAGGCATTACAAAGTTTTTTGGGTTTCGCCAGCTACTACTGTAAGTTCATGAAAAACTTTTCGGTAGTGGCCAAACCTCTGATGGACGATTTTGCCAAATAGAAAAAAAAAATTAAGATTTTATTATTTTACTTTCCATTCTTGTAGCTAAACACAATCCAGCTAAGTTTAAAATTGAAATGAAGCCCCTGTACCCCCCTCTCTAGGTGCTTCTGTACCAAGTCTTCCCTGGTCCAGGATGGTCTCTATATCACAGGCTCCAGCAATAACCTATTGACACATGATTGTGGCAGCCCTCACGTGCTGATATATCACAGTGCCAATAGAAGTGGGAAGCGGCACAGAAATCACAAAATAAAGGCAGTGTTTGTGGTAATGCAAGAATCCAGCAAGCAGAGTAATCCACACGTCATACAACAGCCCAACATGGATGATGAAAAGCTGCGTCTTCAGGCGTCTGTGTAAGAACATCACATTTTTGTTTTCCTTCCAGAATAAGCACCAAATGGAATAGCTGAATGCCAGGATACAGAGACCGGCGGGGGGCAGGGAAGCGCTGTCCGCTGGATTTTGTGCTGGTTTCACAAGCGGTCACCCTGCAGTTTTCTCCGGATAATGCTGTGGAGACTTTTCACAACACATCTAATAATTGTGAACCTTCCACTCACATGTTTATTATCTTGTCCGCTGGTCAGACTGGGGGGGATGAAAGCTGGACAAGGGATGAAGAATGATCCTTATTACATATAATGGGTGCACTGAGCGATTGTGAAAAGTCGCAGAGGACTGAGAGCAGAAGGGCAGAGGGTTTCCTCTTCCTCACAGGGACCAGCACAGAAGCCGGAGCAGAAGGGCAGAGGGTTTCCTCTTCCTCACAAGGACCAGCACAGAAGCCGGAGCAGAAGGGGAGACAAGGGCTGAGCCACTTACACAGACAGAAAGCTGAGGAGAGGAGGGCATGTTATTACTCCAGGATCCGCTCCATTCATTCCCTATGTGGCATTCAAGCGCTGAGCTCGGCTTTTCCGGAGCTGACGCGCCCCTGGGCCTGTGTCGCGCTGCGGTGCGCACGCGGGAGCTTACCCGGAGCCGGATCCGTGGAGGGTTGTAATCTCGTGGCGGTGACCCGGTCCGTGCCCAGGGAGTCAAACTAGACGGCAGTCTATTAGTAGTAAATAGTTGATGACTACGCCACCCGTTGAGTGCAGCCAGGAAGCTGCTGCTGCAGGGCAGACCGCTGAGGCCGGTGGTAGGATTGTGCAGCGTGATAGTATAACCCCCAACGGGAGGGGTATGGCCTCAGGGCAGCCGACGTGGATGATGGGGGTAGCAGGAACCACTCAGAGACGGTACGGTGTAGTTCAGGGTCTTTACTGGTAACAACGACAGACCCTCCCGGAGTACTTGCTAGCAAACGGGGCCTGGTCAGTCTTTGAGCAGATGGGATCTCCCCTGGCCAGGCGTAGTTGTAGGCCTCCCAAACTGACTGTACTCTTCTGGCTACCTTGCTAGAAGCTGATGTAAGTAGCCCACGTCCCTGAGTGTACCGTGTGGTGCTCACCCGTATGGCCGGTGACTCGGGGCCTTCTAATGGCTTCCGCTCCACGATGGCGGTGCTGGTCCCACGCGTGTGACCGTGCCTTCAGGCTTCTGGGCCAGAGGACCTGAAATCCCCTGCCCGACGGATTCTGCTGCTGGGTAGGAGTTAGTCCCCACAGCCTCGGACTCCGGGTCCGGTAAAGAATCTTCTTAGTCAGGACGAGCTCTGTAGCTGCCAGCCCCTGACTCCTTGTAACTCTGCTGTTTCCTATGCTGCTTCTCTTCTCCACTCTCCTTGTCTGACTCACCCTGCCTCAGCCCCGGGTTTATACAGGGGAAGTTCTTCCCCTCCCAAGACTGGGCAGGAGGTGTGGCATGCACAGGATCCCTGACCAAAGGACCTCCCACCTGCTCTCAGACATAACATTACATTACTGTGGAAAACCAGACCCCTGGGGTGCCACATTCCCCCCTAGTGAAATTTAGTACTCCGGGACTAAACACATTTAGAAAAACATAACAAGGCAAAAACATTAATAATACAATAAGAAAACATATAAAGATGGTTACGGCGTGTCCGCAACCGGGTGCAGTCTCTGAAGAGAGCAAGGTGTCCATTTCACCAACACAGGGAGACGTAACCAGGTAGGGGTCTGTCCTACCCCGAGTCCTTAACAGTCTCTAGTCCATCCTGGGTTACGCTCCAACTATATACAAGGATTCCCGGTAAATCCACCAAGGTTTCCTAAAAACAACTGGAAACACAAAATTATACACAAGCAACAATACACAGATAAACATAAATAAAACTATTTTTACACTTCAAATTCTCCAGCGTGCGGGTAACTGGCCTCTAGTGGCCCTAGTGGACCTACGGAGCTGACTGTCTGGCCCTGAACTACAGGGTGTAGGAGCTGTCAAGGGTAAACTGGGCAGCTGTCTACCGGCTCTTTGTCTCACTAGGGGTACGGCAGGCTCACTATAAGCAGAGGGTTGATTCTCCTGTTCTACTCGTGTGGAGTCTTCTGCCTCCTGGACCGGCTGTTCTTCCAGCTCTACCCGTTGCTCCGTAGGTTCTTGGAATGATGGTTGGAGGAAGGTGAGTACGGGTACCACAACTGCACCATTGACTTGAGTCCAAGACCGAGGGAAGTCCCCGAGCACGGTACTAACCATATCTTCCCTTTCTCCCACGGGTCGATGGTCTTCTTGTTCCTCTTCAGGGTTCCTCAGTTGTTCGGGACACTTCTTCAGGTGGTCCCGGGATACAATGGCTGTGGTTTCCCCTCCGTCTTTACTGATGGTACAGACCTTCGGGTTCTCGTGGCTTGAGGGCAGTACGGTGTACGGGTCCTTCTCCCACTGGTCGTCCAACTTGTGGAGCCGTCTCTTCCTCTTCAAGACCTGCTCTCCGGGTACCAGGGGAACAGCGGGAGCATACTGGTTGTAAGTTTTCTCTTGTCTTTCCCTAGCCTGACAGAGACTTCGCTCCACGCTCTCCTGTACTCTCCGGTACTGCTGCTGCCTCTCTGTGTCCCAGTCTGTTTCTGGTGAAGTGTCCTCGGGGGTCAGGACTCCCATTTCCAGGTCAACAGGTAACTTACCAGGTCTTGCCCTCATTAGGTAAGCCGGGGTACAGTTGGTGGAACCTACCGGGATGTGGTTGTATAGGTCCACCAGATCGGGCAACTTTTCAGGCCACAGACTGCGTTCTTCCAGGGGCAACGTTTTTAGAAGATCCATTACCACCTGGTTCATTTTTTTACAAAGTCCATTAGTCTGCGGATGGTAGGGTGTCGTCCTTATCTTCCGGCAGCCATACAGATTGCAGAATTCCTGAAAGACCTCCGCTTCAAAGGCAGGTCCCTGGTCCATCAGCACTTGGTCCGGGTACCCGTGTGGACGGCAGAAGTGCTGCTGGAAGGCTCTAGCTGCTGTTTGAGCCGTTAAGTCCTTGACGGGGACTACAACCAAGAACCGGGAGTAATGATCCACGATGGTTAACGTGTAGACGTAGCCACTTCTGCTTGGGGTCAGTTTTACATGATCCAAGGCTACCAGTTCCAACGGTTGCCGGGTGACGATGGACTGCAGGGGAGTCTTCTGGCTGGCTCGGTCCTTCCTTCTCAGGTTGCACGGGCCACAATCTCTGCACCACTTCTCGATGGTTCCCCTCATGCCTACCCAGTGGAACCGCTCGCGCAGCAGGAACTCCAGCTTTTTCCACCCAAAGTGTCCAGCTCCGTCGTGGTATGCCTCCATCACCATGGCTGCGTCTCTTCGTGGCACCACTACTTGCCAGAGTAATTCATGCGTCCGGGAGTTAACCATTCTGCGGCACAACTTCCCTTTGTAAAGGAACAGTCGACTCTTCTCTGCCCATAGTTGTTTGGCTTCCTCCGGAGCGTCTGGTTCAAGGCGAGCCTCCGGCCGAGTCAGCATCTCCTTCACCAGTCGGACGGCAGGGTCGCTGTCTTGCGTTTCCGCCCAGTTGTAGTGGGGTAAGGGGTTCAACGTAGCAGCCTGCTTACTCCTTACCCGGTGGGAATACTGAATAGTCCCATGACGGTGGAACGCAGGGAGTTCAACTTCTTCCAGTCCCTCCGGATCTTCTCCTCCGTCCGGCAGGTTGGGCATCCTGGACAGGGCGTCCGCGTTGGTATTGGAGCGTCCTGCCCGGTATTTAATTGTGAACTCGTAGTTGGACAGATGGGCCATCCACCTCTGCTCCAGGGCACCGAGTCTTGCCGTGTCCAGGTGTGTCAGCGGGTTGTTATCCGTGTACACGGTGAACCGGGAAGAAGCGAGGTAATGCTTAAAGCGCTCAGTGATTGCCCATACTACGGCCAGGAACTCTAACTTAAATGAGCTGTAATTCTCGGGGTTCCTTTCGGTGGGTCGCAGTTTTCGGCTGGCGTAGGCGATTACTCGTTCCTTCCCCTGCTGGATCTGGGACAGTACGGCTCCTAGCCCGATGTTACTGGCGTCGGTGTAGAGGATAAAGGGCTGGCTATAATCCGGGTACGCCAGGATTTCGTCCCCCGTGAGGGCCATCTTCAGCTGGCGGAAGGACTCTTCTTCCAGCTCTTCCCATTTGAAGGGCGGCTTCTGGTTCTTGGCCTTCCGGGACTGGCCTATCAGGAGGTCCTGCATAGGTGCTGCCTTTTTGGTGAAACCGGGAATAAACCTTCGGTAGTAGCCTACCAACCCGAGGAACTGCCGCACTTCTTTTACGCTGGAGGGGCTTGGCCATCCCTTAATTGCGGTGATCTTATCGGGGTCGGGAGCCACTCCGTCAGCGCTCACCACGTGTCCCAGGTACTGCACCTTTGGTTTCAGGAGGTGACACTTGGAGGGTTTCACCTTTAGGCCGTAACTCGCCAGAGCCTCGAACACTTCCGCCAGGTGTTTCAGGTGGTCCTCATACGTCTTGGAATATACGATGACATCGTCCAGGTACAACAGGACCGTCTCGAAGTTTCTGTGGCCCAGACAACACTCCATTAGGCGTTGGAAGGTTCCTGGTGCGTTGCAGAGTCCGAACGGCATGCAGGTGAACTCGCTAAGTCCCATCGGGGTGGTGAATGCGGTCTTCTCCCGGTCCGCCTCTGCTACAGGAACCTGCCAGTACCCGCTAGTGAGATCCAAGGTAGAGAAGAAGTTAGCAGATCTTAAAGCAGCCAATGACTCCTCTATCCTTGGTAAGGGGTACGCATCCTTGTGTGTGATACGGTTGATTTTCCGGTAATCTACACACATCCTCATGGTGTTGTCTTTCTTTTTGACTAAAACTAATGGGGCTGCCCAGGGGCTACAACTATCCCGGATTACCCCAGCCTCCTTCATATCTCTAAGCATCCCCTTGGCGTGTTGGTAATGTGCAGGGGGTACGGGTCGATACCTCTCTTTTATGGGAGGATGATCTCCCGTGGGGATGCGATGTTCTACCCCCTTGACTCGCCCGAAGTCTAACGGGTGTTTACTAAACACTCTCTCATACTCTTGAACCACCCGATAGACTCCTTGTTTCTGATGTGAGGGAGTGGAGTCAGTACCCAAATGTAGTTGCTGACACCAGTCCTCCATGTCTTTCTTAGAGCCGTTACCTTCCTCCGGGTGAGATGGAGGCAAGGGTTCCACAGATTGTATAGAACTTTGATTAGTGGTATATAATTTGGCTAGCGTGGCATACCGGGGCAGGTACACTTCCCTCTCCCCGATATTTATTATGCGAATGGGCACCCTCCCATGGCGTACATTGACCACCCCCCGTGCTGTCAAAATGGTGGGCCTACTGTCTGAGTAAACTGGTTCTACCATTGCCTGGTAATCTCTACCTCTCAGACCAATAGCTGCCCGGCACCAAATCATCATTTCACTTTTTGGGGGCATGGCAATAGGAAAAGGGTCACACATTCTTACGCTACCAATCTCACCGCCGGAGAGTTCCACTTGTTGCCGTTGCATCAGTGCCCGGATCTCTTTCTGGAGCACCCGCTGCTCTCCGGAGCTGGCATTCTTGGCAACCTGCTGTAAAAGGAAAATCACCTCTGCAAGACAATTTTCAATTACATTAGTTCCTAGAGTTATTTTTGGGTGACTCTCATGTTTATCGATATCTACAATGATCAGTCCCTGTGCGGCCAGTTCGACTCTACCAATTTTGATGGTCACCTCTTTAAATCCGATCTGTGGCACGGGCTGACCATTGCTGGCGATGATACTCAAGTCGTCGTCGGGGTAGCGGGTAATATCCGAGTCATTCCAGTACTGCTTGAAGAGCACGTACGGGATGGTGGTGACCTGTGACCCGGTGTCCAGTAGGGCACTCATGGGAATGCCATCCAGTACCACAGGCAAGACTGGACGTCCTCCCACATATCTGTCGCGCCAGTTCGATGGGCCTGGTGATCTTTTTCCTGGGGGTTGGCCCTCTACCCCAGGTTGTGCCCGTTTAAAGAACAGTACCTTGCCATATGTCCGGGTTGATTGCAGCGGCGGCAGATGGGTCGTCCGTCCTCACTGTATCGGTCACTGGGTCTTCCTCTGGCCGGTGGGGTCCTCCTTGGTCGACGCCACGGGATGTCCTCCGGTCCGGATGCCAGCTGGATCTTCCCTGGGGTGGAAACCTGTAAAGACTGCACAGTTCGGGTTAGCGCAGCAACGCTCTTAGCTAGCTCTTGGACCTGATGGTGTAGGTCTGGAGCCGGGTCATTGTCCAAAGCCTGCGCATCAGCTCCCACAGGCCCTGCTGACAAGGGCGCCGCCTCCTGGTAGTAAGTGGTAGTGGGGCGTCTGTGGGTCACAACGCCACCTGGTGCCGGTTCTCGGAGCACCCGGATGGCTCTGTCCTTGAACTGTGCAAAGTCCAGATGGGGATCCTGTAAGGCCATTGCCCGCAACTGGGTTCGGTGGGCATTGCAATATAAACCCTCTATAAATTGTTCAGTCAACAGCCTGTCCTCGTTTCCCACCCCATCAGGGTCGGTCTGCTTTATGGCCCTCAGGGCCTCTTGTAGGTTTAGTGCATAGTCCCTTATACTCTCATGCGCTCGCTGCTTGCACCCGTAGAATCTAAGCTTAATCTCGGCTGAGGTGCGGGTATCAAAGGTGTCCTTCAGCCGGGTTAGTATCCCTGCGACAGTCTTCCTCCCAGGTGGCCAGGATTTTACTTCCCTTTTGGCTGCCCCGGTTAGTTGGGCCACCAGGATGCTCACTTTTTGCTCTTCTGTGAGGGGGTACACCTGGAAGAGGCTATCCAGCTTTTCTCTAAAGTCATGCAGGGTATGTGACTCCCCTGAGTACTGGGGTAGCCAAGCTGCTCCCGGGATATAGGGCATGGTGAAGGGCATAACTGCAGCAGCGGTAGCGCTGGCGGGGGTTGAGGCAGTGAAGCTCTCCTCCGTATCCGACATCTTCCTCCCCCCTAGTGGACCGTGGCCTACCTTGCGATGATCCTCTTCCGTAGGCCGCGGCTCCGCAGTGGATCGTCAGGGTTGAGGACCTTCCGTCGCGCTCCTGTGACGTCGGCGTCTGCTGGGCTCCTTCCAGGACCTTACGCAACGTCCGGACGTGAGGCGGGGCTTCAGTTCTCGCGCGCTTTCGGAGTCCACGCCCCTCTTCTTCCCGCGCGGCGTCCTCAAGATGGCGTCCAATGGCGGGAAAACTCCACGGATGGCGGGAAGAAGGTAGAAGATGGCGCCGGATGGCGGGAAACCTTCACCACTGGTAAGTTTGAACAGTCTTTGCTTTTCAGGCACGCAGTACCCGGTGGTTGCGGGCACGAAATCCTGCCGACTACGCCAAAGTTGACGCGCCCCTGGGCCTGTGTCGCGCTGCGGTGCGCACGCGGGAGCTTACCCGGAGTCGGATCCGTGGAGGGTTGTAATCTCGTGGCGGTGACCCGGTCCGTGCCCAGGGAGTCAAACTAGACGGCAGTCTATTAGTAGTAAATAGTTGATGACTACGCCACCCGTTGAGTTCAGCCAGGAAGCTGCTGCTGCAGGGCAGACCGCTGAGGCCGGTGGTAGGATTGTGCAGCGTGATAGTATAACCCCCAACGGGAGGGGTATGGCCTCAGGGCAGCCGACGTGGATGATGGGGGTAGCAGGAACCACTCAGAGACGGTACGGTGTAGTTCAGGGTCTTTACTGGTAACAACGACAGACCCTCCCGGAGTACTTGCTAGCAAACGGGGCCTGGTCAGTCTTTGAGCAGATGGGATCTCCCCTGGCCAGGCGTAGTTGTAGGCCTCCCAAACTGACTGTACTCTTCTGGCTACCTTGCTAGAAGCTGATGTAAGTAGCCCACGTCCCTGAGTGTACCGTGTGGTGCTCACCCGTATGGCCGGTGACTCGGGGCCTTCTAATGGCTTCCGCTCCACGATGGCGGTGCTGGTCCCACGCGTGTGACCGTGCCTTCAGGCTTCTGGGCCAGAGGACCTGAAATCCCCTGCCCGACGGATTCTGCTGCTGGGTAGGAGTTAGTCCCCACAGCCTCGGACTCCGGGTCCGGTAAAGAATCTTCTTAGTCAGGGCGAGCTCTGTAGCTGCCAGCCCCTGACTCCTTGTAACTCTGCTGTTTCCTATGCTGCTTCTCTTCTCCACTCTCCTTGTCTGACTCACCCTGCCTCAGCCCCGGGTTTATACAGGGGAAGTTCTTCCCCTCCCAAGACTGGGCAGGAGGTGTGGCATGCACAGGATCCCTGACCAAAGGACCTCCCACCTGCTCTCAGACATAACATTACATTACTGTGGAAAACCAGACCCCTGGGGTGCCACAGAGCCCCATAGAGAATGAATGGAGCAGCAGTTGATCCCTGACTTTCCACTCCTTCCCGATCAGACGATGGCTCGCAGCGGTCAGACCCCACGATCAGTAAGTGATCACCGAGCCTGTGGATAAGTGATAACTTGTTTTCTACAGACATCCCCTTTAAAACACTTAACCCCCGGGGACGTATTAGTACGCATATTTGCGTACCCTCCGTTCAGTGAGGGCTGCTGCGCTGAGCCCTCACTGAACGGAGCACATGTCAGCTGATTTTTACAGCTGACATGTGCCAGTAACAGCCGAGGGTGGAATCGCGATCCACCCGCGGCTGTTAACCAGTTAAATGCTGCTGTCAATCTCCGACAGCAGCATTTAACACGCGCTTCCGGGTAGCGCGTCATAAGCCCCGCCCACCGGCGACCCCGTCACGTGATCGCGGGTCGCCGATGGGCGTGCATGACAACCCAGGGTCTGCAGCAGACGCCTGTGGTTGTCATGATCTTGTCGCTATGAGCGCCACCTAGTGGTCGGCGCTCATAGCACAGGACCATTTCTGCTGCATGCAGGGGACCTGCTCGTCCCCTGTATGTAGCAGAGGCGATCGGACAGTTGCTGCTTCTAGTCTCCTATGGAGACTATAGAAGCATGCAAAAAGTAAAAAAAAAAAGTTTTTAAAAATATAAAAAAAAAATAAAAAAATATAAAAGTTTAAATCACCCCCCTTTCGCCCCATTCAAAATAAAATATATAAAAAAAAAACCCACATACACATATTTGGTATCGCCGCATTCAGAATCGCCTGATCTATCAATATAAAAAAAGAATTATTCCGATCGGCAAACGGCGTAGCGAGAAAAAAATTCTAAACGGCAGAATTACGTTTTTTGGTCGCCGCAAAATTGCAATAAAATGCAATAACGGGCGATCAAAACATCGGATCTACCCCAAATGTTATCAATAAAAATGTCAGCCTGGCACGCAAAATATAAGCCATCAACCAGCCCCAGATCACGAAAAATGGAGACGCTACGGGTCTTAGAAAATGGCGCTATTTTTTTATTTTTTTTTTTACCAAATTTTGGAATTTTTTTTCACCACTTAAATATAAAAGAACCTATACATGTTTGGTGTCTATGAACTCGTAATGACCTGTAGAATAAGAAGGGCAGGTCAGTTTTAGCATTCAGTGAACATGGTAAAAAAAATAAATAAAAAACAACTGTGGTATTGCACTTTTCTTGCAATTTTACTGCACTTGGAATTTTTTCCCGTTTTCCCGTACAGGATATGATAAAACTAGTAATGGCGTTGAAAAGTACAACTCGTCCCGCAAAAAATAAGCCCTCACATGGCCATATTGACCAAAAAATAAAAACGCTATGGCTCTGGGAACAAGGGGAGCAAAAACGAAAATGCAAAAACGAAAAATGCTCCGGGGCTTAAGGGGTTAAGTAATGGAGCATGCCAGCAGAGAAGGTGGGAGGAGGCGCTGGTTACAGGGGAAACTTTACCTCTGGAGGCCGCATTTAGGGCATGTGAGGGGCGGACACTTCCCATATTCATCATTACTGAACCCCCGCTCTGTGCGGCTCTTATCTGAGCTGCAGGAGACGCAGCAGTTACTAATCAGCCGCTCTCTGTTCACTTGCAGCCGTCCGAGCTCTGCTGTGCCTGTTAGGGGTGAAGTTCGGGTCCTTCAAGGCATCTACTATGCAGCCTGCACAGCAGATCACAGCCCGAGCACAGCGTCTCTGGGTAAATCTCCACCTTGTGAGTTGCTTCTTGTGCAGCAGCCCCATGCAAGTTGCTCTGCTCTCCTCGGCCAGCTCCTGCTGAATACTGAGCTCCTCTGCCCAATCTAGGAGCTCAATAGCCCTGATCACGTAAGTGGTAGCCCAGCGCTGCTGGATCAGATTTACAAATGGCAAACTAATCAGCCCTAGGTATTTCTAATATGTGCAGAGCAGGCGACATAAGTCTGACCGGTGTCCTCATAGACCTTTCCTCAGCCGGGGTCTAATAGGAGCAGTAAAATGGCCGTCATGGGATCCATTGTTAGATCTCAGCTGCCATAGAAACTCATTGGCACCATGATCATGCCTCCCTCTCCTGTCTAAAGTGCCTAAATGCTGTGGAAGCCCCCTACTGTGTCATACAATGGATTAAGCTGCCAGGATCAAGGTTGGCTCCACTGTGGGCAGCTGAGGCAGGAGCAGGACTGTGTTACACAGCCACACTTCTGCCGCAGATCTTGTAAGGACCTGCCTGATGATAATGTGTCCTATAGAGCAGGTCTTGGTACCGGACTGCCCTGTACATATTTACCACTAGCTGGGAACCAGTTACTTACAAGGTCTAGTTTCGAATGTGTTTCCAGGATCTGTAGTTATCAGCATTTTATCCTTAAGGCCGAGTTATAATATCACTGTAACACTCTCGCCCTGTACCTGTATACCTGCCCTGTGTGCTGCACAAAAGTATATAACAAAATGTGTGTACACAGATATCTATCTCCTGAATGGTATTACTGCTAGATCTCCTGTACATAGAAATATGAGGTTCTTAGCGCACATTTTGAGCAAATTGTGCGAGCCCATCTGCCAACGTCAAGGCGACCTCTTCAGATGGGTCCCTACACTATCATTACACTAACTTACTAACTGGGACTAGTTTTTTGTATTATTATTATTACCACCATTTTTACTATTTATTATTATTGCATTAATGCAATTAATTGTAACTGTTATAAAACGAATTAAAAAAATGTAATTCTAATTTTTTTTTATTAATCTTGTGATTCTAATAATGGTATTACTAAAATCCCTATGCCTAAAGCTGTTGATCCAGAAGAAGGCAAAAACCCCAGGACACCTTCAGCCAATTTGTGTCACAGGGGAAAAATTCCTTCTTGACCCCGGGAAAAGGCGATCAGTCCTAGGACCCTGGATCAAACCTAATAATGTTATTACAAGTTATATAATATTACACTAATTATTGTACTACTGGAGTTATTTTAATTTGTTTCTATAAATCTATTTGATATGGTTATTATTACATTGTGCTATCTTATTACAGTATTATTCTTCTTTCCTTTCACTACTAATACTGCCCTATACCTACAGTGTTGATCCAGAAGAAGGCAAAAACCCCAGGACACCTTCAGCCAATTTGTGTCACAGGGGAAAAATTCCTTCTTGACCCCGGGAAAAGGCGATCAGTCCTAGGACCCTGGATCAAACCTATTAATGTTATTACAAGTTATATAATATTACACTAAGTATTGTACTACTGGAGTTATTTTAATTTGTTTTTATAAATCTATTTGATATGGTTATTATTACATTGTGCTATCTTATTACAGTATTATTCTTCTTTCCTATCACTACTAATACTGCCCTATACCTACAGTGTTGATCCAGAAGAAGGCAAAAACCCCAGGACACCTTCAGCCAATTTGTGTCACAGGGGAAAAATTCCTTCTTGACCCCGAGAAAAGGCGATCAGTCCTAGGACCCTGGATCACACTGCTATTCTACCTACTACTATTACTACTGTTATTTTATTACTTTCTTACTATTATCACTAGTATTATTACTCATATTACACTAATACGGATATACTACAACTATATTACTACCATCCCTTTCCCCCTAGGGATCTTAAGGTGCAGTTCTGTCCTCCTCCTCCTATTCTGTCCTCCTCCTCTTCCATCCTCCTCCACTTTCGTCCTCCTCCTCTTCCGTCCTCTTCCTCTTCCGTCCTCCTCCTCTTCTGTCCTCCTCCTCTTCCGTCCTCCTCCTCTTCCGTCCTCCTTCTCTTCCGTCCTCCTCCTCTTCTGTCCTCCGCCTCTTCCGTCCTCCGCCTCTTCTGTCCTCCGCCTCTTCCGTCCTCCGCCTTTTCTGTCCTCCGCCTCTTTCGTCCTCTTCCTCTTCCGTCCTCTTCCTCTTACGTCCTCCTCCTCTTCGGTCCTCCTCATCTTCCGTCCTCCTCCTCTTCCGTCCTCCTTCTCTTCCGTCCTCCGCCTCTTCCGTCCTCCGCCTCTTCTGTCCTCTGCCTCTTCCATCCTCCGCCTCTTCCGTCCTCCGCCTCTTCCGTCCTCCTTCTCTTCCATCCTCCTCCTCTTCCGTCCTCCTCCTTTTCCATCCTCCTCCTCTTCTGTCCTCCTCCTCTTCCGTCCTCCGCCTCTTCCGTCCTCCATCTCTTCCGTCCTCCGCCTCTTCCGTCCTCTTCCTCTTCCGTCCTCCTCCTGAGATGTAATAAATAGCATTAAAGCTGCAGTAATTATTTATATTATATATACACACTGCTCAAAAAAATAAAGGGGACACTCAAATAACACATCCTAGATCTGAATGAATGAAATATTCTCATTGAATACTTTGTTCTGTACAAAGTTGAATGTGTTGACAACAAAATCACACAAAAATCATCAATGGAAATCAAATTTATTAACCAATGGAGGCCTGGATTCGGAGTCACCCCCAAAATTAAAGTGGAAAAACACACTACAGGCTGATCCAACTTTGATGTAATGTCCTTAAAACAAGTCAAAATGAGGCTCAGTGTAACGGGTCCGGGAGGCGGAACCTCTGAGCTACTATACAAGGGGGCGGCCCTTGTAAGGGAGCGGGTGGCAGTCTCTGGGTGAACGGACAGGGAGTTACGGCAAGTGATCAGGGCAGTCTCTGGGTAAGGGGTAGGTACGACCTGTGATGGCAGAGCCTCCGGGTAGGCTAGCAGGCAGATGGTAGATGTGTGCTCCCAGGTGAGCAAGCGAGAGTCTCTGGAATAGCAGGTGGTCACGGCACGTGACGGCGGAACCTCCGGGCTGGCAGGCAGGTAGGTAACGGAGAAGCGCTCCCAGGTGAGCGGGCAAGAGTCTCTGGAATAGCTGGTGGTCACCGCACGTGACAACGGGACCTCCGGGCTGGCAAGCAGGCAGGTAACGGAGATGCGCTCCCAGGTGAGCGGGCAAGAGTCTCTGAGATAGCTGGTGGTCACAGCACGTGACAACGGAGCCTCCGGGCTGGCAAGCAGGCAGATAACGGAGAAGCGCTCCCAGGTGAGCGGGCAAGCTGGTCCATAGACAGACTGACCGGAGTAGTAAGGCAGACCGTCGGACCTCAGGCAAGCAGGCAGGTAGCTGATATGCGCTCCCAGGTGAGCGGGCAGGCTGGTCCTTTAGACAGACTGACAGGAGTAGAAAGGCAGACCGTCGGACCTAAGGCTGGCAGACAGGTAACAAGTATTCAGGCAGGAATCAGGCAGGTAACTAGCAGGAAACTGGCAGGAAACTGGCAGGTAACTGGCAGGTAACTGGCAACGGGACCTGAGGGCTGAAGCACAGGTGAGACACAGGTGCAAACAACATTGCTCGGGCACCTCCATTTTGGAGGAGGTGCCTTATATATGATGAAGTCCTCCGGCCATTGGCCGGGGACTCCTTAGGACGGCGCGCGCGGCCCCTTTAAGAGGAGGGGAGCGCGCGCGCGCGCGCCCTAAGCACAGGGGCCGGGAAGGAGCGCGCGCTGAGAGCAGAGCGGGAGGAGGACGCCGGGAAGGAGCGCGCTGACAGCAGAGCGGGGAGAGGACGCCGGGCACGGAGCAGAGCGGTGAGGGGAGCAGCGTCCCTGCCTAGCAGAGGGCAGGGACGCCAGCGCTACAGTACCCCCCCCTTTAGGCCCCCCCTTTTTTAGGCCAGACAGAAATTTAGCTAGGATGAGAGGGGCATGGATGTTCTCCCGGGGCTCCCACGTTCTCTCCTCAGGACCAAACTCCTTCCAATCTACCAGAAAAAAGGTCTTTCCTCTTACCCTTTTGGTGGCAAGAATGTTCTCTACCTCAAACTCGTCCTCAGCAGAAACCGGAGCAGGAGGCGTACCTGTAGACTTGGAAAAAGAGTTAAGCACCACAGGTTTGAGGAGAGACACATGGAAGGAGTTAGGGATCCGTAAGTTGGCCGGGAGTTTCAATTTATAGGCCACCGGGTTGATCTGACTGATGACCTCCAGTGGGCCGATGAACCGAGGCCCTAACTTATAGGAAGGGATCTTGAGCCGGACATATTTGGACGAGAGCCAGACTTTATCCCCAGGGCGGAATTGAGGAGGGTCCAGACGTTTTTTGTCAGCGTGTCTTTTCATACGCTCGGATGACAGAAGGAGTGCGGACCGGGTACTCTCCCATATGGAGGAAAATTTGTTAACAAGAGATTCCGCAGCCGGATTGTCCGCCGAGGTGGAGACGGGAAACGGGATCCGAGGATGCTGACCGTAGACTACAAAAAACGGGGATTTGGAGGAAGACTCGCTCTCGTGATTGTTGTACGAGAATTCGGCCCATGGCAGGAGATCCACCCAGTCAGAATGGTGGGCATTAACGAAGTGCCGAAGGTAACTGGTCAGGTTCTGATTGATCCGCTCCACTTGACCATTAGACTGTGGGTGGTAAGCGGAGGAGAAGTCCAGGGTGACGTCCAGCAATTTACAAGTGGCTCTCCAGAAACGGGAAGTGAACTGTACCCCACGATCCGACACGATGTGACGGGGCAGGCCATGAAGACGGAAGATGTGGCGGATAAAGTCTTTAGCCAGCTCGGGTGCAGACGGAAGACCTGGCAGTGGAATGAAGTGAGCCATCTTGGAGAAGCGGTCAGCGACCACCCAAATGACCGTACAACCGGCAGAGACGGGTAGATCAGTAATGAAGTCCATCGCTATATGCTGCCAGGGGGCAGCAGGTACTGGCAGAGGTAGGAGGCGGCCGGCCGGCAGGTGTCTCGGAACTTTGTTGCGGGCGCAGGACACACAGGCAGAAACAAAGTCTATTACATCCTTGTGCAGGTTAGGCCACCAGTAGTGCCGGGTAATAAGCTGGAGGGTCTTTTTCTGACCGGCGTGGCCAGCTAGTTTAGAAGAATGACCCCAGTGTAGGATCTTCTCCCGATCAGGTACTGGTACGAACGTCTTACCAGGAGGAAGACGATTTAGACTCACGGGAGCCACCTGCATTACTCTGGCGGGATCGATGATATGTTTCGGATCCTCCTCGAGATCAGACACCAGAAAGGACCGAGACAAGGCGTCCGCCTTGACGTTTTTGTCAGCCGGGCGAAAATGAAGGACAAAATCAAAACGAGCAAAAAACAAGGACCACCGGGCTTGGCGCGGGTTAAGTCTCTGGGCATGCTGGAGGTAAGCCAAGTTCTTGTGGTCAGTGTAAATTATTACCGGGTGAAGAGCCCCCTCGAGCAGGTAACGCCACTCCTCCAATGCCAGTTTGATGGCCAATAACTCTCGGTCTCCTATGGAATAGTTGCGCTCAGAGGAGGAGAAGAGTTTAGAGAAGAAGCCACAAGTTACCATCCTCCCGGAAGATGATTTTTGAGTGAGTACCGCTCCGGCTCCAGAGGAGGAGGCGTCAACTTCCAGGAAGAACTGTTTGTTGCCATCTGGGCGATGCAGCACCGGGGCGGAAGAGAAGGCCTGTTTAAGGGAAAGAAAGGCCTCCTCTGCTTCGGGTGGCCACTCTTTGGGATTAGTACCTTTACGGGTGAGCGCAGAAATTGGGGCCGTCCGGGAAGAGAAGTGTGGTATGAAGAGGCGGTAGTAGTTGGCGAAGCCCAGGAATCGCTGAATGGCCTTCAACCCCTCCGGTCGGGGCCATTTCTCGATGGCAGACAGTTTCTCAGGATCCATTTGTAGGCCGGTCTGAGAGATAATGTAGCCCAGAAACGGAAGCGAGGTCTGCTCAAAGAGGCACTTCTCAAATTTAGCGTAGAGATGGTTCTGCCTTAGCCTGAGCAGGACCTGACGAACGTCCCTCCGGTGAGTCTGGAGATCCGGAGAGAAGACCAAGATGTCGTCCAGGTACACCACTACGCAGGAGTAGAGAAGGTCCCGGAAGATGTCATTGACCAACTCTTGAAAGACGGCAGGAGCGTTACAGAGACCAAAGGGCATTACCAGGTATTCATAGTGGCCGTCCCGGGTGTTGAATGCCGTCTTCCATTCATCCCCCTGACGAATACGAACCAGGTTGTACGCCCCACGAAGGTCCAGTTTGGTGAAGATCCTAGCCCCCCTCAGGCGATCAAATAATTCTGGAATGAGCGGGAGGGGGTACTTATTCTTCACCGTGATCAGGTTTAGGCCTCTATAGTCTATACAGGGACGGAGAGAGCCGTCCTTCTTTTTGACGAAAAAGAAGCCTGCTCCCGCCGGGGAGGTAGATTTCCGGATGAATCCTCTGGCCAGATTCTCCTCAATATATTCGGACATTGACCGGGTCTCAGCAGCGGATAAAGGATAGATACGCCCACGGGGAGGAGTAGTACCGGGTAGCAGATCGATGGGACAGTCGTATGGTCTATGTGGTGGTAATGTCTCTGCCTCCTTTTTATTAAAGACATCTGCATAAGACCAATAAGGAATCGGAAGTCCAGGTAGATTAGCTGGGGTAGGAGAGGGACGGACGGGATGGACGGGAACCAGGCAGGTTTTATGACAGTCTTGTCCCCAGCGAAGGACCTCTCCGGTTTGCCAGTCTAGCACGGGTGCATGTTTCTGGAGCCAGGGCAGACCTAGCAAGAGGGCGTGAGAGAGTCCAGGCAGAACATGAAAGGAGATACTTTCAGAATGCAGCATTCCCACCTGCAGGGTAATGGATTCGGTGATGAGTTGAATGGGGCGAGGTAAGAGGCCCCCATCCACGGCAGCGACAGACAAGGGTACAGCCAGAGGTTTGGTGGGGATGCGGTATTTCTCAACCAGGGACTGTGAAATAAGGTTCCCGGCTGCTCCAGAGTCAAGTTGGGCTAGTTCGAAATAACGGTTCTCCCCGTAGATGATCGAAACTGACAACAGCAGGGATGGAGAGGATTTATTCTTGTCTAGGTGGACCTCTCTGAGCGAACCTAGACACAGGCGTTTCCCGACCTCTCCGGGCAGGCACGGATCCGGTGCTCCTTACTGCCACAGTAGAAGCAGCTCCCCTCGGCACGGCGTGAGTCCTGACGGGTTTTGACCATCTTGGTCTGGTCGACCTGCATAGGCTCAGGAGAGTGTACCTGGGGAGAGATGGAGGGAATGACGGGTTTCTGGAAAGTAGGAGCTAAACGTGGAATCCTTCTCTCACGGGTGACCTCTTTGGCACGCTCCTGGAACCGTAGGTCAATCCGGGTGGCAAGGGTTATTAGATCATCGAGAGAGGTAGGAATGTCCCGACCAGCAAGTTCATCTTTAATACGACCGGACAGACCCTCCCAGAAGACGGATACCAGAGCGTCGTTATCCCAGGCCAGCTCCGAGGCAAGGGTGCGGAACCGTATGGCATATTGGCCCACGGTGAGACCCTCCTGACGGAGGCGTAGCAGAGAGGATGCGGATGAGGTCTTCCGTCCGGGTTCGTCGAAGACTTTCCGGAAAGCCGAGAGAAAAGCAGGCAAGTTGGACACCAGGGGGTCTCCTCTCTCCCATAGAGGATTTAGCCAGGCCAGGGCCTCCCCGGTGAGATGGGACATGATAAAGGCAATTTTGGCCCGGTCGGAATTAAACTGATGGGACAAAAGTTCAAAGTGCAGGGTGCACTGATTTATGAAGCCCCGAGCCTGGACGGGGTCGCCTCCGAAGCGAGGAGGTGCAGAAAGCCGGGGTCCGGGGTAGGATACCATAGTATTAGTGGGCAGCGGAGCTGCCGGATTGCAAGATATGGCACTGGCGGAGGTTGTTGGTGGATCAGACAGAGTGTTCAGGCGAGTATTAACATTCCGCAGGTGACCCAGGATGGCCTCCTGTTGGGACCTCTGACGGGACAGTTCAAGACAGAGGTCCGAGAGCGAGGGAGCTTGGGTGCCACCGGGTTCCATGGCCCGAGCAAACTGTAACGGGTCCGGGAGGCGGAACCTCTGAGCTACTATACAAGGGGGCGGCCCTTGTAAGGGAGCGGGTGGCAGTCTCTGGGTGAACGGACAGGGACTTACGGCAAGTGATCAGGGCAGTCTCTGGGTAAGGGGTAGGTACGACCTGTGATGGCAGAGCCTCCGGGTAGGCTAGCAGGCAGATGGTAGATGTGTGCTCCCAGGTGAGCAAGCGAGAGTCTCTGGAATAGCAGGTGGTCACGGCACGTGACGGCGGAACCTCCGGGCTGGCAGGCAGGTAGGTAACGGAGAAGCGCTCCCAGGTGAGCGGGCAAGAGTCTCTGGAATAGCTGGTGGTCACCGCACGTGACAACGGGACCTCCGGGCTGGCAAGCAGGCAGGTAACGGAGATGCGCTCCCAGGTGAGCGGGCAAGAGTCTCTGAGATAGCTGGTGGTCACAGCACGTGACAACGGAGCCTCCGGGCTGGCAAGCAGGCAGATAACGGAGAAGCGCTCCCAGGTGAGCGGGCAAGCTGGTCCATAGACAGACTGACCGGAGTAGTAAGGCAGACCGTCGGACCTCAGGCAAGCAGGCAGGTAGCTGATATGCGCTCCCAGGTGAGCGGGCAGGCTGGTCCTTTAGACAGACTGACAGGAGTAGAAAGGCAGACCGTCGGACCTAAGGCTGGCAGACAGGTAACAAGTATTCAGGCAGGAATCAGGCAGGTAACTAGCAGGAAACTGGCAGGAAACTGGCAGGTAACTGGCAGGTAACTGGCAACGGGACCTGAGGGCTGAAGCACAGGTGAGACACAGGTGCAAACAACATTGCTCGGGCACCTCCATTTTGGAGGAGGTGCCTTATATATGATGAAGTCCTCCGGCCATTGGCCGGGGACTCCTTAGGACGGCGCGCGCGGCCCCTTTAAGAGGAGGGGAGCGCGCGCGCGCGCGCCCTAAGCACAGGGGCCGGGAAGGAGCGCGCGCTGAGAGCAGAGCGGGAGGAGGACGCCGGGAAGGAGCGCGCGCTGACAGCAGAGCGGGGAGAGGACGCCGGGCACGGAGCAGAGCGGTGAGGGGAGCAGCGTCCCTGCCTAGCAGAGGGCAGGGACGCCAGCGCTACACTCAGTATTGTGTGTGGCCTCCACGTGCCTGTATAACCTCCCTACAACGCCTGGACATGCTCCTGATGAGGTTGCGGATGGTCTCCTGTGGGATCTCCTCCCAGATCTGGACTAAAGCATCCACCAACTCCTGGACAGTCTGTGGTGCTACGTGACGTTGGTGGATGGAGTGAGACATGATGTCCCAGATGTGCTCAATGGGATTCAGGTCTGGGGAACGGGCGGGCTAGTCCATAGCTTCAATGCCTTCATCTTGCAGGAACTGCTGACATACTCCAGTCACATGAGGTCTGGCATTGGGCACAACCCCCATCTGTGGAAGTCTGGCCCTCATCCCACTCTCATGGAGTCGGTTTCTAACCGTTTATGCAGACACATGCACATTTGTGGCCTGCTGGAGGTCATTTTGCATGACTCTGGAAGTGCTCCTCCTGTTCCTCCTTGCACAAAGGCAGAGGTAGGGGTCCTGCTGCTGGGTTGTTGCCCTGCTATGGCCCCCTCCACGTCTCCTGGTGTACTGGCCTGTCTCCTGGTAGCGCCTCCAGCCTCTGGACACTACGCTGACAGACGCAGCAAACCTTCTTGCCACAGCTCGCAATGATGTGCCATCCTGGATGAGCTGCACTACCTGAGCAACTTCTGTGGGTTGTAGAGTCCGTCTCATGCTACCACGAGTGTGAAAGCACAACCAACATTCAAAAGTGACCAAAACATCAGCCAGAAAGAATTGGTACTGAGATGTGGTCTGTGGTCTCCACCTGCAGAACCACTCCTTTATTGAGTGTGTCTTGATAATTGCCAATAATTTCCCTCTATTGTCTTCCATTTGCACAACAGCATGTGAAATTGATTGTCAATCAGTGTTGCTTCCTAAGTGGACAGTTTGATTTCACAGAAGTTTGATTTACTTGGAGTTATATTCTGTTGTTTAAGTGTTCCCTTTATTTTTTTGAGCAGTGTATATTTTCTCATGTCATGTATTTATTACTAAAAGTAATTTTTTACATTTAGGTTTCATTAAGTGTTTTACACCGACTATTACAGACTTATTGTTTCCCTGCACATTCAAGTTTTGTGTTTTCTTTGGGCATAGATCAGCTAATAGGCACTCAGGAAAAAAAAACAGATTAAAGATCTACAAACTCTCCCTTAAGACTAAGGAGCTCACTGATAGATTCTCAGTTAGCTAATTTTGCAGCCAGCAATAGACAGTGCAGCACAGATGCTACAGAAGACAACATTTTTAATGAAACTCAATTACAGAAATCGATTTTAGCCCCAAATACTTGCATTAAAGTAAAAAAAATGGCCCCAAAGCTGGACAACCGCTTTAACTCCTTACCAACATCTGCCGTACATGTATGGTATAAGTCAGTAGCGGGTGTATGGAGCAGGGTCAGCTCGCCGCGTACATGGCAGATAATGGCTGTGACAAACAACCAGGACCTGCCTCTAACAGCTGCGAGTGGAGTGAAGATCTGCCCACCACTGTTAACCTGTTCAGTGCTGCTGTCAATCTCTAACAGCAGCATTAACAGTGCGCCAGCATTGGGACGCGTCGTTCCATACGCCCACCGGCGCTCCTGTGACGCGATCATAGGGCGCCGATGGACTGCTATGACATCCGGGGGTCTGCTGAAGCCTCCGTGCCTGTCATCATAAAGCTTCATTTGGGCTGTAAAGAAGACCGTGGTTTTGCTATATGGAGCATTACTGTGGTATCGCTGTATATAGCACAAGCAATCAGATGATGTATACAAATACAGTGAAAAAAAGTATATATATATTTATTAAAACCCCACACGTTCAACTCACCTCCCACTAAAAATAAAGATAATAAAAATATACACATTTTGTGGTATGGTCTCTTTCAGAGAAATACAATCTATCAAAATATAAAAAAAAAAAACGATCAGTGAACACAGAAAAAAATTCAAAAAGACAAAATTGCATTTTTTCGTTCGCCTCAATACTGCAGAAAATCCTGTAAGAAGCGATGACCATGACATATGTGTCCCAAAATGTTATCAATAAAGTCCTCTTGCCCTTCAAAAAATAAGCCCCCACACAGCTCCATCAACCCGGAAACTGAAAATGTTTCGGGTCTCAGAAAAAATGGTGACAGCATCAAAAAAAAGTTTTTTTCTTTTGCCAAAACTATTGGAGAAGTTTGGTCTTGCTGTAATCACACTGAGGAGTAGGATCCTATTACCAGGTCATTTTTACCACACAATGTGCGCCGTTAAAACCGTTCCCAGAAAAACAATGTCAGGCTTTTTTTTCCGCACTTTTACTGCACTTGGAATGTTTTTCCCGTTTTCTAGGACTATGTGGTAAATGAATGGTGTCATTTATAAGGACAGCTCATCCTACAAAATAACAAGACCTCACACTATGTGGACAGATATCAAAAAGTTAGAAAAGTTGGAAAAAGCGGAGGAAAAAACAGAAAAAAAACATAAATTGGTTATGTCGGGAAGGGGTAAAGCTGAAGAAACGCATGTAAGAGCAGAATATGGAGGAAGGTCAGATATCACAGACTGGTGGATACTACCTGCTCCATCGCTGGCAGAATACTCCACCCCCATGGTGTCCGCTGATATCTTCTCTTGTAGCAACGTCTCCAAACTCTATAAGACATCGGGAACAGTCAGCAGAGGGTTTGATGATTGGCTCATATTGGCGATATACTCAGGGGCATTACTGGGGCCAGGGAAGATTGGGAATGAATAGCGTATTGACTGTTAGAGATGTGATCTCTTCCATTAAAGGGGATGTCTAGTTGGAACAAGTTATCACTGATCTCTGGATAGGTGATGACCTGTCCCAGTGGGAGCACCCCTTTATTATGTGGTATATATGGAGGATGTGATATCATGCAGAGTTCTAGCAGTATTACACTTCGGTCCGTTCTGCGTGCATCTGGGCCATTCCCTATGGAGGAGCGGAGCTGGGGGTAAATATCAGGATCTCGTCGCTGGATCCATCCAGATGGGAGATGTAACGAGTGCGGCGCCCCCCACTGGTGTCTCAGCGTATTATGTGTTGGGGAATAATAACTTATTGTCTGGTAAATGTGCTGATTCCTGTCAGTTGTGGTCGCTGAGTGCGTGTGATGGGATGTGGCTCCGTCCGTTATATTATATCACGTCTTATACCTATAATCTCTCGCTGATCGCAGGTGTCTGTCTTCACACTCAGATGAGAAGGAACAAACTGACGATATAGGACTTTTTTTTTTTTTTCCAAATTCAAACCGAGCAATCCTATTGGCTGAGTATGAATGCAGTTACCATGGTGACAGAAGTAGCAGCAGATTTAAAGGGACAAAACACTAATATTGTACTAAAGTGTATTTTATTATATATTTCACATAACTGACTGGGTATGTAGCACCCTGAGGATTCGGCTGCTACAGGGGTATTGCACCTCAACCCAGAGGTGTGATATTCCACTCCCGGGTAAGGAAGGAGTGTGGAACTGAGCTCAGATAGACTGCATGCACTACATACATCCCATTCCAGAGGAGCAGGCCGACGGTACTCCCACTTAGAAATGTGCAGGTACAACCGAGCCTGTTCCTGGCTGGAGTGGGAGGGGGGTGGTACATCCCATGTAGTGTAGGGGCAGATAGGGGGAGCAGCCTGGGTAAAGATAGGAGCTCATTGGGTGCTGGTCACCTGAGCTCACACATAGAGGGTGTATATAAGGTGGGCACCAACTAAGATCAGGGTCAGATGCAGAGAACAAGTCAGTTGGAGACAGCAAGACAGCTGCAGAGGAGCAGACAGCAAGCAGAGAGGAAGTCAGCCTGCAGCAAGAGAGAGACCCTGAGTGAGAGAGGAGCAAAGAAGGAGTACCCAGAGGGGAAAACAGAGAGGACCCAAGAACCCAAATTAAAGCACTGGGTGAGGAGTCGGCACAGGGTACCGGAACCCAAGCTGGTGGGGGCAGAAAACACACCCTAGCCAGAGACCGGAGACCGTGGGCAGCGTTTGTCACGGTCACCCATTACATCCACCCCGAAGGCACACCACATGAAGGGTCAGGGAACCCAAGGCCAAGGGTGTCCCAACAGAAGGCCCGAGGGAGCTGGACCTGGGTGGATCAATAGTGGGGACGGCCAGAGAAAGGACAGAAGGAGAGCTCAGGGCCACGCTCCGGACTTGTTTGGGGGTTGGCTGGATCCAGGACCTGGTGGACGCAGCACGGCTCGGGTGGTCACTCGGAGCTGGAGTGACCAGTACAACATCTGCAGTAAGTAAACACCCTTGACTGCACAACCCGACTCTGTCTTCATTGCCGTCTGCACTGCACCACCACAACCCCCATCCTCTGCACCTGTCCTCCCTGAGGCTATACCCCTCCCGTTGGGGGTTATCCCACCAAGCTGCGCACCCACCATCAGCCTCAGCGGACCCTGCTGCAGCGGCGGCCACAGTGACCGCATCACAACGGGTGGCGTAGTCGACACAAAAGAACTCTTAATAACATCTGTAGGACTGCCACATAACACTGAGCTTGACGCCCTGGGCACGGGGCCGGGTCACAGCCGCTCGGAGACTACAACCCCCCATCTGATCCGGTGCCGGGTATTCCCCTCAAAAAGGAATATGTCCCAGGGGGCGCGTCAGGTACACCTTGGTGTGGGTGGGATGGCTTTTTTTAAATCAAAAACCATGTTTACTAAGTATCCTATATTATATATATTCACTATTGCTTTTTACTTACTTATAGCAGGGTATATGCTCATATTGTTTCTATCCTAAGTTTGTCTATTTTCTAATAGAGACATGACCAGTCCTCTTTAGAATTTTATAGTGACCCCATTGAGGTCATGGACTGATATTGGGGATTGCAGAGTTGGGGCAAGGTGACAGGTGACAGTAAGTGACATCAAATGAAGGCTATGGTGCATACACAGTAAATCAGTCGTGTTATTCCACAGAAATGCTGTTCTATAAGGCTGTGTGCCCACGTAGCGTTTTTCAAGCGTTTATGCTGCGGAATTTCCGCAGCGGAAACGCTTGTAAAACGCTAGGTAATCCGCACCCCATGGTCCCCAAGGGGATTCCGCATGTTCTATGCACATGCTGCGGATTTTTCCGCAGCGTTTATGCTGCGTACAAAAATCCGCAGCATGTCATTTAATTTTGCGGAAGCGCAGCGGAACTCCCGCCATTGACTTGCATTGAGACGCACAGAAACCGCGACTGTACATTTTTACAAGCGGCTTCTATGCGTCTCTATGTGCGGATGGTACCCAGTTCTGGAGGAGAGGAGACTCTGATCCAGACCTGGGTACCATTGTACCTGTAAAAAAAAGAATAAAATAACAAATAAAGTTTATATTCACCTGTCCGGCGTCTTCTCTCTGAATGCCAGCAGCGCTGAAGGACCTTCGGTGACGTCACAGTCATGTGACCGCAGGCCCTTCACCGCTCTGTCTCGCGATATGCCGGCAGCCGGGAACCAGCCAGGAAGCAGCGCTGCAGCCACGCCGGGGCCTCGGGGGTGAGTATAGCTTTATTTGTTTTAATTTTTACGGTTCACACTGTATAAATCCATGCTGTTTCCATGGATTTATACAGTGTGACCTAGTTGTCAAGCACTTTCCAAGTGATGCTAATCGCCTGGAAAGTGCTTGTCAATCTGCATGCGGAAATGCATGTGAATCCGCATGTGGATCCGCATGTATTCTGCAGGAAAAACGCATGCACAATCTGCATGCGTTTTTTTCTGCCAGGGAGATGCAGAAATGCTGCAGAAATTTTCTGCTTCATTTCTGCATCGTGGGCACATAGCCTAAAACACAAAATATCTTCATATGGTGAGGAGTTGTGTTGTGTTTTCATCATTTACATTCTAGCGTGGTGATCACATAAAATGTAAAATTCCTATTAAATAATTACTGAATGACAGTAGCCTGTATCCCTGGAGGACAAGTCATTTACCGCTTCACCAGGTTTGATGTACTAATGCATTTAGATGTTTCAGTATTTGTATATATGTATATATATATTTTTTCCCCTCTTAAGGGTATTCAAGCGCAGACAGTGACCAACTTATTCCTCGCCTTTGAAGCACAGCTTTCAATTATTCCTGTCGTAAACAAGGTAAAAAGCTTAGAGCCGAACACTATCAGACTCCTTCAGTCCCACAGCAGGTAAATCTGTGAACATCGCCGGCTCTCCTGCTGTTCCTAGCACCGATCCCTCTATGAGCGGCTGTGCAGTAATGAAGGCAGGATTCACCCCAAACTTGCTCGTCGTTTTTTTCGATTTCCAGTTCTGGTAATTAGTTATACACATGTGTATATCCAGTGGTCAACTCAAAACCTGTGTATGGAAAATGAATTGTTTGCTGTATGCATCGCATTTGTAGCATGCACACTGTTCATTTCATTATGGAGCGGAGTAGGAGGAGACTTTCATTACTGTTCCCTTTACTTCCTCCCTGCTGATAGGAAATGCCATGCTGTTTGCTTGTGTCCTGTGATTACAGCAGCCTGCAACAGTTTTCAAGCGTGCACTTCCCGGCTCAGGCATCAAGCAGTAAATGATAAAATTAAAACGCTGCTATCCCTTTGTTAGTCACTTTTTTATCTTCTTCCCCTTCTACGAATGCTGTAGTCCGTTATTCTAGAACTGCTCTGAAAATGGTTCTCTCTGGAGTGTTGGGATTTGGGTTTAGGGTGGGTTAGGGAATTGAAGTTCAGATACTTTGTTCATGTTTTATACTATGGAATTACTATGTCATGTATGTTATTTGAAAGATGGAAAATTTGTATTTGGAGTTTTTCAATAAAGATTATTTGATTAAAAAAAAATCATGAAATTAAAATTCCTCCCGTTCTTGAGAAAGAATAGGATTTTTACTAAGAGGTAAATTGCACGTTCCTTGTTTTACAGGCACTTTACATTTTTGCTAGTTTTGTGCGATTACACAATCCCTTTCAAAGGCCAGTGCCAGTTGTACATCTCTCCCTAAACTCTTGTTCAGCACTATATTTTATGCCAGTTTTATTATATGGTTTCTAGATTTTGTCCAGCTTTGATAAATAATTAGTATTTATACTTTTGCTTTTAGGCTGCGTGCCCACGTTGCGGATTACAAGCGTTTTTGATGCGGAATTTCCGCAGCGGAAATGCTTGTAAAACGCATGGTAATCCGCACCCCATGGTCCCCAAGGGGATTCCGCAAGTTCTATGCACATGCTGCGGATTTTTCTGCAGCTTTTATGCTGCGTTCAAAAATCCGCAGCATGTCAATTAATTTTGCGTTTCCGCAAGCGGAATTGCCTTGTGCAATGCATTAAAAACGCAAGGCAATTCCGCATGTGGAAAACGCGAGATAAACGCATGAAAAACGCGCGATAAACGCGTGCGGAATTCCGCATGCGTTTTTCCGGGAGAGGACTTGCAGAAATGAAGCAGAAATTTTCTGCTTCATTTCTGCAACGTGGGCACATAGCCTGAGGCTGAGTTCACATGATGCGTTTTTCATGCGTTTCCGCGGCGTTTTTGCAGTTGCGTAAACGCCGCGGAAACGCATGAAAAACGCATGGTAGAAGGGCAGCAATGTTCCCCAATTGAAATCCGCATGTGCAGGTTTGCCTTGGTTAAAACTGCACAATCCTTTACTGGACTGGTCTACTAATGAGATTAAGGGTATGTGCACACGATGCAGAAATGCTCAGGATTTTTTCCTGAGCGTTTCTGCATCTCTCTGGCAGGAAAAAACGCATGCGGATTGTACATGCGGTTTCCTGCCAGGGACATGCGGAAATGAAGCGGTCTTCACTTTCATTTCCGCATGCGGGTTGACAAGCGCTTCCCAAGCGATTTTAGCATCACTTGGAAAGTGCTTGTCAACTTCACACTATATAAATCCATGCAACCGGCATGGATTTATATAGTGTGTGAATGTCAAAAAATAAAAAATAAATCTATACTTTACCCTCTGATGGCCCCCGGTGTCCTGCTTCATCGGTCCCGGCTGCCGGCAGTGAAGACTTTAGGACCTTCCGACGTCAGCGTCACGTGACCCGTCACATGACTCTGACGTCAGCGAAGGTCCTTCATTCAACCGCGAAGTGCCCGGGAAGCCGGCAGGACGCAGCGCGGGCCGTCAGAAGGTGAGAATATATATATTTTTTATTTTATTCTTTTTTTTTTAATGGTACCTGGGTCTGGATGAGAGTCCTCTCATCCACACCCGGGTACCATCCGCACATTAGACCGCATGAAAAGCGCATCAACATATACAGTGATGCGGATTCCATGCGGTCTAATGCAAGTCAATGGCGGCAAAAGAGCAGCGTTTCCGCAAAATTAATTGACATGCTGCGGATTTTTGACAGCAGCGTTTACGCTGCGGAAAAATCCGCATCATGGGCACAGCACATGCGGATTTCAATTGGGGAACATTGCTGCCCTTCTACCATGCGTTTTTCATGCGTTTCCGCGGCGTTTACGCAACTGCAAAAACGCCACGGAAACGCATGAAAAACGCATCGTGTGAACTCAGCCTAAGTCTTGGAGTCCTAAGTGCTATGATAAATGTTGTAATGGTCGCATTGCGGCTGTGGAAAAAGGGAAATTACCTGTACCTATTCAGGATTTTTGGAAGGTTTTTTCAGAGGAGGAGTCGCAAGTTTTACCTCCTCATAGGGACTATGATTGCACCATTGAGTTTGTTTCTGGAGCTACTCTTCCCAAGAGTCGCTTATTAAATCTGACTATCCCTGAAAGAAAGGCCTTGGAGGAATACATACAGACGAGCTTGGCTGCTGGTCACATTAGACCTTCTAAGTCGCCTGTGGCCGTTGGATTTTTCTTTGTTAAAAAAAAAGACGGTGGTTTACGTCCATGTCTGGACTTTCGTGAAATTAATAAGATTACCGTACGCAATTCCTACCCATTGCCGTTAATTCCAGACTTGTTTAACCAGTTAGTGGGGACCAAGTGGTTCTATAAAATTGATCTCCGGGGGGCATACAATTTGTTACGAATGAAGGAGGGTGATGAATGGAAAACTGCTTTTAACACTCCGGTAGGTCATTTTGTGAATCTGGTGATGCCCTTCGGTCTTACCAATGCACCCGCGTTTTTTTCAGAACCTTATTAATGACATCCTGAGACCTTTGATTGGCAAGAATGTGGTTGTGTATTTGGATGACATTCTGATTTATTCACCAGATCTGGATTCCCATTGGCAGAGCGTACGTGAGGTGTTGCAGTTATTGAGTGATAATTCACTTTTTGCTAAGCTGGAGAAATGTGAGTTCGCTGTGCAGAGAATTAGTTTTTTGGGCTACATTATCTCCAGCGAGGGCTTTGAGATGGACCCGGTGAAAGTTCAGGCTGTGCAGGAATGGCCTAGGCCTATTGGTTTGAAATCGATACAGAGATTTTTGGGTTTCGCCAATTATTACTGGAAATTCATTAAGAATTTTTCTATAATTGTTAAGCCACTGACTGATCTCACCAGGAAAGGTGCGAATACGGTCCAGTGGACTACTGAGGCCATTGAAGCTTTTGTGTATCTCAAGGAGAGGTTCAGTTCTGCCCCTATCCTTATGCAGCCTGATGAGACCAAGCCTTTTTTGGTCGAGGTTGATGCTTCTTCGGTGGGGGTCGGTGCAGTTTTGTCTCAGGAGAACAAGGATGGAGTACATCCCTGTGATTTTTTTTCAAAAAAATTTTCAGAAACCGAACTTAATTACGATGTTGGTAATCGGGAATTGTTGGCTATTAAACTTGCGTTTGAACATTGGCATCATTTCTTGGAAAGTGCTAAATTTCCTGTTCAGGTTTTCACAGATCATAAGAATTTGATCTATCTGGATGCTGCCAAACGCTTGAATGCCCGTCAAGCTAGGTGGGCACTTTTTTTTTCTCGGTTTAATTTTTCTGTTACCTATATCCCTGGTACTAGGAATGTTAAAGCCGATGCTTTATCTCGCAGCTTTTCCCCCATGGTTGGTACCGAGGAGGAGGAGAGCATTTTACAGGAAGGAGTTGTGGTAGCAGCATTAGACTCTGTTTTGGAAGAAGGGATTCTGAAAGCCCAAGAGGATGCCCCATCTAACACTCCTCATGGGAGATTGTTTGTGCCTAGAACCTCTAGGAGAGATTTGTTTGTGGGGTATCATGAGTCTTGGTTGGCAGGTCATCCAGGAATTTCTGGGACTAAGAGACTTATCAGTCGCAGTTTTTGGTGGCCCGGGTGGCAGAAGGAAGTCATCAAGTGGGTGCGTCAGTGTACGGTGTGTGCTAGGTCAAAGGCTTCCCATACCCCTGCTGCGGGGTTGCTTTGACCTCTGGAGGTTCCTAGTGCGCCTTGGACGCATTTGGCAATGGATTTTATTACTGACCTTCCTATGTCCGAGGGTTTCACTGACATCTGGGTGGTCGTGGACCGTTTTAGCAAGATGTGTCATTTGGTTCCATTCATTAAGCTACCCTGCGCTAAGACTCTCGCTAAGGCGTTTGTTAAGGAAATTGTCAGGCACCATGGCGTTCCCACCGACATTGTTTCTGATAGGAGACCTCAGTTTGTGGCTCGCTTTTGGCGTGCTTTTTGTGACAGGTTGGGAGTCCATTTGTCATTTTCGTCTGGTTATCATCCTGAGTCTAATGGACAGACTGAAAGAAAGAACCAGGATGTGGAACAGTTTTTGCGTTGATTTGTGGCAGACAATCAAGAGGGGTGGTCTGAGTTTCTGCCACTCGCAGAATTTGCTCTTAACAACCATACATCCTCCTCTGCTGGGTGTTCTTTTTTTGTTGTACTGGGAGACATCCGTCTTTTGGTTCTTTCTCCAAATTGCGGTCGGCGGTGCCGGAGGAGGAGAATTTTTCCGGTGATTTGGAGAGAGTTTGGACTAATGTACGTTGTAACCTTCAAGAGGCTAACAAAAAGTCCAAGAAGTATTTTAACAGGAAATGTAAAGAGGTTTTGTTTACTGTGGGTGACATGGTTTGGTTGTCCTCAAAGAATCTGCGATTGAGGATTTCCTCTAAAAAATTGGGTCCGAAGTTTGTGGGGCCTTTTAAGGTGCTTCAGGTGGTAAACCAGTCTGCTGTTAGGTTGGAGGTTCCCTCCTCCTGGAAGATTAATCCTGTGTTTCATGTTTCCTTGTTGAAAAAGGCTGATGTATCGGATAGGGAGGCCACTGTCACAGTTCCTCCGGTGGTGGAAGACGGCGAATATGAAATTTCTCGTATCCTGAATTCCAGAGAGCATAGAGGGAGATTGCAGTATCTCGTCGCTTGGAAAGGTTTCGGTCCCGAGGAATAACTCCTGGGTTAAGGCGGATGATGTCTCTGCCCCTAGACTTGTCAGAGCTTTCCACAGGAGATTTCCAGATAGGCCTGGGCCTGGAGGATCCGGAGGATCCTCATAAAAGAGGGGGTACTGTTAGAACCCTCCTGTTTGTTTTTGTTTCTATCTTGTGTTTTGCGGTCACGTGACCATCTTCCTATTTATTCCAGCTCCGCCCTTCTGGCCTTGCTAGACTTCAGTGTTGTTTAGACTGTCTTTCTAGCCAGGTGCTTTTGTGCCTATCTATCTCTAGTTTGCTTGGTCCTCTGGACCTCTAGTACTTTTGTCAGTTTTTCTTTTGCTCTGCAACAACTTCTGTTAGGAGGTGTCCCATTTTTGTCCCAGTCCTTAGTTCTTTTAGGGACCCCTTCCTTTCTCTATAGGTCTCCGTTCAGACTAGCCGAGGACGAAGGCGGGCCTGTTCACAAGGAACAGGTTGCCTGCTACAACGTAGGGACTCAGCTTAGTCTTACTGTGGGGACAGCTCTCCCCTTCTTTCCCTAGTTTATGTTGCAGATCATAATAATCTTGGATCTACTCATACTTAACAGACAGAACCTTCAGTGTTTCTCACTCACACACCACCTCCTCATCTCGCATCCTATCTGTCAGTGTTCCCCAAGGTTAAGTCATAGGACCCCTGCTCTTCTCCATCTACACCTTCGGCCTGGGACAGCTCATAGAGTCCCACGGCTTTCAGTATCATCTCTATGCTAACGACACACAGATTTACCTCTCTGGACCTGATATCACCTCCTTACTAACCAGAACCCCAAAATGTCTGTTCGCTATCTCATCCTTCTTCTCTGCTAGATTTCTAAAACTTAACATGGATAAAACAGAATTCATCATCTTTCCCCCATTTCACTCAGCCTCCCCATCTGACCTATCCATCAAAATCAATGGCTGTCCACTTTCCCCAGTCCCACAAGCTCGCTGCATCAGAGTAACCCTGGACTCTAACCTCTCCTTCAAGCCACATATCAAAGCCCTTTCCTCCTCCTGCCGACTCCAACTCAAAAACATGGATCCGCATATTCCTCAACCATGAATCTGCAAAAACACTAGTGCACGCCCTCATCATCTCCCGCCTCGACTACTACAACCTCCTGCTCTGTGGCCTCCCCGCTAACACTCCCGTACCCCTCCAATCTATCCTAAACTCTGCTGCCCGACTAATCCACCTGCCTTCCGCCTACTCCCCGGCCTCTCCTCTCTGTCAAATGCTTCACTGACTCCCCATTGCCCAGTGACTCCAGTTCAAAACCCTAACCGTGGCATACCAAGCCATTCACTACCTGTCTCCTCCATACATCTGTGACCTAGTCTCCCGGTACACACCTACACGCAACCTACGATCCTCACAAGATCTCCTTCTCTACTCCCCTCTTATCGTTTCTTCTCACAATTGCATACAAGATTTCTCCCGTGCATCCCCTACTCTAGAACTCTCTACCCCAAAACATCAGACTCTCGCCTACCGTGGAAACCTTCTAAAGGAACCTGAAAACCCACCTCTTCCGAAAAGCCTACAACCTGCAGTAATCATTGCTCCACCACACCGCTGCATGACCAGCTCTACCCTCACCTACTGTATCCTCACCCATCCCTTGAAGATTGTGAGACATCGCAGGTAGGGTTCTCTCTCCTCCAGTACCAGTTTGCCATTGCGTTTTTGTTCAAGATTTTTGCAATTGTGTTTGCTATGTATACCCCCTTTTTCACATGTAAAGCACCATGGAATAAATGGAGCTAGAATAATAAATAATAATAATAAAGTGCCACACACAGTGTCCTGGTATCTCATCCATGCTCTTTCATTTTTTTATCTTTCATTTGCAGAGATATTAGCAATGAAAGTATTTGGCGCCTAATGAGTTAAAAAAAATTAAGTCCAAGTAGATGTTATCATAGTTTTCACTGGGGGTGCGAAATTCTTCTCCCTGCATGATGCTGACCAATTATAAGCAGACGACAACACTGAAAAGAAAGATGATCACATCCCCACCATAGCTTAGAGCAGATTTCTCAGTGTCTAAGATGTAAGGATACAGACCTGGTCTCCTGGGCTAACCTCCTGCATGATTAGAGCACACAACTGACTAATACCTTTCAGTTAAGGTCTCTGTGGGTGAAGGGGCAGCACAAGAGAGTTTAGTTGTGCAACATTACAAACCTTTCTAACAGCTTTCCTCCTCTTATTGCACTGTCACCTCTGTTGTTCTGCGCCTATCCCAAACTGCCTGTCCAGAAATGAGAGCACAGTGTCAGTATCACACTTAGATCCGTTGTGCTCAACTTGTACTCATTCTGCAGTGAGATTAGAGCAGACTGTCATTGCATTTCACCATAGAAGTAACCCAGAACACACTGCTCCTGTGTGAGGTGTAATAACAGCCTAATATCACTGCAGAAAGAATACAAGTTGCTTGAGCACAGAAGACATAAGTGTGATACTGGCACACTCCATAATCAGAAGAGTCAATAAAAGGGTTTGTAATGTGACACAGAGAAACTCAGCTGTGCGGCTCCTTCCTTGTCTAAGAGCTGTTACCTCTGCATTCTAATCATGCAGAAGGTTAGACCAGGAGATCAGGACTCTCCATCATTACACATCTTAGGCTAGGTTCCCACGATGAGCTTTTGGTGAGTTTTTGATGTTGCAGAATTTCTGCACCCATTAAGATAGGTTACTTGCATTATTTCTAAAATATGCAGCGTAAAAACTCACTAAAAACTCATAGTGAGAACGTAGCTTTATACCCTAAGAAACCCGCTTTGAGCTATGGTGGGGGCGTGTTCTTCTTTTCTTTGAGTGTTGCTGCTTGCTTATGATTGGTCAGCATCATACAGGAGAAATCTGCAGCATATTTAAGGATTTCTCACAAGCCTCATTCGGGTAAATGCAAAAAGGTAAATAAAATTACCAAAATTTCCACAACAAAAGTGTAGCTCTACCTACAGCGTATTCACACCCAGACTATAAGATTATGGCGGTCTCTGGGTGGGTGTTTTTTTACACAGTAGTCAGAACCTACAACATTGTGGTGCCGTGCATTACATGGGCTATACTAAGGGAGCGCCTGTCAGCATAGAGCGAATACGTCCATATACCGACCAGCAGAAAGTGTAAGAGAAGAACTATAGAAGGATGGACCATAGTGGAGCATTCCGGACTGGAGCAACATAAGGAGCCAGAAGGCTTCCCCCCGGTATTCCATGCTATGTGCTCCTTATAAAGTGACATCTCTCCATAGACCCCTCTGTGAAGACCACCCCCTTATCCAGATGATACATTCTCACTTCCACCATATATAATGCAGACTGGCCATTTTATTTTTTTTCAGAATATCCCCAATTTTGGGTCGTCAGCTGTAAAAGAAGAAATGCTTTACACCAGTGCTGGGAACCTATGGCAGTGTGCAGAGGGGGCAGCAGAGCCCTCCTGGGGGGCACCATGGCCGCAGCACTAGCGCTACTGGATCGGGCCGGCGGGGAGAACTCTGAGCCGCCGAGTGCCGGCACCAGCTCCGCTACTGCAGCTAGATGTGCGATCTCTCTCGGACGGAAACACATCGAGCTGAAGTGTATTGCTGCGCACGAACTAGCCAGGCCCGAGCGCGGCAATACACGCTACCGGCCAATCAGAGGCCAGCATGACGTCGGCCGGTCAATCAGAGGCCAGCATGAATTCGGCCGGACAATCAGAGGCTAGTGGCTTCCAGACAATCAGAAGCGGCTGCCGGCCAATCAGAGGCCAGCATGACGTCGACCGGTCAATCAGAGGCCAGCGTCTGCCGGCCAATCAGAGGCCAGCATGACGTCAGCCGGCCAATCAGAGGCCAGCGGCTTCCTTCCAATCAGAGGCCAGCATGAATTCGGCCGGCCAATCAGAGACCTGCGGCTTCTGGCCAATCAGAGACCAGCATGACGTTGGCCGGCCAATCAGAGGCTAGCGACTTCCGGACAATCAGAAGCGGCTGCCGGCAAATCAGAGGCCAGCATGACGTCGGCTGGCCAATCAGAGGCCAGCAGCAGCTGGCCAATCAGAGGCCAGCAGCAGCTGGCCTCTGATTGGCCGGCAGCGTGTACTGCAGCGCGCACGGACCTGGCTAGTACGTGCGCGGCAATACACTTCAGCTAGATGTGCCGACTACAGGAGAGGACGCTGCGCGGGAGAAGAAGGAAGGTGAGGAGGAGGGTTTATTATGTTTTTTTTTTTTTTTTAATATGCACAATGGCTGGGGGGGGGGGGAGAGGGAGCATATATACCAGGATTGAGGGGAGGGCCAGCATATATACCAGGATTGAGGGGAGGGCCAGCATATATACGAGGATTGAGGGGAGGGCCAGCATATATACCAGGATTGAGGGGAGGGCCAGCATATATACCAGGATTGAGGGGAGGGCCAGCATATATACCAGGATTGAGTGGAGGGCCAGCATATATACCAGGATCGAGGGGAGGGCCAGCATATATACCAGGATCGAGGGGAGGGCCAGCATATATACCAGGATCGAGGGGAGGGCCAGCATATATACCAGGATCGAGGGGAGGGCCAGCATATATACCAGGATTGAGGGGAGGGCCAGCATATATACCAGGATTGAAGAGAGGGCCAGCATATATACCAGGATTGAAGGGAGGGCCAGCATATATACCAGGATTGAGGGGAGGGCCAGCATATATACCAGGATTGAGGGGAGGGCCAGCATATATACCAGGATTGAAGGGAGGGCCAGCATATATACCAGGATTGAGGGGAGGCCCACCATATATACCAGGATTGAGGGGAGGGCCAGCATATATACCAGGATTGAGGGGGGGCAGCATATATACCAGGATTGAGGGGAGAGGGCCAGCATATATACCAGGATTGAAGAGAGGGCCAGCATATAATACCAGGATTGAAGGGAGGGCCAGCATATATACCAGGATTGAGGGGAGGGCAGCATATATACCAGGATTGAGGGGAGGGCCAGCATATATACCAGGATTGAGGGGGGGCAGCATATATACCAGGATTCAGGGGAGGGCCAGCATATATACCAGGATTGAAGGGAGGGCCAGCATATATACCAGGATTGAGGGGAGGGCCAGCATATATACCAGGATTGACGGGGGGGCAGCATATATACCAGGATTGAGGGGAGGGCCAGCACATATACCAGGATTGAGGGGAGGGCCAGCATATATACCAGGATTGAGGGGAGGGCCAGCATATATACCAGGATGTGGGTGAGCACATTCTTTATTTCTGCAGTCTCTTACCCCTGCTCCTGTCTGTGGCTGCTCTATGCTGCCCTCGCCTGCTCTTTGTATCAGTTGTTTGTATCAGTAAAACCTCAATATTTAGGATAAATTGCCGTGTTGGCACTTGGCGATAAATAAGTGGGTTTTGGATTGCAGTTTGGGCACTCGGTCTCTAAAAGATTCGCCATCACTGTTTTAAACCAATCAATGTGCAAATATCAACATTTTGAGAAAATACAATACATTTGATCAGATGTCAAAAAATATTCCAGAAAAAAAAATTGTGATCAGAAATCATAAAGAAAAATTAACTCTTTAATACCATTTTTTACCAAAAATACATTGTAAAAAAAAAAGAAGTGTAATTTTCTACAGTACAATATTTATTTCTATTTTTCTCAAATGAATTGTCATTTTAGGCCCCCCAAAAATTGAAAATCAATGTAAAAAGTGTATTTTAATACCCTGATTTTTTTTATTGTAATTGTTCAGTTGTATTGCCAGTTTTACAGCACGACCCGTAGCGATTTACGATCCCACAGGCCGATGAGCTACAATCTTCCTGAGAAAGGATTCATCAATGTATCAGATGCTTTCTTGCATGTTTCTACATGGAGCAATACACATATGTTCCATGTCCCTTCCTCTAAGAAACCTTCAATGAACCCTGATAGGATCTACAGAGAATAGACAAGACGTCCTTTACAGTGTTACACACTTACTCCATACTCAGTCTAATTTCATCATTCATTTTACTTTCTGCTTATAAATGCTTTCATTAAAATAATGAATATCTGCATTGAGGACAGTAGAAGAACTAGTTTGTGTTTGTTCATCAAGATGCATTATCTTGGTCTCGTCTTGGCACTGTTAACTGTTGGTAGGTAGGCAGAGTACTGGAGAGGTTGCTCCCGTCGTTCAGAGAGTTGCTCCGGTGCGGTGTTCTGTTGGTAGACTGACCGCTTTGTTGGTTTGCTATCAGGTGGTGAATCATATCGGTTATGAGATTGAGTTTATGATCCATTTGAGTTACCTACAAATATATAAAAAAAAATTCAAACAAAGAGAATAGCATAGATACAGACCACACTCCATACACATTTCACACTACCCATGAGCGCTGCCTGATATTGTAGCTTATCCCTAACCAAATCAATGGGGCACTGAGTTGCAATACCAGACACACCCCATGGACAAGAGAGGCACAGTTTTGGGGAGAAATAAAGTAGATAGATCCTTTAATGCAATATTGGTTAGCCATTTAGACATTGTTGTTTTAATTGAAAACTATAGTTGGTGCGATTCTTTTCGCAGCACTGGGTCCATCAGCCACGTCAGTAATCTTTGGATGCTGGACAGGAGCCTCAAGACCTGCCTTCTACCTTCCAAGATTCCCTGCTTCTCTTCTGATTAGCTGCATCTTTATGGTTACAGCATGATGCATATGTGACATTGCATCAGGCCGGCTAATCAGTAGAACAGCAGTGGATGCCGGGATGTAGGAGGTGGTTTTCAGGGCTCCGATGCAGCGGTCACAGATTATGGATGTGGCTGATGCACTGGGTCCTGCGAATTGACTCGCACCAACTCTATTGGAAACCTTTGTCAGATTGAACTACTTAATGAACTCAGAAAGAGCTTTCTGTCCACATCCATGAAAGTAGTAGCCAACACTTAAAGGGGTTTTCTACTACTCGGACATCTCCTTCTCCATATATATATTTTTGCCCTCAGTAAAATAATAACACCTATACTCCCTTCCAGTGTTCCAGCCGTGTCGGCATTGGCTCTCCTTGGGATCACGTGACATTGTTATGTCAAGTGATCCCTGCTGCCAATCAGCGCTGGCTTCACTCTTCCTGCCTCCAGTTATAGCACATACCTGTACATCCGGAGGAAGTAAGAGCAGCAACATCTCTCACTTCCTCTGGATGTATGCAAGTTGGCCAAAGGCGGGGAGAGTAAAGTCAGCACTGATTGCCCCTAGGAATCATGAGACATAATGTCATGCTGTCACGCAAGGTGTGGGAAAGACTAAGTGCAACACAAAGGGAAAACGGAAAGGGAACCCAGACTAGGGAAAGTGGGGAGTGGAGAACTCCTAGGCTGATCTAGTGTCACCCTGTCTCCACTAATGTCCCTTTATTGGTTCTTCACCAATCGCCGCACGCATACCTCAGCCTGTCTATCCCTGGCATTAGGCTCAGGCTAGGGAACAGAAAGGATGAGCACTAGTTGATCCCCACTGAACACTAAAGACAACAAGGGGGGACAAACAAGGGAAAATCGCTTAGCTTTACTCGACTCCAGACAAAAGCGCACACGTTCTCTAGCACCAGAGAGATAGAAGTACTGCTCTTGCTCAAGCCTTCACAAGGGGCAATGAATATCGCTGGCACCTCCCTCTGGCTCACAACAGGTATTTATACATCCAGGCCAGGGTGTTAATTAGCCCGAGGAAGCTAACCCCTGGGTCCTAGAGATACATATTCTAAGAAGTTGTCTGTAAGGCCAAATGAAGAGATCTCCTGCAACCAACTGCAGGATGACTGTCTGTCACTTCTGACACACCCATGACACACGCAATCCCCAGGAGAGCCAGTGCAGACACCGCTGGAATAGTGCTGGCACTGGAGGTGAGTATAGGTGTTATTATTTTACTGGGGGACACACATATGGATTGAAAAGGAGTTGTCTGAGTAATGGAAAACCCCTTTAAGCCTCCATACACAATAGACTAAGCTAATAGTCTAAGGGGACATCCAGACTCTTCCCTGACAGATGAGGTCAGAGGAGGTAAAATTCAAACTGCCTGACCCTTAATGCCCGACCCTTTTGTTATTCAGGTGATAAGCTGCTGCCAGAGCCGTTTGGCAGTGATTTTCACAGTTCTCCACTTTGAAAACACATGAACATTTAACCAAGCCAAAACTTCTCGTGTATGAGAGTTGGGAGAGGTAGTGGACGGCCGAACCAGCAATCAACGTTCAGTTATTGTGTGTGGCCACCTTAACTTGTGTGTGCAAGTCACAGATGACCACAGGTATTTAGACTCTCTGCAGTGTATGAGCAGCGCTGTAGAATTGGTGTCTGGATGCACCATTATGTATTTTACACTTTTTCAGAGAGTGAGGAATATTCTGTATGTAGTATGTGGTAATTGTCTGTATATCCTGTACTCCATGTGTGTATGTGTAAGTAGTAGCTGTGCATAATATAAATATATATGGTTTTATCTTATTTTCTTACCTTGTCCTCGACACGGTTCAATCTTGACCCAATTGTATTAGAGCCTCGATCTTTCACTTTATCTGGAAATAAATAAAAGTAAAAAAAAGTCATTTTTAAATTTACTATTAGAAATTAGCATTTTTTTGGGTCTACTGGCATTCAACCAAATTTGTGAAACTGTTTATGATTTACAGTTCAGAGAATATAACATGAGAAACGATTTACCTATTTTTCCACAAAGCGATGAAATATGGCATCCTTATTCTGGACAACCTCTTAAAAAAAGGCTTTCCCATTGTTACAAATGACGGCATGTTGCTTGGATTTGCCATCATATGGTGTCAGATTATTACCATTACTATTGTTAATTTCTCTAAAACATAGCATTTATTCCATTTCATAGTGGTAGGAAGTGGAATCTATCCAGAAAGAAACAGCGAGGGCTTCCCCAATGACTGGTCCAGTCTGTAAGAAAGGGAAAAAAAACACTGGTGTAATCAAAAAGTATTTTTATTGAAGAGAAATTCCACCTAAAACTTGCAAACTGTCTCTTCCAGTGCAACCTATTAGAAGTAGCAATCCTAAAAGTCAATATCAACCTTTTAACAAGCCTTGCCACATGATTTAGGATAAATGGCAAACTAGAATCTCAATTTGCAGCCATGGTGTTTCGGGGTGTTGCCCCTCAGCAGTGCAAAGCATGAGATCTGATTTAGCTGTGTGAGAGACTTCAGAAGGAAAAACTTTACCCCTTAGATCCCAGTGAGGAGAGTGAAATGCCAGAGTAAGGAGGCTTATAAACCATGCAATGGCTCCCCGGGGAGCTTACAAGCCTCCTTACACTGGCATTTTTTAGACAAATTATCTTACTTTTCCTCTAAGGATTCAATTTTCTTCCTTTTTTCTATTACTTTATCACTGTTGATGACTCCCACTGATTTGCTATAGCAATGAGATGTGCACATATATACATATATACAGTTGAAACCAGAAGTTTACATACACTATATAAAAAGACACATATGCATGTTTTTCTCAATATCTGACATGAAATAAGTATAAACCTTTCCCGTTTTAGGTCAATTAGGATTACCATCATTTTTAATATTTGCCAAATGCCAGAATAATGAGAGAGAGATAATGTTTTAAGGCATTTTTATTACTTACTGCAAAGTCAAAAGTTTACATACACTAAGATTACTATGTATTTAAACAATTCTCGACTGCCCATATGATGATGCCATGTGTTTGGAAGCTTCTAATAGTTTTTTGGGCAACATCTGAGTTAATTAGAGACACACCTGTGGATGTATTTTAATGCACACCTGAAACACACTGCTTCTATGTGTAGCATCATGGGAAAGTGTAAAGAAATCAGCCAAGATATCAGGAAGAGAATTGTAGACTTGCACAAGTCTGGCTTATCCTTAGGTACAATTTCAAGATATCTGAAGGTGCCTCGTTCATCTGTACAAACAATTATATGCAAGTACAAACAAGATTGGAATGTCCAGCCATCATACCACTCAGGAAAGAGACGGGTTCTGTGTCCCAGAGATGAACGTGCTTTGGTCCGACATGTGCATATCAACCCCAGGACAAAAGCAAAAGACCTTGTGAAGAGGATGGCAGAAGCTAGTAAGATTGGCAGAGTGACAATTCACAGTGAAACGAGTACTGTATCAACATGGGCTGAAAGACCACTCTGCCAGGAAGAAGCCATTAATCCAAAAGAAACATAAAAAAGCCAGATTAATGTTTGCAAATGCACACAGGAACAAAGACCTTAATTTTTGGAGACATGTCCTGTGGTCTGATGAAACTAGAATTGAACTTTTTGTGCATAATGACCATCGTTAAGTTTAGAGGAAAAAGGGAGAAGCTTAGAAGCCTAAGAACACCATCCCAACTGTGAAACACGGGGGCAGCAGCATCATGTTGTGGGGTTGCTTTGCTGCAAGAGGGACTTGGTGCACATCACAAAATAGATGGCTTCATGAGAAAAGAAGATTATGTGGCAATACTGAAGCAACATCTCAAGATATCAGCCAGGAAGTTAAAGCTTGAGCAGAAATAGGTCCTCCAAATGGACAATGACCCGAAGCATACTGCCAAAATGGTAACAAAGTGGCTTAACCCCTTCATGACCAAACCAATTTTTTTTAAATCTGACCAGTGTCACTTTATATAGTAATAACTCTGGAATGCTTCAACATATCCCATAGCTTTCGAGACTGTTTTTTGTGATGCATGATACTTTATAATAATGGTAAATTTAGGCTGATATGGTTTGCGTTTATTTATAAAAATATCAGAAACTTGGCAAAAATGTTTTAAAAATTGCACTTTTCAAACTTTGATTGATTATGCCTTTAATCCCAATAGTCATACCACACAAAAACAGTAATAAATAACATTTCCCTCATGTCTGCTTTACATCAGCACCATTTGTAAAATGTTGTTTTATTTTGTTAGCATTTTAGAAGATTTAAAAATGTAGCAGTTATTTTTCATTTTTTTCAAGGAAATTTACAAAACTTATTTTTATAGGGACCTGTTCAGTTTTGAAGTGACTTTGAGGCTGCGTGCCCACTGTGCGTTTTTCAAGCGTTTTTGCTGCGGAATTTTCGAAGCGAAAACGCTTAAACGCTTGGTAATGCGTGCCCCATGGTCCTCACTGATAACCCGCATGTGCTGTGTGTTGGTATATGCAACAGTTGTGGACTTCTTTGTTTGTGTGAAGGAGGACTTTATGCTGATCTGACAGTAGATGGCGATGTTGTGTAAAGTTTCCTTGTTTACTGTATTGTGAAAGAAAAAAAGTCTCTCTTGTATTTTCTATTTTGTTCTTACTTCCTGATGCAGTACTGTGTGACTGTGCGTTTTTTCCTTTACCTCATGTTCTGAGAAGTAAAAGCTTGTTATCCCATGTAATCTGCTTTGTGAAGTTTTATACTGCAACTGTGGGTATCCAGAAGCTGTGCAACACTGTGCACATGCTGCGGAAATTTACGCTGCGGATTATCATTGCGGAAAAATCTGAAGCATACCCATTAATTTTGGATAAATTTTGGACTGAAGGCATCAAAACTATGAATTAACACATGTGGAATTATATACTTAACAAAAAAGTGTGAAACAACTGAAAATATGTCTTATATTCTAGGTTCTTCAAAGTAGCCACCTTTTGCTTTGATGACTGCTTTGCACACTCTTGGCATTCTCTTGATGAGCTTTAAGAAGTAGTCACCGGAAATGGTTTTCACTTCACAGGTGTGCCCTGTCAGGTTTAATAAGTGGGATTTCTTGCCTTATAAATTAGGTTGGGAGCATCAGTTGTGCAGAAGTCAGGTGGATACACAGCTGAGAGTCCTACTGAATAGACTGTTAGAATTTGTATTATGGCAAGAAAAAAGCAGCAAATTAAAGAAAAATGAGTGGCCATCATTACTTTAAGAAATAAATGTCAGTGAGTCCGAACAAATTGGGCAAACTTTGAAAGTGTCCCCAAGTGAAGTTGCAAAAACCATCAAGCGCTACAAAGAAACTGTCTCACATGAGGACCGCCCCAAGAAAGGAAGACCAAGAGTCACCTCTGCTTCTGAGGATAAGTTTATCCGAGTCACCAGCCTCAGAAATCGCAGGTTAATAGCAGCTCAGATTAGAGACTAGGTCAATGCCACACAGAGTTCTAGCAGAAAGAGAGAAGGACATTGAGTTTAGCGATAAAAAATTCAATTTCTTAAAAACTTGCATACATAATTTAACATACAGTTTAAGATGTAAAGATGGGTACCCAGTGAGGGCTGAAGTGCCCAGGCGCACAGCACATACACAGGTCGTAGAGATCAGCTGCATTTATTGGACAAAAATGGGGCAGTACTTATAGCAGGCACTTTGCAGAGAGAAAAAAAAGGGGAAGGGGGGGGGGGTTAAACATATATTGGTAGTCCATACAATATTACGTGCAGAGGTCCATGTAATAATCTCCCCAATGAATCATAAAGTGCAGGTGTCTTGCGCAAAGAAAAATAAATAATAATAGTAGTAATCCATTCAATGTTCCATGCAAAAGCTCTATGCAATAGATTACCCAGTAGATTGTATAATCACAGTCCCTGCAATAATGTGCCACTAATGACAGGTGAGATACCTATACATGGGAGCCCTCAGTAAAGAATGTATTAGGCATGCCATAAAAGCATGAATATAAGAGGAGCTTCCCCAAAAAGTAGAGAGAGAAACAGTCAGAAACAATGCATACCCATGTGTGTGCAGCCCGCACCAGGTCGTCAGCCTAGCCCCGAACCCACGCTCTCGCCGTATGGCTTCCTCAGAGTTCTAGCAGCAGACACATCTCTACAACAACTGTTAAGAGGAGACTTTGTGCAGCAGGCCTTCATGGTAAAATAGCTGCTAGGAAACCACTGCTAAGGACAGGCAACAAGCAGAAGAGACTTGTTTGGGCTAAAGAACACAAGGAATAGACATTAAACCAGTGGAGATCTGTGCTTTGGTCTGATGAGTCCAAATTTGAGATCTTTGGTTCCAACCACCGTGTCTTTGTGCGACGCAGAAAAGGTGAACGGATGGACTCTACATGCCTGGTTCCCACCGTGAAGCATGGAGGAGGAGGTGTGATGGTGTGGGGGTGCTTTGCTGGTGACACTGTTGGAGATTTATTCAAAATTGAAGGCATACTGAACCAGCATGACTACCACAGCATCTTGCAGCGGCATGCTATTCCATCCGGTTTGCGTTCAGTTGGACCATCATTTATTTTTGAACAAGACAATGACCCCAAACACACCTCCAGGCTGTGTAAGGGCTATTTGACCAAAATGAGAGTGATGGGGTGCTACGCCAGATGACCTGGCCTCCACAGTCACCAGACCTGAACCCAATCGAGATGGTTTGGGGTGAGCTGGACCGCAGAGTGAAGGCAAAAGGGCCAACAAGTTCTAAGCATCTCTTGGAACTCCTTCAAGATTGTTGGAAGACCATTTCCGGTGACTTCCTCTTGAAGCTCATCAAGAGAATGCCAAGAGTGTGCAAAGCAGTTATCAAAGCTAAAGGTGGCTACTTTCAAGAACCTAGAATATAAGACATATTTTCAGTTGTTTCCCAATTTTTTTGTGTTAAGTATATAATTCCACCTGTGTTAATTCATAGTCTTGATGCCTTCAGTGTGAATGTACAATTTTCATAGTCATGAAAATACAGAACAATCTTTAAATGAGAAGGTGTATCCAAACTTTTGGTCTGTACTGTGTAATATATATATTATTTAGAATCATTTATTTTTGTTTCAGACATGTAGTTCATACACATTCTAAAATATGTAGATCTATATTCTTTCTATTTGAACAAAGGAAATGCTTGATGCCTATAAGGAGTTTTCATAAGTGATCTCTTGAGCAGCTCAGAGCTGTGCAGTCTCCTTACTTCCTGATTTCTGGCAGGACGGGCTCTTCTCCCTGAGTGATAGCTCTGATGAGCAAGCACACAGCCACAGACAGTGAGAGCCTAGATGCTGGGTGCAGGAATTGTGATTCTACAGGATGGATAAGAGCATCTCGTCAAAAGCCTAAAGGGAGAAGGCAGGGAGCAGCTAACTGGTGTATAGAAATGAATGGGCTGGACAGAGATAACGGTATGTTAGGAGTTAACTTTTCTCCTGGAATGTGACTACTGCACACTCTCTACCAAGGTCTACTAGTGGCTGAACTCCATGGAAATGAGCTTTACACTATGTAAGATAAAAGCTCTCATTGCAGGAGAATGACAGCAGATAGAAAAAGCAAGTCAGTGGCAAACTTGCGTATTTTCATGCTGTTTAACTAATTAAAGCAACTTAGTAACTTGAGAATACCTGTTTATTGACAAAGGTGTTATGAGAATTAATGAGGTTGTCTGGTTTAGAAACCACTTGCACATACTTGGGGCACTATACAGGTTAATAGTGGGGATTCTCCGTTGTAAACCTGAACCCATTTTATGCAGACTAGAGAGCAGTTACATGGAGTCATTCCCACTTTGAAGGTCCCAGTACTTCATTCATTACATAGTCAGTTTATTGATTTCACTGGATACTGTGCAGTACCTCCTGTTTCCTTTGGTGGCAGTGCAGGAGAATTAAATGCTTGTTGCCAGATTTTTCAACAAATGGCTTATCGCTGAGATTGCCAGCAACAGATCATCCTTTAGTCGGCATATTGGGGCCCTTCTAACAAAAAGACATTAACTAATACAGACATTCCTTTTAAGTACAAAGCATATGCCAGTATACTATCTGCAAAGTAAAAAATAAATAAATTCTTAAGTGCTTAAAGGGAACGTGTCCTCTGTTGTTTAACCCCTATCTGCCCTACATGTATAGTGCATGTTGGGTGCGAGTGTGTGGAGTGGACTCTGCAACTCCACCCGCAATATACCTGCAGATTCCAGCTGTGTTATACTGCCGGTATTTGTCTGTAAAAGCCGCTATTAGAGCAGCTCTGGTTGCTGCTGTTAACCCCTTAGATGCGGCAGTAAATCCCTGACCGTGGTAGTTAAGGTGCGATGTCCCAGAGGTTCACCATTTTGGATGCCCATGGGATGTTGCCTTCCACCCCCCTTCACTAAGTGAAAGTGCTGCTTATGGATTTCAGTGGCAACCATGAGCCTGCTGACCGCCCCCATGGCTGCCATGTTGGTACATGAAAAAGTGGGATTGAAACATCGTATATAACCCAAAACATGTTATTAATGAAAACCTCAGCAATTAACAAGCCCTCATAAAGCTCTATCGACCGAATCGCTGAAATATTTTCACCATCAAAATAAAACTATACAAGTTTGATATCTGGTTTTTCAAGTTTGCTCGACATGAAGAATCATGTTCACAGGTCATTTTCACTGCACAATGAAACCTTAGAAACAAAACCCAAATACAATGAAAAACGCAATCCCATTTAACTTCACTTGGAATTTTTGTTCCAGTTTTCCAGTATATTGTAGGGTAAAAAAAACAGCCCTCATACAGCTATGTCACACGAAAGGGGAGAAAGAAGGAGAGGAACAAAGAAAAAGCCCAAAAACTAAAACTGTCCATGGTGAGAAAGGATTACATTAAATTTACTTTAAATGTCATTTTTTTAGAATTTCACTTTTTAACATCACAATCAAAAAAACCAATCCTGAAGTCTTACAATTTTCACACTGGCCACTAGTCCTAAGAATAGACTCATTGTGAAGGAAGGGTGAGGAGGTGAGCTGTGACTATCATTTCTTGTGAATGGTGGCTACTTTATCTGCTTTATATAGAGGTGTCATCTTTCATTGTCATTTTCAGTCATGATAATAAAACTGCTGAAAAATCTTCTGCATACAACAGGAAATATGAAACTAATTTTGGCCAGGGTGATAATTGCAGGATCTGTGGGTGTGTTTTTTTAGTTTAGATGGTTACTATAGTGAAAAAAAAGTAAAAAAAAATAATAAATTTCATGTAAAAAGGTAATTTAAACAATTGGTTATTTTTTGATAACACATTCTCTTTAACTGCTCTTCTCTAATAAGATGGCAATATTGCACCGCTGCAAAAATAGGAAGAAGTAGTTTGTCAATTTTAAAGCAGCTTCTTGGAAACTAATGACTTAGTCATTGATATAACATCCTGACAAAATGACTGTTCACTGTCTGTTTCTGAGAAATTAATTCAAAGCTCACAACCGATATGGCTGCACTTCCTATTATCACTTTTGGAAAGACAGACAGTGGATAATGATTATTTCTATTATATATGATCTACGGTATATTCTGATTTGCTGAAAGTGAGATAAGTGACAAGTCTATTGGAAGTAGCAATCCTAAAAGTCAATATCGACCCTTTAACGAGCCTTGTCACATGACTTGGGATAAAAGCCAAACCAGAATCTCAATTTGCAGCCACGGTGTTTCAGGGTATTGCTCCTCGTCAGTACAAAGCATGAGATCCGATTTGACTGTATGAGAGGCTTCTCACTGGGATCTAAAGGGTCATTTTTCTCCTTGTGGAGATTGACATGCCTGGCATGCCAGTGTATATATAGATACTCGGCACTCAAATATTCATAATGATAATGCAATTCTTTATTTCATAAAGAAATCCCAAAATTCAATGTAACGTTTCAGCCTTATGCAAAAGGCCTTTTTCAAACACTGAGACATAAATGAAACAGATAAAGAAATCAATATTACAAAATTAACACCACAATAGAATTTTTTATTTTAATTTTTTTATTATAAGAAAATAACATCCTGTTGTATTGTTGAAATCACTGAGATTTATTTAAATATAAAGACATTATTATATAATGTCAAATTAATGTGGGAATTCACTTACTTCATTCAAAATAAATTACAATATGACCAATTACATTTCAATATCTCATATACAGTTGAAACCAGAAGTTTCCATACACTATATAAAAAGACATACAGTATATGCATGTTTCTCTCAATATCTGACATGAAATCAGAATAAACCTTTCCTGTTTTAGGTCAATTAGGATTACCATCATTTGTAATATTTGCCAAATGCCAGAATAATGAGAGAGCGAGAATGCAGTAAGTAATAAAAATGCTTAAAACAAAGTCAAAGCTTTCCATCCATTTCATTAGTATTTGGTACCATTGTCCTTAAAGTGAATGACTTGGGTGAAACATTTGGGATTTCCTCCCACAAGCTTCTCACAATATAAGGCTATGTGCCCACGTTGCTTTCCGCATGTCCTCTCCCGGAAAAACGCATGCGGAATTCCACACGGGTTTATCCTGCGTTTATCGCGCGTTTTCCACATGTGGAATTGCCTTGCGTTTTTTATTGCATTGCAAAGGTAATTCCGCTTGCGGAAACGCAAAATTAATTGACATGCTGTGGATTATTGCGCGCATCAAAAACGCTGCGGAAAAATCCACAGCATGGGCATAGACCTTGCGGATTCCCCTTGGGGACCATGGGGGGCAGATTACCTAGCGTTTCACAAGCGTTTACCCTGAGGAAAGTCCGCAGCATATACGCTTGTAAAACGCTACGTGGGCACATACTCTTAGGTCGGAATTTGGGCCCATTTCTCCTGACACAACTGGTGTAACTGATCCAGGTTTGTAGGTCGTCTTGCTCGCAGCCTTTTCAGCTTTGCCCATACATTTTCAATAGGACTAAGATCAGGGCTTTGTGATGGCCGCTCCAAAACATTGACTTTGTTATCCTTAACCCCTTATTGACCAATAGACGTCTTTTTACTGATCTGCAATATAAGAGACTAGCGTTCCCCGACAGGTGACTATCCTGTAGCTGTCACCTGTACATTATAGCTGACAACTTGCTGCATCAGCCATGATCAGTGTTGGCACAGACCATGGACGTTTAACCCCTTTGATTCTGTTGTCAATAGTGATTATAGAATCTAAATAGTTAACACAGTGTGGGGGCTTCATTTTAACTTTATCGGCACCTTGATATCTTGATTGTGTGGTCCTGATGTTTGCCTTGGCAGTTCATGGCCAAATAACTACCTTTAAAGTATGCCGGCTATAATTGCCTGTTCAGAAGTTATCAAAATCTAGATTGTAAAAATAAACTTATTCATTCTTGTCATTCCACTTTCCATTACTTCCTGAAAAGAACCAGAAGGGTTAATGAACTATATGAAAGCAATTTTAATTACGTTGAGGGGTGCAGTGTTTAACCCCTTTACCCCCGAAGGTGGTTTGCACGTTAATGACCAGGCCAATTTTTACAATTCTGACCACTGTCACTTTATGAAGTAATTACTCTGGATCGCTTCAACTGATCCCCCTGATTCTGAGACTGTTTTTTCGTGACATATTGTACTTCATGATTTTGGTAAAATTTCTTCGATATCACTTGCGTTTATTTGTGAAAAAAACGAAAATTTTGAAAATTTTGCAATTTTCAAAATTTTAATTTTTATGCCCTTAAATCAGAGCGATATGTCACACAAAAGAGTTAATAAATAACATTTCCCACATGTCTACTTTACATCAGCACAATTTTGGAACCAAATTTTTTTTTTGTTAGGGAGCTATAAGGGTTAAAAGTTGACCAGCGATTTCTCATTTTTCCAACAAAATTTACAAAACCATTTTTTTAGGGACCACATCACATTTGAAGTCACTTTGAGGGGTCTTTATGACAGAAAATACTCAAAAGTGACACCATTCTAAAAACTGCACCCCTCAAGGTGCTCAAAACCACATTCAAGAACCCTTCAGGTGCTTCACAGGAATTTTTGGAATGTGGAAGAAAAAACTTAACATTTTACTTTTTTCACAAAAATATTACTTTAGACCCAATTTTTTTTTATTTTTGCAGGGGTAACAGGAAAAAATGAACCCCTAAATTTTTTGTACAATTTCTCTTGAGCGCGCTGATACCCCACTATAGATCGCGGCATATAGAAGACAGCAAAGGGTTAACATCACTGGGACATGATCCAATCAGGTCCCGATCATGTTCCCTGTCAGAGCTATCGCTCTGCACCGCACCCGTAGCGCTTGCAGGACCCTCGGGGTGCTGAGCACTGCGGGACCACCCACCGTTTTTAAGCGTCCGCGCTGCACAGAGCCCTGGCAGCGCCGACGTTTATCTACAGTGGGCGGTCGGGAAGTGGTTAAATTTAAAAAAAAAAGTTTTCACAAAGTAAAATAGAGAGTTACCTTTTTATTATCATCTAGGACTGTGTTCATACTTTCTAACCCTAGCGTATCAATAGGTCCATCAAAGATAACCCATTTTCTTTCCGGGGTCTCAGATAACGCAAACTCCCGGAAAGTATTAGCGACTATCCCATCGGTCCACTGCAAATGAAGAGAGGCATCAATAAAATTGCTCTTCCCATAAAATCCAATACAATCCCACAATTGAAAGGATTATTAAAGGGAACGCCTGGGATTATGATATTGATGATACACATGTATTGACTACACGTGGCCCCTATTGAAGTGAACGTGCCGGCACCGGGAGAGAGCCCAAGTAAGTGATTTGCATATATGCGGTCACATGCCAACTAGAAGTGCGTGACCTCACTCAAAGCAAGTGTATTGAGTGAGGCCAGACACAGTCTAGTCAGAATGTGGCTGGAAGTATGCAAATTTATGCTAATTTCTGGCATAAATAATACAATTTGTTGCTTCCATGTCTGATGAGGAAAATAAAATTTTTGTGCAAACAGGGAGTAAGTCATAATAAAATGATTGCCCGGCAATGTATGGCTGGGGTCTATGTCTCTGAAGGAACCCCTTCTACCATGTCCATAAGCCATAAAAGGGGAGATTTTCCCATTTTCAGCAAAGATATTAGTATTATAAACAATAATTCCAATCATAGACGAACCTCATGTGACACTGGATCAAACTGCCCGAACAGCTGCCCCATGGTGATGGCTTTAGGGTTCACTGTCCGGTAAATCACTTTTTCTTCTTCGCACCCTCGCTCATTCATAAGAGACAGCGTATCAGCGAGGACGTGGAGGACCTTCGTTTTTCCAGAGAACGGCTCTCCAACCAACATAAAACTGTACGGGATAAACAAAATGTAGCATGGTCCATTGTATAAAATGGAAACAGCGAAGAATAAATCCCCCGTCCCATGGACTTCTGTAGTTCCAGCTTACCCGTGTCTGACAATCATCATCTCATACGTCTGGATCATGTCCTCCAGGAAGACCTTCTCGGGCTGGATGTTGTGTCCAGCACAGCTCTCCTGTGCGCATTCCAGTAAATCCTGAGCAAAAGGAAGGTAAAATATTTCATCAGTCTGTTTACAGTGGATCCAATTAGAGGTGGGAGAATACATTTTCAGGACCCAGATCAGTATTCTGTGGCCGCTGGACGGGACTCCTGAGAGCCGCCTCTTAGCTGCCGGCATCCCCGGCTCCTCTTCTGATTATATGGCCTGGTGTACATCATGCTGCAACCATAACGTCATGCCAGGCCGGCTAATCTGAAGAAGAGCCGGGGGGCAGGAAGAAATAAGGTGGCTCTCAGGGGTCTCATTCAGTGCCCACCACTGACCTGATGTCACGCACAGTGTAGGAAAGACAAAGTGCGACACAAAGGGGAAGGGAGCCCAGACACTAGGGAAAGAGGGAAATGGAAACCTCCTAGGCTGATCTGCAATCACCCTGTCTCCCCTACCGACTCTATATTGGTTCCTCACCAATTGCCGCACAGGAACCTATCCCTGTATTTCCTTAGCGCTTGGCCCTGGATAGGGAAAGGGGGGTGAGCACTAGTCGATCCCCACTGACAACTAAAGACAGCAAGGGGAGACAGACACAGGGGAAGTAGCTTAGCTAGAGTCGACTTCAGAAAGATGGCACACACATCCTCTTAGCACCAGAGAGGAAGTAAGAACTGCACTTGCTCCAAGCCTTCACAAGGGGTCATGTGAATATCACTGGCACCTCTGTGTAGCAACCAGGAAGTATTTAAACACCAAGGCCTGATTGTCAATTAGAACAGGAGGGAGGTAGCCGCTGGGTCCTACAGTGAGACCGCTAAGAAGATGTGGCAGAGGAAATAAAATGCATAATTATATGCTTAATTGTAAAACACTGGGCAAAACTGTAACTGAAAAAGACCTGGGTGTATTGGTGGACGACAAGCTCACGTTTAGTGGCCAGTGTCAGGCAGCTGCTCATGAGGAGAACATAATTTTACCTCTATACAAGTCACTAGTGCGACCACACTTAGAATACTGTGTACAGTTCTGGTCTCCGGTGTATAAGAAAGACATGGCTGAACTAGAGCGGGTGCAGAGAAGAGCGACCAAGGTTATTAGAGGACTGGGGGGTCTGCAATACCAAGACAGGTTATTACACTTGGGGTTATTTACTGTGGAAAAAAGAAGGCTTAGAGGTGATCTTATTACTATGTACAAGTATATGAGGGGACAGTACAAAGACCTTTCTACTGATCTTTTTACTCTGAGGCCTGAGACGGGGACAAGGGGGCATCTTCTACGTCTGGAGGAAAGAAGGTTTAATCATAATCACAGACGGGGATTCTTTACTGTAAGAGCAGTGAGACTATGGAGCTCTCTGCCGCATGATATTGTAATGAGGGATTCACTGTTAAAATTTAAGAAGGGCATAGATGCCTTTCTTGAAAAGTATAATATTACAGGTTATAAATACTAGATTCCTTGATAGGGCGTTGATCCAGGGAACTAGTCTGATTGTCGTATGGAGTCGGGAAGGATTTTTTTTCCCCAACGTGGAGCTTGGTGTTTGCCACATGGTTTTTTTTTGCCTTCCTCTGGATCAACATGTTAGGCTATGGGTTGAACTAGATGGACTTAATCTTCCTTCAACCTTAAAAACTATGTTACTATGTCTGTAATGCCAAACGAAGGGATCTCCTGCAACCAACTGCAGGGCGACTGTCTGTCACATCTGACGCACCCATGACACCTGGCCATTGGATCAGTCTCCTGCGAATCGACTCATTCATCTAAAAAAAAAAAGTCTCCATAACCTACAACTAAACTAGCGATAAATCACTCACAGATGTTTTAACCATTTTTTTTCTACATCAGATCATCTTGCATTGGAGGTATAAGTGAGCCCCCTTACCTCTGGTGCCCCTGTGCAGCTGCCCAGGTTGCACTAATGGGACCGGACGATGAGTAACAAGGTCATGTAACCCAATTCCAAAGCAGTGGATCAGGATCGGGTGATTTCAATGGGATTGGTCTACCATCTACTGTGTATGGGGGCCTCATGACAGATTATGTTGGGGGACATAAAAATCGGGCGATTGGAATTTAATCACCCGATCCTTACTTTCTGGCCCTGAAATTAGCAGCTGCCATAAGATTCTGGCAGCGACTCTGTCATAGAGAACAGAGGAGGGAGCATTCCTGAATATGGGGGAGCCGGGAAAGATAACTGTCATCCAAATGATAGCTGGCCAGCTATATAGGACCTATCACTTGCCATTAATATGCAATTTTATTACCTGGTGTAAATGCCGCCGTTCTCCTGAATCCGGTGTTTTTCTTTTGCTCCTGCGCCTCTCCATTCCTGAGATATAGCCTCTTTATAGAAATCTAGTTCATAATTTTTAATAGTCAAGTGGGCGTGGTCATCAACTCCTCTCTGTGGGAGTCTTCAGGAAGGCCTTGCCCAGTTGGCTTAAAGGGCTAGAGGAGAGTGACAGATGTCAGGAACGGAGAGGAGCAGGAAGAAAAGAAAAACAATGCCGGAGTCAAGAGAACAGCGGCATTTACAGATTTATGGCGAGGGACAAGTCCTCTTTAAGTCTTGGAAAACCCCTTTAAGACACTATTATATTTTAATACCTTATAGTCGGCTTTCGGAAGTTGAATGCCAGGGAACAGGTCGCTGGTAATCCCATTGAACAGAGGAATATCATGAGACAAAAATTTGGGTTCGTTTACATCCTTAATTGACCGCAAGAGCTAAATAGAATGAAAAAGGATTAAATGATAAAATAATTCATATACAATATGACATGAAACAATATTAAAAGTGAAGAACCCCATTACAAAGGAGCAGTCAGTTCTTGTGGTATGTCTGTATTAGTAAAGAATAGTATTCTCCAAAAAATAAGTATGAAACCTCTTTTCCTAAAACTCTACATTGTATCGTCCCTCTGTTATACCTCCTGGAAATGTATGTGTAAATGATATATAATGTATATATAATCTATATAGGGGACAACCCTATACAATCTGACTGTGCCCAAACAGTGGTGACATTGTCAGACTGTGTAGGGGACTCGTTATTGACAGATTTCAATTAATTCCTACATTTCCAGGAATGATAAAAGAGGAATGGAACGCTGCTGAGTTGCACTAAAATATGCTGCAGAATTGTTTTTCCATAGGGAATACATGTGGCCTCTGTGTTGCACTGTTAATTGCCGGCTGCAGAATGAGTTAAGTGAGATACTGTCAGTGAACTCGCTTTTGCTGGCTGACAGGGAGTTTGTAAATGTTTTATCTGTCTTTTTCTGAGCTCCTCTCAGTTTATTTATGACCACAGACCTTATCAAAATTGAATGTGCAGGGAATCAAAAAGCCGGTGAAAGCCAAGCGATGCAACATTTTTAATAAAACCCAATTGTTAAAATGATTTTTAGCCTAAAATACATGCGTTTAAGTTAAAAATCAAAACTGTCCCATAAGATGAACAAGCTACGTGTTTAACAACTATAGTTTTGACACTTTTGCACAGATGAGATCTAACAAGCCAGGAACAGTAATGTGCAGAAATTATTTGTAGGTCTCTGTCTGCTACTATAAAATCATACAGATCTAATTTTTGTGATCCAAATGCTTCTCGGTAAGATGGTAATGCTATCCTATACGAGATGTAAAGCGACCAACAGTTCAGAACTTACAAGAATCTCTTCATTTTCATGGGGGAATTTCAGCTTCAGATTGCCAGCAGCGATCAGCACAGCCTTTACTGCACGCATCCCATAATCATAATGGAACTGGGACGAGAGCGGCTCCGAGCACAGCCGGTAAGTCATTACCATCTTCACCGAGAGAGGTTTAGCGTGCAGAAAACCGTAAGAATAAAGGCAGATCTCCGCAATCAGAGCATAGTTGGGGACCATCATTGCTACAGTCCGGAAAAGAACCTGAAATGCGCAAACCAGATGGGTCAGTCAACAAATGAAACTAAATTACTGTAAACTAGGCATAGAGCCGGGGAACCCATTATGTCCATTTACACTATCCTCCACCCCAGACCTAAAAGTGATGTGTCTATTCCACATCAGAGGAAAGTCAGTCAAAGTGTGGCTAAAGGGGTATTCCCATCTCCAAGATCCTGTCCCAATATGTAATAGGTGTAATAATAATAATGTTTGCAAATATCTCCAATTAGAAATGTAGTATAGTTATTCTGATTAGCTATGTTGCTTACCCCCATGTGCAGGACATTGCAGTAGCTTAGGTATCCATGGTTACGAGCACTCATAGTAACAGTTAGTTACTTGCTAGTGGTCGTAACCATGGATACCTAAGCTACTGCTATGCCCTGCACATGGGTTAAGCGACATAGCTAATCAGAAGAACTATACTACATTTCCAATTGGAGGTATTTGCTATTAATATTATTATTACACCTATTACATATTGGGATAGAATCTTGGAGATGGGAATACTCCTTTAACACTTTCCAAATCTCTCTCCACACCTCTACTGTGTCCATTTTGGAAAATAGGAGAATGGGACATCAATATTAAGGAGCTTGCAGAAATGAGGGCATGTGATTATACATAGGAAATGTACAATCTCATATAGGTTTGGGGGAGAATAATCCCTTTGATGAAATCTTATGTTTCTTTTGTAAACCTAGTATTTACTTGAAAGTTTGTGAACCCCTCAAAAATTTCTGTATTACTGCATAAATTTGACTTAAAGCTACATCAGTCTGTGAGGTCACAAAGGAACTCAAGGTAACCTCTAAGCAACTAAAGGCCTCTCCTCAGATTAGCTAATGTAATTGTTCATGAGTCCACCATCAGAAGGACAATGAACAACAATGGCGAGCATGGCAGGATTGCAAGGAGAAAGGCAATGCGATTTAAAATGTCACTGCTAAAACTCACCTGGGCACATCAATAGGTAACTGGAATAATGCTTTGTGGAAGGATGAGGCCAAGATAGAGATTTTAAGTGAGAAGCTATATGTTTGCAGAAAGAAAATACTGCATTACAGCATAAGAACCTCCTATTATCTATGAAACACAAAGATGGTAATCGTAACATGCTTTGGGCCTGTTTTGCTGCACTTGGCCAAGGACGGCTGCCATCATTGATGGAACAATGAATTCTAAAATCTATCAGCAAATGCTAAAGGAAAATATCAGGATATCAGTTCATGTACTGAATCTCAAGAAAACATGGGTCATGCAGCAAGACAATGGCCCAAAGACACAAGTCGTTCTACAAAAGAATGGTTGAATAAACATAAAGTTTTGGAATGGCCGAGTCATAGTCCTGAGCTGAATCCTATAGAAATGTTGTGGAAGGACCCGATGCAAGGCACTGGGACTCTTTACCTTGAGGTTATCCGGCAGCTCAGAACGTCCCGCGGAGCCAGGATTCATGGTAATGGCTACGAAGTAATTTGGGTTAAGCTTCAGTTCTGTTCCTTCGAAGTTGAACATGTCCATCTTCATCTGGATGGCTCTCTGGATGCGAAGAAACTGTTGGGCCACCACGGACAACACCTCCAGCTCAATACGGTTAAACTCATCAAAACACGCCCATGCTCCCGATGATGCCAGCCCTTGGAAAAACTAAAAAAAAAGTATATACCCAATACAGACCAAAAGTTTGGACACACCTTCTCATTTAAAGATTTTCTGTATTTTCATGACTATGAAAATTGTACATTCACACTGAAGGCATCAAATTATTAATTAACACATGTGGAATTATATACTTAACAAAAAAGTGTGAAACAACTGAAAATATGTCTTATATTCTAGGTTCTTCAAAGTAGCCACCTTTTGCTTTGATGACTGCTTTGCACACTTTTGGCATTCTCTTGAAGAGCTTCAAGGGGTAGTCACCGGAAATGGTCTTCCAACAATCTTGAAGGAGTTCCCAGAGATGCTTAGCACTTGTTGGCCCTTTTGCCTTCACTCTGCGGTCCAGCTCACCCCAAACCATCTCGATTGGGTTCAGGTCTGGTGACTGTGGAGGCCAGGTCATCTGGCGTAGCACCCCATCACTCTGCTTCTTGGTCAAATAGCCCTTACACAGCATGGAGGTGTGTTTGGGGTCATTGTCCTGTTGAAAAATAAATGATGGTCCAACTAAATGCAAACCGGATGGAATAGCATGCCGCTGCAAGATGCTGTGGTAGCCATGCTGGTTCAGTATGCCTTCAATTTTGAATACATCCCCAACAGTGTCACCAGCAAAGCACCCCCACACCATCACACCTCCTCCTCCATGCTTCATGGTGGGAACCAGGCATGTAGAGTCCATCCGTTCACCTTTTCTGCATCGCACAAAGACACGGTGGCTGGAACCAAAGATCTCAAATTTGGACTCATCAGACCAAAGCACAGATTTCCACTGGTCTAATGTCCATTGCTTGTGTTCTTTAGCCCAAACAAGTCTCTTCTGCTTGTTGCCTGTCCTTAGCAGTGGTTTCCTAGCAGCTATTTTACCATGAAGGCCTGCTGCACAAAGTCTCCTCTTAACAGTTGTTGTAGAGATGTGTCTGCTGCTAGAACTCTGTGTGGCATTGATCTAATCTCTAATCTGAGCTGCTGTTAACCTGCGACTTTTAAGAACCAAGAATATAAGACCTATTTTCAGTTGTTTCACACTTTTTTGTTAAGTATATAATTCCACATGTGTTAATTCATAGTTTTGATGCCTTCAGTGCGAATGTACAATTTTCATAGTCATGAAAATACGGAAAAATCTTTAAATGAGAAGGTGTGTCCAAACTTTTGGTCTGTACTATATAATCAAAAGATGTCAGCAGAACATCGGTTGGAGTCAGTTTATTATCTGCAATGGAGCAGCTTAACATTGTATGTACCTTTGACATTGCTATGTAGTCCAAACCATCAGAGCAGTTAAAGACCACACACTGCACGGCCAGCGCCTTGGCCAAATCTTTGGTGGTCTCAGTTTTTCCTGTGCCGGCCGGACCTTCTGGAGCTCCACCAAGATTTAGATAAAAAGCACCGATCTACCAATGAAACATGAAAGAACTGGTATGAAATATCAATAAACTTTCTAATAAGTTTCATGCATCATACAAAAGTCAAAAAGATTTCTGAGCATAACCCATCACATCATAGCAGAGTCCGCTAGCATCTGTCAGTGAGCGGAGTGATGACCAGGCGTGGGGAGCTGCCCAGGTACTCATAGGCGGACTTCACATTGCAGTTGATGATTCGCACTCTCACATTCTCATTCTCCCAGTAATAGCGGAGTTGGGCAAGCCACTGGAAGTCTGTTTCATGAGAAACTCCTGAGCAATGTAGGAAAAGATAGTCAACCTCTAAGACACTGCAGAATCACAAGGGAGAGTTTCTAAAGGGAAGGCAAATGCCCATACATTATAGGACAAAACTCCTAGTCACCGAATTCTGCTTTTTTCATTTAGTCCCATTGCCCACGGTGTATAACATCCGGACTCTCAGCCCCCAGTTTATAAAATCCGGCCTCTCGCCTCCCCCGGTGTATAACATCCGCCCCTTGCCCCTAGTTTAGTATAACATCCGTCACCTTGCCCCCCCCGCCAGTGTATAAAATCCATCCCCTCAACCCCACTGTATAACATCCAACCCCAAGCCCTCCATTGCATAACATCCGGCCCCCAGGGTATAACATCTGGCCCCCAGCCCCGGTGTATAACATCTGTCCCCTCGCTCGCTCCCCCTGGTGTATAACATCCGGCCTCTCGCCTCCCCCGGTGTATAATATCCGTCCCCTCGCTCCTAGTGTACAACAACCATCCCCTCGCCCACGATGTATAATATCCGTCCCCTCGCTCCCTCCCCCTGGTGTATAACATCTGTCCCCTCGCTCCCTCCCCCTGGTGTATAACATCTGGCCTCTCGCCTCCCCCGGTGTATAATATCCGTCCCCTCGCTCCTAGTGTACAACAACCATCCCCTCGCCCACGATGTATAATATCCGTCCCCTCGCTCCCTCCCCCTGGTGTATAACATCTGTCCCCTCGCTCCCTCCCCCTGGTGTATAACATCTGGCCTCTCGCCTCCCCCGGTGTATAATATCCGTCCCCTCGCTCCTAGTGTATAACAACCATCCCCTCGCCCACGATGTATAATATCCGTCCCCTCGCTCCCTCCCCCTGGTGTATAAAATCCATCCCCTCAACCCCACTGTATAACATCCAACCCCAAGCCCTCCTTTGCATAACATCCGACCCCCAGGGTATAACATCCGGCCCCCAGCCCCGGTGTATAACATCTGCACCCTCGCTCCCTCCCCCTGGTGTATAACATCCGGCCCCTCGCCCCCCGGTGTATAATATCCGTCCCCTCGCCCCCGGTGTATAATATCCGTCCCCTCGCCCACGGTGTATAATATCCGTCCCCTCGCCCACGGTGTATAATATCCGTCCCCTCGCCCACGGTGTATAATATCCGTCCCCTCGCCCACGGTGTATAATATCCGTCCCCTCGCCCACGGTGTATAATATCCGTCCCCTCGCCCACGGTGTATAATATCCGTCCCCTCGCCCACGGTGTATAATATCCGTCCCCTCTCCCACGGTGTATAATATCCGTCCCCTCGCCCACGGTGTATAATATCCGTCCCCTCGCCCCTGGTGTAGAATATCCGTCCCCTCGCCCCTGGTGTAGAATATCCGTCCCCTCACCCCGGTGTATAATATCCGTCCCCTCGCCCCTCAGTGTATAACATCTAGCCCCTCGTACCCCTAGGGTATAACATCTGGCCCCTCGGCCTTGTATAACATTAAGACTCTCGCCCCCCACCAGTGTATAACATCAATCCCCACGCCCCCCGGTGTATAACATCTGCCCTCCCATGCTGTGTGCTGTTACTAACATATGACAGAACGGCTGGTGGTGCAGAGCTCTCTGATACCAGCGCGGTCCTGTAATAGGAGCCACCGGGGTAACAAGTCTGGATATTACATTTCTTCCCTCCTAAATCTTCCTCCATCACATGTGAGTGATATTATTAAGGAGTAGAAGGAACTGCAGCAACTCAGGAGACCCCGGAACATTACAGAGCGGGGTCACTGAGTGCTGAGGAGCAGAGGGCAGAACGCTTTCCTGACTCCATTGGTAACAACATCACCACAAACACTGCGCCCCCGCCAGGAGCTTCATGGCCGAGCAGCTGCATGCAGCCTTACATCACCAAGCACGATGCCGAGCGTCAGATGGAGTGGTGTGAAGCCGCCACCACAGGACTCTGGAGGAGACCTGTTCTGTGCAGTGACGGATCACACTTCTCTATCTGACATCTGATGGACGAGTCTGGATTTGGTGAATGCCAGGAGAACGTTACCCTATTAACTGCATTGTGCCCGCTGTACAGTTTGCTGGTGGGGGTATGGCCTTGTTTTTAGGGGTTGGTCTAGGCCCCTTAGTTCCAGTGAAAAGATATCTTAATGCTTCAGCACAAGACATTTTAAACAATTGTAGCTTCCAACCCTAAGGGAATAGAAGAGCAGAACTGTTTCACACACGTTCTCAACCTCAACCCCACTAAACACCTTTAGGATGATTAATTAGAACAAATACTGCACAATGGCAGCATAAATATGTCACCGCAACATAGGGAAGAACAATGTCAGTCACACATCAATTACATTGCCATATGTCTGCTCAGGCTTAGAATGGCTGACCATTCGGAGAATTACATAATACCTACAAAGAAACCGAACAAAAGGTCATTAAAGGAATTGACATAAAAACCCTTTATTAGTACATCCATGGTTATGGAAGGACACTGCACAGAGGAGGGCACACACACCATTGATAGAAAATATTACAAACCGCACCTAGGCCATCCAAAACACTGACTATAAAGAATATCAATTGTGCCAATGAGTCATATACAGGGGACGCCGACACCTACAGATGCCAAAACATTCCTATACAGTTATATGAAAAAGTTTGGGCACCCCTATTAATCTTAAGCTTATTGTTTTATAAAAATTGGTGTTTTTGCAACAGCTATTTCAGTTTGATATATGGAATAACTGTTGGACACAGTAATGTTTCTGCCTTGAAATGAGGTTTATTGTACTAACAGAAAATGTGCAATCTGCATTCAAACAAAATTTGACAGGGGCATAAGTATGGGCACCCTTATCATTTTCTTGTTTTAAATCCTCCTACCTACTTTTTACTGACTTACTAAAGCACTTTTTTGGGTCTTGTAACCTCATTGAGCTTTGAAGTTTATAGCCAGGTGTATGCAATCATGAGAAAAGCTACTTAAAGTGGCCACTTGCAAGTTGTTCTCCTGTTTGAATCTCCTCTGAAGAGTGGCATCATGGGCTCCTCAAAACAACTGTCAAATGATCTGAAAACCAAGATTATTCAACATAGCTGTTCAGGGGGAAGGATACAAAAAGCTGTCTCAGAGATTTAACCTGTCAGTTTCCACTGTGAGGAACATAGTAAGGAAATGGAAGAACACAGGGACAGTTCTTGTTAAGGCCAGAAGTGGCAGGCCAAGAAAAACATCAGAAAGGCAGAGAAGAAGAATGGTGAGATCAGTCAAGGACAATCCTCAGACCACCTCCAGAGAGCTGCAGCATCAACTTGCTGCAGATGGTGTCACTGTGCATCGGTCAACTATACAACGCACTTTGCACAAGGAGAAGCTGTATGGGAGAGTGATGCGAAAGAAGTCGTTTCTGCAAGCACGCCACAAACAGAGTCGGCTGAGGTATGCAAAAGCACATTTGGAGAAGCCAATTTCCTTTTGGAAGAAGGTCCTGTGGACTGATGAAACCAAGATTGAGTTGTTTGGTCATACAAAAAGGCGTTATGCATGGCGGCAAAAAAACACAGCATTCCAAGAAAAACACTTGCTACCCACAGTAAAATTTGGTGGAGGTTCCATCGTGCTTTGGGGCTGTGTGGCCAATGCTGGCACCGGGAATCTTGTTAAAGTCGAAGGACGCATGGATTCCACTCAGTATCAGCAGATTCTTGACAATAATGTTCAAGAATCAGTGACAAAGTTGAAGTTACGCAGGGGATGGATCTTTCAGCAAGACAATGATCCAAAACACCGCTCCAAATCTACTCAGGCATTCATGCAGAGGAACAATTACAATGTTCTGGAATGGCCATCCCAGTCCCCAGACCTGAATATCATTGAACATCTGTGGGATCATTTGAAGAGGGCTGTCCATGCTCGGCGACCATCAAACTTAACTGAACTGGAATTGTTTTGTAAAGAGGAATGGTCAAAAATACCTTCATCCAGGATCCAGGAACTCATTAAAAGCTACAGGAAGCGACTAGAGGCTGTTATTTTTGCAAAAGGAGGATCTACTAAGTATTAATGTCACTTTTCTGGTGAGGTGCCCATACTTATGCACCTGTCAAATTTTGTTTGAATGCAGATTGCACATTTTCTGTTAGTACAATAAACCTCATTTCAAGGCAGAAACATTACTGTGTCCAACAGTTATTACATATATCAAACTGAAATAGCAGTTGCAAAAACACCAATTTTTATAAAACATTAAGCTTAAGATTAATAGGGGTGCCCAAACTTTTTCATATAACTGTATAGTGACCACCATCTCAATAAGCAGAAATGACTACTGCCCCATAGACGTCATTGTAAGTACACCCCAAGATTGCTTTACTGTGACAAGATCAATTGTGTCCTATGAAAACTCAAAGAAAAGAGGGGGGAATATAACATAGATATGGAAAGAACATAGGAATGGGGTGAAATGTATGAAGGTGCTCGGCATATTGAGCTGTGATATCTGTAGAGGGACGGACTCCATATTAACATCCTGTATATGGATTTAGAATAGGAGGCCATAAAAGCCCCTGTAGGTGTAATGTGGAGGGGGCACAATGCCTTTCTCCATGTAGTGTATGATAAATAGAACATGGTATTGGAAAGTTTGGTGCCAGCCATGATGTTTGCACAAACCTGTTTGGATCATTTCCATGACCACGTCACGAGCGTGCCCCTCTATGGTGACGAGAGCCCCCAATGTGCTGCGAGTCTGCTGGGACAATTTGCCTCCTCGCACAAGCTCCACAATATCATTTAGCTGGAGCTGCAGATTATCATAGGAGTTTTTCAGGCCCTACAAAAAGGATGTAACGGTGAAATCATCTGCAGAAACATTCATAGAACATACATATTGCAAGGGGGCTGAAATCTATACAGATTATAAGCTGCAGACTAGATGGAGAACTCCACAATATGCAGGCACTTTTTAACGTACACAACAATTTTACAACATATCTTTATAGAAGTTGGAGATCTGGATTGAACCCAGAGCTCCAAATACCCAGATGTACCTCTATAAAACCCTGCCACAAACAGCATGGAAAACTCAATGCAGATGGATTAATTTTATGCTGGTATTATGGGAAATCCCATACAATGTCTTCCCTTATTGGTAGATATGACGAGAGTAGAGATGAGCGAATGGATTTGCAGGACTCTGGTCCAACAGTCGGGTCAGTATTCCACGGCCGCAGGACCGGAGCTCCATGAACCGACATCTCCGGCTCCTCTTTTGATGTCGATGTCATAGTTGTGGTGTGAGGCACAAATGACATCACGCCTGGCCGGCTAATCAAAAGAGGAGCCAGGGATGCCGGCATGTAAGAGGCGGTTAGCAAGGCTCCCATCCAACAGCCACAGTCTACTAACCTGCTCTCTTAGACCAAGGTCCTGCAAATTTAGTTGCTCATCTCTAGACAAGATGCATGAATCAATGCAAAATCCCAACAATACTATGGAGCCTTTTGGGTACCTTCAAGATATTGAGCCGCTGTACAACTGCAACCCCCAGGAGAAGACCCCTGGGCAAGAACAGTACATGGGCTCTTTGCAGTCTAATAAGGTACTGTGAAAGAAGCTACTTGCATCTTTTGATGTGAATGTGGGTCCCCTTACCTCTGTTGCACCAATGGTATATCCGCCCCTGGAAACTCCTATAAGCTGCGTCCCTAGGTATGACAGTCTATTAGCAGGAGAACACATGAAGTCTGTCTATGAATGTATATATATGTATTTCTCCCAGAAAATTATTACAATTACACATGTTTTGTTGTTCACATGTTTATTTAATTTGTGTGTATTGGAACAACACAAAAAGAAGATATTGGTCAACAATTTTGGTTCTCAAGTCCTAAGACAGTTCTCTTTTCCTCTTTCTGTTCTCCCTACTTAGTGAGGCACGTAACAACGCAAAGATTGAGTCAACTTTTCCCCTTTGTATCGGGTTTCAGGTGTGATTTTCATATTGCCCACACCTGTTACTTGCCAAAGGTGAGTTTGAATGAGCATCACAAGCTTGAAACAAAATTGTTTACCCACAATTTTGGAAAGATGCCAACAATTTTGTCCGGCCCATTTTTGGGGTTTTGTGTGAAATTATATCCAATTTGCCTTTTTTTCTCTGTTTTTTTTGTGTTGTTCCAATACACACAAAGGAAATAAACATGTGTATAACAAAAAATACACATGCAATTGCAATAATTTTATGGAAAATACTTCAAGGGTGCCAACACTTCCGGCCATGACTGTTTCTAGTGAAGCAACCTTGATCAGTAAAGGAGCTTATGCCGTACCTCTGGGCCACTGCCGATAGCTTCATGCCCTTCACTTGTCCAGAACATCTGAGACACACAGAGCACGACCTGTCCCGGCCATTCCCTCACCCAGTCTTTTCTTGCAGTCTCAGGGTATGCCTTTTAAAAAACAAAGTTAAATTACGTTGACAGAAGCATTTAAGAGAGGGACAACCTTACTAGTATTATCTAGCAAATTCATTTCTACCGATTGCAGGTAGAAGATCTGCTACCTGGCTCTATAGCAAGAGATACATCATCCACAAATCATTCACTGCTGCCAAATAATCTTATACAAATATAAAAGTACTAGATTAGTTCCAATTAATGCTTTTGGTCTGTAGGTAGATCCGTACCATTCGTGACCGAGCAATAACATCATGCACGCTCCTTAACATGACATCTTCCCCTTGGATGAGCCACTTCTCCACGGCCCCCCGAGCCTCGGAGGTGGAGATGGTCTGGATGAGCTCTACGCGTTCCCCCTCGGTGCTGTACATGGCTTTGATGTCCAGGTTAGGAAGGAACTCCAGCTTTGCGATGCCTTCAAAGCCCTTCTTTAGATGTGGTTGGACCCGCAGAGGATCTTTAGTCTCAGAGAGAATTTCTAGCATTTCGTCGTTGGACAGGAAGAAAAAGCTAAAGCGAAAATGCACAATATGATAAAAATGTCATTAAAGTATTGGGTCAGGCGCCATTTGTATTAGTGTCTATGTGAGAAAATAGAAAAGCAAAGCTTTAAAGTAAAGATTCAGTCCCCATACACATTGGATTAAAATAGTTTAAACCTGACGATTGCAGCAGGACCGGCCTACCCACTGATGTGTATGGGGGTCTCCTGACTCTCCCCCGATAGAGGATGTCAGGGCCAGAAGGATCGGGCAGATGGGATTTCAATACCCGGTCTTTTGGTTCTCAGGGGAGATAACCCGCTGCCGGAGGTGTCCAGTACCGACTTTCTCCTCTCTCCCCATTAAAAACACATGACTGTTCAGCAGAATATGTGGGAGTCAGGAGAAATAGCCAAATAACCATTCAGACCACGGGTATCTCATATCTCATGTGTATGGCTAGCTTAACCCTTTAAGCCCCGGAGCATTTTTCGTTTTTGCATTTTCGTTTTTGCTCCCCTTGTTCCCAGAGCCATAGCGTTTTTATTTTTTGGTCAATATGGCCATGTGAGGGCTTATTTTTTGCGGGACGAGTTGTACTTTTCAACGCCATTACTAGTTTTATCATATCCTGTACGGGAAAACGGGAAAAAAATTCCAAGTGCGGTAAAATTGCAAAAAAAGTGCAATACCACAGTTGTTTTTTATTTATTTTTTTTACCATGTTCACTGAATGCTAAAACTGACCTGCCCTTCTTATTCTACAGGTCATTACGAGTTCATAGACACCAAACATGTATAGGTTCTTTTATATTTAAGTGGTGAAAAAAAATTCCAAAATTTGGTAAAAAAAAAAAATAAAAAAATAGCGCCATTTTCTAAGACCCGTAGCGTCTCCATTTTTTGTGATCTGGGGCTGGTTGATGGCTTATTTTTTGCGTGCCAGGCTGACGTTTTTATTGATAACATTTGGGGTAGATACGATGTTTTGATCGCCCGTTATTGCATTTTATTGCAATTTTGCGGCGACCAAAAAACAGAATTCTGCCGTTTAGAATTTTTTTCTCGCTACGCCGTTTACCGATCGGAATAATTCTTTTTTTATATTGATAGATCGGGCGATTCTGAACGCGGCGATACCAAATATGTGTATGTGGGTTTTTTTTTATATATTTTATTTTGAATGGGGCGAAAGGGGGGTGATTTAAACTTTTATATTTTTTTATTTTTTTTTTATATTTTTAAAAACTTTTTTTTTTTACTTTTTGCATGCTTCTATAGTCTCCATAGGAGACTAGAAGCAGCAACTATCCGATCGCCTCTGCTACATACAGGGGACGAGCAGGTCCCCTGCATGCAGCAGAAATGGTCCTGTGCTATGAGCGCCGACCACTAGGTGGCGCTCATAGCAACAAGATCATGACAACCACAGGCGTCTGCTGCAGACCCTGGGTTGTCATGCACGCCCATCGGCGACCCGCGATCACGTGACGGGGTCGCCGGTGGGCGGGGCTTATGACGCGCTACCCGGAAGTGCGCGTTAAATGCTGGTGTCGGAGATTGACAGCAGCATTTAACTGGTTAACAGCCGCGGGTGGATCGCGATTCCACCCGCGGCTGTTGCGGGCACATGTCAGCTGTAAGAATCAGCTGACATGTGCTCCGTTCAGTGAGGGCTCAGCGCAGCAGCCCTCACTGAACAGAGGGTACGCAAATATGCGTACTAATACGTCCCCGGGGGTTAAGTGGTTAAAGGGGCTATCCAGTTTTGGGAACTTTTTTATTTAACTGAAATGGGTATTCCCATCTCCAGGATTCTACCCCAATATGTAGTAGGCGTCATAATAATAATATTAGCAAATACCTCCAATTAGAAGTGTAGTATAGTTCTTCTGATTTGCTTTGTCGCTTATCCCATGTGCAGGGCATTGCAGTAGCTTAGGTTACGACCACTAGCAAATAACTGTCACTATATGAGTGGTCGTAACCATGGATACCGAAGCTACTGCAATGCCCTGCACATGGGGAAAGCGACATAGCGAATCAGAAGAACTATACTACACTTCTAATTGGAGGTATTTGCTAATATTATTATTATTACTACGCCTACTACATATTGGGATAGGATCTTGGAGATGGGAATACCCATTTAATTGCGAGTATTTGCGACAATTCAGTTTCATTAAAAATGTTGCACCGTTAGGCTTTTTGTTTCCTGCACATTCAGCTTTGATGTGATCTGTGGTCATAAATCGGCTAAGAGGAGCTGAAAAAAGACAGATTAAAAATAAGTCCAATAGCCAGCGCAACACAGAGCCAATAGAAGGCAAACAGTGCAAAATTATTAATGAAATCCAATTACAAAAATGATTTCAATGCGTTTAAATAAGAAAAAAAAAATTCTTTAAGGAGTATATACAATCATTGCAACAAGTGAAAGGACTATACCGTGGGAAAAAAACCTCTTCTTCTCCAGATAGGCATTCAGCCCTTTCATGATTTTATCCAGAAGCACATTGCTGTCCTGAAGTTTTTCCTGACGTCCGGTCAGAGAAGTGGCGCTTAAAACCTAAAACAAAGTAGATAGCCCATAAGTAAGATTCCATTATATAGTTATAGAGACTGAAAAAAGGTCACATTCATTGACTATTGTGCCAATAGTTCATATTAAAAAAATAATTAGAACATACAGTTATATGAAAAAGTTTGGGCACCCCTATTAATCTTAAGCTTAATGTTTTATAAAAATTGGTGTTTTTGCAACAGCTATTTCAGTTTGATATATGGAATAACTGTTGGACACAGTAATGTTTCTGCCTTGAAATGAGGTTTATTGTACTAACAGAAAATGTGCAATCTGCATTCAAACAAAATTTGACAGGTGCATAAGTATGGGCACCTCACCAGAAAAGTGACATTAATATTTAGTAGATCCTCCTTTTGCAAAAATAACAGCCTCTAGTTGCTTCCTGTAGCTTTTAATGAGTTCCTGGATCCTGGATGAAGGTATTTTTGACCATTCCTCTTTACAAAACAATTCCAGTTCAGTTAAGTTTGATGGTCGCTGAGCATGGACAGCCCTCTTCAAATGATCCCACAGATGTTCAATGATATTCAGGTCTGGGGACTGGGATGGCCATTCCAGAACATTGTAATTGTTCCTCTGCATGAATGCCTGAGTAGATTTGGAGCCGTGTTTTGGATCATTGTCTTGCTGAAAGATCGATCCCCTGCGTAACTTCAACTTTATCACTGATTCTTGAACATTATTGTCAAGAATCTGCTGAAACTGAGTGGAATCCATGCGTCCCCATCCATCCATCCTGGGTAGGTGTATATGCCCCGCCATCCATCCATCCTGGGTAGGTGTAGATGCCTCTCCATCCATCCATCCTGGGTAGGTGTACATGCCCCTCCATCCATCCTGGGTAGGTGTATATGCCCCGCCATCCATCCATCTTGGGTAGGTGTAGATGCCCCCTCCATCCATCCTGGGTAGGTATATATATGGTCCTCCATCCATCCATTCTGGGTAGGTGTATATGCCCCTCCATTCATCCATTCTGGGTAGGTGTATATGCCCCTCCATCCATCCATCCATCCATCCATCCATTCTGGGTAGGCATAGATGCCCCTCCATCCATCCATTCTGGGTAGGTGTATATGCCCCTCCATCCATTCTGGGTAGGCGTAGATGCCCCTCCATCCATCCATTCTGGGTAGGTGTAGATGCCCCTCCATTCATCCATTCTGGGTAGGTGTAGATGCCCCTCCATCCATCAATCCATCCTGGGTAGGGGTATATGCCCCTCCATCCATCCATTCTGGGTAGGTGTAGATGCCCCTCCATCCATCCATCCTGGGTAAGGTGTAGATGCCCCTCCATCCATCCATCCTGGGTAAGGTGTAGATGCCCCTCCATCCATCCATCCTGGGTAGGTGTAGATGCCCCTCCATCCATCCACCCATCCTGGGTAGGTGTAGATACCCAGGATGAATGGATGGATGGAGGGGCATCTACACCTACCCAGGATGGATGGATGGACAGGCATCTACACTTACCCAGGATGAATGGATGGATGGAGGGGCAAGTGTAGATGCCCCTCCATCCATCCATCCTGGGTAGGTGTATATGCCCCTCCATCCATCCATTCTGGGTAGGTGTATATGCCCCTCCATCCATCCATCCTGGGTAGGCGTAGATACCTTTCCATCCATCTATCCTGGGTAGGTGTATATGCACCTCCATCCATCCATTCTGGGTTTGCGTAGATGCACCTCCATCCATCCTGGGTAGTCTATTCTGGTAGGTGTATATGCCCCTCCATCCATCCATCCATCCTGGGTAGGAGTATTTGCACCTCCATCCATCCTGGGTAGGTGTATATGCCCCTCCATCCATCCTGGGTAGGTGTATTTCACCCTCCATCCATCCATCCATCCTGGGTAGGTGTATATGACCCTTCATCCATCCATCCATCCATTCTGGGTAGGCATAGATGCCCCTCCATCCATCCATCCATCCTGCGCAGTCTATTCTGGTAGGTGTATATGCCCCTCTATCCATCCATCCTGGGTAGGTGTAGATGCCCCTCCATTCGTCCATTCTCGGTAGGTGTAGATGCCCCTCCATCCATCAATCCATCCTGGGTAGGTGTAGATGCCCCTCCATCCATCCATAGTAGGTGTAGATACCACTCCATCCATCCATCCTGGGTAGGTGTATATGCCCCTCCATCCATCCTGGGTAGGTGTATATGCCCCTCCATTCATCCTGGGTAGGAGTATTTGCCCCTCCATCCATAGTGGGTAGGTGTATATGCCCCTCCATCCATCCATCCTGGGTAGGTGAATATGCCCTTCCATCCATCCTGGGTAGGTGTATCGGCCTCTCCATCCATCCTGGGTAGCTGTATATGCCCCTCCATCCATCCATCCATCCATCCAGAGTAGGTGTATATGCCCCTCCATCCATCCATCCTGAGTAGGTGTATATGCCCATCCATCCATCCTGGGTAGGTGTATATGTAGCACCCTGAGGATTCGGCTGCTACAGGGGTATTGCACCTCAACCCAGAGGTGTGATATTCCACTCCCGGGTAAGGATGGAGTGTAGGACTGAGCTCAGAAGGCTGCATGCACTACACACATCCCATTTCCGGAGGGCAGACCAACGGTACTCCCACTTAGAAATGTGCAGGTACGACCGAGTCTGTCCTTGGCTGGAGTGGGAGGGGGGTGGACCATCCCAGTAGTGTAGGGGCAGATAGGGGGAGCAGTCTGGGTAAAGATAGGAGCTCATTGGGTGCTGGTCACCTGAGCTCACACATAGAGGGAGTATATAAGGTGGGAACCATCTGAGATCAGGGTCAGTCTGTCAGAGTTGAGTCAGTCAGCCAGTCTTTGCAGAGGAGTCTTTTTGCTGAGTCAGAGGAGCAGAGCAGAGAAGCAGAGCAACTCCAAGGCCCAGAGAGAGAGAGGAGAAAGAAAGACCCAGAGGGGGAGACAGAAGGAACTCTGAGAGCCCAAATCAGACCAAAGGGTGAAGAGTTGGCAACAGGGTACCGGATCCCAAACTGGTGGGGGCTACAGCATACCTCAGCCAGAGACCGGAGGCCGTGGGCAGCATCTGCCACGGCCACCCACCATATCCACCCGGAAGGCAGACCACGCGTAGGGTCAGGGAACCCAGAGACAAGGGTTTGCCACCAAGAGGCCCGAGGGAGCCGGACATAGGTGGATCCCTGGTGGGGACGGCCAGAGACGAGGACAGGACAGAAAGGGAGCTCAGAACCACGCTCCAGAACTACTTGGGGGTTGGCAGAGTCCAGGACCTGGTGGACGCAGCACGGCTCGGGTGGTCACTCAAGGCCGGAGTGACCGGAACATCTGCAGTAAGTAAAAACCCTGAACTGCACAACCCGACTCTGTCTCTCATTACCATCCTCACTGCACCTCCACAACCACCATCCTCTGCACCTGACCCCCTGAGGCTATACCCCTCCCGTTGGGGGTTATACTACCTAAGCTGCACCAACACCATCAGCCTCAGCGGACCCTGCTGCAGCGGCGGCCGTAGTGACCGCAATTCAACGGGTGGCGTAGTCGACATAAAGAACTTTAGTAACATCAGTAAGGACTGCCACACACTGAGCTTGACACCCTGGGCACGGACCGGGTCACAGCCACTCGGAGACTACAACCCCCATCTGATCCGGCTCCGGGTATTCCCCTAAAGAATATGGCTCAGGGGGTGCGTCAACTTTGGCGTAGTCGGCAGGATTACGTGCCCGCAACACCCGGGTACTGCGTGCCTGAAGAAAAGAACAAGTTTACCTCAAAAAGAAGTCTCCTGCCGGTTCCGGAGGGTCCCCGCCATCGGACTCCATCACAGATCGATTCCCGCCGGTTGTCCGCCATTAACAGCTTTTTCCCGCCATCTGCAGAGTTTCCCGCCACTGGGAGACGATTCCCGCCATTTCCAAAGGTTTCCCGCCTTGTCAGAGCGGACGCCATTATGGGCGTGCCAGAGGATGGCAAGAGGCCGCCTCCCATCGTGGGCCAGGACCGAAAATGGCGCCAAAAGTGGAAACCGCCCCCACCAACAGAGACTGTGATGCTAGAGGTGTCTGTCAGCGTGAAAGAACTGCCCCTGGAGCTGACAATCACCAAGTGGCCCCGGGACCGCCCTCGAAGTGGGAGGACTGAGAAGAAGAGAGCAAAGATGGGTGTCGCCTGGAGCAGTCTGGAGAGAGCGCACCCGGAGACAAGAAGCCTGGAGCAGAGTCCAGAAAGAGCCTACCCGGAGATGGAGGGAGAGCCAGGCAGCACCGACCCAGTGGTCAGGAGCCTGATGCGGGCCGCCACTCCAGGCAGCACCGACCCAGTGGTCAGGAGCCTGTTGCCGGTCGCCACTCCAGAAGGCCTGCTGGAGACAACGGGAGGAGAGCAGAGCAGCACCGACCCGTTGGTCAGGAGCCTGCTAGAAGCAACGACCCCACTAGGCTTAGTGGAGGTCTTGGCACAGCTCCCCCGAGATCGGGAGTGTGCACAGACTGCGCTGGAGGGCCTCGCACGGAGGATGGCCCGGGTGCAGCGAGAGACGTTAGCAGAATGGAGCCGTGAGATGGCCCAGCAGACAAGAACCCGTCAGCGGAGCACGCCACCCGAGACGAGGAGACAGACCGCCTCTGAGGATGGCGCAGGAGGACTGAAGGCCGGAGACGGCGCCGAGAAGGGAGCCGAACGAAAGGAGGCAGGTAAAGGGGACGTCTCTACCCCAAACCGGGAAACCGCGTACCTGCCCCAGCTCCCCGTCGCAGAGCTCGAAGTACCCCCTGCCGTGCCCGTCGCTGCAACGTCACTGCCGCAGACTAGGCCTCAAACGGAAGCCGCGACCCCTGTGACGTCACACGCCTCGACCCCGAGCGTGGCCAAGCAGGAAGTACCACCAGCCTGGTCGCAAGGCCTAGTACCCCCGGGCGCGGCATTACCAACAGCGCCCCCTACCTCCGCGGAGCCACCGGCCTGGTCGCAGGGCCAAGTAGCCCAGGGCGCCGCCGTCCTTACGGTGCCCTTCACCTTCAAAGTGCCCCAAGCCTGGTCGCAAGGCCAGGGCAACCCGGGCGCCGCTACCACCACAGCGCCCGTAACATCGAGAGTGCCGCATCTGGGAGAAGACCTGTTCGCCCAACACACATGGCCGGACGGGTCTGAAGCTAAAGTTAATCACAAAGAAAGAGCAGGAGGACGTCGTCGTTGAGTAGAAGCTGTATATAGTTGCCCGTCGGGGCACAGTGAACTGTTGCTGCTAAAATAGTCCCCGTTGGGACCAGCCTGTGTGAACTGTTAACCCGCGTGTCCCTTAAACCCACTGACCGAGGACTGAGAGCGGTCATCCCTTCCTACTACCTGGCCGAGGACTGAGAACGGCCACCTATCCCCTTTTGTATATAGTTGCGCGTCCTAAAGCGCCCCCTACTGGTTTTACAGGAAAACCACTTCCAAGAAAAGAGACTGTCGCGCTTTGCCCGGTCACCAGTTGCACAGTGACCGGAGGAGGAGCTAGAAGCGAGGAAAAGTCTACAAGAATGTTTTATATGAAAAGTTTTATTGATATATATATATATAATTTTTTATATGATGTTTTATATGTTTATGCAAAAATTGTATGTTTGTGGTGTTTATTCTTTTACAGCCCGAGGACGTGCTGTGATTTACCAGGGGGGAATGTAGCACCCTGAGGATTCGGCTGCTACAGGGGTATTGCACCTCAACCCAGAGGTGTGATATTCCACTCCCGGGTAAGGATGGAGTGTAGGACTGAGCTCAGAAGGCTGCATGCACTACACACATCCCATTTCCGGAGGGCAGACCAACGGTACTCCCACTTAGAAATGTGCAGGTACGACCGAGTCTGTCCTTGGCTGGAGTGGGAGGGGGGTGGACCATCCCAGTAGTGTAGGGGCAGATAGGGGGAGCAGTCTGGGTAAAGATAGGAGCTCATTGGGTGCTGGTCACCTGAGCTCACACATAGAGGGAGTATATAAGGTGGGAACCATCTGAGATCAGGGTCAGTCTGTCAGAGTTGAGTCAGTCAGCCAGTCTTTGCAGAGGAGTCTTTTTGCTGAGTCAGAGGAGCAGAGCAGAGAAGCAGAGCAACTCCAAGGCCCAGAGAGAGAGAGGAGAAAGAAAGACCCAGAGGGGGAGACAGAAGGAACTCTGAGAGCCCAAATCAGACCAAAGGGTGAAGAGTTGGCAACAGGGTACCGGATCCCAAACTGGTGGGGGCTACAGCATACCTCAGCCAGAGACCGGAGGCCGTGGGCAGCATCTGCCACGGCCACCCACCATATCCACCCGGAAGGCAGACCACGCGTAGGGTCAGGGAACCCAGAGACAAGGGTTTGCCACCAAGAGGCCCGAGGGAGCCGGACATAGGTGGATCCCTGGTGGGGACGGCCAGAGACGAGGACAGGACAGAAAGGGAGCTCAGAACCACGCTCCAGAACTACTTGGGGGTTGGCAGAGTCCAGGACCTGGTGGACGCAGCACGGCTCGGGTGGTCACTCAAGGCCGGAGTGACCGGAACATCTGCAGTAAGTAAAAACCCTGAACTGCACAACCCGACTCTGTCTCTCATTACCATCCTCACTGCACCTCCACAACCACCATCCTCTGCACCTGACCCCCTGAGGCTATACCCCTCCCGTTGGGGGTTATACTACCTAAGCTGCACCAACACCATCAGCCTCAGCGGACCCTGCTGCAGCGGCGGCCGTAGTGACCGCAATTCAACGGGTGGCGTAGTCGACATAAAGAACTTTAGTAACATCAGTAAGGACTGCCACACACTGAGCTTGACACCCTGGGCACGGACCGGGTCACAGCCACTCGGAGACTACAACCCCCATCTGATCCGGCTCCGGGTATTCCCCTAAAGAATATGGCTCAGGGGGTGCGTCATATATGCCCCTCCCTCCATCCACTCTGGGTAGGTGTAGATGCCTCTCCATCCATCAATCCATCCTGGGTAGGTGTATATGCCCATCCATCCATCCATTCTGGGTAGGCGTAGATGCCCCTCCATCTATTCATCCTGGGTAGGTGTAGATGCCCCTCCATCCATCCATCCTGGGTAGGTGTAGATGCCCCTCCATCCATCCTGGGTAGGTGTAGATGCCCCTCCATCCATCCATCCTGGGTAGGGGTAGATGCCCCTCCATCCATCCATTCTGGGTAGGTGTATATGCCCCTCCATCCATCCATTCTGGGTAGGTGTATATGCCCCTCCATCCATCCATCCTAGGTAGGGGTAGATGCCCCTCCATCCATCCATCCTGGGTAGGTGTATATGCACCTCCATCCATCCATCCAATCTGGGTAGGTGTATATGCCCCTTCATCCATCCATTCATTCTGGGTTTGCGTAGATGCACCTCCATCCATCCTGGGTAGTCTATTCTGGTAGGTGTATATGCCCCTCCATCCATCCATCCATCCTGGGTAGGAGTATTTGCCCCTCCATCCATCCTGGGTAGGTGTATAGGCCCCTCCATCCATCCTGAGTAGGTGTATTTCCCCCTCCATCCATCCATCCTGGGTGAGTGTATATGCCCCTACATCCATCCATCCATTCTGGGTAGGCGTAGATGCCCCTCCATCCATCCATCCTGCGCAGTCTATTCTGGTAGGTGTATATGCCCCTCTATCCATCCATCCTGGGTAGGTGTATATGCCCCTCCATCCATCCATTCTCGGTAGGTGTAGATGCCCCTCCATTCGTCCATTCTCGGTAGGTGTAGATGCCCCTCCATCCATCAATCCATCCTGGGTAGGTGTAGATGCCCCTCCATCCATCCATAGTAGGTGTAGATACCACTCCATCCATCCATTCTGGGTAGGTGTATATGCCCCTCCATCCATCCTGGGTAGGTGTATATGCCCCTCCATTCATCCTGGGTAGGAGTATTTGCCCCTCCATCCATAGTGGGTAGGTGTATATGCCCCTCCATCCATCCATCCTGGGTAGGTGAATATGCCCTTCCATCCATCCTGGGTAGGTGTATCGGCCTCTCCATCCATCCTGGGTAGCTGTATATGCCCCTCCATCCATCCATCCTGAGTAGGTGTATATGCCCCTCCATCCATCCATCCTGAGTAGGTGTATATGCCCCTCCATCCATCCTGAGTAGGTGTATATGCCCATCCATCCATCCTGGTAGGTGTATATGCCCCTCCATCCATCCATACATCCTGGGTAGGTCTAGATGCCCCTCCATCCATCCACCCATCCTGGGTAGGTGTAGATGCCCTTCCATCCATCCATCCATCCATTCATCCTGAGTAAGTGTAGATGCCCCTCCATGCATCCATCGTGGGTAGGGGTAGATGCCCCTCCATCCATCCATCCATTCTGGGTAGGTGTATATGCCCCTCATTCCATCCATCCTGGGTAGGCGTAGATACCTCTCCATCCATCCATCCTGGGTAGGTGTATATGCCCCTCCATCCATCCATCCATCCTGAGCAGTCTATTCTGGTAGGTGTATATGCCCCTCCATCCATCCACTCTGGGTAGGTGTAGATGCCCCTCCATCCATCAATCCATCCTGGGTAGGTGTAGATGCCCCTCCATCCATCCATGGTAGATGCGAATACCCCTCCATCCATTCTTCCATCCATCCATCCTGGGTAGGTGTATATGCCCCTCCATTCATCCTGGGTAGGTGTATATGCCCCTCCATCCATCCAGTGTAGGAGTATTTGCCCCTCCATCCATCCTGGGTAGGTGTATATGCCCCTCCATCCATCCATCCTGGGTAGGTGTATATGCCCCTCCATCCATCCTGGGTAGGTGTATATGCCCCTCCATCCATCCTGGGTAGGTGTATCGGCCCCTCCACCCATCCATCCATCCTGAGTAGCTGTATATGCCCCTCCATCCATCCATCCTGGGTAGGTGTATATGCCCCTTCATCCATTCTGGGTAGGTGTAGATGCCCCTCCATCCATCCTGGGTAGTCTATTCTGGTAGGTGTATATGCCCCTCCATCCAACCTGGTTAGGTGTAGATGCCAACTCCATTCATCCATCCTGGTTAGGTGTAGATGCCCCTCCATCCATCCATACATCCTGGGTAGTCTATTCTGCTAGGTGTATATGCCCCTCCATCCATCCTGGTTAGGTGTAGATGCCCCTCCATCCATCCATCCTGGTTAAGTGTAGATGCCCCTCCATCCATCCATCCATCCTGGGTAGGTGTATATGCCCCTTCATCCATCCATCCATCCTGGGTAGGTGTAAATGCCCCTCCATCCATCCTGAGTAGGTGTATTTCCCCCTCCATCCATCCATCCTGGGTGAGTGTATATGACCCTTCATCCATCCATCCATTCTGGGTAGACGTAGATGCCCCTCCATCCATCCATCCTGCGCAGTCTATTCTGGTAGGTGTATATGCCCCTCTATCCATCCATCCTGGGTAGGTGTATATGTCCCTCCATCCATCCATTCTCGGTAGGTGTAGATGCCCATCCATTCGTCCATTCTCGGTAGGTGTAGATGCCCCTCCATTCGTCCATTCTCGGTAGGTGTAGATGCCCCTCCATCCATCAATCCATCCTGGGTAGGTGTAGATGCCCCTCCATCCATCCATAGTAGGTGTAGATACCACTCCATCCATCCATTCTGGGTAGGTGTATATGCCCCTCCATCCATCCTGGGTAGGTGTATATGCCCCTCCATTCAACCTGGGTAGGAGTATTTGCCCCTCCATCCATAGTGGGTAGTTGTATATGCCCCTCCATCCATCCATCCTGGGTAGGTGAATATGCCCTTCCATCCATCCTGGATAAGTGTATCGGCCTCTCCATCCATCCTGGGTAGCTGTATATGCCCCTCCATCCATCCATCCATCCATCCTGAGTAGGTGTATATGCCCCTCCATCCATCCATCCTGAGTAGGTGTATATGCCCCTCCATCCATCCATCCTGAGTAGGTGTATATGCCCCTCCATCCATCCTGGTAGGTGTATATGCCCCTCCATACATCCACTCTGGGTAGGTGTATATGCCCCTCCATACATCCTGGGTAGGTCTAGATGCCCCTCCATCCATCCACCCATCCTGGGTAGGTGTAGATGCCCTTCCATCCATCCATTCAAACTGAGTAAGTGTAGATTCCCCTCCATCCATCCATCGTGGGTAGGGGTAGATGCCCCTCCATCCATCCATTCTGGGTAGGTGTATATGCCCCTCATTCCATCCATCCTGGGTAGGCGTAGATACCTCTCCATCCATCCATCCTGGGTAGGTGTATATGCACCTCCATCCATCCAATCTGGGTAAGCATAGATGCCCCTCCATCCATCCATCCATCCTGAGCAGTCTATTCTGGTAGGTGTATATGCCCCTCCATCCATCCACTCTGGGTAGGTGTAGATGCCCCTCCATCCATCAATCCATCCTGGGTAGGTGTAGATGCCCCTCCATCCATCCATGGTAGATGCGAATACCCCTCCATCCATTCTTCCATCCATCCATCCTGGGTAGGTGTATATGCCCCGCCATCCATCCATCCTGGTAGGTGTATATGCCCCTCCATACATCCACTCTGGGTAGGTGTATATGCCCCTCCATACATCCTGGGTAGGTCTAGATGCCCCTCCATCCATCCACCCATCCTGGGTAGGTGTAGATGCCCTTCCATCCATCCATTCAAACTGAGTAAGTGTAGATTCCCCTCCATCCATCCATCGTGGGTAGGGGTAGATGCCCCTCCATCCATCCATTCTGGGTAGGTGTATATGCCCCTCATTCCATCCATCCTGGGTAGGCGTAGATACCTCTCCATCCATCCATCCTGGGTAGGTGTATATGCACCTCCATCCATCCAATCTGGGTAAGCATAGATGCCCCTCCATCCATCCATCCATCCTGAGCAGTCTATTCTGGTAGGTGTATATGCCCCTCCATCCATCCACTCTGGGTAGGTGTAGATGCCCCTCCATCCATCAATCCATCCTGGGTAGGTGTAGATGCCCCTCCATCCATCCATGGTAGATGCGAATACCCCTCCATCCATTCTTCCATCCATCCATCCTGGGTAGGTGTATATGCCCCGCCATCCATCCATCCTGGGTAGGTGTAGATGCCTCTCCATCCATCCATCCTGGGTAGGTGTACATGCCCCTCCATCCATCCTGGTTAGGTGTATATGCCCCGCCATCCATCCATCTTGGGTAGGTGTAGATGCCCCCTCCATCCATCCTGGGTAGGTATATATATGGTCCTCCATCCATCCATTCTGGGTAGGTGTATATGCCCCTCCATTCATCCATTCTGGGTAGGTGTATATGCCCCTCCATCCATCCATCCATCCATCCATCCATCCATTCTGGGTAGGCATAGATGCCCCTCCATCCATCCATTCTGGGTAGGTGTATATGCCCCTCCATCCATTCTGGGTAGGCGTAGATGCCCCTCCATCCATCCATTCTGGGTAGGTGTAGATGCCCCTCCATTCATCCATTCTGGGTAGGTGTAGATGCCCCTCCATCCATCAATCCATCCTGGGTAGGGGTATATGCCCCTCCATCCATCCATTCTGGGTAGGTGTAGATGCCCCTCCATCCATCCATCCTGGGTAAGGTGTAGATGCCCCTCCATCCATCCATCCTGGGTAAGGTGTAGATGCCCCTCCATCCATCCATCCTGGGTAGGTGTAGATGCCCCTCCATCCATCCACCCATCCTGGGTAGGTGTAGATACCCAGGATGAATGGATGGATGGAGGGGCATCTACACCTACCCAGGATGGATGGATGGACAGGCATCTACACTTACCCAGGATGAATGGATGGATGGAGGGGCAAGTGTAGATGCCCCTCCATCCATCCATCCTGGGTAGGTGTATATGCCCCTCCATCCATCCATTCTGGGTAGGTGTATATGCCCCTCCATCCATCCATCCTGGGTAGGCGTAGATACCTTTCCATCCATCTATCCTGGGTAGGTGTATATGCACCTCCATCCATCCATTCTGAATTTGCGTAGATGCACCTCCATCCATCCTGGGTAGTCTATTCTGGTAGGTGTATATGCCCCTCCATCCATCCGTCCATCCTGGGTAGGAGTATTTGCACCTCCATCCATCCTGGGTAGGTGTATATGCCCCTCCATCCATCCTGGGTAGGTGTATTTCACCCTCCATCCATCCATCCATCCTGGGTAGGTGTATATGACCCTTCATCCATCCATCCATCCATTCTGGGTAGGCATAGATGCCCCTCAATCCATCCTGCGCAGTCTATTCTGGTAGGTGTATATGCCCCTCTATCCATCCATCCTGGGTAGGTGTAGATGCCCCTCCATTCGTCCATTCTCGGTAGGTGTAGATGCCCCTCCATCCATCAATCCATCCTGGGTAGGTGTAGATGCCCCTCCATCCATCCATAGTAGGTGTAGATACCACTCCATCCATCCATCCTGGGTAGGTGTATATGCCCCTCCATCCATCCTGGGTAGGTGTATATGCCCCTCCATTCATCCTGGGTAGGAGTATTTGCCCCTCCATCCATAGTGGGTAGGTGTATATGCCCCTCCATCCATCCATCCTGGGTAGGTGAATATGCCCTTCCATCCATCCTGGGTAGGTGTATCGGCCTCTCCATCCATCCTGGGTAGCTGTATATGCCCCTCCATCCATCCATCCATCCATCCAGAGTAGGTGTATATGCCCCTCCATCCATCCATCCTGAGTAGGTGTATATGCCCATCCATCCATCCTGGGTAGGTGTATATGCCCCTCCCTCCATCCACTCTGGGTAGGTGTAGATGCCTCTCCATCCATCAATCCATCCTGGGTAGGTGTATATGCCCATCCATCCATCCATTCTGGGTAGGCGTAGATGCCCCTCCATCTATTCATCCTGGGTAGGTGTAGATGCCCCTCCATCCATCCATCCTGGGTAGGTGTAGATGCCCCTCCATCCATCCATCCTGGGTAGGTGTAGATGCCCCTCCATCCATCCATCCTGGGTAGGGGTAGATGCCCCTCCATCCATCCATTCTGGGTAGGTGTATATGCCCCTCCATCCATCCATTCTGGGTAGGTGTATATGCCCCTCCATCCATCCATCCTAGGTAGGGGTAGATGCCCCTCCATCCATCCATCCTGGGTAGGTGTATATGCACCTCCATCCATCCATCCAATCTGGGTAGGTGTATATGCCCCTTCATCCATCCATTCATTCTGGGTTTGCGTAGATGCACCTCCATCCATCCTGGGTAGTATATTCTGGTAGGTGTATATGCCCCTCCATCCATCCATCCATCCTGGGTAGGAGTATTTGCCCCTCCATCCATCCTGGGTAGGTGTATATGCCACTCCATCCATCCTGAGTAGGTGTATTTCCCCCTCCATCCATCCATCCTGGGTGAGTGTATATGACCCTACATCCATCCATCCATTCTGGGTAGGCGTAGATGCCCCTCCATCCATCCATCCTGCGCAGTCTATTCTGGTAGGTGTATATGCCCCTCTATCCATCCATCCTGGGTAGGTGTATATGCACCTCTATCCATCCATTCTCGGTAGGTGTAGATGCCCCTCCATTCGTCCATTCTCGGTAGGTGTAGATGCCCCTCCATCCATCAATCCATCCATAGTAGGTGTAGATACCACTCCATCCATCCTTCCATCCATCCATTCTGGGTAGGTGTATATGCCCCTCCATCCATCCTGGGTAGGTGTATATGCCCCTCCATTCATCCTGGGTAGGAGTATTTGCCCCTCCATCCATAGTGGGTAGGTGTATATGCCCCTCCATCCATCCATCCTGGGTAGGTGAATATGCCCTTCCATCCATCCTGGGTAGGTGTATCGGCCTCTCCATCCATCCTGGGTAGCTGTATATGCCCCTCCATCCATCCATCCTGAGTAGGTGTATATGCCCCTCCATCCATCCATCCTGAGTAGGTGTATATGCCCCTCCATCCATCCTGAGTAGGTGTATATGCCCCTCCATCCATCCTGGTAGGTGTATATGCCCCTCCATCCATCCATACATCCTGGGTAGGTCTAGATGCCCCTCCATCCATCCACCCATCCTGGGTAGGTGTAGATGCCCTTCCATCCATCCATCCATCCATTCATCCTGAGTAAGTGTAGATGCCCCTCCATGCATCCATCGTGGGTAGGGGTAGATGCCCCTCCATCCATCCATCCATTCTGGGTAGGTGTATATGCCCCTCATTCCATCCATCCTGGGTAGGCGTAGATACCTCTCCATCCATCCATCCTGGGTAGGTGTATATGCACCTCCATCCATCAAATCTGGGTAAGCATAGATGCCCCTCCATCCATCCATCCATCCATCCTGAGCAGTCTATTCTGGTAGGTGTATATGCCCCTCCATCCATCCACTCTGGGTAGGTGTAGATGCCCCTCCATCCATCAATCCATCCTGGGTAGGTGTAGATGCCCCTCCATCCATCCATGGTAGATGCGAATACCCCTCCATCCATTCTTCCATCCATCCATCCTGGGTAGGTGTATATGCCCCTCCATTCATCCTGGGTAGGTGTATATGCCCCTCCATCCATCCAGTGTAGGAGTATTTGCCCCTCCATCCATCCTGGGTAGGTGTATATGCCCCTCCATCCATCCATCCTGGGTAGGTGTATATGCCCCTCCATCCATCCATCCTGGGTAGGTGTATATGCCCCTCCATCCATCCTGGGTAGGTGTATCGGCCCCTCCACCCATCCATCCATCCTGAGTAGCTGTATATGCCCCTCCATCCATCCATCCTGGGTAGGTGTATATGCCCCTTCATCCATTCTGGGTAGGTGTAGATGCCCCTCCATCCATCCTGGGTAGTCTATTCTGGTAGGTGTATATGCCCCTCCATCCATCCTGGTTAGGTGTAGATGCCCCTCCATCCATCCATACATCCTGGGTAGTCTCTTCTGCTAGGTGTATATGCCCCTCCATCCATCCTGGTTAGGTGTAGATGCCCCTCCATCCATCCATCCTGGTTAAGTGTAGATGCCCCTCCATCCATCCATCCATCCTGGGTAGGTGTATATGCCCCTTCATCCATCCATCCATCCTGGGTAGGTGTAAATGCCCCTCCATCCATCCTGAGTAGGTGTATTTCCCCCTCCATCCATCCATCCTGGGTGAGTGTATATGACCCTTCATCCATCCATCCATTCTGGGTAGACGTAGATGCCCCTCCATCCATCCATCCTGCGCAGTCTATTCTGGTAGGTGTATATGCCCCTCTATCCATCCATCCTGGGTAGGTGTATATGTCCCTCCATCCATCCATTCTCGGTAGGTGTAGATGCCCATCCATTCGTCCATTCTCGGTAGGTGTAGATGCCCCTCCATTCGTCCATTCTCGGTAGGTGTAGATGCCCCTCCATCCATCAATCCATCCTGGGTAGGTGTAGATGCCCCTCCATCCATCCATAGTAGGTGTAGATACCACTCCATCCATCCATTCTGGGTAGGTGTATATGCCCCTCCATCCATCCTGGGTAGGTGTATATGCCCCTCCATTCAACCTGGGTAGGAGTATTTGCCCCTCCATCCATAGTGGGTAGTTGTATATGCCCCTCCATCCATCCATCCTGGGTAGGTGAATATGCCCTTCCATCCATCCTGGATAAGTGTATCGGCCTCTCCATCCATCCTGGGTAGCTGTATATGCCCCTCCATCCATCCATCCATCCTGAGTAGGTGTATATGCCCCTCCATCCATCCATCCTGAGTAGGTGTATATGCCCCTCCATACATCCACTCTGGGTAGGTGTATATGCCCCTCCATACATCCTGGGTAGGTCTAGATGCCCCTCCATCCATCCACCCATCCTGGGTAGGTGTAGATGCCCTTCCATCCATCCATTCAAACTGAGTAAGTGTAGATTCCCCTCCATCCATCCATCGTGGGTAGGGGTAGATGCCCCTCCATCCATCCATTCTGGGTAGGTGTATATGCCCCTCATTCCATCCATCCTGGGTAGGCGTAGATACCTCTCCATCCATCCATCCTGGGTAGGTGTATATGCACCTCCATCCATCCAATCTGGGTAAGCATAGATGCCCCTCCATCCATCCTGAGCAGTCTATTCTGGTAGGTGTATATGCCCCTCCATCCATCCACTCTGGGTAGGTGTAGATGCCCCTCCATCCATCAATCCATCCTGGGTAGGTGTAGATGCCCCTCCATCCATCCATGGTAGATGCGAATACCCCTCCATCCATTCTTCCATCCATCCATCCTGGGTAGGTGTATATGCCCCTCCATCCATCCAGTGTAGGAGTATATGCCCCTCCATCCATCCTGGGTAGGTGTATATGCCCCTCCATCCATCCATCCTGGGTAGGTGTATATGCCCATCCATCCATCCTGGGTAGGTGTATATGCCCCTCCATCCATCCTGGGTAGGTGTATCGGCCCCTCCATCCATCCATCCATCCTGAGTAGCTGTATATGCCCCTCCAGCCATCCTGGGTAGGTGTATATGCCCCTTCATCCATTCTGGGTAGGTGTAGATGCCCCTCCATCCATCCTGGGTAGTCTATTCTGGTAGGTGTATATGCCCCTCCATCCAACCTGGTTAGGTGTAGATGCCCCCTCCATTCATCCATCCTGGTTAGGTGTAGATGCCCCTCCATCCATCCATACATCCTGGGTAGTCTATTCTGCTAGGTGTATATGCCCCTCCATCCATCCTGGTTAGGTGTAGATGCCCCTCCATCCATCCATCCTGGTTAAGTGTAGATGCCCCTCCATCCATCCATCCATCCTGGGTAGGTGTATATGCCCCTTCATCCATCCATCCATCCATCCTGGGTAGGTGTAGATGCCCCTCCATCCATCCACTCTGGGTAGGTGTAGATGCCCCTCCATCCATCAATCCATCCTGGGTAGGTGTAGATGCCCCTCCATCCATCCATGGTAGATGCGAATACCCCTCCATCCATTCTTCCATCCATCCATCCTGGGTAGGTGTATATGCCCCTCCATCCATCCATCCATCCTGGGTAGGTGTATATGCCCCTCCGTCCATCCAGTGTAGGAGTATTTGCCCCGCCATCCATCCTGGGTAGGTGTATATGCCCCTCCATCCATCCATCCTGGGTAGGTGTATATACCCTTCCATTCTGGGTAGGTGTATATTCCCCTCCATCCATCCATCCTGGGTAGGTGTATATTCCCCTCCATCCATCCATCCTGGGTAGGTGTATAAGCCCCTCCATCCATCCCGGTCAGTATATGCCCCCCTCCATCCATCCATCCTGGTGGATATATCCTCCCCTTCATACTGGTGGGTATATGCCCCCCCTCCATCCATCCTGGTGGGTATATGCCCCCCCCCTCCATCCATCCTGGTGGGTATATGCCCCCCCCCTCCATCCATCCTGGTGGGTATATGCCCCCCCCCTCCATCCATCCAGGTGGGTATATGCCCCCATATATTCAATGCGAAGGGAAAAAAAACAAAACAAACGCTTCTACTCACCTTCCACGTTCCCACGCAGCGCTGTGTCTGTGTTGCCTGAAGATGTCGGCGGTGATAACAGCTGAGAGGCTGAGATCACCGCACGGCGCCGCTGCAGATACTCACTCGGGACGTCCACTCCTAGGCCTTTCCTCCCCGGCAGTTCCTGTCATGGCATGCTCTGACTGAGCAGTGCGTGCGACGACAGGGGGAATGTACAGCTTACACTGCAGGCTCCACAAAGATGGCTGAAATCTCCTCCCACGGCTGCGACCTGAACAGCCAAGGGGGCGTGCCCAGGTCACAGCTAGAGGCAGGAGGAGCGGCCTCTAATGTTAGAGAAAGGGTCGGTGACAGACTACTGTCTCTTATGGCCAGGGCTGCCGTAAATGAGGTGTGTAAGAGCGCTTCTTACACACCCCCCAAATAAAAATGGCAGCCCCTAGTGGCCAATGTAAAAATAAATAAAAAACTAATAAAGTGGTACATTTAATTTTGTATTAAAAATAATTGATTACATAATTATTAATACAAAACATAAAATCGTGGCCCCTTCCCTGTAAGAATAGCACATGGCTCTTTTCACGTCTGGTTATTTCTCTAGCAGGTAGAATATGCTCCGTTATAGACCGTGGACAGGTTTACAGCTCTATTTATTGTGGACGATTGATCTGCAAATCAGAACTGAGACCGGTCCGATTTTCATCCGATTTGTAGATAAAGATCATCTATTGAAGTCAACGAGTCTGTCAGAAAAATGGCCAGAACTAACCATGTTGCCTGTACTGCTTGTTTTCCAGTGTCTATAGGCCGGGCAAGCGAGGCGAGGAAACCTTTAGCTTTTTACTTTACATATAAAAAAATATGCCCCACTGAGGAGAAAAACTGACACTGACCAAAATCAGATGAAAATTAGAAAAAAAACACTGATTAAAACCTGACATGTGAACGGGGCCTTAATCAGATGTCAGCAGGGTCGGACTGGGGTGTCTGGGGCCCACAGGGGACGCTGACTCTAGGGGCCACCTCCAGCAATATGCAGATCTCTCTTCTCTGCTCTCCCTGTTATAGTGGAGCAGTGACCGGCGGCTCCTCACATCTACTCTGCACAGACTACAACAGGGATGGACAATTTCTGTAGTTTACATGAAAGGGCTTCTTTGGTTAAAACAAGTCATCACAGATTCATGGGCTACACAGGATAGGTGATCACTTATTGATTGGAAGAATGGGGAAGTTTTATCCCTGACAGGACACTTATCCCCATTTAAAATGCAGCGACAGGTGGGACGTCTGACCACAGCCTCATTCTTTCTCTTGGGGGCTTCCAAAAAAGAGCAGCGCTCACAGCCCCTGAGGGAATGAATGGATCAGTGGTCGAGTCGCACATGAGCTCCAGTGTAATGGGGAGAAAAGCTCCACAGTCTGCCGATCGCTGCAGGTCCCAGTAGTCAGACCCCCACCAATCAATAAGTTATCACTTATCCTGTGGAGAGGGGATTACTTGTTCTCCCCGGAGAACCCCTGTGAGTGCATCTCTGACGCTCTGCTCCAAGTATTTCATCTCTAAGGCCACAGCCCCACTATCAGTATTCAGTCAGGATTTTTTCTCAGGAGTGGGAGCCAAAACCAGGTGAGGAACAATCAGAGAAAAGGTAGAATAGAAACAAGTCACCAATTCTGTATTTATCACCCACTCCTGATTTTGGCTCTCACTACTGAGAAAAAATACTGACCAAATACTGATAGTGAAGCCGTGGCCTCATGGAAAAAAATATTTTCCTAGTTAATCTCAGCGAGAACAAATGACCGCCATACACAACATAATCCACTATAACAACACCAATAATATCACATACAAAAGGGACAAATATCACCACACCATGACCAGACCACATATTACCACCACATAGTGACCAAATAATACAATACTGATCAGGAATACAAACCACAATACTAACACTGTCACTATACATATGAGCTCTGTATATAGTGTCAGTGTACAGGTAATACAGTGATCCCCAGTGACATTATAAACAGGATCTCTGTATATAGTGTCAGTGTACATGTAATACAGTGATCACCGGTGACATTATACACAGGAGCTCTGTATGTAGTGTACAGGTAATACAGTTATCACGAGTGACATTATACACAGGAGCTCTGTATATAGTGTATAGGTAATACACTGGTCACCAGTGACATACACTATATAGTATATACAGAGCTCCTGTGTAAGTGTACAGTAATACACTGACTCACCAGTGATGTCTCTAGGTGAAGTTCTTCATCTTCGCTTTTCCTCATCTGGCACAGTCCACCATCACTTCTTCCAGCCAGGAATCATCTCTGCAGAAAATAACACAGTTATCAATAACTGATCTCTTTTAGAGCACATTCCCACTTTTCCCCAGGCTTCTACACTACACCAGTTGAAGAAATAAAGCGACATAGTGGCGCCCTGCACAGTAACAGGACCCCCCTTTTGTCCCCTCTTACGGAAAACAGTTTCCTAAAAATAAAATTATATTACAGAAGTAATAATGTCCCTAATTGGACTCTAAAGTAATAATGTTCCCCACTCGCCATCATAAACTAATAAAGTTCCTCAATCTGGCCCCTAAACAGTAATAAAGTCCCTTGCCCAGCGTGGCCCCCCATCTATCCATCCTGACCCCCCCCCCTCCATATATCCATTCTGGTCTCCATGTGTCCAGCCTGCCCCTCCCATATATCCATCCGGGCCTCCATGTGTCCAGCCTGCCCCCCTTCATATATCCATCCTGTCCCACTCATATATGCATCCCACCCCACCCCATATATCTATCCAGGACCCCATGTGTCCAGCTTGCCGCCCTTCACCTCCATGTGTCCATCCAGGTCCCCATGTGTCCAGCTTGCTGCCCTTCACCTATATGTGTCCATCCAGGTCCCAATGTGTCCAGCTTGCCCCCCTTCACCTCCATGTGTCCATCCAGGTCCCCAACTTGGCCCCCTTCACCACCATGTGTCCCCTTATGCGTCCATCCAGCCCCCACCCTTCAGCCCCGTGCCTCCATCCATATGTCTCCCCATGCGTCCAACCAGCCCCCCCCCTTTCAGCCCCATGCCTCCATCCATATGTCTCCCCATGGGTCCAGCCAGCCCTCCTTCAGCCCCATGTCCCCATCCATGTCTCCATGGGTCCAGACAGCCCCCCCTTCAGCCCCGTGCCTCCATCCATATGTCCCCATGCGTCCAGCCAGCCCCCCCTTCAGCCCCATGTCCCCATGGGTCCAGCCAGCCCCCCCTTCAGCCCCATGTCCCCATCCATGTCCCCATGGGTCCAGCCAGACCCTCCTTCAGCCCCATGTCCCCATCCATGTCCCCATGGGTCCAGCCAGCCCCCCCCTCAGCCCCATGTCCCCATCCATGTCCCCATGGGTCCAGCCAGCCAGCCCCATGTCCCCAGGGGTCCAGCCAGCCCCCCCCCCTTCAGCCCCATGTCCCCATGGGTCTAGCCAGCCCCCCCTTCAGCCCCATGTCCCCATCCATGTTCCCATGGGCCCAGCCAGCCCCCTCCCCTTCAGCCCCATGTCCCCATCCATGTCCCCATGGGTCCAGCCAGACCCTCCTTCAGCCCCATGTCCCCATCCATGTCCCCATGGGTCCAGCCAGCCCCCCCCCTCAGCCCCATGTCCCCTTCCATGTCCCCATGGGTCCAGCCAGCCAGCCCCATGTCCCCAGGGGTCCAGCCAGCCCCCCCCCCCTTCAGCCCCATGTCCCCATGGGTCTAGCCAGCCCCCCCTTCAGCCCCATGTCCCCATCCATGTTCCCATGGGCCCAGCCAGCCCCCTCCCCTTCAGCCCCATGGGTCTAGCCAGCCCCCCCTTCAGCCCCATGTCCCCATCCATGTTCCCATGGGCCCAGCCAGCCCCCTCCCCTTCAGCCCCATGGGTCCAGCCAGCCCCCCCTTCAGCCCCATGTCCCCATCCATGTCCTCATGGGTCCATCCAGCCCCCCCTTCAGACCCATGTCCCCATCCATGTCCCCATGGGTCCAACCAGCCCCCCCCCTTCAGCCCCATGTCCCCATCCATGTCCCCATGGGTCCAACCAGCCCCCCCCTTCAGCCCCATGTCCCCATCCATGTCCCCATGTGACCAGCCTGCGACCCCTCCATATATGGATGATGACCAATGCTGGGAACACTCACCCAGAAAAACGTGGATATTGCACTTGACTTGAAGTTGAAGCAGGGAGAGCTGTAGCCAGACCTGCAGCCTTGTTTCCAGGGTGATGGTGAGAGAGCAGAGTGCTGGTCACCGCATACTCAGCCCAGGAGCCGGCTTAAAAGGCAAGAGAGCAGGAGAGAAGAGGGCGGTGCGCGGTGCTGGTGCGGTGTTCCATACCCGGACGGGAGCCGGTGTTACAAGGCCAATTCCAAGGGAGCAGGAGCCGGGACTGGAGAGCAGAGCGCGGCGTCGGCGTATCAAAAGCCGGCAGGGGAGCAGGGAGAGAAGAGCGCGACGTCAGCGTGTCACCTGACAACACACCACTGCCAGCCACCAGCGGCAAAGCAGAGCGCGGTGCGTGTCACCGCCCACCAAGAACACGTCCTCAGTCATGTGACTATGCGCGTCACCCGCTGTCACCACTGAATAGTATGAGCGCCGCACGCGACGCTACATTTCCTTCGGCTGCGCTTTTAAAGGGCCCGCACTTTTTAAGAGCCCCCGCTACCAATTCTCTCACTCTCTCATCGGGGCCCACCGGGAATTTTTCCAGCTATCACACCAGGCCAGTCCTACACGGCGCGCTGGCATCGGGGCCCCCACCTCAAATACTTACCTCTCCCGTTCCCAGCAACTCCTGTGTCTTCACCGTCTTCGGAGTCTGTCGTCACTACCGTGCGCCCTCTGTCTTATCTAGCAATCCATAAGTATAATGCAAACTATGGGGCCATTATACAGCATGGAGCAATCTATGGGGCCATTATACAGCATGGAGCAATCTATGGGGCCATTATACAGCATGGAGCAATCTATAGGGCCATTACAGCATGGAGCAATCTATAGGGCCATTACAGCATGGAGCAATCTATGGGGCCATTATACAGCATGGAGCAATCTATGGGGCCATTACAGCATGGTGCATACTATAGGGCCATTCTACAGCACGGAGCAATCTATGGGGCCATTCTACAGCATGGAGCAATCTATGGGGCCATTCTACAGCATGGAGCAATCTATGGGGCCATTCTACTTATGGAGCAATCTATAGGGCCATTACAGCATGGAGCAATCTATGGGGCCATTATACAGCATGGAGCAATCTATGGGGCCATTATACTTATGGAGCAATCTATGGGGCCATTATACAGCATGGAGCAATCTATGGGGCCATTATACGCATGGAGCAATCTATGGGGCCATTATACTTATGGAGCAATCTATGGGGCCATTATACTTATGGAGCAATCTATGGGGCCATTACAGCATGGAGCAATCTATGGGGCCATTACAGCATGGAGCAATCTATGGGGCCATTACAGCATGGAGCAATCTATGGGGCCATTACAGCATGGAGCAATCTATGGGGCCATTACACCATGGAGCAATCTATGGGGCCATTACAGCAGGGAGCAATCTATGGGTCCATTCTACTTATGGAGCAATCTATGGGGCCATTACAGCATGGAGCAATCTATGGGGCCATTATACAGCATGGAGCAATTTATGGGGCCATTATACAGCATGGAGCAATCCATAGGGCCATTACAGCATGGTGCATACTATAGGGCCATTCTACAGCATGGAGCAATCTATGGGGCCATTCTACAGCATGGAGCAATCTATGGGGCCATTATACAGCATGGAGCAATCTATGGGGCCATTATACAGCATGGAGCAATCTATGGGGCCATTACAGCATGGTGCATACTATAGGGCCATTCTACAGCATGGAGCAATCTATGGGGCCATTCTACAGCATGGAGCAATCTATGGGGCCATTCTACTTATGGAGCAATCTATAGGGCCATTACAGCATGGAGCAATCTATGGGGCCATTATACAGCATGGAGCAATCTATGGGGCCATTATACGCATGGAGCAATCTATGGGGCCATTATACTTATGGAGCAATCTATGGGGCCATTACAGCATGGAGCAATCTATGGGGCCATTACAGCATGGAGCAATCTATGGGGCCATTACAGCATGGAGCAATCTATGGGGCCATTACACCATGGAGCAATCTATAGGGCCATTACAGCAGGGAGCAATCTATGGGTCCATTCTACTTATGGAGCAATCTATGGGGCCATTACAGCATGGAGCAATCTATGGGGCCATTATACAGCATGGAGCAATTTATGGGGCCATTATACAGCATGGAGCAATCCATAGGGCCATTACAGCATGGTGCATACTATAGGGCCATTCTACAGCATGGAGCAATCTATGGGGCCATTCTACAGCATGGAGCAATCTATGGGGCCATTCTACTTATGGAGCAATCTATGGGGCCATTCTACAGCATGGAGCAATCTATGGGGCCATTATACTTATGGAGCAATCTATGGGGCCATTATACTTATGGAGCAATCTATGGGGCCATTACAGCATGGAGCAATCTATGGGGCCATTACAGCATGGAGCAATCTATGGGGCCATTACAGCATGGAGCAATCTATGGGGCCATTACAGCATGGAGCAATCTATGGGGCCATTACAGCATGGAGCAATCTATGGGGCCATTACAGCAGGGAGCAATCTATGGGGCCATTACAGCAGGGAGCAATCTATGGGGCCATTATAGCAGGGAGCAATCTATGGGTCCATTCTACTTATGGAGCAATCTATGGGGCCATTATACAGCATGGAGCAATCTATGGGGACATTATACAGCATGGAGCAATTTATGGGGCCATTATACAGCATGGAGCAATTTATGGGGCCATTATACAGCATGGAGCAATCCATAGGGCCATTAAAGCATGGAGCAATCTATGGGGCCATTACAGCATGGAGCAATCTATGGGGCCATTACAGCATGGAGCAATCTATGGGGCCATTACAGCATGGAGCAATCTATGGGGCCATTACAGCATGGAGCAATCTATGGGGCCATTTCACCATGGAGCAATCTATGGGGCCATTGCACCATGGAGCAATCTATGGGGCCATTGCACCATGGAGCAATCTATGGGGCCATTGCACCATGGAGCAATCTATGGGGCCATTCCAGCATGGAGCAATCTATGGGGCCATTCTACTTATGGAGCCATTCTACTTATGGAGCAATCTATGGGGCCATTCTACTTATGGAGCAATCTATGGGGCCATTCTACTTATGGAGCAATCTATGGGGCCATTCTACTTATGGAGCAATCTATGGGGCCATTCTACTTATGGAGCAATCTATGGGGCCATTCTACTTATGGAGCAATCTATGGGGCCATTCTACTTATGGAGCAATCTATGGGGCCATTATACAGCATGGAGCAATCTATGGGGCCATTATACAGCATGGAGCAATCTATAGGGCCATTCTACTTATGGAGCAATCTATAGGGCCATTCTACTTATGGAGCAATCTATAGGGCCATTCTACTTATGGAGCAATCTATGGGGCCATTATACAGCATGGAGCAATCTATGGGGCCATTATACAGCATGGAGCAATCTATGAGGCCATTATACATTATGGAGCAATCTATGGGGCCATTATACATTATGGAGCAATCTATGGGGCCATTATACAGTATGGAGCAATCTATGGGGCCATTACAGCATGGAGCAATCTATGGGGCCATTACAGCATGGAGCAATCTATGGGGCCATTACAGCATGGAGCAATCTATGGGGCCATTACAGCATGGAGCAATCTATGGGGCCATTACAGCATGGAGCAATCTATGGGGCCATTACAGCATGGAGCAATCTATGGGGCCATTACAGCATGGAGCAATCTATGGGGCCATTACAGCATGGAGCAATCTATGGGGCCATTACAGCATGGAGCAATCTATGGGGCCATTACAGCATGGAGCAATCTATGGGGCCATTACAGCATGGAGCAATCTATGGGGCCATTACAGCATGGAGCAATCTATGGGGCCATTACAGCATGGAGCAATCTATAGGGCCATTACAGCATGGAGCAATATATGAGGCCATTATACAGTATGGAGCAGTCTATGGGGCCATTATACAGTAGGGAGCAATCTATGGGGCCATTATACAGCATGGGGCAATCTATGGGGCCATTATACAGCATGGAGCAATCTATGGGGCCATTACAGCATGGAGCAATCTATGGGGCCATTATACTTGTGGAGCAATCTATAGGGCCATTACAGCATGGTGCAATCTATGGGGCCATAATACAGCATGGAGCAATCTATGGGGCCATTACAGCATGGAGCAATGTATGGGGCCATTATACTTGTGGAGCAATCTATAGGGCCATTACAGCATGGTGCAATCTATGGGGCCATTATACTTATGGAGCAATCTATGGGGCCATTACATCATGGAGCAATCTATGGGGCCATTATACTTATGGAGCAATCTATGGGGCCATTATACTTATGGAGCAATCTGTAGGGCCATTATACTTATGGAGCAATCTGTAGGGCCATTATACTTATGGAGCAATCTATGGGGCCATTATACTTATGGAGCAATCTATGGGGCCATTATACTTATGGAGCAATCTATGGGGCCATTATACTTATGGAGCAATCTATAGGGCCATTATACTTATGGAGCAATCTATAGGGCCATTATACAGTATGGAGCAATCTATGGGGCCATTATACAGTATGGAGCAATCTATGGAGCCATTATGCAGTATGGAGCAATCTATGGGACCATTATTCAGCATGGAGCAATTTATAGGGCCATTACAGCATGGAACAATCTATGGGGCCATTATACTTATGGAGCAATCTATGGGGCCATTATACAGCAGGGAGCAATCTATGGGGCCATTATACAGTAGGGAGCAATCTATGGGGCCATTATACAGTAGGGAGCAATCTATGGGGCCATTACAGCATGGAGCAATCTATGGGGCCATTACAGCATGGAGCAATCTATGGGGCTATTACAGCATGGAGCAATCTATGGGGCCATTACCGCATGGAGCAATCTATGGGGCCATTACCGCATGGAGCAATCTATGGGGCCATTATACAGTAGGGAGCAATCTATGGGACCATTATACAGCATGGGGCAATCAATGGGGCCATTATACAGCATGGAGCAATCTATGGGACCTTTATACTTATGGAGCAATCTATAGGGCCATTACAGCATGGAGCAATCTATGGGGCCATTATACAGCATCTAGCAATCTATGGGGCCATTATCCTTATGGAGCAATCTATAGGGCCATTATACACTATGGAGCAATCTATGGGGCCATTATACACTATGGAGCAATCTATGGGGCCATTATACAGCATGGAGCAATCTATGGGGCCATTATACAGCATGGAGCAATCTATGGGGCCATTATACAGCATGGAGCAATCTATGGGGCCATTATACAGCATGGAGCAATCTATGGGGCCATTATACAGCATGGAGCAATCTATGGGGCCATTATACAGCATGGAGCAATCTATGGGGCCATTATACAGCATGGAGCAATCTATGGGGCCATTATACAGCATGGAGCAATCTATGGGGCCATTATACAGCATGGAGCAATCTATGGGGCCATTATACAGCATGGAGCAATCTATGGGGCCATTATACAGCATGGAGCAATCTATGGGGCCATTATACAGCATGGAGCAATCTATGGGGCCATTATACAGCATGGAGCAATCTATGGGGCCATTATACAGCATGGAGCAATCTATGGGGCCATTATACAGCATGGAGCAATCTATGGGGCCATTATACAGCATGGAGCAATCTATGGGGCCATTATACAGCATGGAGCAATCTATGGGGCCATTATACAGCATGGAGCAATCTATGGGGCCATTATAGAGCATGGAGCAATCTATGGGGCCATTATACTTATGTAGCAATCTATGGGGCCATTACAGCATGTAGCAATCTATGAGGCCATTACAGCATGGAGCAATCTATGAGGCCATTATACTAATGGAGCAATCTATAGGGCCATTATACTAATGGAGCAATCTATAGGGCCATTATACTTATGGAGCAATCTATGGGGCCATCATACAGTATAGAGCAATCTATGGAGCCATTATGCAGTATGGAGCAATCTATGGGGCCATTATGCAGAATGGAGCAATCTATAGGGCCATTACAGCATGGAGCAATCTATGGGGCCATTATACTTATGGAGCAATCTATGGGACCATTACAGCATGGAGCAATCTATGGGGCCATTATACAGCATGGAGCAATCTATGGGGCCATTATACAGCATGGGGCAATCTATGGGGCCATTATACAGCATGGGGCAATCTATGGGGCCATTATACAGCATGGGGCAATCTATGGGGCCATTACAGCATGGAGAAATCTATGGGGCCATTATACTTATGGAGCAATCTATGGGGCCATTATACAGTAGGGAGCAATCTATGGGACCATTATACAGCATGGAGCAATCTATGGGACCTTTATACTTATGGAGCAATCTATAGGGCCATTACAGCATGGAGCAATCTATGGGTCCATTATACAGCATGGAGCAATCTATGAGTCCATTATACAGCATGGAGCAATCTATGGGGCCATTATCCTTATGGAGCAATCTATAGGGCCATTACAGCATGCAGCAATCTATGGGGCCATTATACAGCATGGAGCAATCTATGGGGCCATTATACAGCATGGAGCAATCTATGGGGCCATTATACAGCATGGAGCAATCTATGGGGCCATTATACAGCATGGAGCAATCTATGGGGCCATTATACAGCATGGAGCAATCTATGGGGCCATTATACAGCATGGAGCAATCTATGGGGCCATTATACAGCATGGAGCAATCTATGGGGCCATTATACAGCATGGAGCAATCTATGGGGCCATTATACAGCATGGAGCAATCTATGGGGCCATTATACAGCATGGAGCAATCTATGGGGCCATTATACAGCATGGAGCAGTCTATGGGGCCATTATACAGCATGGAGCAATCTATGGGGCCATTACAGCATGGAGCAATCTATGGGGCCATTACAGCATGGAGCCAATCTATGGGGCCATTATACAGCATGGAGCAATCTATGGGGCCATTATACTTATGGAGCAATCTATAGGGCCATTATACTTATGGAGCAATCTATAGGGACATTATACAGTATGGACCAATCTATGGAGCCATTATGCAGTATGGAGCAATCTATGGGGCCATTATGGAGCATGGAGCAATCTATAGGGCCATTATACTTATGGAGCACTCTATGGGGCCATTACAGCATGGAGCAATCTATGGGGCCATTATACAGCATGGAGCAATCTATGGGGCCATTATACAGCATGGAGCAATCTATAGGGCCATTACAGCATAGAGCAATCTATGGGGCCATTACAGCATAGAGCAATCTATGGGGCCATTATACAGCATGGAGCAATCTATGGGGCCATTATACTCATGGAGCAATCTATGGGGCCATTACAGCATGGATCAATCTATAGGGCCATTATACTTATGGAGCAATCTATAGGGCCATTATACAGTATGGAGCAATCTATGGAGCCATTATGCAGCATGGAGCAATCTATGGGGCCATTACAGCATGGAGCAATCTATGGGGCCATTATACAGCATGGAGCAATCTATGGGGCCATTATACAGCATGGAGCAATCTATAGGGGCATTACAGCATGGAACAATTTATGGGGCCATTACCGCGTGGAGCAATCTATGGGGCCATTATACTTATAGAGCAATCTATAGGGCCATTATACTTATGGAGCAATCTATAGGGCCATTATACTTATGGACCAATCTATGGGTCCATTATACAGTAGGGAGGAATCTATGGGGCCATTATACAGTAGGGAGCAATCTATGGGGCCATTATACAGCATGGAGCAATCTATGGGGCAATTATCCTTATGGAGCAATCTATAGGGCCATTACAGCATGGAGCAATCTATGGGGCCATTATACAGTAGCGAGCAATCTATGGGGCCATTATACTTATGGAGCAATCTATAGGGCCATTACAGCATGCAGCAATCTATGGGGCCATTATACTTATGGAGCAATCTATGGGGCCATTATACTTATGGAGCAATCTATAGGGCCATTACAGCATGCAGCAATCTATGGGGCCATTATACTTATGGAGCAATCTATAGGGCCATTACAGCATGCAGCAATCTATGGGGCCATTATACAGCATGGAGCAATCTATGGGGCCATTATACTTATGGAGCAATCTATAGGGCCATTACAGCATGCAGCAATCTATGGGGCCATTATACAGCATGGAGCAATCTATGGGGCCATTATACTTATGGAGCAATCTATAGGGCCATTACAGCATGCAGCAATCTATGGGGCCATTATACTTATGGAGCAATCTATAGGGCCATTACAGCATGCAGCAATCTATGGGGCCATTATACAGCATGGAGCAATCTATGGGGCCATTATACTTATGGAGCAATCTTCATCCATTCTGGGTAGGTGTAGATGCCCCTCCATCCATCCATCCATCCTGGGTAGTCTATTCTGGTAGGTGTATATGCCCCTCCATCCATCCAACCTGGTTAAGTGTAGATGCCCCTCCATCCATCCATCCTGGGTAGGTGTATATGCCCCTCCATCCATCCATCCTGGGTAGGTGTAAATGCTCCTCCATCCATCCATCCTGGGTAGGTGTAAATGCCCCTCCATCCATCCATGCTGGGTAGGTTTATATGCCCCTGACTAGCCCAGGGGAATGGGTATGACTCGGTACCCGGGCCTTTAGGGATGTCGCGGTGGTCGGCTCCCGGGCCCGTACCCTGGGGTCGCTCCTTTAAAAGGGTTGGTGATTTGTGAAGTTTATAAAAGAGTTTGTGACGCCACCTGTGGTTTCTGGTGAGGATCACCAGCGCTGCGCAGTCCACTGAGGCCGGTGATAAGGCAGCTCGATGGTATAGCTTCCCACAGGTGGAGCTAGGCCTCAGGGCAGCATATGGACGGGGAAAGCAGGACGGAGAGACCCAGCCGGGTCAGAGCAAGAACAGGGACAGACACGATTGTCACTTCAGTACCTTTTACTGATGGAAATTCAGGCACGTCCCAGAGCACTGTAGGGTGAAGGGTGCACGTCAGGATCCTCCCCAATGAGCGGGTTTTGGGCCTCCTGTGTCTTGCCTCTGCGTAGTAAGTTTCTGACCTTCCTGGAGCAAGGCCTAACTTTGTCTCTGTCCTGCGCTGGCTGACCTTGTGGTAGGGGCTTTTCTTGGATTACACGCTCCCGACTTAAGGGGCCTATGTGTCTCCTGGCTCTATTACGTATCAGTACTTTTGCGATACTGGGACTTTTAGTTCTCCAGGGATTCTGGTTATATCTTACTGGGTCGTGGAGATCCCGGTAAGCTTCGGACCCGATGTCCGGTAACTGCTTCTTCGGGCTGAGCTAGTTAAGCTCCTCTGCCCCCTATGTATTAACTCTCCACTCGCCTTCGGCCTACTCGGGCCCTCACTAGGCTATACACACTAACGGCAGCTTGCCGCGCTTCACCGATCTTATGGCGCCGGCACACCTAAAGCTCACCTCTCTGAGCTACAACTGAGTCTAGAACGTGCTCCACTGCAGACTGACCTCTCAGGCTTTTGCACTGCAGGAACTCTCTCAACAGGTTTGCTTTCTGTCGACTCCAGTCTAGACCAACTGCTGCCTGGCTCCACCTTCCCTTATATATCTATCCCTAACGGGCTCCCTCTGATGGTCTGAGGTGGAAGGTGGAGATGTGTGAATGGTTATGGGGGCCTCTTGTGGAGGAATCCATCAATACACCCGGCTAGGATCTGTGATACCAAGCGCAGCTAGGCGTCACACACCCCCATCCATCCTGGTTAGGTGTAAATGCCCCTCCATCCATCCATCCTGGTGGATATATCCTCCCCTTCATACTGGTGGGTATATGCCCCCCCTCCATCCATCCTGGTGGGTATATGCCCCCCCCTCCATCCATCCTGGTGGGTATATGCCCCCCCCCTCCATCCATCCTGGTGGGTATATGCCCCCCCCCTCCATCCATCCTGGTGGGTATATGCCCCCCCCCTCCATCCATCCTGGTGGGTATATGCCCCCCCCCTCCATCCATCCTGGTGGGTATATGCCCCCCCCCTCCATCCATCCTGGTGGGTATATGCCCCCCCCCTCCATCCATCCTGGTGGGTATATGCCCCCCCCCTCCATCCATCCTGGTGGGTATATGCCCCCCCCCTCCATCCATCCTGGTGGGTATATGCCCCCCCCCTCCATCCATCCTGGTGGGTATATGCCCCCCCCCTCCATCCATCCTGGTGGGTATATGCCCCCCCCCTCCATCCATCCTGGTGGGTATATGCCCCCCCCTCCATCCATCCTGGTGGGTATATGACCCCCCCTCCATCCATCCTGGTGGGTATATGCCCCCCCCTCCATCCATCCTGGTGGGTATATGCCCCCCCCCTCCATCCATCCAGGTGGGTATATGCCCCCCCCTCCATCCATCCTGGTGGGTATATGCCCCCCCCCTCCATCCATCCTGGTGGGTATATGCCCCCCCCCTCCATCCATCCTGGTGGGTATATGCCCCCCCCCTCCATCCATCCTGGTGGGTATATGCCCCCCCCTCCATCCATCCTGGTGGGTATATGCCCCCCCCCTCCATCCATCCTGGTGGGTATATGCCCCCCCCTCCATCCATCCTGGTGGGTATATGCCCACCCCCCCTCCATCCAGGTGGGTATATGCCCCCATATATTCAATGCGAAGGGAAAAAAAACAAAACAAACGCTTCTACTCACCTTCCACGTTCCCACGCAGCGCTGTGTCTGTGTTGCCTGAAGATGTCGGCGGTGATAACAGCTGAGAGGCTGAGATCACCGCACGGCGCCGCTGCAGATACTCACTCGGGACGTCCACTCCTAGGCATTTCCTCCCCGGCAGTTCCTGTCATGGCATGCTCTGACTGAGCAGTGCGTGCGACGACAGGGGGAATGTACAGCTTACACTGCAGGCTCCACAAAGATGGCTGAAATCTCCTCCCACGGCTGCGACCTGAACAGCCAAGGGGGCGTGCCCAGGTCACAGCTAGAGGCAGGAGGAGCGGCCTCTAATGTTAGAGAAAGGGTCGGTGACAGACTACTGTCTCTTATGGCCAGGGCTGCCGTAAATGAGGTGTGTAAGAGCGCTTCTTACACACCCCCCAAATAAAAATGGCAGCCCCTAGTGGCCAATGTAAAAATAAATAAAAAACTAATAAAGTGGTACATTTAATTTTGTATTAAAAATAATTGATTACATAATTATTAATACAAAACATAAAATCGTGGCCCCTTCCCTGTAAGAATAGCACATGGCTCTTTTCACGTCTGGTTATTCTTCTAGCAGGTAGAATATGCTCCGTTATAGACCGTGGACAGGTTTACAGCTCTATTTATTGTGGACGATTGATCTGCAAATCAGAACTGAGACCGGTCCGATTTTCATCCGATTTGTAGATAAAGATCATCTATTGAAGTCAACGAGTCTGTCAGAAAAATGCCCAGAACCAACCATGTTGCCTGTACTGCTTGTTTTCCAGTGTCTATAGGCCGGGCAAGCGAGGCGAGGAAACCTTTAGCTTTTTACTTTACATATAAAAAAATATGCCCCACTGAGGAGAAAAACTGACACACTGACCAAAATCAGATGAAAATTAGAAAAAAAACACTGATTAAAACCTGACATGTGAACGGGGCCTTAGGCCTTAATCAGATGTCAGCAGGGTCGGACTGGGGTGTCTGGGGCCCACAGGGGACACTGACTCTAGGGGCCACCTCCAGCAATATGCAGATCTCTCTTCTCTGCTCTCCCTGTTATAGTGGAGCAGTGACCGGCGGCTCCTCACATCTACTCTGCACAGACTACAACAGGGATGGACAATTTCTGTAGTTTACATGAAAGGGCTTCTTTGGTTAAAACAAGTCATCACAGATTCATGGGCTACACAGGATAGGTGATCACTTATTGATTGGAAGAATGGGGAAGTTTTATCCCTGACAGGACACTTATCCCCATTTAAAATGCAGCGACAGGTGGGACGTCTGACCACAGCCTCATTCTTTCTCTTGGGGGCTTCCAAAAAAGAGCAGCGCTCACAGCCCCTGAGGGAATGAATGGATCAGTGGTCGAGTCGCACATGAGCTCCAGTGTAATGGGGAGAAAAGCTCCACAGTCTGCCGGTCGCTGCAGGTCCCAGTAGTCAGACCCCCACCAATCAATAAGTTATCACTTATCCTGTGGAGAGGGGATTACTTGTTCTCCCCGGAGAACCCCTGTGAGTGCATCTCTGACGCTCTGCTCCAAGTATTTCATCTCTAAGGCCACAGCCCCACTATCAGTATTCAGTCAGGATTTTTTCTCAGGAGTGGGAGCCAAAACCAGGTGAGGAACAATCAGAGAAAAGGTAGAATAGAAACAAGTCACCAATTCTGTATTTATCACCCACTCCTGCTTTTGGCTCTCACTACTGAGAAAAAATACTGACCAAATACTGATAGTGAAGCCGTGGGCTCATGGAAAAAAATATTTTCCTAGTTAATCTCAGCGAGAACAAATGACCGCCATACACAACATAATCCACTATAACAACACCAATAATATCACATACAAAAGGGACAAATATCACCACACCATGACCAGACCACATATTACCACCACATAGTGACCAAATAATACAATACTGATCAGGAATACAAACCACAATACTAACACTGTCACTATACATATGAGCTCTGTATATAGTGTCAGTGTACAGGTAATACAGTGATCCCCAGTGACATTATAAACAGGATCTCTGTATATAGTGTCAGTGTACATGTAATACAGTGATCACCGGTGACATTATACACAGGAGCTCTGTATGTAGTGTACAGGTAATACAGTTATCACGAGTGACATTATACACAGGAGCTCTGTATATAGTGTATAGGTAATACACTGGTCACCAGTGACATACACAGGAGCTCTGTATATACTATATAGTGTAAGTGTATAGTAATACACTGACTCACCAGTGATGTCTCTAGGTGAAGTTCTTCATCTTCGCTTTTCCTCATCTGGCACAGTCCACCATCACTTTTTCCAGCCAGGAATCATCTCTGCAGAAAATAACACACAGTTATCAATAACTGATCTCTTTTAGAGCACATTCCCACTTTTCCCCAGGCTTCTACACTACACCAGTTGAAGAAATAAAGCGACATAGTGGCGCCCTGCACAGTAACAGGACCCCCCTTTTGTCCCCTCTTACGGAAAACAGTTTCCTAAAAATAAAATATTACAGAAGTAATAATGTCCCTAATTGGACTCTAAAGTAATAATGTTCCCCACTCGCCATCATAAACTAATAAAGTTCCTCAATCTGGCCCCTAAACAGTAATAAAGTCCCTTGTCCAGCGTGGCCCCCCATCTATCCATCCTGACCCCCCCCCCCCATATATCCATTCTGGTGTCCATGTGTCCAGCCTGCCCCTCCCATATATCCATCCTGGCCTCCATGTGTCCAGCCTGCCCCCCTTCATATATCCATCCTGTCCCACTCATATATGCATCCCACCCCACCCCATATATCTATCCAGGACCCCATGTGTCCAGCTTGCCGCCCTTCACCTCCATGTGTCCATCCACGTCCCCATGTGTCCAGCTTGCCGCCCTTCACCTCCATGTGTCCATCCAGGTCCCCATGTGTCCAGCTTGCTACCCTTCACCTATATGTGTCCATCCAGGTCCCAATGTGTCCAGCTTGCCCCCCTTCACCTCCATGTGTCCATCCAGGTCCCCAACTTGGCCCCCTTCACCACCATGTGTCCCCTTATGCGTCCATCCAGCCCCCCCCCCCTTCAGCCCCGTGCCTCCATCCATATATCTCCCCATGGGTCCAGCCAGCCCCCCTTCAGCCCCATGTCCCCATCCATGTCTCCATGGGTCCAGCCAGCCCCCCCTTCAGCCCCATGTCCCCATGGGTCCAGCCAGCCCCCCCTTCAGCCCCATGTCCCCATCCATGTCCCCATGGGTCCAGCCAGCCCCCCCTTCAGCCCCATGTCCCCATGGGTCCAGCCAGCCCCCCCTTCAGCCCCATGTCCCCATCCATGTCCCCATGGGTCCAGCCAGCCAGCCCCATGTCCCCATGGGTCCAGCCAGCCCCCCCCCCTTCAGCCCCATGTCCCCATGGGTCTAGCCAGCCCCCCCTTCAGCCCCATGTCCCCATCCATGTTCCCATGGGCCCAGCCAGCCCCCTCCCCTTCAGACCCATGTCCCCATGGGTCCAGCCAGCCCCCCCTTCAGCCCCATGTCCCCATCCATGTCCTCATGGGTCCATCCAGCCCCCCCTTCAGACCCATGTCCCCATGGGTCCAACCAGCCCCCCCTTCAGCCCCATGTCCCCATCCATGTCCCCATGTGACCAGCCTGCGAACCCTCCATATATGGATGATGACCAATGCTGGGAACACTCACCCAGAAAAACGTGGATATTGCACTTGACTTGAAGTTGAAGCAGGGAGAGCTGTAGCCAGACCTGCAGCCTTGTTTCCAGGGTTATGGTGAGAGAGCAGAGTGCTGGTCACCGCATACTCAGCCCAGGAGCCGGCTTAAAAGGCAAGAGAGCAGGAGAGAAGAGGGCGGTGCGCGGTGCTGGTGCGGTGTTCCATACCCGGACGGGAGCCGGTGTTACAAGGCCAATTCCAAGGGAGCAGGAGCCGGGACTGGAGAGCAGAGCGCGGCGTCGGCGTATCAAAAGCCGGCAGGGGAGCAGGGAGAGGAGAGCGCGACGTCAGCGTGTCACCTGACAACACACCACTGCCAGCCACCAGCGGCAAAGCAGAGCGCGGTGCGTGTCACCGCCCACCAAGAACACGTCCTCAGTCATGTGACTATGCGCGTCACCCGCTGTCACCACTGAATAGTATGAGCGCCGCACGCGACGCTACATTTCCTTCGGCTGCGCTTTTAAAGGGCCCGCACTTTTTAAGAGCCCCCGCTACCAATTCTCTCACTCTCTCATCGGGGCCCACCGGGAATTTTTCCAGCTATCACACCAGGCCAGTCCTACCCTGCGCGCTGGCATAGGGGCCCCCTCCTCAAATACTTACCTCTCCCGTTCCCAGCAACTCCTGTGTCTTCAGCGTCTTCGGAGTCTGTCGTCACTACCGTGCGCCCTCTGTCTTATCTAGCAATCCATAAGTATAATGCAAACTATGGGGCCATTACAGCATGGAGCAATCTATGGGGCCATTCTACAGCATGGAGCAATCTATGGGGCCATTCTACAGCATGGAGCAATCTATGGGGCCATTATACAGCATGGAGCAATCTATGGGGCCATTATACAGCATGGAGCAATCTAGGGGGCCATTATACAGCATGGAGCAATCTATGGGGCCATTATACAGCATGGAGCAATCTATGGGGCCATTCTACAGCATGGAGCAATCTATGGGGCCATTACAGCATGGAGCAATATATGGGGCCATTATACAGCATGGAGCAATCTATGGGGCCATTATACTTGTGGAGCAATCTATAGGGCCATTACAGCATGGAGCAATCTATGAGGCCATTATACTTATGGAGCAATCTATAGGGCAATTATACTTATGGAGCAATCTATAGGGCAATTATACTTATGGAGCAATCTATGGGGCCATTATACTTATGGAGCAATCTATGGGGCCATTATACTTATGGAGCAATCTATGGAGCCATTATGCAGTATGGAGCAATCTATGGAGCCATTATGCAGTATGGAGCAATCTATGGAGCCATTATGCAGCATGGAGCAATTTATAGGGCCATTACAGCATGGAACAATCTATGGGGCCATTATACTTATGGAGCAATCTATGGGGCCATTATACAGCATGGAGCAATCTATGGGGCCATTATACAGCATGGAGCAATCTATGGGGCCATTATACAGTAGGGAGCAATCTATGGGGCCATTATACAGTAGGGAGCAATCTATGGGGCTATTATACAGTAGGGAGCAATCTATGGGGCTATTATACAGCATGGAGCAATCTATGGGGCCATTAGAGCATGGAGCAATCTATGGGGACATTATACAGCATGGAGCAATGTATAGGGCCATTACAGCATGGAGCAATCTATGGGGCCATTATACAGCATGGAGCAATCTATAGGGCCATTACGACATGGAGCAATGTATAGGGCCATTACAGCATGGAGCAATGTATAGGGCCATTATACTTATGGAGCAATCTATGGTGCTATTACAGCATGGATCAATCTATGGGGCCATTAAACAGCATGGAGCAATCTATGATGCCATTATACAGCATGGAGCAATCTATGGGCCCATTATACTTATGGAGCAATCTATAGGGCCATTACAGCATGGAGCAATCTATGGGGCCATTATACTTATGGAGAAATCTATGGGGCCATTACAGCATGGAGCAATCTATGGGGCCATTATACTTATGGAGCAATCTATGGGGCCATTACAGCATGGAGCAATCTATGGGGCCATTACCGCATGGAGCAATCTATTGGGCCATTATACTTATGGAGCAATCTATGGGGCCATTATACAGTAGGGAGCAATCTATGGGACCATTATACAGTAGGGAGCAATCTATGGGACAATCAATGGGGCCATTATACAGCATGGAGCAATCTATGGGACCTTTATACTTATGGAGCAATCTATAGGGCCATTACAGCATGGAGCAATCTATGGGGCCATTATACAGCATCGAGCAATCTATGGGTCCATTATACAGCATGGAGCAATCTATGGGGCCATTATACTTATGGAGCAATCTATGGGGCCATTACAGCATGGAGCAATCTATGGGGCCATTATACAGCATGGAGCAATCTATGGGGCCATTATACAGCATGGGGCAATCTATGGGGCCATTACACTTATGGAGCAATCTATAGGGCCATTACAGCATGGAGAAATCTATGGGGCCATTATACAGTATGGAGCAATCTATGGAGCCATTATGCAGTATGGAGCAATCTATTTGGCCATTATGCAGCATGGCGCAATCTATAGGGCCATTACAGCATGGAGCAATCTATGGGGCCATTATACAGCATGGAGCAATCTATGGGGCCATTATACAGCATGGAGCAATCTATGGGGCCATTATACAGCATGGAGCAATCTATGGGGCCATTATACAGCATGGAGCAATCTATGGGGCCATTATACTTATGGAGCAATCTGTAGGGCCATTATACTTATGGAGCAATCTGTAGGGCCATTATACTTATGGAGCAATCTGTAGGGCCATTATACTTATGGAGCAATCTGTAGGGCCATTATACTTGTGGAGCAATCTATGGGGCCATTACCGCATGGAGCAATCTATGAGGCCATTATACTTATGGAGCAATCTATAGGGCCATTATACTTATGGAGCAATCTATGGGGCCATTATACTTATGGAGCAATCTATGGGGCCATTATACTTATGGAGCAATCTATGGGGCCATTATACTTATGGAGCAATCTATGGGGCCATTATACAGTATGGAGCAATCTATGGAGCCATTATGCAGTATGGAGCAATCTATGGGGCCATTATGCAGCATGGAGCAATTTATAGGGCCATTACAGCATGGAACAATCTATGGGGCCATTATACTTATGGAGCAATCTATGGGGCCATTATACAGCATGGAGCAATCTATGGGGCCATTATACAGCATGGAGCAATCTATGGGGCCATTATACAGTAGGGAGCAATCTATGGGGCCATTATACAGTAGGGAGCAATCTATGGGGCCATTATCCTTATGGAGCAATCTATGGGGCCATTATACAGTAGGGAGCAATCTATGGGGCCATTATCCTTATGGAGCAATCTATAGGGCCATTACAGCATGGAGCAATCTATGGGGCCATTATACTTATGGAGCAATCTATGGGGCCATTACAGCATGGAGCAATCTATGGGGCCATTATACAGTAGGGAGCAATCTATGGGGCCATTATACTTATGGAGCAATCTATAGGGCCATTACAGCATGGAGCAATCTATGGGGCCATTATACAGTAGCGACTAATCTATGGGGCCATTATACTTATGGAGCAATCTATGGGGCCATTACAGCATGCAGCAATCTATGGGGCCATTATACAGCATGGAGCAATCTGTGGAGCCATTATACTTATGGAGCAATCTATGGGGCCATTATGGAGCATGGAGCAATCTATAGGGCCATTACAGCATGGAGCAATCTATGGGGCCATTATACTTATGGAGCAATCTATGGGGCCATTATACAGCAATCTATGGGGCCATTATACAGCATGGAACAATCTATGGGGCCATTATACAGCAGGGAGCAATCTAGGGGGCCATTATACAGCATGGGGCAATCTATGGGGCCATTATACAGCATGGGGCAATCTATGGGGCCATTATACTTATGGAGCAATCTATAGCGCCATTACAGCATGGAGCAATCTATAGCGCCATTACAGCATGGAGCAATCTATGGGGCCATTACAGCATGGAGCAATCTATAGGGCCATTATAATTATGGAGCAATCTATAGGGCCATTATACTTACGGAGAAATCTATGGGGCCATTATACAGTATGAAGCAATCTATGGAGCCATTATGCAGTATGGAGCAATCTATGGGGCCATTATGAAGCATGGAGCAATTTATAGGGCCATTACAGCATGGAGCAATCTATGGGGCCATTATACAGCATGGAACAATCTATGGGGCCATTATACAGCAGGGGTCAATCTATGGGGCCATTATACAGCATGGGGCAATCTATGGGGCCATTATACAGCATGGGGCAATCTATGGGGCCATTATACATCATGGAGCAATCTATGGGGCCATTATACTTATGGAGCAATCTATAGGGCCATTACAGCATGGAGCAATCTATGGGGCCATTACAGCATGGAGAAATCTATGAGGCCATTACAGCATGGAGCAATCTATGAGGCCATTATACTAATGGAGCAATCTATAGGGCCATTATACTTATGGAGCAATCTATGGGGCCATTATACTTATGGAGAAATCTATGGGGCCATCATACAGTATGGAGCAATCTATGGAGCCATCATGCAGTATGGAGCAATCTATGGGGCCATTATGCAGCATGGAGCAATCTATAGGGCCATTACAGCATGGAGCAATCTATGGGGCCATTATACTTATGGAGCAATCTATGGGACCATTACAGCATGGAGCAATCTATGGGGCCATTATACAGCATGGAGCAATCTATGGGGCCATTATACAGCATGGGGCAATCTATGGGGCCATTACACTTATGGAGCAATCTATAGGGCCATTACAGCATGGAGAAATCTATGGGGCCATTATACAGTATGGAGCAATCTATGGAGCCATTATGCAGTATGGAGCAATCTATTTGGCCATTATGCAGCATGGCGCAATCTATAGGGCCATTACAGCATGGAGCAATCTATGGGGCCATTATACAGCATGGAGCAATCTATGGGGCCATTATACAACATGGAGCAATCTATGGGGCCATTATACAGCATGGAGCAATCTATGGGGCCATTATACAGCATGGAGCAATCTATGGGGCCATTATACTTATGGAGCAATCTATGGGGCCATTATACTTATGGAGCAATCTGTAGGGCCATTATACTTATGGAGCAATCTGTAGGGCCATTATACTTATGGAGCAATCTGTAGGGCCATTATACTTATGGAGCAATCTGTAGGGCCATTATACTTATGGAGCAATCTGTAGGGCCATTATACTTATGGAGCAATCTGTAGGGCCATTATACTTGTGGAGCAATCTATGGGGCCATTACCGCATGGAGCAATCTATGAGGCCATTATACTTATGGAGCAATCTATAGGGCCATTATACTTATGGAGCAATCTATAGGGCCATTATACTTATGGAGCAATCTATGGGGCCATTATACTTATGGAGCAATCTATGGGGCCATTATACTTATGGAGCAATCTATGGGGCCATTATACAGTATGGAGCAATCTATGGAGCCATTATGCAGTATGGAGCAATCTATGGGGCCATTATGCAGCATGGAGCAATTTATAGGGCCATTACAGCATGGAACAATCTATGGGGCCATTATACTTATGGAGCAATCTATGGGGCCATTATACAGCATGGAGCAATCTATGGGGCCATTATACAGTAGGGAGCAATCTATGGGGCCATTATACAGTAGGGAGCAATCTATGGGGCCATTATCCTTATGGAGCAATCTATAGGGCCATTACAGCATGGAGCAATCTATGTGGCCATTATACTTATGGAGCAATCTATGGGGCCATTACAGCATGGAGCAATCTATGGGGCCATTACAGCATGGAGCAATCTATGGGGCCATTATACAGTAGCGACTAATCTATGGGGCCATTATACTTATGGAGCAATCTATAGGGCCATTACAGCATGCAGCAATCTATGGGGCCATTATACAGCATGGAGCAATCTGTGGAGCCATTATACTTATGGAGCAATCTATGGGGCCATTATGGAGCATGGAGCAATCTATAGGGCCATTACAGCATGGAGCAATCTATGGGGCCATTATACTTATGGAGCAATCTATGGGGCCATTATACAGCAATCTATGGGGCCATTATACAGCATGGAACAATCTATGGGGCCATTATACAGCAGGGAGCAATCTAGGGGGCCATTATACAGCATGGGGCAATCTATGGGGCCATTATACAGCATGGGGCAATCTATGGGGCCATTACATTATGGAGCAATCTATGGGGCCATTATACTTATGGAGCAATCTATAGCGCCATTACAGCATGGAGCAATCTATGGGGCCATTACAGCATGGAGCAATCTATAGGGCCATTATAATTATGGAGCAATCTATAGGGCCATTATAATTATGGAGCAATCTATAGGGCCATTATACTTACGGAGAAATCTATGGGGCCATTATACAGTATGAAGCAATCTATGGAGCCATTATGCAGTATGGAGCAATCTATGGAGCCATTATGCAGCATGGAGCAATCTATGGGGCCATTATACAGGATGGAACAATCTATGGGGCCATTATACAGCAGGGTTCAATCTATGGGGCCATTATACAGCATGGGGCAATCTATGGGGCCATTATACAGCATGGAGCAATCTATGGGGCCATTATACAGCATGGAGCAATCTATAGGGCCATTACATCATGGAGCAATCTATGGGGCCATTATACATATGGAGTAATCTATAGGGCCATTACAGCATGGAGCAATCTATGGGGCCATTACAGCATGGAGCAATCTATGCGGCCATTACACTAATGGAGCAATCTATAGGGCCATTATACTTATGGAGCAATCTATGGGGCCATTATACTTATGGAGAAATCTATGGGGCCATCATACAGTATGAAGCAATCTATGGAGCCATTATGCAGTATGGAGCAATCTATGGGGCCATTATGCAGCATGGAGCAATCTATACGGCCATTACATCATGGAGCAATCTATGGGGCCATTATACTTATGGAGCAATCTATGGGACCATTACAGCATGGAGCAATCTATGGGGCCATTATACAGCATGGGGCAATCTATGGGGCCATTATACAGTATGGAGCAATCTATGGAGCCATTATGCAGTATGGAGCAATCTATTTGGCCATTATGCAGCATGGCGCAATCTATAGGGCCATTACAGCATGGAGCAATCTATGGGGCCATTATACTTATGGAGCAATCTATGGGGCAATCTATGGGGCCATTATACAGCATGGAGCAATCTATGGGGCCATTATACAGCATGGAGCAATCTATGGGGCCATTATACAGCATGGAGCAATCTACGGGGCCATTATACTTATGGAGCAATCTATGGGGCCATTATACTTATGGAGCAATCTATAGGGCCATTATACTTATGGAGCAATCTATAGGGCCATTATACTTATGGAGCAATCTATGGGGCCATTATACTTATGGAGCAATCTATGGGGCCATTATACTTATGGAGCAATCTATGGGGCCATTATACAGTAGGGAGCAATCTATGGGGCCATTATACAGTAGGGAGCAATCTATGGGGCCATTATACAGCATGGAGCAATCTATGGGGCCATTATACTTATGGAGCAATCTATAGGGCCATTACAGCATGGAGCAATCTATGGGGCCATTTGCAGTAGCGACTAATCTATGGGGCCATTATACAGCATGCAGCAATCTATGGGGCCATTATACAGCATGGAGCAATCTGTGGAGCCATTATACAGCATGGAGCAATCTATGGGGCCATTATGGAGCATGGAGCAATCCATAGGGCCATTACAGCATGGAGCAATCTATGGGGCCATTATACTTATGGAGCAATCTATGGGGCCATTATACAGCAATCTATGGGGCCATTATACAGCATGGAACAATCTATGGGGCCATTATACAGCAGGGAGCAATCTAGGGGGCCATTATACAGCATGGGGCAATCTATGGGGCCATTATTCAGCATGGGGCAATCTATGGGGCCATTATTCAGCATGGAGCAATCTATGCGGCCATTACACTAATGGAGCAATCTATAGGGCCATTATATTTATGGAGCAATCTATGGGGCCATTATACTTATGGAGAAATCTATAGGGCCATCATACAGTATGAAGCAATCTATGGAGCCATTATGCAGTATGGAGCAATCTATGGGGCCATTATGCAGCATGGAGCAATCTATACGGCCATTACGTCATGGAGCAATCTATGGGGCCATTATACTTATGGCGCAATCTATGGGACCATTACAGCATGGAGCAATCTATGGGGCCATTATACAGCATGGAGCAATCTATGGGGCCATTATACAGCATGGGGCAATCTATGGGGCCATTATACAGTATGGAGCAATCTATGGAGCCATTATGCAGTATGGAGCAATCTATTTGGCCATTATGCAGCATGGCGCAATCTATAGGGCCATTACAGCATGGAGCAATCTATGGGGCCATTATACTTATGCAGCAATCTATGGGGCAATCTATGGGGCCATTATACAGCATGGAGCAATCTATGGGGCCATTATACAGCATGGAGCAATCTATGGGGCCATTATACAGCATGGAGCAATCTATGGGGCCATTATACAGCATGGAGCAATCTATGGGGCCATTATACAGCATGGAGCAATCTATGGGGCCATTATACTTATGGAGCAATCTATGGGGCCATTATACTTATGGAGCAATCTATAGGGCCATTATACTTATGGAGCAATCTATGGGGCCATTATACTTATGGAGCAATCTATGGGGCCATTATACAGTAGGGAGCAATCTATGGGGCCATTATACAGTAGGGAGCAATCTATGGGGCCATTATACAGCATGGAGCAATCTATGGGGCCATTATCCTTATGGAGCAATCTATAGGGCCGTTACAGCATGGAGCAATCTATGGGGCCATTATACTTATGGAGCAGTCTATGGGGCCATTACAGCATGGAGCAATCTATGGGGCCATTTGCAGTAGCGACTAATCTATGGGGCCATTATACAGCATGCAGCAATCTATGGGGCCATTATACAGCATGGGGCAATCTATGGGGCCATTATACTTATGGAGCAATCTATGGGGCCATTATGGAGCATGGAGCAATCTATAGGGCCATTACAGCATGGAGCAATCTATGGGGCCATTATACTTATGGAGCAATCTATGGGGCCATTATACAGCAATCTATGGGGCCATTATACAGCATGGAACAATCTAGGGGGCCATTATACAGCAGGGAGCAATCTAGGGGGCCATTATACAGCATGGGGCAATCTATGGGGCCATTATTCAGCATGGGGCAATCTATGGGGCCATTATACTTATGGAGCAATCTATAGGGCCATTACATCATGGAGCAATCTATGGGGCCATTACACTTATGGAGCAATCTATAGCGCCATTACAGCATGGAGCAATCTATGGGGCCATTACAGCATGGAGCAATCTATGCGGCCATTACAGCATGGAGCAATCTATGCGGCCATTACAGCATGGAGCAATCTATGCAGCCATTACAGCATGGAGCAATCTATGCGGCCATTACAGCATGGAGCAATCTATGCGGCCATTACAGCATGGAGCAATCTGTAGGGCCATTATAATTATGGAGCAATCTATAGGGCCATTATAATTATGGAGCAATCTATAGGGCCATTATACTTATGGAGAAATCTATGGGGCCATTATACAGTATGAAGCAATCTATGGGGCCATTATGCAGCATGGAGCAATCTATAGGGCCATTACAGCATGGAGCAATCTATGGTGCCATTATACTTATGGAGCACTCTATGGGACCATTACAGCGTGGAGCAATCTATGGTGCCATTATACAGCATGGAGCAATCTATGGGGCCATTATACAGCATGGGGCAATCTATGGGGCCATTATACAGCATGGGGGAATCTATGGGGCCATTATACAGCATGGGGCAATCTATGGGGCCATTACACTTATGGAGCAATCTATAGGGCCATTACAGCATGAAGCAATCTATGGGGCCATTATACAGCATGGAGCAATCTATAGGGCCATTACAGCATGGAGCAATGTATAGGGCCATTACAGCATGGAGCAATCTATGGGGCCATTACAGCATGGAGCAATCTATGGGGCCATTATACAGTATGGAGCAATCTATGGGGCCATTATACAGTATGGAGCAATCTATGGGGCCATTATACAGCATGGAGCAATCTATGGGGCCATTATACAGCATGGAGCAATCTATGGGGCCATTATACAGCATGTTGCAATCTATACGGCCATTACAGCATGGAGCAATCTATGGGGCCATTATACTTATGGAGCAATCTATAGGGCCATTACAGCATGGAGCAATCTATGGGGCCATTATACAGCATGGAGTAATCTATGGGGCCATTATACTTATGGAGCAATCTATAGGGCCATTATACTTATGGATCAATCTATGGGGCCATTATACTTATGGAGCAATCTATAGGGCCATTATACTTATGGAGCAATCTATGGGGCCATTATACAGTATGGAGCAATCTATGGGGCCATTATGCAGCATGGAGCAATCTATGGGGCCATTATGCAGCATGGAGCAATTTATAGGGCCATTACAGCATGGAGCAATCTATGGGGCCATTATACTGCATGGAACAATCTATGGGGCCATTATACAGCAGGGGTCAATCTATGGGGCCATTATACAGCATGGGGCAATCTATGGGGCCATTATACAGCATGGAGCAATCTATGGGGCCATTATACAGCATGGAGCAATCTATAGGGCCATTACAGCATGGAGCAATCTATAGGGCCATTACAGCATGGAGCAATCTATGCGGCCATTATACTAATGGAGCAATCTATGGGGCCATTATACTTATGGAGCAATCTATGGAGCCATTATGCAGCATGGAGCAATCTATGGGGCCATTATGCAGCATGGAGCAATCTATAGGGCCATTACAGCATGGAGCAATCTATGGGGCCATTATACTTATGGAACAATCTATGGGACCATTACAGCATGGAGCAATCTATGGGGCCATTATACAGCATGGAGCAATCTATGGGGCCATTATACAGCATGGAGCAATCTATAGGGCCATTACAGCATGGAGCAATCTTTAGGGCCATTACACTTATGGAGCAATCTATAGGGCCATTACAGCATGGAGAAATCTATGGGGCCATAATACAGTATGGAGCAATCTATGGGACCATTATGCAGCATGGAGCAATCTATGGGGCCATTATACTTATGGAGCAATCTATAGGGCCATTATACTTATGGAGCAATCTATGGGGCCATTACAGCATGGCGCAATCTATGGGGTCATTATACAGTAGGGAGCAATCTATGGGGCCATTATACAGTAGGGAGCAATCTATGGGGCCATTATACAGCATGGATCAATCTATGGGGCCATTATCCTTATGGAGCAATCTATAGGGCCATTACAGCATGGAGCAATCTATGGGGCCATTATACTTATGGAGCAATCTATGGGGCCATTATACAGCATGGAACAATCTATGGGGCCATTATACAGCAGGGAGCAATCTATGGGGCCATTATACAGCAGGGAGCAATCTATGGGGCCATTATACTTATGGAGCAATCTATGGGGCCATTATACTTATGGAGCAATCTATAGGGCCATTACAGCATGGAGCAATCTATGGGGCCATTATACAGTAGGGAGCAATCTATGGGGCCATTATACAGCATGGGGTAATCTATGGGGCCATTATACAGCATGGAGCAATCTATGGGGCCATTATCCTTATGGGGCAATCTATTGGGCCATTACAGCATGGAGCAATCTATGGGGCCATTATACAGCATGGAGCAATTTATGGGGCCATTACCGCGTGGAGCAATCTATGGGGCCATTATACTTATGGAGCAATCTATAGGGCCATTATACAGCATGGAGCAATTTATGGGGCCATTACCGCGTGGAGCAATCTATGGGGCCATTATACTTATGGAGCAATCTATAGGGCCATTATACTTATGGAGCAATCTATAGGGCCATTATACAGCAGGGAGCAATCTATGGGGCCATTATACAGCATGGGGCAATCTATGGGGCCATTATATAGCATGGGGCAATCTATTGGGCCATTACAGCATGGAGCAATCTATGGGGCCATTATACTTATGGAGCAATCTATAGGGCCATTACAGCATGGAGCAATCTATGGGGCCATTATACAGCAGGGAGCAATCTATGGGGCCATTACAGCATGGAGCAATCTATGGGGCCATTATACAGCATGGAGCAATCTGTGGGGCCATTATACAGCATGGAGCAATCTATAGGGGCATTACAGCATGGAGCAATTTATGGGGCCATTACACTTATGGAGCAATCTATAGGGCCATTATACTTATGGAGCAATCTATAGGGCCATTATACTTATGGAGCAATGTATAGGGCCATTATACAGTATGGAGCAATCTATAGGGCCATTATACAGTATGGAGCAATCTATGGGGCCATTATGCAGCATGGAGCAATCTCTAGGGCCATTACAGCATGGAGCAATCTATGGGGCCATTATACAGCATGGAGCAATCTATGGGGCCATTATACAGCATGGGGCAATCTATGGGGCCATTATACAGCATGGAGCAATCTATGGGGCCATTACAGCATGGAACAATCTATGGGGCCATTATACAGCATGGAGCAATCTATGGGGCCATTACAGCATGGAGCAATCTATGGGGCCATTATACTTATGGAGCAATATATGGGACCATTACAGCATGGAGCAATCTATGGTGCCATTATACAGCATGGAGCAATCTATGGGGCCATTATACAGCATGGAGCCATCTATGGGCCCATTATATTTATGGAGCAATCTATAGGGCCATTACAGCATGGAGCAATCTATGGGGCCATTACCGCATGGAGCAATCTATAGGGCCATTATACTTATGGAGCAATCTATGGGGCCATTATACTTATGGAGCAATCTATGGGGCCATTACAGCATGGCGCAATCTATGGGGCCATTATACAGCATGGAGCAATCTATGGGGCCATTATACTTATGGAGCAATCTATAGGGCCATTAGAGCATGGAGCAATCTATGGGGCCATTATACTTATGGAGCAATCTATGGGGCCATTACAGCATGGAGCAATCTATGGGGCCATTATACTTATGGAGCAATCTATGGGGCCATTACCGCATGGAGCAATCTATGGGGCCATTATACAGTATGGAGCAATCTATAGGGCCATTAGACTCATGGAGCAATCTATAGGGCCATTATACTTATGGAGCAATCTATGGGGCCATTACAGCATGGCGCAATGTATGGGGCCATTATACAGCATGGAGCAATCTATAGGGCCATTATACAGTAGGGAGCAATCTATGGGGCCATTATACAGCAGGGATTAATCTATGGGGCCATTATACAGCATGGAGCAATCTATGGGGCCATTATATTTATGGAGCAATCTATAGGGCCATTACAGCATGGAGCAATCTATGGGGCCATTATACAGTAGGGAGCAATCTATGGGGCCATTATACTTATGGAGCAATCTATAGGGCCATTACAGCATGCAGCAATCTATGGGGCCTTTATACAGCATGGAGCAATCTGTGGAGCCATTATACAGTATGGAGCAATCTATGGGGCCATTATACAGCATGGAGCAATCTATGGGGCCATTATACTTATGGAGCAATCTTTAGGGCCATTACAGCATGGAGCAATCTATGGGGCCATTATACAGTATGGAGCAATATATGAGGCCATTACAGCATGGAGCAAGCTATAGGGCCATTACAGCATGGAGCAATCTATGGGGCCATTACAGCATGGAGCAAGCTATAGGGCCATTACAGCATGGAGCAAGCTATAGGGCCATTACAGCATGGAGCAAGCTATAGGGCCATTACAGCATGGAGCAAGCTATGGGGCCATTACAGCATGGAGCTAGCTATGGGGCCATTATACAGTATGGAGCAAGCTATGGGGCCATTATACAGCATGGAGCAATCTATGGGGCCATTATACAGAATGGAACAATCTATGGGGCCATTATACAGTATGGCGCAATCTATAGGGCCATTACAGCATGGAGCAATCTATGGGGCCATTACACTTATGGAGCAATCTATGGGGCCATTATACAGTATGGAGCAAGCTATAGGGCCATTACAGCATGGAGCAAGCTATAGGGCCATTACAGCATGGAGCAATCTATGGGGCCATTACAGCATGGAGCAATCTATGGGGCCATTACAGCATGGAGCAATCTATGGGGCCATTACAGCATGGAGCAATCTATGGGGCCATTACAGCATGGAGCAATCTATGGGGCCATTACAGCATGGAGCAATCTAGGGGCTATTATACAATATGGAGCAATCTATGGGGCCATTACAGTATGGAGCAATCTAGGGGCTATTATACAATATGGAGCAATCTATGGGGCCATTACAGTATGGAGCAATCTAGGGGCTATTATACAATATGGAGCAATCTATGGAGCCATTATACAGTAGGGAGCAATCTATGGGGCCATTATACAGTAGGGAGCAATGTATGGGGCCATTATACAGTATGAAGCACTATATGGGGCCATTATACAGTATGAAGCACTATATGGGGCCATTATACAGTATGCAGCATCATGTGGGGCCATTATACAGTATGGAGTTATATATGGGGCCATTATACAGTATGCAGCATCATGTGGGGCCATTATAGTATGGAGCAATCTAGGGGGCCATTATACAGTAGGGAGCAATGTATGGGGCCATTACAGTGTGGAGCAATCTATGGGGCCATTATGCAGCATGGAGCAATCTATGAGGCCATTATGTTGCATGGAACAATCTATGAGGCAATTAATGTATGGAGCAATCTATGGGGCCATTACAGTATGGAGCAATCTAGGGGCTATTATACAATATGGAGCAATCTATGGGGCCATTACAGTATGGAGCAATCTAGGGGCTATTATACAATATGGAGCAATCTATGGGGCCATTATGCAGCATGGAGCAATCTATGGGGCCATTTCAGTATGGAACAATCTATGGGGCCCATTATACTGTATGGAGGTTTATGTGGGGCCCATTATTCTGTATAGAGGACTATGTAGGGCCCATTACATTTTATATAGGACTTTGTGGTGCCCATAATTCTGTATGGAGGACTATGTGGGGGCCGGGAATTGGATGTTTCGCCCCCAGCAATTCGCCCCCGGGTACATTTCGCCCCCGCACAGTTCGCCCCCAGGATGTTTCGCCCCCAGGATGTTTCGCCCCCAGGATGTTTCGCCCCCAGGATGTTTCGCCCCCAGGATGTTTCGCCCCCAGGATGTTTCGCCCCCAGGATGTTTCGCCCCCAGGATGTTTCGCCCCCAGGATGTTTCGCCCCCAGGATGTTTCGCCCCCAGGATGTTTCGCCCCGAACATTTCATCCCTGGATGTTTTGTCTCTAGCAATTTGCTCCTGGATCTTTCGCATACGGGAAAGACCTGCCTGAACTGAACTTTGGCAGGTTCGCTTATCACTAATAATACACCATATGAGTCTAAGATATAGAATTTTGATCAAATGAGTTTTTTTTATTCTAAAACATTGTTTTCTAGATAAGTCATTTTACAAACAGACAGGAAAATAGTAGGATTTCATTGGTTACTAAGGAGGTCGAGCCCCCTTGGTAGCAGAACGGATCCTGGCTCCCTGTGATACATTCAGGGCTGCTTGTTCACAGCCCTCTGCAAAGCTCCCCTTCACCCTCCGCTCATGTGCTCTGTCCTGGACAAGAGGAGGGCTCCCCCCCGCCTGTGTAAAGCCGTTACAGGACGGAACACATAGGGGGGGGCTCTGCAGAAGGCTGTAAACCAGCAGCCCTTTATACATCATAGGGAATCTATTGTTACGGTAGTTGCATGCTCCTGTGCAGCCACAGCCTCTAGAATCCATCCACAAGTTCTGCTACTAAGGAGAAACAACCTCCTTAGCCACCACTGAAATCCTGCAGCACATGGAGCTTTAACTTGGAGGAGACTTTTCACACAGAAGTGAAGCTGCTGGAAGGTCTCCTTTGGAAATGAATATCATGGGCACAGGTACTATAACAGAACTTATGTTTTTTGGAGAGTTATGCTTTAACTGTATATATCAAAACTGTTGTAACAAGAAACATAAAAAGGTATAGAGGGGAAGGATTAGAGAAAAAGAGAAAAGACAAATTACAGGTTATAATGCTTGAATGATTTTACAGCTAAAAACACTGCTCTCAAAACATACAATATGTGACCATGAACTAAAATCCAAAGCTGTAGGCAATGCCTCTCAGATAATCCATCACGCTTCTATTATTGAAATCTTGCTCGATACGTTTAACCCTTGCTGAAATTGCAGCATACTTTTTGTTTCTTGCAGCGATGGGATTTCCTGCTATTATCTGAATAATTTCAAAACTATGGAGCTCTTGCTGATGTTTCAGACAGTTAATGAACCGATATATATTTTGGAAAAGAGTACCACATGTTTCTCGAAAGCTACGGTGCCATCCTTCGACATCATTATTTGTTCGCTGTTGATCATTCAGTGTTCGTTCATACACATTCCAGAGTTGAACTGGAAACAAAGGTGCTTGACGTCCTCTGTGATTCATTCGACCGATATTAGCTGTCTTCAAAATAGTTGGCGATAGGTATTGCTTCTTGTGGAAAGTCAGGATCTTCCACCAATTCTTCAAATGATTGCACAACATTCTGTGGTGGTATAAAGGCCAGGGCAGGTATCATGCGTATCCAACGGGCAAATTCATGGTCACCTTGGTATTGCATCTTGAGTCCTTCATTTTGAACTTTACGCCAAACCGACTGTGATAGGTGGAAAAAGCAACCAGTCTTCTCAAGGTTGGGGAATTCACTTTCAAATGCCTGTATTGCAGCTAGTTCAAAATCCAACATCAGGTTGTCTGGCTGCCGTCCAGGCTGCAAGTTCTTCAGCTTTTGCAGCAACCTCTGGTATGTAGAACAGCTCTGGTCTGTCAGCAAGGTGCACACTAGCGGAACAAGGCCGCTATGGACTACATGGATTGTGTAAAGTTGCTTAAACAAGGCTGGTGTAGTGAAAAACATGCCATCAGCAAACCACTCTTTAGTTTGTGCCAGTAGATGGAGATTGTCTCTTGTTCCAAATATCAACATACGGCTGTGTCCATTTCCTAATTTAAAATGAAAGTATTAGTAGAGGAAATAACAGAAAAAGTGTAACAAGCATCAAACAGATAATTTTGGGATGAATTCACAAAAAAAAAATATCCTAATCAGAAGCCTCTGTTCATATCTCACATTAAAAACTCACATTTTGCTCCAGATTTTCTGATTTCATAACTGAAGCAAAATCTAGTGTAAAGGGGCCAACCAATACTTTTTGACAACATATATTGTCCCAGTGGAAAATGATATATTTTTATTTAAAAAAAAATTATGCATAATGGAATTGTTTTAATACAATGTTAAATAGTTAAGTAGCTTACCAGAGTCATGCAGAAGGTACTGCTGCTGGACACCATCAATACTGATCTCCTGAAACTCCTGGGGGATAGCAAGTTGATCAAGGGTTTGAGGGAACCTTGGAATATTGCCAAGCTGCCTTGCTAATCGTATTGTTCTCTTCAGTGATGCTTTCCTTGGGAGAAGTGCTACAACATTAGAATGGGCTCCTGAAACGACGTCTGTGAGAATCTGTTGTGGTGTCTCCTGTGTTGTCCTTGCCCTGGTGACTGCCACATTAACAAGTCGGATTGCTTCAGGTCTTGCAGCTGGTGCTGCGTGACTGTGAAGATTGACTACTTTCACAACTTTGCCAGATTCTTCATTGGTCCAAACACGTCCCATGCAAGTCGACCGTTTTTCACATACCCAGATGGAATGGACATCATCAGCGGTTTGTTTGGAAAATAAGTAAATGTGATTCTCATGGACCAACTTCCTCCTTCCACGTTTGGACAGAACTGAATTCATAGTTGTAGAAAGTGAATTGATGTGGAAGCTGACTGATTTTTTGTGGCAGTACACTTCTCTCTTTGTGGAGATTTCAGACACTGCTATATTCTGATGTACAAATGGAATAAAAGCTAGTCTAATGTAACTTGCTGGACACCTGACCTGCTACTTGTTACATCTGCAACAAAACTTGCAACAAAGCAGGCCCGTGCTGGGTCAGGTAAAAGTTGAAAATTGTTTTGATTTTAGGCCTCTTGCACACTGTAATTTTAGAGTGGTTTCACACTTGTGTTTGGGGCCGCCAGAGGTCGATCCGCTCTGGATCTGACATCCAGCTGACCCCGGGGCAATGCTGGCAGAATGCTGGCATTCTGCTTGCATTGCCCATAGATGTGAACGGCTGGGTTCCGCGATCTGCAGCCGCCCGTTCGCTTTTGTAATACCGCATTCTGCTATCAGTGTCAGAACAAAAAGAAAAGCATTTTCTTCTTTTCATTCCCCTGCAGGTTAGCGGAACGGCGGCATTACAGAAGCGAACGGGAGGCCTGTAGTACATATGTAGTGGAAGTGTGAAAGCACCCTTATGCTGCCACTGTTTTAGAACTCCAAAGCACGTGCTTTACTAGCATTTTTGAGAGCACTTTTGTGAGCGCTCTCGGTAATGACCCATAAGATACAGGCTATTGATGAACGCTAAGTGCTCAAAAATAGCTCCTGTAATAAAATAAAAAGAGCTGGCCGAAACAACACCTCGCTTTTCCAGCCATTGACTTATATATTCAAAATTGGCAATCTTCTTAGCAATTTTCCAGTGCTTAGCACTTGGGAAAGTGCCTACTGTGAAAGAGGTCATAGGGCTAAAACACAAGGCCGAAATTCCCTGCCTAATTTGGGGCCAAAACATCTGGGGGCAAAAAGCTGGGGGCGAAATGTTCGGGGGCGAAACATCCTGGGGGTAAAATGCTGGGGGCGAAATGTACCTGGGGGCGAAACTTCCTAGAACCGTTTGAGGGTACCGTTGAATCGCTCACACAAACCATTGGTTTGGGGATGATACGTGCTCGATACCAGATGCTGCACCTGCATTTTCTTACATAGGGCCTCCATTAAGCAACACATGAACTGGGTCCCCTGGTCGGTAAGCATCTCACTGGGGAAGCCTACTCGCGAAAAGATGGCCAAGAGGGCGTCCGACACCTTATCCGCCCTAATTGAGGACAGGGCTACTGCCTCCGGATACTGGGTAGCATAGTCTATCACAGTAAGGATGAAACGTTTTCCAGAGCTGCTGGGTATGGCCAGTGGTCCCACAATGTCCACAACAATCCTCTGGAAAGGCTCCTCTATCACTGGCAAAGATATCAGGGAGGGCATTGGGAGCCGGCCCTGACTTTCCCACTCTTTGACACGTGGTACAGGAGTGACAGTAGTTCACCACATCTGTCCTCATTTTGGGCCAATAAAAGTAGTGAGACAGCCGGGCCTTGGTTTTGCTGACCCCCAAGTGTCCAGCAAGTGGAATCTCATGGGCGATCTGCAACAACTCACCCCTGAATTGGTAGGGGACGACCAGCTGTCTTCCCCTCAGCCACTCCTGTTGGGGTGTACAGGGAACTGTCTCCCAGTACAACCTCCTATGGTCCTACAATACCCTCTCCTTATCCGACTCGGAGGTGGGTTTCTCAGCGAGGCTCCTTAACGCCTCTAGGCTAGCATCTGAGTGCAGAGCTGCTTGAAACTCCTGGCTGGAGGAAGCCAGAAGTGAGGTTAAGGCCACGTCCTCACTGGGACCGGCTCTGGGTCCCTAACTGATTCCGTTATTCCTCTGTCCGAGGAGGGTCCAGAAGGCAGGGTGTTACTTGCGTTCTGGGCACTCTGACTGCGGGTAACAGCGGCTATATAGGCCGTCTCCCCGGGGAATAACACCGTCCCATCAGCCTGCGCGGCTATGCGTGCCACTTCCCCTTCCTCCCCATTACTTCAGGCGCAGTGCTACTTATGGGGCAGCTAGCATCAGCCAGATCACCGTCTGTTGTGACACTGGTCGCTGGCACAGCACCACCTGCTTCATGGTCCCCGTGCCTCTCTCCATTACCCATAGCACTGACACTTGCTCCTGCTAGGGGATCTTCAGCAATATCACCCTGCAGCGTGACATGGCTGAGTTCTCCTGTACCTTCAAATACATCATCATCAGGTAAAGCTTTGACATTCACATTATCAGCATTAACCTTAACAACTGTATCAGATCGGGCAGGGGTGTCAGGGATATAATAAGCAAATATCCTCCCCAAATCAGATCCCAACAAAACATTTGCAGGCAGGTTTTCAGATACTCCCACTTCCTTCACCCCACTCCCCGCACCCTAATCAATAAAAACCTGGGCAAGGGGCATCGGACACCACCAATCCCGGTGACAGTCAGGGTCTTTCCTGGAATAAGCTCTTCAGCGGACTCCATTTCGGGTCGGATGAGGGTTCGTTCGGCCCCAGTGTCCTTGAGGCCTACAGTGACAGTATCCACCACAGTGACAGACTGCAAGTTTTCACAGGCCCTCCCAACCGGCCCACCCACCAAAAGAATTGATGCATTAGGCCCTGGGACCTTGGATGGGGGGTTCTTCCTCTGCTTCTCTGGGCAAGTGGCGCTGAAATGACAAGTCTGGTTGCAGAAATAACACTTGCGGGCATCAGATGCAGGCCGGGCGTTGGTAACGGGGACAAGGCCTCCAGAAGGTCGGATGCTGGGGCAGGGATGGCGGTTGATGGCTTACCCCCTTTCCAGCTGGCAACGCCCGGCTTCCGCACCTCCGGTTGGCCTTGTAGGTGTCTGCGATCTGCGCTGCTTTATTGGCATCTGGTGGCTCCCGATTCCATTACCTCAGTCGGACACAGATGCAGGAACTGGTCTTTCACCATCAGGTCCTTTAACTGCTCAAAGGTGGTCGCTGACAGTCCTTGGATCCACTGCTTGAAGTTGGTTCTGAGCCCATGCACCACATCGCTGTAACTGTCGTGCGGTCCACGTTGGAGGTTCCGGAACTTTTTACAGTACACCTCAGGAGTCAGTTGGAACCTCTGGATTAGGGCCTGCTTAATGGCATCATAGTTCCCATCTAGGCCCTGAGGAAGAGCCACAAACACATCCAGAGCTTTGCCTCGCAGCCCTGCAGTTAAGTACCGGGCCCACTGGTCCACAGGCAGCTGGTACTGTCTGCAAGTCTTTTCAAAACCCCTCAGAAAGGTGTCTAGGTCGCTGTCCTTTAACATCACAGGAAAATGCTCTGGACGGGGTTTAAACAGGGTCGCATTGTTGGTCTCACCGTTCCGTGAGGTGGATGGTGAGATCCTGAGCTGGGCCATCTGCAGTTCATGGGCCTTCTGAGCTTGGGCCTGCCGCTCGGCCTCTCGCTCGGCTCTCTCTGCCTCTGACTGGGCTTGGGCCTCCGCTCGTCAGCCTCCTGGTGCTGCTGAATTACTTTCAGCCGTCCTTCATGATCCTCTGCAGGAAGTTGCTGTAGAGCCATCTGCAGATAAGGGTCCAGGCTGCCCTGGTCGCTGACGCGGCATGCGTCTACAGGTGGGACCCCTGCAGCAGTACTGTCCATATCTTGGCTGACCCCTGGCCCTGCTGAGGTCTGGAGAAGGGCTTGCTCTGCCTCCAGTTGCGCCAGCGCAGCAGCCATTTGTTCTTTGTTTTTGCCGAGGGGGTCCATGCCTTTGGTTATATGGTTATACATATTCCAATAAGAGTGTCCATTTTCTGCTGGCTGTACCAGAACTCCCCAACAATGACCTTGATCACCAAAATACAAATAGAAAGAAAAAACGAAGAAGGGTAGGGGTGACTGCTGCACATACAGTATTGTCTCAGATCTAATAAACACTGAGTTCAATCTTCAAAACTTTTGTGCAGGGTCCAGGTAAGAACCGTGCAAGTTTTTAGTGAGAGGAATGATTGCTCAAACCAGATCACTAATGTCCTATGATCCCACCGCTTGCCACCAATTGTCAGGAAAACTTGGTCAGACCTTGCAGCACTCTGGCACCCCCTTATCCTGCTGGTGAAACACGGTATTGACCGAGGATAAGCAACAGGGCGCAGCTGCTCTCATTTATGTCGACTATTGCGGCACGTGAGGTGACAGGATGTATATATACCACCAGTTCCGTCCAGGAACGTATATATACCTCAATCCCACCACCCTCAACCACAATATCACATAAATACACCGTATGCTGCCACCACCGATCTCTTAACAGGTGGATCGGGTACCCGTTCGGTAACGTGAATTAGCGGGTGAGGAACGGGTTTGCTCAACATAGGACAAGAAGAACGAAGCTAGTAAATAATAATTTACTCCTGAAAGTTGGCAGTGTTTGCAAAAGATATACAAGATATTATAAAAGACAATTTACATATATGCACAAAACAGTTATTAAAATAAAAGGGGTAAATAATAGCAAAACCTGCGCCACGAGGTGATGGTCTCAGATTCTGTGGGGGGGACGGCTCCCCGGAAATTAGGTGCGATTCCTCCACGCAGCTAGGAGTGCTTGCATCTGACATCCCTGGGTCGGAATGAGCCAACATGGACGTTCTGGTTTTTAGTAAGGAGGCAAAACACTAGGACACACCCATGTTGTTTACCTCACACGGGGGCTCGGTTTTGTGAACCCACCCAGCTGCACAAGACATAAAAATCCTTCATCTTCCATATCTTGGTATGGGGGGGCCCACATCCAAGATGGATACATCATGTTTGCCGTCACCAATATTCACGGAGATTGATATCAAATTTGATATTTCTATGATGTTCAGAAGCTCAGAACCCATTTCCTAGGTTTCTGGTGGTTTCCCAGTTATGAAAGATACATCATAACTGGAAAAAGGTGAGCATCCCAAAAATGTGGTCCATGTGTTTGTGACAGTCATGTGCATTGTTAACCCCTTAACATTTGACGTACTAATACGCGTCTGTGCCCTGGGACTTAAGAGCCAGACCCGTATTAGTACGTCATGGCGATCGCGCGCGCATACAGGCTGTGCGGGCGCGATCGCCGCCGGGTGTCAACTGATTGTCACAGCTGACACCCGGTACTATGTGCAGGGAGCGGTCACGCACCGCTCCCAGCACATTAACCCCCGCGATGCTGCGATCGAAGTCGATCGCAGCATTGCGGTGGCAAGGGGAGGTGATCGCAGATACTCACCTCCTCTTCCGGCTTCCAGCCGTGGCTTCCAGGATGTTGCCAGGATGACCCGATGTTGTCATGACAACATCCGGGTCACCAGACAGCAGGAAGATTTTTTGGACATGCGCAGTGCATCTCCAAAAATCTTCTCCCTGTCCAGCGCTGACAGCCTGCATGACACAGGGATGGTGCTGCATTCCTGTGCCATGCAGGCGATCAGAGAAAAAAAAGTGAAAGTCCCATAGTGGGACAAAGTAATAAAGTATAAAAACTATCAGAAAGTGAAAAAAAAAAAAAAAAAAAAAAATTGTAAAAATATATATATATAAAAAATAAAAATAAAAAAAAAATAATCCACCAAAAATAAAAATATAATGTACCCATCAATGATTATTATATATAAAAAAAAAACAAACAATAAAAGTACACATTTGGTATCGCCACGTCCGGAACAACCAGACCTATAAAACTGTCCCACTAGTTAACCCCTTCAGTGAACACGTTAAAAAATAAAAATAAAAAACGAAGCAAAAAACAATGCTTTATCACCATACCGCCAAAGAAAAAATGGAATAACACGCGATCAAAAAGACAAATATAAATAAAAATGGTACCGCTGAAAAAGTCATCTCGTCCCGCAAAAAGCAAGCTGCCATACAGCTCCATCAGCCAAAAAATAAAAAAAGTTATAGCTCTCAGAATAAAGCTATGCTAAAAAATAATTTTTTCTATAAAATTGCTTTTATTATGTAAAAGTGCAAAACATAGAAATACGATATAAATGTGGTACCGCTGTAAACGTACTGACCCGAAGAATAAAGCTGCCTTATCAATTTTACCACACGCGGAACAGAATAAAAAAAAAACAAAAAAAACAATTCCTGAATCGGAATAGAAAGCGATCAAAAAATGTCACGTGCCTGAAAATGGCACCAATAACAACGTCAACTCATCCCGCAAAAAAAAAGCCGTCAAATGACTGTCTGCCAAAATCTGGAAAAATTATAGCTCTCAAAATATGGCGATGCAAAAACTAGATTTTACAAAAAATGCGTCTTTTAGTGTGTGACAGCTGTCAGTCATAAAAACCCCATATGATTCTGGTATCTCTGTAATCACACCGACCTGAAGAATAAGGTCATCTAATCACTTATACCGCATGAGGAACGGCGTAAAAAATAAACTCTCGAGTTTTGCTAGGGTTAGGGTTGTGCTACGGTTAGGGTTGTGATGGGGTTGGGATTTTTTTCAAAAGTAAGAAAAAAAGATGACGATATGGCGACTAGTGTTGAGCGCAAGTGCTCGCTACTTGAGTTTGCATCGGGTGTTCTGGTATGCATTGAGTATCGTGGGTATTTGAGTGACATGCTCGAGTCTCCGCCCCATATGCTTCACGGCCCAAAAAACTTTGCGGGGATTGCCTGCCATGCACGAGCGATCCCTGCATGTTTTTTTTGGGGTGTCTAATAACCGTGAAACATCCGGACGGGGACTCGAGCATTTCACTCAAGCACACGCAGTACATGGTGCATACCTGAGTACCCGATGCAAACTCAAGTAGCGAGCACTTGCGCTCAAGACTAATGACAACTTATTCAATATGATGACCTAATGTTATCAAATTCTGTGTCGTACCTCCAAATGCAACATGGTGTCCACTAACAAATTGTCGGCTCAAATTGTTAGCGGACACCATGTTGCATTTGGAGAGTCCCTGTGTGCCCAAACATTGGAGCTCCCCCACAAGTGACCCCATTTTGGAAACTAGACCCCCCAAGGCACCTATCTAGATGCATAGTGAGCACTTGGAACCCTTAGGTGCTTCACAAATTGATTCATAAAAATGGAAAAGTATTTTTTTTCCACTTTTTCATTTTTACGAATCAATTTGTGAAGCACCTGGGGGTTCCAACTGCTCACTATGCATCTAGATAGGTGCCTTAGGGGGTCTAGTTTCCAAAATGGGGTCACTTTGTGGGGGAGCTCCAATGTTTGGGCACATCAGGGGCTCTCCAAACACAATATGGCGTCCGCTAATTATTCAAGCAAATTTTACAATCAAAAAGTCAAATGGCGCTCCTTCCCTTCCGAGCCCTGCCGTGAGCCCAAACAGTGTTTTTTCCCCACATATGGGGTATCTGCGTGCCCAGGGGAAATTGCACAACAAATTTTATGTAGATACAAGTCTGTACATCAGTACAGGGGAGAACACAAGAGCGGTGTATGATCCGAGCTGCGGTAATACATTATACCTGTATAACAATTGGCGCAGGCTTTGGCACTTTCCGGTCTCCTTTCAGAGGCTGCCCGTTCTTCTGGGTCATTACTTGCTTGTTGACATTTCCTAGAGCTTTTCTTGATGTTTTCCCACATGATACAGAACCGCGCACTTTGTCCTGGTGGCTTTTGACAAGTGACTTTACTTTAGGGAAATATAGATCATGTGAGGATGGTTCCTGAGCCAACCATGTGGAGCATCAATGGGCATGAAAGTGAAAGATTGCCAACACCAAAGCTGCAGAGGCAAAAGTCTTCCAATACACAAGGAACAGAATTATGCCCACCTGGATGTCAGGTGTACTAGTAATCCCAGCACCCAACCCTCATGCCCAAAAGGACTACGTCATTTCTGCACTAAAAGTATTTCACGTGTCAAAACCCCACTGAAGTGGCACTTTAACCCCTTACCAACATGATTTGCAGTTACATCATATGCCAGCTCTGACTTCTTGTCTGGAAGATGATGGCTGTGATATTTAGCCATCATCTGCCTTTAATAGCCACATGTAGAGCAGAGCTCCACCTGTTAGAGATGGACAGCAGCATTAACAGCGAACTGAGAAGGGAGTCATGCCATGTGCCCAACTGTGCCCCTGTAACACGATCGTGGGATGCCATCACTGCCAGGAAGGAGTCTGCTGAAAAGACCCATGCCTGTCATGACAGATCTGTGAATGCTGGCTATATACTGCAGTATTGCTGTACATAACACAAGAAACCAGATGATTGCATGTTCACGTCCCCTAAGGCTATGTGCCCACGATGCAGAAATGCTCCGGATTTTTCCTGAGCCTTTCTGCATCTCTCCTGGCAGACAAAACGCATGCGGATTGTACATGCGGATAGTACATGCGGATAGTACATGTGTTTTTCCTGCCAGGGACATGCGGATGTGAAGCGTTCTTCACATGCATTTCTGCATGCGGGTTGACAAGCGCTTTTCAAGCGATTTTAGCATCACTTGGAAAGTGCTTGTCAACTTGGTCACACTATATAAATCCATGCAAATGGAGTGTGACCCGAGAGAATGTCAAAAAAATAAAAAATAAATCTATACTTACCTTGCGATGGCCCCCGTAGTCTTGCTTCACTCGGTGCTGACTGCCGGCAGATCGCGGTACAGTGCACTGAAGGACCTGCCGACGTCAGCGTCGCGTGACCAGTCACAAGAATATGACGTCAGCGCAGGTCCTTCAGTCCATCGCGATTTGCCGGCATGAGAGGAGGAGCGCAACGGGGGCCGCCAGAAGGTAAGTATCATATTTATTTTTTATTTTATTTTTTTTTTCACAGTTTCTATGGTACCTGGGTCTGGAGGAGAGTCTCCTCTCCTCTAGACCTGGGTACCATCCGCACATTGGAACACGTGAATTGCGCATCTACAAATACAGTGATGCGTAGTCCATGCGTTCTAATGCAAGTCAATGGCGTATAGCAAATGTGGTGCCAATATTCAAAAAGGGGACAAAAACTGAACTTGGAAATTATAGGCCAGTAAGCTTAACCTCTACTGTGGGTAAAATCCTGGAGGGTCTCCTAAGATATGCTATGATAGAGTATCTGAAGAAGAATAACCTCATGACCCAATATCAACATGGGTTTATGAGGGACCGTTCCTGTCAAACTAATCTGATCAGTTTTTATGAGGAGGCAAGTTCTGGACTGGACCAAGGAAATGCAGTGAATGTTGTGTATATGGACTTTTCAAAAGCTTTTGATACAGTTCCACACAAAAGGTTGATACATAAAATGAGAACATTGGGATAGGGGAAAATATATGTATGTGGGTTAAGAATTGGCTCAGTGATAGGAAACAAAGGGTGGTTATTAATGGAAAACACTCAGACTGGGTCTCAGTTAACAGTGGGGTACCACAGGGGTCAGTATTGGGCCCCCTTCTTTTTAACATTTATTAATGACCTTGTAGGGGGCATATAGAGTAATATTTCAATATTTGCAGATGACACTAAACTCTGCAGGGTAATCAATACAGAGGAGGACAATTTTATATTACAGGAGGATCTATGTAAACTAGAAGCTTGGGCTGATAAATGGCAAATGAGCTTTAATGGGGATAAATGTAAGGTAATGCACTTGGGCAGAGGAAATAAAATGTATAATTATATACTTAATTGTAAAACACTGTGCAAAACTGGAACTGAAAAAGACCTGGGTGTATTGGTGGACGACAAGCTCACGTTTAGTGGCCAGTGTCAGGCAGCTGCTGCAAAGGCAAATAAAATAATGGGATGCATTAAAAGAGGCATAGATGCTCATGAGGAGAACATAATTTTACCTCTATACAAGTCACTAGTGCGACCACACTTAGAATACTGTGTACTGGTCTCCGGTATATAAGACAGACATGGCTGAACTAGAGCGGGTGCAGAGAAGAGCGACCAAGGTTATTAGAGGACTGGGGGGTCTGCAATACTAAGACAAGTTATTACACTTGGGGTTATTTACTGTGGAAAAAAGAAGGCTTAGAGGTGATCTTATTACTATGTACAAGTATATGAGGGGACAGTACAAAGGCCTTTCTACTGATCTTTTTACTCTGAGGCCTGAGACGGGGACAAGGGGGCATCTTCTACGTCTGGAGGAAAGAAGGTTTAATCATAATCACAGACGGGGATTCTTTACTGTAAGAGCAGTGAGACTATGGAGCTCTCTGCCGCATGATGATGTAATGAGTGATTCACTGTTAAAATTTAAGAAGGGCATGGATGCCTTTCTTGAAAAGTATAATATTGCAGGTTATAAATACTAGATTCCTTGATAGGGCGTTGATCCAGGGAACTAGTCTGATTGTCGTATGGAGTCGGGAAGGAATTTTTTTCCCCAATGTGGAGCTTGGTGTTTGCCACATGGTTTTTTTTGCCTTCCTCTGGATCAACATGTTAGGCTATGGGTTGAACTAGATGGACTTAGTCTTCCTTCAACCTTAAAAACTATGTTACTATATAATGGTGGCGAAAACGCAGCACTTCCGCAAAATAATTGGTAGTGCTGTTTTTTTTCCGCAATGATAATCCGCAGCGGAAATTTCCACAGCATGTGCACAGCACATGCGGATCATCATTGGGGAACATGGCAGGCCTTCTACCATGCGTTTTTTAAGCATCTCTGCAGCGTTTTTGCTGCTGCGGAAACACTTAAAAAGGAATCGTGGGCACACAGCCTAAGGGGACAAAAAGGAAAAAGTTTAATCTGAACATTCAAATCACTCCTGCCCCTCTATGACCCATTTTAAAATAAAACATATGGGCGTTATCCAATCAAAATATAAAAATAATTAACCTGATCAGTGAACGGCATAAAAACTAAAACCCTCATATGGCTGTATTGACAGAAAAATAAAGCTACTGCTCTTAGAAGAATAAGAAAAATGCAGAGCTGGGAAATAACATGGTCAGGAAGGGGTTAAATTCTGCCACTTCTATAGAAAATTGAACCCATTTCGCTGACTGCCTTCAATGGCAGCCAAATAAGGCAGAGGGTTAGAGGAATACCGACCTTATATTGTAGACTTCTAGGATGCTTAAGAAGTGGACAATCCCTTTAAGCTACATTGTGCAGACAAAGCCGTGGCAGTGTAGAAGGCCGACAAGATCTCAGTGGAAAGGCTGCAGGTTTGCGTCTGCATTAGGCAAGTTATAGAGGTAGAAGTGTTGGGACCTTGTTGCTGTGCAGGTAGAATCTGGAGCCTCGGCACCGTCCTGCGGAGCCCATACTACAGGGAGGAGGCGCAGCGCCATGTGTAGTAATCTGAGCAGGATAGTCAGTGTTCAGCCAGCACTGATGGAGACTGACACCCCAACTCATTACCCAATAGATGACCGGCTTAAAGACCCTCTCCCATCAGAGCTTATCCTCTTACTATATTGTAATCAGATTATACAGCACTGCACTTACAGCTGCTCATTATACCTTTCTACTGGGCTAATTATTCTCTTTTCTCTGCTCTATGTAGAATTAGCTGGGTCCCCTCCTGACCCAGCCGCTCTCATCCCCCTGCCAGGGACTTTTGCAGGGACTTATGACTCATACAAGGAAAACTGACCTCCTGTTTCTACATACAGCTTATAAATATTAGCAAAAATGTCCAATCACATTGTAAATATAACGACATCCAAAAATGTGTGCGTCCAATGGACACTCCACACGGACAGTGTAGAGCAGGGGTCTCAAACTCGGCTGAGTATATGGGCCGCATATGGAAAAAAATTGGAATTTGGGGGGCCGCATTCTTTGCAGGTCAAAGTGACATTTTTAGTGATGCCATTTTTTTTGTATACACCGTCTGAACATTTTTGCTGTGTTTATTTTATTTTTTTATAGCTTGGGTCGTTACGGATGTGGCGATAATAAATGTGCACTTTTTGTGTTTACTTTAGTTTATATATTTAGTTTATATATAAAGCAGCATTTTTAGTGGCAAAATATTTTTTCATGCTTTATTTTTATTTTTACAATTTTGTTTCCCTCTTTTGGCCACATAGAGTAATATTGTTTCAGAATTAGCACCATATATAGTAATTCTGGCAAACATCTAGTAATTTACCCCATCCTGGTCCCCACCTTGTAGTAACGTGGCCCATCCTGGTGGTCCCCATCTTGAAGTAACGTGGCCCATCCTGGTGGTCCCCATCTTGCAGTAACGTGGCCCATCCTGGTGGTCCCCATCTTGCAGTAATGTGGCCCATCCTGGTGGTCCCCATCTTGCAGTAATGTGGCCCATCCTGGTGGTCCCCATCTTGCAGTAATGTGGCCCATCCTGGTGGTCCCCATCTTGCAGTAATGTGGCCCATCCTGGTGGTCCCCATCTTGCAGTAATGTGGCCCATCCTGGTGGTCCCCATCTTGCAGTAATGTGGCCCATCCTGGTGGTCCCCATCTTGCAGTAATGTGGCCCATCCTGGTGGTCCCCATCTTGCAGTAATGTGGCCCATCCTGGTGGTCCCCATCTTGCAGTAATGTGGCCCATCCTGGTAGTCCCCATCTTGCAGTAATGTGGCCCATCCTGGTGGTCCCCATCTTGCAGTAATGTGGCCCATCCTGGTGGTCCCCATCTTGCAGTAATGTGGCCCATCCTGGTGGTCCCCATCTTGCAGTAATATGCCCCATCCTGGTAGTCCTCATCTTGCAGTAATATGCCCCATCCTGGTAGTCCCCATCTTGTAGTAATATGCCCCATCCTGGTGGTCCCCATCTTGTAGTAATATGCCCCATCCTGGTGGTCCCCATCTTGTAGTAATGTGCCCCATCCTAGTGGTCCCCATCTTGTAGTAATGTGCCCCATCCTGGTGGTCCCCATCTTGTAGTAATATGCCCCATCCTGCTGGTCTCCATCTTGTAGTAATATGCCCCATCCTGGTGGTCCCCATCTTGCAGTAATATGCCCCATCCTGGTGGTCCCCATCTTGTAGTAATATGCCCCATCCTGGTGGTCCCCATCTTGTAGTAATATGCCCCATCCTGGTGGTCCCCATCTTGCAGTAATATGCCCCATCCTGGTGGTCCCCATCTTGCAGTAATATGCCCCATCCTGGTGGTCCTCATCTTGCAGTAATATGCCCCATACTTGTGGTCCCCATCTTGCAGTAATATGCCCCATCCTGGTGGTCCCCATCTTGTAGTAATATGCCCCATCCTGGTGGTCCCCATCTTGCAGTAATATGCCCCATCCAGGTCCCCATCTAGTAGAATTGTCCTCTGCGCTGTTCTTCACACACCTAAAAAAGTAAAAAAAAAAAAAAAAAAAAAAAAAAGATTCCTTTCACCTGTCCTCCGTTCCCTCTGCTTCCTTTGTGCACATGTGGCCCGCGGGCCGCATGTTTGAGACCTCTGGTGTAGACGGTTATGTAAAAGAATGGGAAGCCACTAGGTGGCAGCACAACGTCACATAACAGGATTTTTTATCCAGATGGCTGTGAATCTACTAGTCATTAGGTTACCTGACTCAAGTAATCATTCATAGATCTCCACAGCCCAATGTAGATGTATTGAAGTAGAACAGTGAGAGCAGAACCAGTTAGGCTTGTATTTTACCAGTGAGATTCAAAAACACAATTTAAACTTCCTTGACATTACAATAATAAATACCAACCAAGGCCGGTTACCACAACACTGAAAACTGACAGCCACAAGTGGGTTACTATCCTGGCAGAGCTACCATCCGGCTCCCCTACGTAGAGGAATACCGAAAAGCCAATATATACGCCTAAGGAGAAATTGCTCAACGGTGAATGAGTACATGATAAAATCGAGGGAATTACAAAAACGCTTCCTACAAAAGGGATGTCCTAAAAAAGTGCTAGGCCAACGCCCTTACAAGAGACAGAAATTCTCTATTGACCCCTAAAGCACGAGAACAACAAGATAATGAGATCCATCTAATAGGAACCTACGACGACCGAAATCAGGGGGTGATGAACATACTCTATGATCTTTGGGCAATTTTGAGATCAGATAAAGATCTGCAAGATGTGGTCCCTGAGAGCCCCAGGGTCACATACAGGAGAGGCAGGAACCTTAGAGATCACCTTGTGCGCAGCCACTTTGTGGAGGACAACACGGGCAAAACAACGTGGCTGAGCAGTGACACCACGGGGACTTATAGATGTGGTGACTGCAAAGCCTGCAAATACATCTGTAAAAGCAAGAAATGTATCAGTGCCACAACCAGACTAGAAGACCAAAATCACGAATTCACAAACTGCAAGACGCAAGGAGTAATCTATATGGCAACTCGCCAATGTCCGATGAACTACATCGGCAAAACCAAAAGAGTTCCGGAGACGGATATTGCACCATATCGGTTATGTCAGACGTAGGGAGGACACAACTCTCTCGAGACACATGCTTGAGAAACACACCTTGGACCCGTTTTCTTTATACTTTCAAGCCATCAAAGTAGTACGCCCCCCGAGAGGAGGTAATTGGGACCAACTGCTGCTTCAGAAAGAAAGTAGATGGATCCATAGAATGAAATCCTATAACCCACACTACACAAATGAAACATTGTCCTTCTCATGTTTCATTGACACATAATAACATTTTCACCCCCTATGAAACCTCTTGAACCTCGCTAGACCTAAAACCTCTCTAAAATATAATATGTAGAATCCAGTCCATGTTCTTCATAATGGATATTGGTCCACATAACTATCAAATCAGCGCCATATAGGACCAAAACTATTAAAGTTATTATACTTTAAAATCACAAAATGACCTCTTGAACAAATTGAACTTTGATAACAATAGGACAAATTTCATCAGAATTTCTTCCTTTGTTTTTAGATTATAAAATACTCATCTGAAGACTTAATAATACAGATACATCGATACAATCAGACACACTGATACAATCAGAATAAAAGTCATCCCAATGTCTATTATTATGGACATATTGATACGATCAAAGGAAATGAACTTTGAGGAAATAGACGTCCGCAAGCGTTTGCTGGTGCGGAAGCAGTGACATAGCCAGATGGCATTTGTCACGATGAAAGGAAGTTCTGCATCGATCTAAGTGTAGGTGGGACGAGGTAGCACATGAAACAGGCAGATCTGTCTGTAAACCAAACAAATGACAAACTACGAACAAACACTATTAACAACTCATATAGCAACAAACTGGTAGAGACTACATTATAAGATGCAATGCAATATACCAGTCTCCTTCCCTAGATATAAAAGACATATTAATACTGTGAGATCGCAGTGCAGCCAAGACATCTCTGTGAGAAAAAGATCCTCCTGGAAGAATGAGACGAGTCCCTGCATGATTATATGATCGAAACATAATACGCCTGCAACGCACCCGAGTCACTCGATTGGATGACAGAAGGAGGGCGCACAAGAGGTGGCACCAACTTTCCTATAAAGTCACGCTGGTTTAGCCGCCAGACGCTGCCGGCAACCCTGCCGATAAGTTTATTACAAAACCATCGTACTATCAAACCAAAAAAGATCATAGACTGTGAGCCCCTGATGACCATGAGAGTCTCATAAGAATGATGAAACGCGTAGGGCTGAGCATTTCTATAGAAAGTCCTACAAGAGATGATTAGCCAGGCTACCTCAATATAAAGCTCTTAGATCAGGAGAAACAAGCACCGCACCGGTATATGACGGCAGCACTATAAAGCCGTTCTGAAGAGAATAGCACAGGACATGGTAAAATGAATATTATTAATGCCATTATCAGACTGCAGACTCACAATGAGGAGAAATGAGATGGCATGATTTCTAATAGCCAGAGGCTAAATTGAAAAGGGAGTTATAAATATAAAGAGATACCCCTAGGAATTGTGACTAATCCCTGGCCTCCCAACAAGACAATATATATAAATGGTTAGCTGGTGAGATAAATTAAAACCATACACAATAGTCCTATGTTTAGGATAAGTTTAGGAAATTTGTCACGGATTTTGGACACTTAAAAAAAAATCCTTTTTAAAATATTGAATAAAGGTTATTTTTTATATTTTACTCCCATTGGATTTGACTGTGAAATGCTGCAGATTTATCTTGGAGCATATTTATACTATATAAAACAGTGAGGGGTCAATATTGGTTTAGTAGTTTTCATATTACTCTGGATAGGCTTCTCAGTGTCTGCGGCATGGCAGGCTGGATGGCAGCGTTCTGCTACGATCCAGCCTGCCATCTCAATGTAGCAGAGCTGGAGCCGTCGTGGGAACCATGGAAAGGTAAAGATGAGGTTTGTTAATTATTTTACTTCTATTGCAGGAGACATTGGCTTCAGCTGGAATGGGCGTGATGGTAAGTATGGTTTAATTTAGGATATTAAAGTATTGTGTGTTTATTTCAATTAAAAGATTTTATTCTGGGTGTTGGTGTTTTATTCACTTTCACTATGGGGTTAGTAATGGGCGCGTCTTATAGACACCTCCTCATTACTAACCTGGGCTTGATGTCAGCTGGCATTATAAGCTGACATCAACCCCAGCCCTATTACTCCACTGCCACCGCTACAGGGCAGTGGGAAGAGCGAGGCTAAGTGCCAGAATTGGCGTATCCTATGGATGTGTCATTTCTCGGGCGGCTGACGGCTGGTGTTTCTAGCCTGTGAGGCGGCCAATATTCATGGCACCCTTCCTGGGCTATTAATATCAGCCCCCAGCTGTCTGCCTAGCCTTTGCTAGCTATTAAAATAGGGGGAACCCACGTCATTTTTTTTTGGGTCCCCCATTTTAAGATGGCGGATACACAGGTGCAAAATACTGATGAAACAATCACTCACAACCTACAATTTCATGGAGGGGGTGACTGCCTAGTATTAGAATTGCACAAAGATAGGCTTGTATAGGGTGCTGTTCACACTAGGGTAGTGCACAGTATCCGGCCCTGGGCACGGAGCGGGTCTGGGCCATGGCTGCACCCCATCGACAACATAGGACCCGGCTCCGAGTCCCCCATCCCCCAGGGTAGGGCTTCCAGCGTCACACATCTGCTATCTTTATGTGGGTCTGCTGCATCCTGGTAGTGCATTTGGCTTTGAAGATCAGGCCAGGTAAACACTGCTGCCCTTTCCTTACCCCCAGCATAGTGAGCGGGGGTGAGGAGCAAGGGGGAATGTGTGTGTGGAAATATAAGGAACAGGGGGGTAATGTGTCAGGAGACAGAGTAGGGGGAGAAAAGTTTGTGCGGGCACATAATAGAGACTGGGTAATGTGGAGAAAGGGTTAACATGAAGAGACAGTGTGAGGGCATACCAAAGAGGAGACAGTACATGTACTGATGATGTTGTACTGTACTGATGAGGGTTGTGATGCTGTATTTCTGCATACTGCTGGTAGTTCTATTGATGTATTTTTGTGCAGCTATTGGTTCTGATCCTGTACACATGGAACAGTCCATAACTTGTAAGATTACATGATACATGGCCATGTTAATAAAGTGTTGTGCTCTCTGAGAAGAGTTACTGTTTTTATTTGTTTTAGGAAAATTAAAGGGTTAGATCAAGTTTGTGATGAAAGTCTGCAATCACTGACAGCACACCTCTGAATTTTCACCGTGTGCATGTGCACTGCATGCGGTCAGGATTCTCTGGTGCTAGTGGTGAGAGCAGGAAGTCTTGAAACCACAATTATGCGAATTGCATACACATGATCAAATGCCGACTAGACATGCATGGCCTCATTCTATACAAATTACTTGAGTGAGGCTGGTCACGTTTAGTTGGAATGTGGCCAGAAGTATGAAAATCTCATACTTGCACGCACATGACCTTTCAGGATTCTCCTGTACTGGAGGAAAGGTGAAAGTGTGCAGTGCATGCGCTGCGAGTATTCAGAAGTCTGCAGTCACCTAGAGTTCTTCCGACTTTAATCACAAACCTGGACAACCCTTTTAATTATACAATTAAGTACTGTAGCATGCCCAATCCTAAGAGCGTGTAATATACTCAATGTCAGGATTCAGCTCTGCTAGCTGGGTCCAGCAGACACCACATGACCACTCGTATGTGATTTTCATACTTACGGTTATGTGACAACTAGCCTTTAATCCTGCTTCTCTTTATGAAATAGGAGCTGTAGTTTTTGACTGAAATTGAGAGAATTAGGAAGAGTAGCTAGTCACGTGACTGTCAAAAAGCAAATCGTATATGAGCGGTCACATGACTACTATTCAAACTGCATGAGCGGTGTGTGTGGGGGGCGCCAAACTGAATTCCTGCTCCGCGTGCCGGAAAACAGATCTGCCTCTGTGCTAAGCTTGCAGATATGGTCAGAAGGTTCTGTAAGACATTGCTCTATAGATCAGATATTCTTCCAGAAACAAACCGCCTGGAAGCCTCCTTGTCAGATTTATGCTTAAGAACTAATTATATTTTACTTTAAATATTTCTAATAAAGAAAATAATCAATACAGTAATTATAATCCATAATATTCCAATATGTTCTATTACTTGTGATACGTCTGATATAGTCTAGCTTTATTAAATCATGTTTTGTTTCTGTAAAGGAAATCGAGGCTGAGCCTGCAGATATTGTTAGAAAGTTCTGTACCATGTTATTCTATAGATAAAATGTACTCACAGAAACCAGGTGTCTGGAGGTCTCCTGCAACAGATTTATCCTTGAGAACTAAGAATTGTAATGTTTAATCTGAACATGCATGGAAACTTTGTTACTGTGAGCCAGAACTTTGGTTTAGATACTGCACTCTTCTGTAACAGAGTAGGTCCCTCTCTCATTCATAGGGGTCCTGTATACACAATTTATGTCTCATCTCCATCTCTGAACTGTAACTATTATTCAAAATACATTTTTCTCTCATTCTAATCACCTGTGAATATGGATGTTTTGCTTGGAATACAGATTTCCATGTCATTTCATGATAATGTCTGGGCGTGCGTGGAAACTCCATGCAGGAGAGAAATTTACATCTAAATATTTCATCCTTTTGCAAGAAGGCCGACCCACTCCTCATTCCTAGAGGTTTCTGTAGAAGTGTTTTTATATCTTAGCCTTATCTATACCTTTTTTAATTGTAAGTTTATTCTAAATTAACCTCCATTTTATTCAATTACCTATGAAGACCTGGTTTGTCCAGAAGTCTGCACCGACTTCTGCTCTCAAGCTCATCCAGCGGCCAGTATCATTATGGTATGGCATCCAGCGGCCGGTATCGTTATGGTATGGCATCCAGCGGCCAGTATCGTTATGGTATGGCATCCAGCGGCCAGTATCGTTATGGTATGGCATCCAGCGGCCAGTATCATTATGGTATGGCATCCAGCGGCCAGTATCATTATGGTATGGCATCCAGCGGCCAGTATCATTATGGTATGGCATCCAGCGGCCAGTATCATTATGGTATGGCATCCAGCGGCCAGTATCGTTATGGTATGGCATCCAGCGGCCAGTATCGTTATGGTATGGCATCCAGCGGCCAGTATCGTTATGGTATGGCATCCAGCGGCCAGTATCGTTATGGTATGGCATCCAGCGGCCAGTATCGTTATGGTATGGCATCCAGCGGCCAGTATCGTTATGGTATGGCATCCAGCGGCCAGTATCATTATGGTATGGCATCCAGCGGCCAGTAGCATTATGGTATGGCATCCAGCGGCCAGTAGCATTATGGTATGGCATCCAGTGGCCAGTAGCATTATGGTATGGCATCCAGTGGCCAGTAGCATTATGGTATGGCATCCAGTGGCCAGTAGCATTATGGTATGGCATCCAGTGGCCAGTATCATTATGGCATGGCATCCAGTGGCCAGTATCATTATGGCATGGCATCCAGTGGCCAGTATCATTATGGTATGGCATCCAGTAGCCAGTATCATTATTATACACACTATAAGCCTCCCAATTGGCATCAAGATAACAGAACAGTAGTGTTGCGCAGACGTGCTTGGATAAGGTGTCATCTGAGCATGCTCGGGTGCTAACAGATTATCTTTTGCGTGCTCTAATAATATGTTCACACCGCCGCGGCTCCACACAAACTAGCAAGCCCTGCATGTATTGCGGCGGTCTAACAGCCGTGAGACATGCAGCCGCGGTGACGCAAACATATTTTTCAAGCACGCCGAAGATACTCTTAGCACCCGAGAATACTCGGATAACGCCTTATCGGAGCACGTTAGCTTATCACTACAGAACAGATCTGAACAGTGCTCAGGATTCTCCTCACCTAGCACCCTGCCGAGAATAATAAATGCCTGTAGCCAATTTCCAAAAGTCCCTCCTACATTGCTCACCCTCCACCTCCCTATGCTATTTCCCTGCTCCCACATTTCAGTGATGAAACACTCAAGAGGCAGTAAAGTAGATATAGCTGCAGTTTTCCTTTTCCAAATATTTTTAACTTCCATTTTTTAAATGAGGCCCTAATGGTCCTTGAAAGCATACACACACGCTCCCAAGTCAGACTTTGTTGCAGACGGACAAGCCTATTTTTGGTAACAGTCTCTGCTGCCACTGGCCAAGTCCCAACACATCCTTCTGCATCATCAACCCTAACAGACCATGCTGCTACAGGCCCCTCACACTGTGGTCCCAACTTCAACACCCGGTGGCCTAAAAGATGTACCCAGGTCACCGTACGTGAGGTGTGAAAGCGTGTAACTGGCATGTCTCACCGGAGGTCATCACCACAACCCACTAATGGTCCATCCTAACTGACTCTGGGCACTCTGAGGACCTGATGCAAAGTATCTTCTGGATTAACGACCTCTGATGAAGTCTGCAATAATGAAAAATAATAATAATAAAAAAGTAAACGCTGCATTGCACTGAATGACCAGCAGGTGGCAACGAAGTCACAACATTAACTAGCCCCCTATTGTAGAAAACCTAAACACCATCAGGAGGTGCTGAGGCTTCATGAGAACGCGCCACCCCCAAACTTAAAAGGCTTTTCCACTATTCAGACAACTTCTCAATCACTGTTTCCCCTGAGTAAAATAATAACTATTCTACTCTGTGCCATTCCAGCAGTGTCAGCACTGGCTCTCCCGGGGTCCGCGATCCCTGCGGCCAATCAGAGGTGTCTTCACTCTCTCGTACTTTGGAGGAATTGACCGCTGCAGCTGCTCTCCCACTTCCTCCAGATGTCAATGATGTCTGTAGGAGAGGAAAGTAAAGCCAGCGCTGAATGTCACGCCAAAGATGGCTGCCCTCCTATTATATAAATCTCACTATAACTCCACCACCAGCCTATCACATTCCTAGTTCCACATCCAACCTCCATATCAAACCCTGTAATAAACCCTTCATTACCTGGTCTTGTCAGGACCTCAATAAACCCAGCCTTTTTGAGGCCTAGTTCTGTACGGCCATTAATAATGCACTGGTGTAAATAATGTGTGTGAGGTAAATTGTGTGGAAAACCGGATTGTAATCAAGCAATGATTTCTTCAATTGGACTGCAATGTCCTGAACCATACGACTTGTACCAGTCATGTGACTTATGCTGCCCCAGGACTCCAGCCATATTGGCCAAAGCTGTGATATCACAGAGGCACATACCAGCATGTGGAAACATGGCGACATAGCGATGACATCACAATGGCAGGTGCCGGAATGTGGAATCCATGACAGCGATGACATCACAATGGCAGGTGCCGGAATGTGGAATCCATGACAACGATGACATCACAATGGCAGGTGCCGGAATGTGGAATCTATGACATAGCGATGACATCACAGGAGCGCAGGTGAGAGGAGACACACGGAAGCTCACAAACCACAAGGAAGGCAAGAAGCATCGATTGGAGAATAGGGACAGGAGAAGCCAAGAAGAACAGAATAACCCGCTTCTTAGCCTTCACTGAGCCATGACAAGACTGAGCGGATGGAAGCGGAGGAGGAGACCCAGGACCCCGTCACATCCACCTGACTGATGAGAAAGGTGAAAAATTATGTAGATTATGTAGCAGCATTACAACTATTCTCGTTACCCATAGCAACCAGTCAGAGCTCAGCTTTTATTAAAGGGGTATTCCCATCTCCAAAATCCTCTCCCAATATGTAGTAGGTGTAATAATAATAATATTAGATATCCATGCTTACAACCACCAGTTATCTAGTTGCTAGTGGTCGTAACCATGGATACCTAAGGTCCTGCAATGCCTGCACATGAGGAAAGACACAGCGAAGCAGAAAAACTATTCTACATTTCTAATTGGAGGTTTTTTCTAATATTATTATTACACCTACTACATATTGGGATAGGATCTTGGAGATGGGAATACCCTTTTAATCTCTGATTGCTATGGGTAACTAGGAGAGTTTGTTGCTCAGCTTTGATAAGGGATGACAGATTTTACTAGACTAAGTGGATATCATTGGTGCTACCAGTGCAGCTGCACAGGGGGCTAATAGGTTAGGGGGTCACTCACCTTCATTTTGTTGATTCTGTGTATTGCTGTAGCAGTGCTGTGCGCGTATATTGATGCTGTGGGGCAGGGGCGTACATAGAAATCATCGGGCCCATAGCAGAAGTTTGAGTTGAGGTCTCCCCCTTCAAAAGAAATTAATAAAAAAATTATATTTGTTGGTGTCACAGAAGAGCAGATCTCACAACTTTCCAGCCTTTACATAGTAATTTTCCTCCTGCTGAAGTCCTAGATTCCCCTCTCATTGCCACCATAACGTATGATGCCAACAAAAGTGCCCCCCAAACACAGTATGATACCCCCCATGGTGAATTCCTCTACCTTAACCTCCACATGTACAGTAGGGTCATCAAACTATGCCCCCCCACCTCAACTCCCAAGGCAAAGTAAGGTGACAACAACCCAGTAATCCCCCAACTGTGACCCCCACACAGCCCTCCATGTACTGTAATGGGCCTACATACAGTATAATGGCCCCACACTGTACAATAGTCTGCACTAGCCCTCCAAACAGTATGATGGACACCACATACGTCAGAGTAATATTCAGCTCACCCTTGAAGGATTCCCAGTGGGTTCCATATAACGAAGCACAGGATCCAGTCTCTGCCAGATGTAGAAGCAAGGTGCATCCAAATCCAGTACAAAAAAAGTCTTTATAAGAACGATTGAAACAATGGCATTGTTGTGACACACCATTAAGGTGCAGAAAATATGAGTCTAAGAACATGCAGAGTGTTCGAAACGCGTTCGGTGTTGCACATTTTCTGCACCTTCCAAACCCCCAACTACAGCTAAATGGTGTCACAACAATCCATTTGTTTTTTTACTGGAGCTGGATATTCACTTCAATCCAAGCATGATGGACCCCACACAAACCTTAACACTGTATAATTGCTTGCATACTGTATAATGGCCCCGCACATAACCCTTCAAATATTATAATGGCCCCCACATAACCCTTCACATATTATAATGGCCCCATATAGTGTAACACACCACCATAATCCTCCATACAATAAAATACTCACTATAGTCCTCCACAGAGCATAATTCACTTCCCCATGGTCCTCCTCACAGTATAATACACTCCCCATGGTCCTCCACACAGTAATATGCACCCGCCCATAGGGTAAAACGCAACCCCACCCCTCCATAGGGTAAAACGCAACCCCCACCCCTCCATAGGGTAAAACGCAACCCCCACCCCCCATAGGGTGAAACACAACCCCATCTCCCCATAGGGTAAAAAACAACCCCACCCCCCATAAGGTAAAAAACAACCCCACCCCCCATAAGGTAAAAAACAACCCCACCCCCCATAGGGTAAAAAACAACCCCACCCCCCATAGGGTAAAAAACAACCCCACCCCCCATAGGGTAAAAAACAACCCACAGTTTTCCAGTATTATGAGCACCACGTACTCACTGATTTTTTTTTAAGAAAAATACAATACTCACCGCTCCTTGTTCCCCCACTGCTTCAGTCTCTGCAGCGCATATACTCACCTCAGCAGCTACACTATCTGACACAGCATGGAGTGCGATGAAGTGTCATCATCGTGCCCGCTGTGTCAGATGCAGGAGGGAGGGAGCATTAAATGCTGCCGTTCAGTCAATACCATGGTTAATCACTAACAGAGGCATTTAAGTGTCCTGGTAGCTACTTCACTCATGTACCTCTTCCCATTGCCCCATAGAAGTGATTGTCGAAGATTTACCATGGCGATCAGGGGCCTTAAAGAAGGATTCAATCACTGCCATCTTAGTACTCCTATAAAGCTCGGCTTCACAAGAGAATGTCAATTAAACTACATGCATATACTGCAATAATACAAAATTACAAAATATAGTATAAGGGGTTAAATGATCACATAAGTCCACTAAGTTAACTTAAAAATAAAGAAAAAAAATTGAAAAAGTTTTGAAAAATATGAACGTTTAAATTATACTTCAACCGTTATGTTAAAATACCCCCCAAAACATAAAATGAAATGCTCTTCTTCACAAAAAAACACAATCAAAAGCAATGACATTTAATGCAACCCAAAAAGGTATCAAAAACGGATCAATTCACTTGTATTGAGAGAGGCCGAACACATCCAGTCGGCACGTGATAGAGTGTATGCAAATTGCAATCTTGCGGCGCCAGTACTAGAGAAATTCTGTCCGCTCGCACACTGTGCACTTTAAGGAGCCACAAGTCTGACTGCAGATGGCGCCCCAAACCTGGGCAAACCTTTTAATATACCCCAAAATTGTATCAATAAAAGCTACGCAAAATCACGCCCTCACAAAGGTCCATCAACAGAAAAAAAAATGTAAAAGGTCTCAGAATATGGTGACCCAAACCAATTTCTTTAGTGTTGTTACATAGTTGTTTAACAACCATGGGAGATAAAACACCTTGAATTTGGTATTGCGGTTATCTCAATGACCTGGAGAATTATATTATATTCTAAAAACAAAAGCAATTCCACTATTGTCTTTTAAAGATGTATCTCATTATTTCATCCCAACACAGATTTTGTTTCTCTCCACATTTCAGACATATGATAAATATATAGTTGTATAGTTTGTTTTCATCTTAGTGGTGAAAACATCATTTTGCAACAAAGAGAATAACTCGATTCCCACTATTTTCTGTGGCCAAATATTTTCCTATTGGTAAAGCAAAATGAGGATTTAGTTTGTGTGAGTGAAGCTCATGTTTTTATTCACAAAAGTTTGGAGAACAAAGAAGATTTTGATTCTTTAAAATCATTATTTGGGTATGTTATATGATTATTAAAGGGGTAAATACTTGTTATGGTGCTAATATTATGGGTTCAATAATTTAACATTTTTATATGGCGAATTGATTAAATGATACTTCCGCGTCTTAAATTTTTATACTTTTGAAATCTGATCGGGGCCCGCCTCTTGCCCGACCAACCGGGAGGGGACCAGGTGATCGGGGCCCGACCAACCGGGAGGGGACCAGGTGATCGGGGCCCGACCAACCGGGAGGGGACCAGGTGATCGGGGCCCGCCTCACCGGGAGGGGACCAGGTGATCGGGGCCCGCCTCACCGGGAGGGGACCAGGTGATCGGGGCCCGCCTCACCGGGAGGGGACCAGGTGATCGGGGCCCGCCTCACCGGGAGGGGACCAGGTGATCGGGGCCCGCCTCACCGGGAGGGGACCAGGTGATCGGGGCCCGCCTCACCGGGAGGGGACCAGGTGATCGGGGCCCGCCTCATGCCCGACCAACCGGGAGGGGACCAGGTGATCGGGGCCCGCCTCATGCCCGACCAACCGGGAGGGGACCAGGTGATCGGGGCCCGCCTCATGCCCGACCAACCGGGAGAGGACCAGGTGATCGGGGCCCGCCTCATGCCCGACCAACCGGGAGAGGACCAGGTGATCGGGGCCCGCCTCATGCCCGACCAACCGGGAGGGGACCAGGTGATCGGGGCCCGCCTCATGCCCGACCAACCGGGAGGGGACCAGGTGATCGGGGCCCGCCTCATGCCCGACCAACCGGGAGGGGACCAGGTGATCGGGGCCCGCCTCATGCCCGACCAACCGGGAGGGGACCAGGTGATCGGGGCCCGCCTCATGCCCGACCAACCGGGAGGGGACCAGGTGATCGGGGCCCGCCTCATGCCCGACCAACCGGGAGGGGACCAGGTGATCGGGGCCCGCCTCATGCCCGACCAACCGGGAGGGGACCAGGTGATCGGGGCCCGCCTCATGCCCGACCAACCGGGAGGGGACCAGGTGATCGGGGCCCGCCTCATGCCCGACCAACCGGGAGGGGACCAGGTGATCGGGGCCCGCCTCATGCCCGACCAACCGGGAGGGGACCAGGTGATCGGGGCCCGCCTCATGCCCGACCAACCGGGAGGGGACCAGGTGATCGGGGCCCGCCTCATGCCCGACCAACCGGGAGGGGACCAGGTGATCGGGGCCCGCCTCATGCCCGACCAACCGGGAGGGGACCAGGTGATCGGGGCCCGCCTCATGCCCGACCAACCGGGAGGGGACCAGGTGATCGGGGCCCGCCTCATGCCCGACCAACCGGGAGGGGACCAGGTGATCGGGGCCCGCCTCATGCCCGACCAACCGGGAGGGGACCAGGTGATCGGGGCCCGCCTCATGCCCGACCAACCGGGAGGGGACCAGGTGATCGGGGCCCGCCTCATGCCCGACCAACCGGGAGGGGACCAGGTGATCGGGGCCCGCCTCATGCCCGACCAACCGGGAGGGGACCAGGTGATCGGGGCCCGCCTCATGCCCGACCAACCGGGAGGGGACCAGGTGATCGGGGCCCGCCTCATGCCCGACCAACCGGGAGGGGACCAGGTGATCGGGGCCCGCCTCATGCCCGACCAACCGGGAGGGGACCAGGTGATCGGGGCCCGCCTCATGCCCGACCAACCGGGAGGGGACCAGGTGATCGGGGCCCGCCTCATGCCCGACCAACCGGGAGGGGACCAGGTGATCGGGGCCCGCCTCATGCCCGACCAACCGGGAGGGGACCAGGTGATCGGGGCCCGCCTCATGCCCGACCAACCGGGAGGGGACCAGGTGATCGGGGCCCGCCTCATGCCCGACCAACCGGGAGGGGACCAGGTGATCGGGGCCCGCCTCATGCCCGACCAACCGGGAGGGGACCAGGTGATCGGGGCCCGCCTCATGCCCGACCAACCGGGAGGGGACCAGGTGATCGGGGCCCGCCTCATGCCCGACCAACCGGGAGGGGACCAGGTGATCGGGGCCCGCCTCATGCCCGACCAACCGGGAGGGGACCAGGTGATCGGGGCCCGCCTCATGCCCGACCAACCGGGAGGGGACCAGGTGATCGGGGCCCGCCTCATGCCCGACCAACCGGGAGGGGACCAGGTGATCGGGGCCCGCCTCATGCCCGACCAACCGGGAGGGGACCAGGTGATCGGGGCCCGCCTCATGCCCGACCAACCGGGAGGGGACCAGGTGATTGGGGCCCATCAACACGGTGGCAGCTTCTGAAACTACTCTTAGTGTGCGGTTTTACAACTACTCCTGGTGCTGGTGGGTGCTTCTAGAACTCCCCCCCCCCCGGTGGGCGCTTCTAGAACTCCCCCCCCCCCCCCCGGTGGGCGCTTCTAGAACTACCCTTGGTGGGTGCTTCTAGAACTTCCCCCCCCTCCTCCCCCGTAGGCGCTTCTAGAACTACCCCCCCGGTGGGCGCTTCCAGAACCACAACCCCCCCCCCCACCCGTGCGCTTCTAGAACTACCCCCAGTGCCGTGAGCGGTTCTAGAACTTCTAGTGTGCAGTTCTAATACTGCTTCTGGTCGGCACTTTTAGAAATACCCGTGGTGGGCGCTTATAGAACTACGCCCGGTGCCGGTGGGAGCTTATAGAACTACGCCCGGTGGGCGCTTATAGAAATACTCCAAGTGTACGGTTCTAGAACTACTGCTGGTATGCATTTCTAGATCTACCCCTTGTGCCCGTGGGGCTTCTAGAACTACCCCTGGTGGGCGCTTCTAGAAGTACACCCCCCCCCCCCCGTGGGCTTCTAGAACTACCCGCGGTGCCGTGAGCGCTTCTAGAACTACCCCCAGTGCCGTGAGCGGTTCTAGAACTTCTAGTGTGCGGTTCTAATACTGCTCCTGGTGGGCGCTTTTAGAACTTCCCCTGGTGGGCGGCTCTAGAAGTACTTTTAGTATGCAGTTCTAGAACTATCCCTGGTGCCGGTGGGCGCTTCTAGAACTACCCCTTGTAGGCGGTTCTAGATCTACACCTGGTGCCGGTGGACGGTTCTAGAACTACCCCTGGTGCCGTGAATGTTTCTAGAACTTCTACTAGTGTGCAGTTCTAATACTGCTCCTGGTGGGCGGTTCTAGAACTACCCCCTGATGGGCGCTTCTAGAACTACATCTTGTGGGCGCTTCTAGAACTACCTCTAATGTGCCGTTCTAAAACTACTTCTAATATGCAAAACCGACAAAAGGCAAAAAATATATCTCATACCCTACCATCATTATATATAAATGTAAAGCAAAGTTGCATATGACATATAGGGTACTTAGTACCCTATATGTCATATACAACTTTGCTTTACATTTATATATAATGATGGTAGGGTATGAGATATATTTGTCTTTTGTAGGTTTTGCTTCTTTTTGCTAGTGGGAACATGCTCCTATTTCTTGCATGTGTACCATCTTAGACCTCAGTTCACATTGCTTGGTTTTTTGTCTTGTTTGCATTCTGTGCAAATTAAGGGTGTGGCATCCCCCTTGTTGAGCTCGTTAGTATATATGTCGCTTACCATGGGCCTAGGTGGTCTGATATTGGGACCCGGTTCTATTTGTCTACCCTTTTATATGCATTACTTCAACTTTGATATACAGTAAGGTTTTTAATATAGACAGTGTAGGACCGTCCTAATTTAGGGTCACCTTGTCGCTGGTGGGACGGCTTGTATACTTTTTTTGATCAAAAATAGTTCACCAAGTACCCTATATGTCATATGCAACTTTGCTTTACATTTATATATAATGATGGTAGGGTATGAGATATATTTTTTGTCTTTTGTAGGTTTTGCTTCTTTTTGCTAGTGTGAACATGCTCCTATTTCTTGAATGTGTACCATCTTAGACCTCAGTTCACATTGCTTGGTTTCTAATATGCAGTTCTAGAACTACCCCTGGGGGTTCTAGAACCAACCATTGTGAGCGCTTCTAGAAGTACTCTTAGTGTGCAGTTCTATAACTACCCCGGTGCCGTGAGCGGTACTAGAACTACTCCTGGTGGGCAGTTCTAGAACTACACCTGGTGTCTGTGGGCGGTTCTAGAGCTACACCTGGTGCCGTGAGCAGTTCTAGAACTTCTTTTAGTGTGCGGTTCTAACACTGCTCCTGGTGGGTGCTTTTAGAACTTCCCCTGGTGTCGGTGGGCACTTCTAGAACTACCCCTGGTGGGTGGTTCTGAAACTACCCCTGGTGCCGTGAGTGGTTCTAGAACTTATACTAGTGTGCAGTTCTAATAATGCTCCTGGTAGGTGGTTCTAGAAGTGCTCTAGTGAGCAGTTCTAGAACTACCCCTGGTGCCAGTGGGCTCTTCTAGAACCACTCCTAGTGTGCAGCTCTAGAGCTACCCCCTGGGGGTGCTTCTAGAACTGCACCTAGTGCCGGTGGGCAGTTCTGAAACTACCCCCGGTGGGCACTTCTAGAAGTACTCTTAGTGTGCAGTTCTAGAACCGCCCACCATGAGCAGTATTAGAACTGCACACTAGTAGAAGTTCTAGAACCACTCACGGCACCAGGGGTAGTTTCAGAACCACCCACCAGGGGTAGTTCTAGAAGCGCCCACCGGCACCAGGGGAAGTTCTAAAAGCACCCACCAAGAGCAGTGTTAGAACCCCACACTAAAAGAAGTTCTAGAACTGCTCACGGCACCAGGTGTAGCTCTAGAACCGCCCACAGACACCAGGGGTAGTTCTAGAACCGCCCACCATGAGCAGTATTAGAACTACCCCTGGTGGGCGCTACTAGAAGTACTCCTAGTGTCCAGTTCTAGAACTACCCCCAGTGCCGTGAGTGGTTCTAGAACTTCTAGTGTGCGGTTCTAATACTGCTCCTGGTGGGCGCTTTAAGACCTACCCTTGGTGGGCGGTTCTAGAAGTACTACTAGTGTGCAGTACTAGAACTACCCCTGGTGGGCGGTTCTAGAACTACCCCTGGTGCCATAATCGGTTCTAGAACTTCTAGTTTGCGGTTCTAATACTGCTCCTGGTGGGCGCTTCTAGAACTACCCCTGGTGGGCAGTCCTAGTACTACCCATTGTGCTGGTGGGCACTTCTAGAACTACCACTGGTGTGCGCTTGTAGAACAACCCTTGGTGTGCAGTTCTAATACTACTCCGATGGGCGGTTCTAGAATTACCCCTGGGAACGGTGGCCGGTTCTAGAACTACACCTGGTGGGCGCTTCTAGAACCACCCCTGGTTGTCATTGTGTGCTTCTAGACCTACATCTGGCGGGCGCTTCTAGACCTACATCTGGCGGGCGCTTCTAGACCTACATCTGGCGGGCGCTTCTAGACCTACATCTGGCGGGCGCTTCTAGACCTACATCTGGCGGGCGCTTCTAGACCTACATCTGGCGGGCGCTTCTAGACCTACATCTGGCGGGCGCTTCTAGACCTACATCTGGCGGGCGCTTCTAGAACTACTCTTAGTGTGCAGTTCTAGAACTACCCCAGTGCCGTGAGCGATACTAGAACTACTCCTGGTGGGCATTTCTAGAGCTACACCTGGTCTGTGGGTGGTTATAGAGCTACACCTGGTGGGCGGTTATAGAACTACCCCTGGTGCATGTGAGCGGTTCTAGAGCTACCCCTGGTGGGCGCTTCTACAACTACCCCTGGTGGGCGCTTCTAGAACTACTCTTAGTGTGCAGTTCTAGAACTACCCCAGTGCCGTGAGCGATACTAGAACTACTCCTGGTGGGCATTTCTAGAACTACACCTGGTCTGTGGGTGGTTATAGAGCTACACCTGGTGGGCGGTTATAGAACTACCCCTGGTGCATGTGAGCGGTTCTAGAGCTACCCCTGGTGGGCGCTTCTAGAACTACCCCTGGTGGGCGCTTCTACAAGTACTCCTAGTGTTCAGTTCTAGAACAACCCCTGGTGCCGTGAGCGGTTCTAGAACTTCTTCTAGTGTGCAGTTCTAATAACGCTCCTGGTGGGCGCTTCTAGAACTACTCCTTGTGTTCGGTTGCAGTTCTAGAACTACCCCTGTTGCCGGTGGATGCTTCTAGTACTACCCATTTTGGGTGCTTCTAGAGCTACTCCTAGTGTGCAGTTCTAGAACTACTCCTGGTGCCAGTGGGCAGCTCTAGAGCTACCCATGGTGGGCGGTTCCAGTACTACCCCTGGGGGGCGGTTCTAGAACTACCCCTGGTGCCGGTGGGCGGTTCTAAAACTACCCCTTGTGGGTGGTTCTATAACTACTCCTGGTAGTTTACATCTATTCTATATTTTTCTATTTTAACTATTGTATGTACATTGGTGTGAGTGCCTGTCTCTACGGTGTCACTCTTACTTAACCGTGTATTTATTATAGGTTTTTTAATTTCCTATTTATGCATAATTTGACAATTTTGTTTGGTTGTTCTTGATTGGTTCTTTGACATTCCTAGTTTGCCTATGGGGTCAATGCACCAAAATGAGTCATCTAGCGTCAATGAACTTTAACCACCTTCACTGCACACGTCAGTGTTGTGCTCTTCTCCCTCGCCACCCCCCCCCCCCCAATAGCTGCAAAGTCCCACCTGTATACTGGGGCCCAAGACCACAAGATCATACTCTGGATCTCTGGCACTCCTGATGTCAGGTGCAGGGGCCTCAGGAGCCTCCGAACACCACACTGACATCTGTCTGCTCTCCTCCACAACTGAGCAGCATCAGAAACCCAGCTAACAGACATTGCTGTCACTGCAAACACTCATTGGATTAACTGACACAATGTCAGCGAGTTGCTGAAGATCTGGATACTGCAGCCATGAGATCTGTGGCAGCATTAGGCAGATGGGACACTGCAGCTAATAGAGAGTAAGAGTGCAACAGAGATGGCCATAAAGTGCATTTAAAGGGTGTCAGGAAAACTTAGTCAGACTTTGCAGCCCTCTGGCGCTCCCTTATCCTGCTGGTCAAACACGGTATTGACCGAGGATAAGCAACAGGGAACAGCTGCTCTCATTTATGTAGACTATTGTGGCACGTGATGTGACAGGACGTATATATACCACCAGTTCAGTCTAGGAACATATATATACCTCAATCCCACCACCCTCAACCACCATATCACATAAATACACCGTATGCTGCCACCACCGATCTCTTAACAGGTGGATCGGGTACCCGTTAGGTAACATGAATTAGCAGGTGAGGAACGCGTTTGCTCGACATAGGACAAGAAGAACGAAGCTGGTAAATAATAATAATTTACTTCCGAAAGTTGGCAGTGTTTACAAAACATAAACAAGATATTATAAAAGACAATTTACATATATGCATAAAACAGTTATTAAAATAAAAGGGGTAAATAATAGCAAAACCTGCACCACGAGGTGATGGTCTCAGATTCTGTGGGGGGGGGACGGCTCCCCGGAAATTAGGTGTGATTCCTCCACGCAGCGAGGAGTGCTTGCATCTGATGTCCCTGGGTTGGAATGAGCCAACATGGACGTTCTGGTTTTTAGTTAGTAGGCAAAACACTAGGACACACCCATGTTTACCTCACACGGGGGCTCTGTTTTGTGAACCCACCCAGCTGCACAAGACATAAAAATCCTTCATCTTCCATATCTTGGTATGGGGGGGGGGGGCCCACATCCAAGATGGATACATCATGTTTGCCGTCACCAATATTCACGGAGATTGATATCAAATATGATATTTATATGACGTTCAGAAGCCCAGAAACCATTTCCTAGGTTTCTGGTGGTTTCCCAGTTATGAAAGATACACCATCATAACTGGAAAAAGGTGAGCATCCCAAAAATGTGGTCCATGTGTTTGTGACAGTCATGTGCATTATTAAACTCGACATTAAAAGTTTGTACAGTTACACAATAGAGCTTAGGAGGAAATCCAGTGTAGACCAGTATGCGTGCCCTGGGCTGAGGTTTACGGCGGTTATAAAAATTCCTTGTTTGGGGGAAGCAAGAGTAGAGTTCTATGGAGGTCCCTTCCAAGTGAACAGGGGGCGGAGATATAAGACCTCTCTGGCTGTCCTTTCAACATTTTTAAAACTAGAACAAAAAGATGTAGTTAGTTACTTACCGGTAACGGGATTTCTCAGAGCCCATGACGGCACCACGGAGAGAGAGGGGATCCGCCCAACAAGGACAGGAAACCTACAGATAAAAGGGTGGTACCTCTCTCCCGCATCCGTTGTTTACAGAGCATGAGAGGACCACCAGGTTAGTAACACAAAATTTTACAATTTAAGACCTCACTAGACACACTACGTGGCTACAATAATTAACCAATAAGTGTGCGCACCCACACGTGAAGGGAGGGAATGTACGGGTGCCGTCATTGGCTCTGAGAAATCCTATTACCGGTAAGTAACTACGTCTTTCTCCTTCCCCTATGACGGCACCACGGAGAGAATTGCAGAGAAGTGACTCATTAGGGGGAGGACCACAGCTTCCAGAACCCTTCTCCCGAAAGTCAGGTCTGAAGAAGAGGTTAAGTCTATCCGGTAGTGATTAAAGAAGGTAGAGGGGGAAGACCAGGTTGCCGCTCTACATACCTGCTCTATCGTAGCACAGGCCTTCTCTGCCCAGGAGGCTGCCACCGCTCTTGTTGAGAGGGCCTTCAGTTTCTCCGGGGCAGCTTCTCCACGTGAGGAGTAAGATAATGTAATGGCCTCCCTTATCCATCTGGCCAGCGTGCCCTTAGAAGCTTTCTTCCCTTTACGAGGACCCTGAAAGCAGACCGAGAACTATCCTGCCTACACTCTTGTGTTGCTTCTAGATACTGGATTAGGCACCTTCTGACGTCTAGTGTATGCAGGACCCTCTCTTTTGTGTTCCTAGGGTTAGGGCAGAAAGAAGGGAGGGTGATTTCCTAGGACCTGTGAAATCTTGACGCCACTTTTGGTAGATAGGGTTATTCTGAAAACTGATCCTGCCTATCCTCCAAGATTTGTGTGAAGGGGGGGCCTGCCAATAGGGCCTGAATATCACTAACCCTACGTGCGGATGTGAGAGCTACCAAGAGTGCTGTTTTTAGGGACGCTTCTGACAGGGGTTCAAAAGGTGCCTCAGTTAGGGCTGAAAGGACCAAGTTCAAATCCCAGGGTGTAGTATTTCGGGATGGGATAGGGCGGGATCTAGCTGATGCCTTATTAAACCTAGATACCCATCTATCCCTGGCTAGGTCAAAATTATAGAGTGCTCCCAGGGCCACAACTTGAACTTTTAAAAAGGTACTTGTGGCCAGGCCCTGCTCCAAACCCCTCTGTAAAAATTACAGGATAGCCGTCAACGGAACCTCCCCACCCAACCTAGGACCTGAGACTGAAAGGAATTTCTTCCAGGTTTTCCCGTATAGTTTGGTGGTGACTGGTTTTCTACTTTGAAGTAGTGTGGTGATCAAATTTGGGGAGAAACCTTTGTCTTTCAGAAGAGCCCTCTCAAATTCCAGGCAGTCAAGTGTAAGCTTGACACCTGAGGATGGAGGACCAGATCCTGAGAAAGAAGGTCCGGGAGAACCAATGGATCGGAGATTGACAACCTCCTCAGCCATGAAAACCATGCTCTCTTTGGCCAAAAGGGGGCTATTAGGATTACCCTCGCTTCCTCTTCTCTGATTTTCCTCAGAACAGCTGGAATCAGAGCGATCGGAGGAAAAGCGCAAGCTAGAGGGTAATTCCAAGGGATCATAAAGGCATCCACGGCTACCGGGTTCCCTTTGGGATCTAGGGAGCAAAAAGAGAGTGTTTTTTTGTTCTGATTGTTGGCAAACAGATCTATGGAGGGACGGCCCCACCTTTGTACAATCTGCCGAAAAACCGCCTGACTTAATTCCCACTCCCCCTGCTTCAACTGAGTCCGACTGCGGTGCGGTTTTCTACCCCTTTTATCTGTAGAGCAGATAGGGATTGCAAGTTCTCCTCGGCTAAGTGAAAGATGACCTCTGTCGTCTGCATTAGGGAATGGGACCGTGTACCCCCCTGGTGGTTCAGGTATGCCACTACTACTCTGTTGTCTGAGAAGACCCTCACGTGATGTCCTTGTAGTGTGTGCATGAACTCCCGGAGTGCCTGCTCTACTGCTAGGAGCTCCTTCATGTTTGAGGACCGTTTCAGGCGTTCTGTCCAGACCCCCTGAGCTACCAGGTTGTTTAGGTGGGTCCCCCAGCCCCCAGGGCTTGCATCTGTGGTCAGGATTTGCGGTGTCGGGATTGTCCAAGGAATCCCCCAGGCCAGATTGTGTATGTTCCCCCACCACTCTAGGGAAAGTGTGGTTTTTACAGATAGCGTTAACCGCCCTTCTAAACGCCCTTTTAGTGCCTTTTCTGCTTCTAGGATTTCCCACTGAAGGGTCCTGGTATGTATTTGAGCCCATTGAACGGCCAGAAAGCACGCCATCAGGGAACCTAGCAGGGACATGGCCTTCCGAAGGGACATAGACAGGTGGGATTTCGCCTGTGATATCAGGTTTAAGATTTTTTGAATTTTCCCTGAGGGGAGACGACACTCCTGAATTTTTGAATCCAGTATGACGCCTAGGTACTCCTGTATCTGGCATGGTTCTGTTTTGGACTTTTCCAGATTCAAAAGCCACCCTAAGCAAGTCAAAGAATCCATGACCTTTTCCAGATGGGATTTGCAGTCTAGGAAGGAGCTGCCTATTATCAGGAAGTCGTCTAGGTATGGGACGACCTGGGTGTTCTGCTCCCTTTAGATGAGCCATCACCTCTGCAACCACTTTGGTTAAGACCCTTGGGGCTATGGCGATGCCAAATGGGAGGGCTCTATATTGGTAGTGCTTGACCACTCCACCCATAAGAACAGCTACCCTGAGGAACTTCTGGTAGTCCTTGTGTATCGGGACGTGATAATAAGCGTCTTTTAAGTCCAGGGCAGCCATGAAACCACCAGGAAACAGCATTTTTATTGAAAATTTTATTGTTTCCATTTTGAAGGGTTCCACCTTCAACAGCTTGTTCAGCTTTTTCAGAATCACAATCGTCCTGTACTGTATGTCCCATCTGTTTTTTTCTCAGGATAGTGGAGAATAGAAGCCCAAGCCTTCCTCCCCACCCAGGACCTCCTGGAGGACTGCTTTCCCTACTAGTCCCCGGATTTTCTGCTCCAAGGCTAGTTGCTCCTCGTTTGAAGATCTTTCAGGGGTTATAATAAAGTTTCTCTGAGGGACTTTAAAGAACTGGAGTTTCAGGCCCGATTGAATTTAGGGTCAGAATCCATGAGCTGTTGGACATTAGCTCCCAGGCCGGGAGGGGGGGGCCTTTCTATCATCACTGGAGGGCTTGTTAAATAGGAATCCCTTGGTCTTCCTTCTCCTGTCTTCCCACCTATCCTGCTCTTTAGGGGGTTTCCTACGCATAAATCTTCTACTCCGAAAAGGCTTCCTGTAAGCAGCATTAGACGGGACAGGAAACCGTTTCTTATTATCCCCCGCTTTATCCAGGATGTCATAAAGGGCAGGCCCAAATAGAAACTCGCCCTCACAGTGGGTGGAGCACAATCTGGATTTAGTTTGTAGGTCCCCGGGCCAACATTTGAGCCAGAGGGCTCGTCTAGCCACGTTGGCAAGCCCCGCCGCTCTAGCACTTAACCTGACGGAGTCCACCAAGGCGTCTGCCAGGAAGGCCGCTGCCCTTTTCATTATCAGGATGGCTTCAAGGATTGTGTCTCTGGATGTCTCCTGCCTCGGTTGTGATTCTAGCTGGTCCAACCAGACCATTAGGGATCTGGCCGTACACGTGGCAGCTATCGCCGGTTTTAACCACCCCCAGAGGCTTCCCAGGAACCCTTTAAGAAGGTGTCTGCCTTTTTATCCATGGGGTCTTTCAAGACACCCATGTCTTCAAATGGAAGGAAGTATTTTTTTGAGGCTTTGGCTATAGCGACATCCAGTTTCGGTGCTTTCTCCCAAAAGGAGCATACGGGGTCCTCAAACGGGTACCTTCGTTTAGGGGAAAGGAAGCCCTTCCTCTCAGGTCTTTTCCACTCTTTCATAATCAGCGAATGAACATGTTCACTGAGTGGAAAAGATCTCCTTTTTTGCTGTTCTAGGCCACTAAACATGTCTTGTATGGATTTTTTGGGACGGGGATCTGTTAGACCCATGGTAGACCTGACTGCCTTGATAAGGCTGTTTCCTCAACGGGAAAACAGCTCCGACCTCCTCTAACTGTAGACGAGGAAGAGGAGGAGGAAGAGGTGGAAGTGTCCGAATCCCCGTCATCCTCAGAACTACTAGATGTGGACTCGGGGGGGGGGGGGGGGGGGGGGGATATGTTTTTAGTTTTCTTTAATCTTTTGCCCTGAAAAGATTTAATAGTGTTTTCAACTTGCGACTTAATTAGGTCTCTAAGATCAGAGGCAAATCTCGGGGTTCCCTCGTATATGGTCTGCTCAATGCAGGAGCTGCAGAGTCTCTTTTCCCAAGTAGTGGGCAAGGCCTCAGTGCATAATGCACAAGTCCTATTTTTTGTTTTCCCTGTACTCTTTTTCCCTACGGGAGACAAAAGAGAGAGAGAGCAAGGGCCCCTAGTTACAAAGTGGACTTTTACGAAGTTCACTTACCAACCAGACGGAAGAGCAGGTACCGGTTCAGGATGTGGAGCCATCTTTGTAGCCGAAGTCCTCCTGGAAGATGCCGAGGTGGAGTCCTTGCTACGCTGCGACGATCTGCCAGAGCGCCCGCTTCCACTCCGGTCCTGGCCTTCCGGTCCCTTTTTCCATTGGGTTGGCAGTGGTGGTGGTGACTGAGGATGTAGCTGCTGCTCCTCAGGTAGGTCTTGGTCACTCATTGTTAGTTTTTTTTTTTTTCACACAGCGTGCCAGAGCCCAGAAGAGCAAATACTGGCGTCCTCTGCTGTGTTTTAAGTGCCTGTAGTGACCTGGTCCCCCCTTGCTCCCCCGCACCCGTGGGGGAAAGCCCTCACCTGCACAGACTGGTTACCCAGTCATGCATTGCAGCGCCGCGTCATCCGGGGGAAATTGCGCAGTGAACCCGGAAGCTTAAATGCATGTTGCCGAGCAGCGTGCGTTCTCACCTCTGCAACCAGGGGGGTCTAGCACAGTCCTGGCGGCCTCCTCTTCATCCAGACCCCCCCTCCGCAGACCCTAAAGGCCCACTGACCTCAGCAGTGGCGCTTCAGGACACCGCACCAGCCGAGGCAGGGGGACCCCCGCTGCCTGGATCGGACTGGCCGGGCCTGGCATCCCACGACGTCCATCTTCTGGCACCCCGCAGGTATGCCTCCTCCGGACTGTAGGGTCCCGTCAAGGACAGGAAACCAACTGATGCGGGAGAGAGGAACCGCCCTTTTATCTGTAGGTTTCCTGTCCTTGAAGGGCGGATCCCCTCTCTCTCCGTGGTGCAGTCATGGGTGAAGGAGAAATACATTTTGCCTGACAAAGGGAATGTCACCAGGTTTATTGCCACCCGATCTGAGCACAGCACAACGTGGGGACAAAGATCCACAATTCCAGCGACATGTTGCTTTCTGGGCTGACTGCTGTAGTTTTGATAAGTGATCCTCCACCAGCAGGAGACTGCCACAAGAGGACTAGTAAAGCTGCTGCCATGTAGTCCAACCCTGTCCCCACAACTGATGAATAGCTCTGTACAGTGTGCATTGGTAGCTTTCTGCCTATCAGTGGTGTGGGTGGGGTTATACAGAGCCCAGCATTCAGAGAATTTGTAGATCTGCAGCAGACACATTTACTCTGAACTGCACCAAGCGATCCATCACTGGAATCAGGGTCTCTGCCCCTTAATCACCCTGCTCTCAGATGGGGCAGCAAAATCCTGGTGACAAATTCACTAACCCCATCCAGCTTCAGGTGCAAGTATTAGAATTGATTCTGATGCTCAAAATTAAATGTAAAGGCCAGTGGCTAATGGCAGGCAATAGGTACAGCAAAGTGTGGAAAAGTTACCTGCAGGATTGTAGGGAACAAACTTCTCAATGTCGGGGTACTGCAGCTCATCTGTCTTATCAGAAGTGCCAGAAACCTAGTGGGGAACCGGAACCAGGTCACAAGCTTCATTTATCCAGGGTTTACCATTAGGTTCTCCATATAGGATCTAAAATGGAGTCAACCAAGTTCTTGTGGCATAGCTGTGGCCTGGCCATACACTGTTTGGCTAGCAGCCATCTCTCCCAACATACAGATGAGCTCTCATGTGTTCTGTGGGGAGGAGGGTAATCTGCTGCCTCTAAGCAATTTGTGCCTAGAGAACAAGGAGCGGGTATTTGAAATGAACATTTGTTAGGTGAGGAGACCCCCATACACATTACACAGCTAGATTAGCCAGATATTAGCCCACTTTAATCCAACAGAAAACAATGGGACTTGTAATTGTGGCGCCCCTGAGGGTTCAGTCGCCACAGAGGTACTGCACCTCACCCAGAGGTGTGGTGTCCCCTTCTCTCAGGTAAGGAGGGAGTGCTGCAGAGAACCCCAACACCCGCATTCAACACCACACTGCTCCAGGCCGGCTGGAGGAACAACATGCATGAGCACAACTGCTGAGCCCTGTCCCTGGCTGGAGTAGGAGGAACCCAGAGGTAGGGGGAACCAGTAGTGGGTGTGGGTGGAGGAAATAGTTTAAGGGAGCACTATAGTAGTAGGTATATAAAGGGGAGCCATTTTAGGGTGGCAGGAGAGTTCGGTAGAGGAGTCAGTGGAGAACAGTCAGGGAGCAGAGTCTCTTTAGGTGCTCTGCTCCTCAAGCAGGGCCTGGTGCTAGAGGCTCAGGAGGGGAGCAGAGGAGTAGGCTCCGATCTAAGGAAGGGGTCCTAGGGGGTACGGGCGAGTGCAGGACAGCACCCGTACGCCCTGCATCTGTCAGAAGACAGAGGGATCGTAGGCCGCAGGAAGGGGACCGGCCCCTGGTCCAGCTGTGTAACTCCAGGTCTTGGCTGGGAAAACCGGAGCTTCTGGCTTGTATAGTAAGTTGCCGAAGCATCATTCTAATCCTCGTGAGGGTCAAGCAGGTCCAGGAACTCCAACGTACAGGAGGGGCTTCAGAGCACCCGAACGGGATTGAGAGTGGGAAAGAGCAGGGCAGGAGTGAGAAAGCTAGACAGTCTTCACGCTGGGTCTAGGAACACAAGAAAGAGGGGTTGTCAGGTGCTCCTAATCTACCTGAGGAAGTGCTGAACCTCTGCCTGGTGAACGCAGTGCGACGTGGGAGGCCGACAACTGTACAGTGCACCAATGGAACTGTCATAAGAACTGTGAGTAAAGACTCTGATGACTGCACCGCACTGCCTCCGTCCATTCTTTATCTGCGCCATCTTTCCCTCCCTGCACTACAAAGCCCAGCGCAACTTTCACCAGCTTATACTGCCGTGGAGCAAGCTCTACCTGTGGAGAGCCACACCATCCCTGCTGCCTTAACATCAGCTCCAGAGGACTGCTCCACAGCGGCGGCTCCCTTTGGCCGCATTTCACAGGTGGCGTCACAAACACTTTCCCCAGATCCCCCAATATCTTCCCCTTTTTACTGACTGCCCTGGGTCACAGACCGGGCCAGCCACAGTGATATCCCCTATACCGGCATCCATAGGTCCGGCTGCCGAGTACCCCACGGCCCAGGGGGCGCATCATAATAGTAGAAAATGCCATGTGATCTTCTTGCCGATGTTTCCTATAGTATTTTAGGATTATGTAGCTACAAGGCCGCACTTAGAATATTGTGCACAGTTCTGGGCTCCGGTGCTCAGGAAAGACATATTGGAGCTAGAGAGGGTACAAAGGAGGGCGACTAAGGTAATAAAGGGAATGGAGGGACTAGAATACCCAGAGAGGTTGTCAAAATTAGGCCTATTTACATTGGAAAAGAGAAGGCTTAGGGGAGACCTCATAAACATGTATAAATACATCAGGGGGCAGTACAAAGATCTCTCCCATGACCTGTTTATACCAAGGATGGTGACAAAGACGAGGGGGCACACTATGAGTCTGGAGGAAAGGAGGTTCCTGCACCAGCATAGAAGGGGATTCTTTACGGTCAGAGCCGTGAGACTCTGGAACTCTCTGGGAGAGGAAGTGGTGATGTCCAACTCACTTAATGAGTTCAAGAGAGGCCTGGACGCCTTTCTTGAGAACAATAAAATTACATCTTATGCTTAGTGATAGTTAATTAATCCAGGGATTTAATCTAACTGCCAGATTGGTGTCGGGAAGTGAATTTTTCGTCAATGATGTAAATTGGCCTATACCGCATGGTATAGGAATAGCGGAATAGCTGCAGTGCACAAGAAATAGGCTGAACTGGATGGACGCTTGTCTTTTTTCGGCCTTATAAACTATGTAACTATGTAAAGTCTGTACATCAGTACAGGGCAGAACACAAGAGCGGTGTATGATCCGAGCTGCGGTAATACATTATACCTGTATAACAATTGGCGCAGGCTTTGGCACTTTCCGGTCTCCTTTCAGAGGCTGCCCGTTCTTCTGGGTCATTACTTGCTTGCTGACATTTCCTAGAGCTTTTCTTGATGTTTTCCCACGATACAGAACTGCGCACTTTGTCCTGGTGGCTTTTGACAAGTGACTTTCCTTTAGGGAAATATAGATCATGTGAGGATGGTTCCTGAGCCAACCATGTGGAGCATCAATGGGCATGAAAGTGAAAGATTGCCAACACCAAAGCTGCAGAGGCAAAAGTCTCCCAATACACAAGGAACAGAATTATGCCCACCTGGATGTCAGGTGTACTAGTAATCCCAGCACCCAACCCTCATGCCCAAAAGGACTACGTCATTTCTGCACTAAAAGTATTTCACGTGTCAAAACCCCATTGAAGTGGCACTTTAACCCCTTACCAACATGATTTGCAGTTACATCATATGCCAGCACTGACTTCTTGCCTGGAAGATGATGCCTGTGATATTTAGCCATCATCTGCCTTTAATAGCCACATGTAGAGCAGAGCTCCACCTGTTAGAGATGGACAGCAGCATTAACAGCGAACTGAGAAGGGAGTCATGCCATGTGCCCATCTGTGCCCCTGTAACACGATCGTGGGAAGCCATCACTGCCAGGAAGGAGTCTGCTGAAAAGACCCATGCCTGTCATGACAGATCTGTGAATGCTGGCTATATACTGCAGTATTGCTGTACATAACACAAGAAATCAGATGATAGCATGTTCACATCCCCTAAGGCTATGTGCCCACGATGCAGAAATGCTCCGGATTTTTCCTGAGCGTTTCTGCATCTCCCCTGGAAGACAAAACGCATGCGGATTGTACATGCGGATTGTACATGCGTTTTTCCTGCCAGGGACATGCGGATGTGAAGAGTTCTTCACATGCATTTCCACATGTGGGTTTTCAAGCGCTTTCCAAGCGATTTTAGCATCACTTAGAAAGTGCTTGTCAACTTCGTCACCGGCATGGATTTATATAGTGTGACCCGAGAGAATGTCAAAAAATAAATCTATACTTACCATCCGATGGCCCCCGGAGTCTTGCTTCACTCAGTGCTGACTGCCGGCAGATCGCGGTACACTGCGCTGAAGGACCTGCCGACGTCAGCATTGTGTGACCCGTCACAAGAATATGACGTCAGCGCAGGTCCTTCAGTCCATCGCGATTTGCCGGCATGAGGAGGAGCGCAGCGGGGGCTGCCAGAAGGTAAGTATCATATTTATTTTTTATTTTATTCTTTTTTTCACAGTTTCTATGGTACCTGGGTCCGGAGGAGAGTCTCCTCTCCTCTACACCTGGGTACCATCCGCACATTGGAACACGTGGATTGCGCATCTACATATACAGTGATGCGTAGTCCATGCGTTCTAATGCAAGTCAATGGCAGCGAAAACGCAGCACTTCCGCAAAATAATTGTTAGTGCTGTTTTTTTTTCCCGCAATGATAATCCGCAGCGGAAATTTCCACAGCATGTGCACAGCACAAGCGGATTATCATTGGGGAAGACGGCAGGCCTTCTACCATGCGTTTTTAAGCGTTTCTGCAGTGTTTTTGCCGCTGCGGAAACGCTTAACCGCTTCCCGACCGCCCACTGTACATAAACGTCCACGCTGCCTGGGCTCTGCGCAGCACGGACGTTTAAAAACGGTGGGTGGTCTCGCAGCGCTCTGGACCCCCAGGGTCCTTCAAGAGCGGTGCAGAGCGATATCTGTGACAGGGAACATCATCGGGACCTGATTGGATCAGGTCCCAGTGATGTTAACCCTTTGCTGTCTTCTATATGCCGCGATCTATAGTGATCGTGGCATATAGAAGACAGCAGGAGGAGAGGGGGTGATATACTTACCTCTCCGAAGACCCCCGATACCTTCCAGGACCTTGGGTTGCTATGGCAGCTGGAGGTCACATGACCGCCTCCAGCTCTGCCATATATGGTGTCCTGCCAGGGTCAGCCTGCAGCTGAAGCCTGGCAGGACACACTGACTGTGTGAAGATCTCATGTAATGTAATACATGTCTATTACATTACATGAGATCAGCATCAGAAAAATAAAAATTATTGTCCCATACAGGGACTAAGTAAAAATGTAAAAAAAAGTTAAAAAAAATGTTTTGAAACTGTTAAAAAAAAAATACAAAATAAATTAAAATAAATAAAATATTAAACCGATAAATCCGTATATTTATGCAAAAATAAAAAAAGTACACATATTTGGTATCGCCGCGTCCGAAACAACCTGAGCTATAAAACTGTCACACTAACAACTTCTGTGCACACCGTAATAAAAATAAATAAAAAACGGAGCAAAAAACTATGCTTTTTCCTCATATCGCCAAACAAAAAGTGGAAAAAAATGCGATCAAAAAGCAAAATGGAAATAAAAATGGCACCGCTGAAAAAGTCATCTTGTTCCGCAAAAAAAAAGCTGCCATACAGCTCCATCAGCCGAAAAATAAAAAAGTTATAGCGCTCAGAATAAAGCAATGCAAAAAAAAATATTTTTTCTATAAAACTGTTTTATTCTATAAAAGCGCCAAAACATAAAAAAAAATATACAGTAAGTGTAGTATCGCTGTAAACGTACTGACCCGAAGAATAACGCTTCCTGATCACTTTCACCACACGCAGAACGGCATAAAAAAAACCTCAAAAAACAATTCCTGAATTGTTGGTTTTTGTTAATTTTACCTCCCAAAAAACGGAATAGAAAGCGATCAAAAAAGGTCACGTACCCAAAAATGGTACCAATAAAAATGTCAACTCGGCCCGCAAAAAACAAGCCGTCACATGACTGTCGGCCGAAATATGGAAAAATTATAGCTCTCAAAATATGGTGATGCAAAAACTAGATTTTGCAAAAAAAAAAAGCATCTTCGTGTGTGACAGCTGTCAATCATAAAAACCCGATATGAATCTGGTATCTCTGTAATCGCACCGACCTGAAGAATAAAGTAATCTCATCACTTATACCGCACGAGGAACGGCGTAAAAAAATAAATAAAACCAATTCTTCACCTGCTACTGATTTGTTTATTATGTCTCCCAAAGATCGCAGTAAGGCTCTGCCCACATTTATCCTGCGTTCTGCGCTGAGCACTTACAGAGTTTCCGTGTAAATCTCTGAAATACGTGATTCAGACGGAACCCATGACGGAAGATTCCCTGTAATGAGGCAGATATAGGCCACTGTGGATGCCGTCTGGCCTGGGATTCCACAGTGTCAGTTTTTTTAGGCGTGCATAAAAGTGCGGTTGGCCACAGTTTTGTGTACTAATGAAAAAAAGGACACCGCTAAACAGAGGCCAGACGGAGTCCAGAGTAACTCTGCTGCCTCATTACAGTGAATGGATCCTGCAGGGGTTTCATCTGAATTACATCACTTGGAAATTTAGATGGAAACCCCGATGTAAGTGCTCAGCCTAGAGCGCCGGATAAATGTTACGTAAAATGTTCCCAATAAAAGCTTCAACTCAGTCCTCAAAAAAAGCTAGTCCCCACTCAGGTCCGTCATCTGTTAAAAATATAAGGGACTTCCAAGTTACTGGTAGCAGAAAGGCTCTGGAAAAGCGAAATGGCCCTTGCCCCCCAAAAGAAATTCAGAAAATGTTGTGCTCCCAAATCCAAATGCCTATTCTACAATAATTTGTTCTCCAATTGTCAAATAGCACTCCGTCACCCCCAGATCTCGCCGTATGGCCGAGCGGTACGATACAGCCACATATGGGGTATTGACACTTTTAGAAGAAATTGTGTGACACATTTCGGCACCATTTTTACCCATTGCCCTGTGTGAAAATGTAAAATCTGAGGGTAAAACATTTTTTTGTGGTAAAAATATAATTATGCTTTTTTCACTGCCCAATGGTATAAATTTAAAAATTGAAAAATACTCACTACTTCCCTAGATGAATTCCTTGAGAGGTGTAGTTTACAAAATGGGGTCACTTGTGGGGGTTTCTGCTGTTTCGGCATGTCAGCGACTCTTCAAATGTGACATGGTGTCTGCCACCTATCCCAGCCAACATAGCGCTCCTTTCTCTTCCGAACCCTGCCGTACACCAAAGCAGTGGTTTTCCCCCACATATGGGGTATCAGCGTACTCAGGAGAAATTGCACAACAAATTTCATGGTGCAATTTATCCTGTTACCCTTATGATCATACAAAATTAGGGAATGAAAAACATTTTTTGTGGGAAAATGTGAAAATTTTATTTTTATGGCTCAATATTATAAACTTCTGTGAAGCACTTGGGGGTGCAAGGTGCTCACCACACATCTAGATAAGTTCCCTAAGGGGTCTAGTTTCCAAAATGGTGTCACTTGTGGGGGGTTTCAACTGTTTAGGCACATTAGGGGCCCCCCAAATGCAACATGGCGTCCATTAATTATTCAAACAAATTTTACATTCAAAAATTCAAATGGCGCTTCTTCCCTTTCGAACCCTGCCGTGCGCCCAAACAGTGGTTTGCCTCCACAAATGGGGTATCAGCGCGCTCAAGAGAAATTGCACAAAAAATTTTGGGGTCCATTTTTTCCTGTCACCCCTGTAAAAATAAAAAAAAAATGGGTCTAAAGTAACATTTTTGTGAAAAAAGTTAAATGTTCATTTTTTTCTTCCACATTCCAAAAATTCCTGTGAAGCACCTGAAGGTTTAATAAAGTTCTTGAATGTGGTTTTGAGCACCTAGAGGGGTGCAGTGTTTAGAATGGTGTCACTTTTGGGTATTTTCTGTCATAAAGACCCCTGAAAGTGACTTCAAATATGATGTGGTCCCTAAAAAAATGTTTTTGTTAATTTTGTTGGAAAAATGAGAAATCGCTGGTCAACTTTTAACCCTTATAGCTCCCTAACAATAAAAAATTTTGGTTCCAAAATGGTGCTGATGTAAAGTAAACATGTGGGAAATGTTATTTATTAACTATTTTGTGTGACATATCTCTCTGATTTAAGGGCATAAAAATTCAAAGTTTGAAAATTGCAAAATTTTCGCCAAATTTCCGATTTTTTCACAAATAAACGCAAATGATATCGAAGAAATTTTACCACTATCATGAAGTACAATAGGTCACGAAAAAACAGTCTCAGAATCAGGGGGATCCGTTGAAGCGTTCCAGAGTAATTACCTCATAAAGTGACAGTGGTCAGAATTGAAAAAATTGGCCCGGTCACGAAAGCAAAAACAGGCTCTGGCGCGAAGTGGTTAAACAACTAATCGTGGGCACACAGCCTAAGGGGACAAAAAGGAAAAAGTTTAATCTGAACATTCAAATCACTCCTGCCCCTCTATGACCCATTTTAAAATAAAACATATGGGCGTTACTTCTGTAAAAGTCCAATCAAAATATAAAAATAATTAACCTGATCAGTGAACGGCATAAAAACAAAAACCCTCATATGGCTGTATGGACAGAAAAATAAAGCTACTGCTCTTAGAAGAATAAGAAAAATGCAGAGACGGGAAATAACATGGTCAGGAAGGGGTTAAATTCTGCCACTTCTATAGAAAATTGAACCCATTTCGCTGACTGCCTTCAATGGCAGCCAAATAAGGCAGAGGGTTAGAGGAATACCGACCTTATATTGTAGACTTCTAGGATGCTTAAGAAGTGGACAATCCCTTTAAGCTACATTGTGCAGACAAAGCCATGGCAGTGCAGAAGGCCGACAAGATCTCAGTGGAAAGGCTGCAGGTTTGCGTCTGCATTAGGCAAGTTATAGAGGTAGAAGTGTTGGGACCTTGTTGCTGTGCAGGTAGAATCTGGAGCCTCGGCAGCGTCCTGCGGAGCCCATACTACAGGGAGGAGGAGCAGCGCCATGTGTAGTAATCTGAGCAGGATAGTCAGTGTTCAGCCAGCACTGATGGAGACTGACACCCCAACTCATTACCCAATACATGACCGGCTTAAAGACCCTCTCCCATCAGAGCTTATCCTCTTACTATATTGTAATCAGATTATACAGCACTGCACTTACAGCTGCTCATTATACCTTTCTACTGGGCTAATTATTCTCTTTTCTCTGCTCTCTGTAGAATTAGCTGGGTCCCCTCCTGACCCAGCCGCTCTCATCCCCCTGCCAGGGACTTTTGCAGTGACTTATGACTCATACAAGGAAAACTGACCTCCTGTTTCTACATACAGCTTATAAATATTAGCAAAAATGTCCAATCACATTGTAAATATAACGACATCCAAAAATGTGTGCGTCCAATGGACATTCCACACGGACAGTGTAGAGCAGGGGTCTCACTCGGCTGGGTATATGGGCCGCATATGGAAAAAAATAGATTTTGGGGGGCCGCATTCTTTGCAGGTCAAAGTGACATTTTTAGGGATACCATTTTTTTGTATACACCGTCTGAACATTTTTGCTGTGTTTATTTTATTTTTTTATAGCTTGGGTCGTTACGGATGTGGCGATTATAAATGTGCACTTTTTGTGTTTACTTTAGTTTATATATAAAACAGCATTTTTAGTGGCAAAATAGTTTTTCTTGCTTTATTTTTACAATTTTGTTTCCCTCTTTTGGCCACATAGAGTAATATAGTTTCAGAATTAGCACCATATATAGTAATTCTGTCAAACATCTAGTAATGTGCCCCATCCTGGTGGTCCCCACCTTGCAGTAATGTGCCCCATCCTGGTGGTCCCCACCTTGCAGTAATGTGCCCCATCCTGGTGGTCCCCACCTTGCAGTAATGTGCCCCATCCTGGTGGTCCCCACCTTGCAGTAATGTGCCCCATCCTGGTGGTCCCCACCTTGCAGTAATGTGCCCCATCCTGGTGGTCCCCACCTTGCAGTAATGTGCCCCATCCTGGTGGTCCCCACCTTGCAGTAATGTGCCCCATCCTGGTGGTCCCCACCTTGCAGTAATGTGCCCCATCCTGGTGGTCCCCACCTTGCAGTAATGTGCCCCATCCTGGTGGTCCCCACCTTGCAGTAATGTGCCCCATCCTGGTGGTCCCCACCTTGCAGTAATGTGCCTCATCCTGGTGGTCCCCACCTTGCAGTAATGTGCCCCATCCTGGTGGTCCCCACCTTGCAGTAATGTGCCCCATCCTGGTGGTCCCCACCTTGCAGTAATGTGCCCCATCCTGGTGGTCCCCACCTTGTAGTAATGTGCCCCATCCTGGTGGTCCCCATCTTGTATTAATATGCTCCAATTTTGGTGGTCCCCTTCTTGTAGTAATATGCCCCATCCTGGTGGTCCCCATCTTGCAGCAATGGGCCCCATCCAGGTCCCCTTCTGGTAGAATTGTCCTCTGCGATTAAGAAAAAAAATAAAAAAAGATTCCTCTCACCTGTCCTCCATTCCCTCTGCATCCTTTGTGCACATGTGGCCCGCGGGCACAGACCCTTTGACTATCCGACCTGGTCCAGGAGGAGCAGCTGACAGCAGCGTTGCATCGACGTGCAGATACCAGCTCTCTGCACAGCATTTCCAATGCCAGCCGCCAGCCAGTCAGAGGCCAGCAGCTGACATCTGCGCATGGTAGTGACGTCAAGAGGTCTCTGCCTGCGGGCCGAATAAAGGAGCCTCAGGGGCCTCATGCAGCCCTCTGGCCACGTGTTTGAGACCTCTGGTGTAGACGGTTATGTAAAAGAATGGGAAGCCACTAGGTGGCAGCACAACGTCACATAACAGGATTTTTTATCCAGATGGCTGTGAATCTACTAGTCATTAGGTTACCTGACTCAAGTAATCATTCATAGATCTCCACAGCCCAATGTAGATGTATTGAAGTACAACAGTGAGAGCAGAACCAGTTAGGCTTGTATTTTACCAGTGAGATTCAAAAACACAATTTAAACTTCCTTGACATTACAATAATAAATACCAACCAAGGCCGGTTACCACAACACTGAAAACTGACAGCCACAAGTGGGTTACTATCCTGGCAGAGCTACCATCCGGCTCCCCTACGTAGAGGAATACCGAAAAGCCAATATATACGCCTAAGGAGAAATTGCTCAACGGTGAATGAGTACATGATAAAATCGAGGGAATTACAAAAACGCTTCCTACAAAAGGGATATCCTAAAAAAGTGCTAGGCCAACGCCCTTACAAGAGACAGAAATTCTCTATTGACCCCTAAAGCACGAGAACAACAAGATAATGAGATCCATCTAATAGGAACCTACGACGACCGAAATCAGGGGGTGATGAACATACTCTATGATCTTTGGGCAATTTTGAGATCAGATAAAGATCTGCAAGATGTGGTCCCTGAGAGCCCCAGGGTCACATACAGGAGAGGCAGGAACCTTAGAGATCACCTTGTGCGCAGCCACTTTGTGGAGGACAACACGGGCAAAACAACGTGGCTGAGCAGTGACACCACGGGGACTTATAGATGTGGTGACTGCAAAGCCTGCAAATACATCTGTAAAAAGCAAGAAATGTATCAGTGCCACAACCAGACTAGAAGACCAAAATCACGAATTCACAAACTGCAAGACGCAAGGAGTAATCTATATGGCAACTCGCCAATGTCCGATGAACTACATCGGCAAAACCAAAGAGTTCCGGAGACGGATATTGCACCATATCGGTTATGTCAGACGTAGGGAGGACACAACTCTGTCGAGACACATGCTTGAGAAACACACCTTGGACCCGTTTTCTTTATACTTTCAAGCCATTGAAGTAGTACGCCCCCCCGAGAGGAGGTAATTGGGACCAACTGCTGCTTCAGAAAGAAAGTAGATGGATCCATAGAATGAAATCCTATAACCCACACTACATAAATGAAACATTGTCCTTCTCATGTTTCATTGACACATAATAACATTTTCACCCCCTATGAAACCTCTTGAACCTCGCTAGACCTAAAAACTCTCTAAAATATAATATGTAGAATCCAGTCCATGTTCTTCATAAAGGATATTGGTCCACATAACTATCAAATCAGCGCCATATAGGACCAAAACTATTAAAGTTATTATACTTTAAAATCACAAAATGACCTCTTGAACAAATTGAACTTTGATAACAATTGGACAAATTTCATCAGAATTTCTTCCTTTGTTTTTAGATTATAAAATACTCATCTGAAGACTTAATAATACAGATACATCGATACAATCAGACACACTGATACAATCAGAATAAAAGTCATCCCAATGTCTATTATTATGGACATATTGATACGATCAAATGAAATGAACTTTGAGGAAATAGACGTCCGCAAGCGTTTGCTGGTGCGGAAGCAGTGACATAGCCAGATGGCATTTGTCACGATGAAAGGAAGTTCTGCATCGATCTAAGTGTAGGTGGGACGAGGTAGCACATGAAACAGGCAGATCTGTCTAAATAAAACAAATGACAAACTACGAACAAACACTATTAACAACTCATATCGCAACAAACTCGTAGAGACGACATTATAAGATGCAATGCAATATACCAGTCTCCTTCCCTAGATATAAAAGACATTAATACTGTGAGATCGCAGCGCAGCCAAGACATCTCTGTGAGAAAAAGATCCTACTGGAAGAATGAGACGAGTCCCTGCATGATTATATGATCGCAACATGATACGCCTGCAACGCACCAGAGTCACTCGATTGGATGACAGAAGGGGGGCGCACAAGAGGGGGCACCAACTTTCCTATAAAGTCACGCTGGTTTAGCCGCCAGACGCTGCCGGCAACCCTGCCGATAAGTTTATTACAAAACCATCGTACTATCAAACCAAAAAAGATCATAGACTGTGAGCCCCTGATGATCATGAGAGTCTCATAAGAATGATGAAACGCGTAGGGCTGAGCATTTCTATAGAAAGTCCTACAAGAGATGATTAGCCAGGCTACCTCAATATAAAGCTCCTAGATCAGGAGAAACAAGCACCGCACCGGTATATGACGGCAGCACTATGAAGCCGTTCTGAAGAGAATAGCACAGGACATGGTAAAATGAATATTATTAATGCCATTATCAGACTGCAGACTCAATGAGGAGAAATGAGATGGCATGATTTCTAATAGCCAGAGGCTAAATTGAAAAGGGAGTTATACATATAAATAAAGAGATACCCCTAGGAATTGTGACTAATCCCTGGCCTCCCAACAAGACAATATATATAAATGGTTAGCCGGTGAGATAAATTAAAACCATACACAATAGTCCTATGTTTAGGATAATTTTAGGAAATTTGTCACGGATTTTGGACACTTTAAATATTTTAAAAAGATTTTAATAAAGGTTATTTTTTATATTTTACTCCCATTATATTTGACTGTGAAATACTGCAGAATTATCTTGGAGCAAAATCACACAAAAATCATCAATGGAAATCAAATTTATTAACCAATGGAGGCCTGGATATGGAGTCACCCCCAAAATTAAAGTGGAAAAACACACTACAGGCTGATCCAACTTTGATGTAATGTCCTTAAAACAAGTCAAAATGAGGCTCAGTATTGTGTGTGGCCTCCACGTGCCTCTATGACCTCCCTACAACGCCTGGACATGCTCCTGATGAGGTTGCGGATGGTCTCCTGTGGGATCTCCTCCCAGACCTGGATTAAAGCATCCTCCAACTCCTGGACAGTCTGTGGTGCAACTTGACGTTGGTGGATGGAGCGAGACATGTCCCAGATGTGCACAATCGGATTCAGGTCTGGGGAATGGGCTGCCAGTCCATAGCTTCAATGCCTTCATCTTGCAGGAACTGCTGACACACTCCAGCCACATGAGGTCTGGCATTGTCCTGCATTAGGATTAACCCAGGGCCAACCGCACCAGCATAAGGTCTCACAAGGGGTCTGAGGATCTCATCTCGGTACCTAATGGCAGTCAGGCTACCTCTGGCGAGCACATGGAGGGCTGGTAGGTCCTTTGACAAGCATTCTGGTTGTACTATCGCTTCTGGTCGGCCTGGGCTCTCGTCATATTGTCGTGCACCAGGTGTGCCAAGGCCTGTATTTTGTCATGGAAGCGTAAGACATATTCAATGACTGACACTCCAGGGGAGGCCAAGTCCCCTTTCCAGACCTCCTTCACCAGAGCCAGGCGCCCCCGCACGCCGGTCGTACAGGAGCTCAAAAGGGAGAACCCCGTTGAGGCCCGTGGAACCTCCCGGTAGGCAAAGAGCAGGTGTGGGAGGTACCGCACCCAGTCGTGCCCCTAGGAGTCAACCAACATCTTAAGCATCTGCTTCAGAGTGCCATTGATCAGTTCGCACAGGCCATTGGTCTGTGGGTGGTATGGGCTGGTCACCAGATTTTGCATCTGTATTTGCTTACAGAGGGTCTCCAACTGCGACATCAACTGGGTTCCCCGGTCGGTGAGCATTTCCTGGGTAAAACACTCGGGAGAACATCTTCAGTAAGGCGATAGCCACCTTGCCTGCCCGAATGGATGACAAGGCTACCGCTTCCGGGTACCGGGTGGCATAGTCTACCACCATCAGTATGAAGCGTTTCCTGGAGCTGCTGGGAGTGGCCATCGGGCCAGCCAAATCCACAGCCACCCTCCTGAAAGGCTCTTCGATGATGGGCAGAGTTACCAGTGGGGCTTTGGGGCATTGCCCCACCTTCCCCACCCTCTGACAGGTGTAACAGTTACCTCAGCCCCCAACCTTGGCCATTAGAAATGCTGGGCTAGCCTGGCCTTGGTCTTCTGGATCCCTAGATGTCCAGCCATCGGAATTTCGTGTGCCATCTGCAACAAACTCCACCCTGAACGGATAGGGTACCACTAACTGTCGATCCCTGGGCCACGCCTCCGGTGAGCCTCGCTGGACTGTTACCTGGTATAGCCATCCTTGGTCCCAGACCACCCACTGGAGGACCGAGTTCGAGGGAGGCTGTGCCACCTGCTCCTCACGAGCCTTCAGGCTGTCAGTCTCTAACGCCACCTGAAACCCCTGACTGGACGTGGCCAGAATAGACAAACCTGCCACGTCTCCTGGCCTCCGTCTGACCCGGCAGCCACTTGGTCGGAAGGGGAGAAGCCGTCGGACTCCCGAGGGGCCACTAGGGCCCGGGTGCCGCCACTGCAAGCAACAGTGGCTACGGCCGCTGAGACCGCGGGTAGCGCCCGTTTCTCCTCCTCTTCTGACCAAGCCTCTGGTCTGAATGGACTACCCTGGCCCTCTAACATCCTGGTTTTGGAGGAACCCTACCATGCGGCCTTACCTGGTAGCCCCATCTCTCCTGGAACTGCCCCGCCCTCCATGGCATGCTCTCCCTCTGTAGCTGTTTGCCCCTTGTCTGCCCCCTCTGCGACAACATCACAGGACAAATTTCTCCAGCCTGCCGTATGGCCACATTCTGAGGCCTCATCACAGCTGACTTGATTGATCTCGTCCCCCATGGGGAGAGAGGTGTGAGGGGCTCAGGGTGGTAGTTGTGGTGAGGGGCTGCTGTGTTCCCACACTCTGGCTCCCTGATAAAGACACATGTCCCAATTCTCCTGTGCTCTGTATGTGGTGTGTAACACTCACGTTTTGGTCGCAGATCTCTGCTGTCTTCGGTTCTTCCACCTCAGGAACCACCACACACACACACACACACACACATTAGGGAACTTCCACTCCGTTTTATAAAAAAGAACTTTACTTGAACGTTTGAATTCAACTTCATACAGCATGCAGCATTGATCACATACACCTTGGCGATGGACAGCGCCGGCTTGATGCCTCCAATCCCGGAGCCGGCGAAAGTTTTACCAGGCATCAAATCCTGGGGTGACACCAGTTCGGGCCGCACAAGGGTCATCTCAGCACCGGTGTCTCACAGTCCCATTGCTCTGGCGTGGCCTATGGTAACAGTCTGAAAGTTGTCAAGGGACCTCCCACCACCCCCACTCACACACAAAACAGTGGACAGAATCTGGGACGAGGATCAACTGCTCTCATTAGGGCCCACATGTGATCGACCCAGCAGTCTGCAGGACACCACTGCATACTCTGGAGCTTCTTCCGGTATGACTCAGGAGTCAAGTTGTACTGCCAGACCAGAGCCTGCTTGATGTCCTCATAGCTCAGGGTGGTCTCACTGTGCAAGTACCCAAAGATTTCCAGGGCCTTACCCCTAAGCTGAGGGGTTAGGAACTGGACCCACTGTTCCTCAGGCAGATGGTACTGATGGCAGTTTTTTTCAAATGCCAGCAAGAAAGTGTCCAAGCCCCCTCCTTTGTCCAGCAAGGAGAAGTCATTCGTCCATAGCTTCGGGACTCGGATCTCAGGGGACTTGCGACTGGCTGGGGCCTGCAGTTGGAGCTGGAACACATCTTTCTGGTGCTCGTGCTCCCGCTGACGTTCTGCCATGAGGGTCTCATAGGTGGTCCTGTCTCCAACCTGGAGACTCGCTAGGGAAACTTGTATGAGGGGGTCAGGTGGTGGATAGCCCACTGCGGGACCGACCGCTGGTGAATCTCTCTCTGGGGGGCCTAGGTTGGACTCCCCTTCTCTTAGAGTGACGTGGTCTTCCACCTCCTCAACACCATACGGAGCATTGGCCATCTCCTTGGTTCTGGCCCTGGTGCCACTGGCCATCCTTGCACTCTATGGTCAGTGACACCGAAATGCCACCTGATGCACTCACACACACCTTACAGTATTTGCACTTGGACTGTCTAGTGCTGAGCTGATCTTAAGACCCCAGCAGCAAAAGCTACTACTACGGGCAGTCTTTAGTGTCTGAGTATACGTTACACTATTTTCTTGATCCCACCGCTTGCCACCAATGCAAAGAAATTGGCAGCAGGAGGGACCCCACAGAATCCTACCGCTGTCGGAACTGATGAATCCACACCCCACCACCTGCCTGACGTCACAATTACGTCAGACGGAGCAAGTGGTACGGATCTGTCATTTGCACCATCGTAACATTCCGCACCCCCTTGAGGACGTGTAAGGTCAGATTGGTACAGTTCTACACAGACAATGGGACCTCTGCTTATAAAATATATAATTCCCGGCATGACTATATTCTCAACTACAGCTGGAACTTTTATGCTGAAAGGGGCCCTGCCCACACATTACCCTGTCATGACCTCACTGTGGGCAGGGCACCACTTCATGGTTTTATTAAGTTCTCTAACTTCCACAATAACTCCTTGCTGGTTGACCGCAGAAGTTTGCAAGTAATATCACATTTCTTATTACAAATTTACCTTTCTTTAGAGACTAGACATGACATATCTTCGGTTGGTCATTCCTGCCTTCTTGCGTCATAGCGCACCCGTACTGTTCTCAGATAAGGAAAAATATGCATATTGTTCCTTAGCTAACCCTGCCACTAAAAATATGTGTCCTATCACAATCTGTGTTATAGAAACTCTGATATTCCATATTTCATTTCAGTGCCTACCAGACTGCAGCTTGAATACATGTGCAAATGGAAATGAGCTAAGCTTCGAAGGAATTCTAGGAGCTGTATCCTCTTCACCCAGGTGTCAATTCATCACTCCTGTCTCCATTTTATATGGTGATTAGCCTGAACACTTGGTGGATCCCGCTATTTGCATATGGGCAATTGGGTAGAGTGTAAGCTCTTGCTCCTTTGACAAATGGTAGATAGGGAAGGAGGGAAGAGTGAGTGGGATTTCGGAGGGGGAGAAAGATTCTCAATATTTCTATGACCGTGACATTTCCCATTCTCTTGGGATCTCGAAAATCTAGATTATGAATAACTAGGACATGCTATAATTCAATACAGAGTTATGGGAATACTGTATCTGCCACAAAGGGCATGCTGCATGGCTGGGGTCCAAAGAGGGTCTTGCTGTGGCAGCTTCTTGGCTGAGAGCTGCTGTGAGACATTTGTCACTCGCTGCCTCTCTGCCCCCTCCCTTCTTAGCTGCAGAAGTGTCCAGTTACAACTGTATGCTGTAGACCTCTATAATCCCGCCAAACAGGGCACAATGATGGACATGGGGTTAAATTTTCAATATTCTTCTCAAGGCAAAATCACATTAAAAAAGATGGCATCACTTGCTAACTTCTGTGATCAACCAGTGAGAAGTTATTCCAGAAATTATAGATTTCATAAAACCATGAAGGACAGATGAGCCCACGTGAGGTCATCACAGGGGAGTGTGTGGGCAGGGCCACCCCTTCAACATAAAAGATCCAGCTGAATATGGGTCTATACTCATGCCGTGAGATACATATTTGTAAGCACAGGTCCTGCTCCATAATAGTCCATTGGAGCACCTCTCCTCCAGGTAAATTGAATAGTCTCTGATCTGTCTAGTAAGTTCTTCCATTAATACCTTTTATTTTGTGTAACTGTATATGTATTGTACTGTCCCTCTTTGTAAAATCCTTTGTATATTTTTACATAAACCCTGCCTCCCTTTGGATTAAATATAAAATGTATTAGTCCTGTTTCTTCTGTTCTGTAATCGTTCCTCCCCCGAAGCCATACGCTACCAGAAAGCAGGAGTCCGATCAGGCCTGTATTTAGAACTGATCGGTGGTGGCAGTGACTACTATTAATTGGGTTATCGTGAAGCTGGCAATGATCGTATGGGGGCATATACACATTCAATGCGTTGAAATTCGGAGGCGTGTACGCCATAAGCTCACTTCTTGCTTGCCGGTAACTACATAGTGAGTGATCAGGATAGTCTGTGTGTGCAAATCCCTGACAAATTGGTGGCAGCGGTGGGATATTGTAAGATCTCGCCGATGCCTTCCCCCATAGTTCACTATCCAGCTACATCTAATTTTCCTACTTGTCAACTGGGCATTCTGCATATGGGCTGCTTAGATTGCCCTCTTTTGTCTGATTGCAAAAGAGGAGGTGAGAGGGGTGAAGGAATGCCCCTTTACTAGTGGCTTCAGAAATTGCAATATTTTCTATGACACGGTGCAATACCACATTATTATGCTATATAGTGAAAATACCAGTTTCCTTCAAAGCTCTGATTCAGATCAGTTCAAAGATAGTTGAGACAGGGACCTTCAGCATGCCACCAGCTTTCATTTTAACTCATCGGCCTCATCCCAGAGCGCCAATGGGAGCCAGCGGCATTTAAACGGTTAACAGCTGCGGCCGAAACGATGCTCTGACTGCGACTGTTAGAGATAAAATGTCAGCTATATAGAAAGGGTTGTCCACTACTCAAACAGCTCTCAATCACAATATTTCCTACATATAAAACAGCTATAATCACCTTTTGTGCTGTTGCTGTTCTACCCATGTCTGCGCTTAGTCTCCCAGGACTCGAGTGACCTCATATCACGCAGTCAGTAGCCATTTCGCTCTCACTTCCTTCAGACGAAAGGGACACCCTAAAGAAGTGTAATCTGCTGCTGCTCTCTGGCTGTCAGTTCTGTTCAAAGGATGAGAGAGTGATGCAGTTGTAGCGCCCAGAGGGTTCGGTTGCTACAGGGGTATTGCACCTTAATCAGAGGTGTGATATTCCACTCCCAGGTAAGGATGGAGTATGGACCAGGGCTCAGTTAGCTGCATACACACTCCTCATTTCTGGGGGACAGTTCGCGGATGCTCCTATTTATTGCAGGCACAACTGACCATGTCCCTGGCTGGAGTGGGGAGGGGGGAGAGAACCCGGTGATGCAGGAGCAGAAGGGGACGGTTTCTGGAGCATAGGAAGGAGCTCATTGGTTGCAGGTCACCTGAGCTCAGACACAGTGAAGCAGATAAAAGGTGGGGGCCATCTTAGGAGAGTGTTCAGTCGGTTAGTTCAGAGAGGGAAGAAGTTCAGCCAGAGAGGGCTGACAGGGAGCTGACGCTCAGCTTGGGCTCAGCTCCACGAGGCAGGCCTAGAGAAGAGGCCGGGGCCAGGAAGGAGAAGAGGAGAAGGAAGGAAGAAAGGTGGAGAGAAAGAGGAGTAGAAAGGCTCCAGAAACAAGAAGGCAGAAGGGACCCTGAGAGAGAGAACTACATAACCGGACACTGGGATCCGAGGCTGTCAGGGTTGCAAGCCCGGTAGCAGATAACCTACCTGCGAGGGATTTTAGGTCCCTGGGCCTGAGAAGCCTGGAGGCTCCACCACACAGAGGGACTGGTACAGCACAGAGAAGCAACAGGTACCTAAGGCCCGAGTCGCAAGCCATACAGGCGTAGTACACGGCCAGCTCAGGGACGTGGGCTATCACACCACTAAAGGGGGAGATAGTCAGCAAAGGCAGAGAGAACGGTAGGCCTACCCACTCACCCTGACCAGTGGGGCTCGCCTGAATGTTCTCAGACACCCAGGCCCATTCCTACCCTGTACTCCTGTTGGGTCATAAGTACCACCTACAATAAAGACCCTGGACTGTTTGAAGTAGACTCTGGACCTTTATTATTGCGGCCTGCACCATCACCCCCAGCATCCTATTACCTGCTCTGAGGCTACACTCTTCCCGTGGGGAGTTATCCTATCCCTGTGCTGCATATCTACATCAGCCTCAGCGGTCTGCCTTGCAGCGGCGGTCCTCCCTGACCGCAATCCACGGGTGGCGTAGTCTGACATTCAAAACCCTACAAATAGATTGTCACAACATTTGGTCTGACCACCCTGAGCCACGGGATCAGGTTGCCACTACTACCCCCATCATCACACTGAAGCCCGGTTCCAAGTACCCCATGGCCCAGGGGGTGAGTCACAGTTACTGATTGGCTGCAGGGATCCTATGATTAGTCATGCATGTGACTCGCCCCCTGAGCCGTGGGGTACCCGGAACTGGGCCTTCTAGTGTACGGTGCTGATGGGGGTAGTAGTGGCAACCCGATCCCGTGGCTCAGGGTGGTCAGACCAAATGCTGTGGCAGTCTATTTACAGTTTTGTGAATGTCCGACTACGCCACCCGTGGATTGCGGTCAGAGATAACCGCCGCTGCGAGGCAGACCGCTGAGGCTGGTGTTAGTGTGCAGCACAGGGATAGGATAACTCCCCATGGGAAGAGTGTAGCCTCAGGGCAGTGAAAGTGAATGCTGGGCGTGATGGTGCAGGCGCAGCATAAATGACACAGAGTCCAATGATGCAGTCCAGGGTGTTTTACTCACAGTTGATATCCAAGTCACTTCTGTCAGCAAGGACTGCCCGAGCCGTGTTGCGTCCACCAGGTGAGGAGCTCAGTCAACCCCCAGGCAATTCAGGAGTATGGCACAGGACCCCCTTCTGTCCTTTCTCTGGCCTCTCGTGCCCCACCAGTGTCCTGACTTCTGTCCGGCTACCGCGGACCGTGTCGGGTAAGCGTTGGCCTTCACTTCCCGCTATCCTATATGGTGCCCTCCTAGCAGGGGGTCGCACCAATAAATGGTCACAACCTCCGGCTCTTGGCTGAGGGTAGATTTGCCTCTACCAACTTAGGGATCCGGTACCTTTCCACGGCCAGACCCTTTCACCCGGTATAATGGGGTTTGCAACGGTTGCTGGCCGTTCTGCACTCTTAGGATCCCTCCTGCCTTCTTGTTTCTGGAGCCCTTCCACTCCTCTGTCTCTTCTCCTTCCTTCCTTCTCCTTCTCTTCTTCTTTCTGGCCCCAGCCTTCTCTCTAGGCCTGCCTCGTGGAGCTGAGCTCAGGCTGAGCTGCTGCTCCCTGTCAGCTCTCTCTCTTACTACTCCTACTATTCTCCTAGACTTGAGATGGCTCCCACCTTATATCTGCTCCTCTGTGCTGAGCTCAGGTGACCTGCACCCAATGAGCTCCTTCCTATGCTCCAGAAACCGTCCCCTTCTGCTCCTACACCACTGGGTTCTCTCCCCCCTCCCCACTCCAGCCAGGGACATGGTCAGTTGTGCCTGCAAAAATGGGAGCACCATCGAGCTGTCCCCCAGAAATGGGGAGTGTGTGTGTGCAGCTAACTGAGCCCTGATCCACACTCCATCCTTACCTGGGAGTGGAATATCACACCTCTGGTTGAGGTGCAATACCCCTGTAGCAACCGAACCCTCGGGGTGCTACACATGCCCCAGGAGACCAGACACAGACATCACTGGAATGGCGTCGGCTGCAGGGTTCCCGTGATACGTTATGCATGCTCCAGGAGACCAGACACAGACATCACTGGAATGGCGTCGGCTGCAGGGTTCCCGTGATATGTCATGCATGCTCCAGGAGACCAGACACAGACATCACTGGAATGGCGTCGGCTGCAGGGTTCCCGTGATACGTTATGCATGCTCCAGGAGACCAGACGCCGACATCACTGGAATGGTGCCCGCACCAGAGGAGAGCATAGCTGCTATTTCACATGATTGAAACCGTAATTAAGAAGGAGTTGTCTGAGTAATGGACAACCCCTTTATTACAGTCTGCATCAGACACGTGTGGAAGGAGTTCAGCTCCTGAGCCGCCTCCACATGCGGTCACCTCAGCGCGGACGTACAGTTACGCCCATATATGCAAAGGGGTCAAATTCATATAAAACATTAAATGTTATTCTGAATTTATCTGCCTTTCATTCATTTCTAACAGTAAATCCTCATAGTAGTTGGTGCTCAGTTTTTCAGATTCAGAGCTCCAAATTTTCATAAGCAAAATTAAAGGGGAGGCATCATAAAAAAAGTTTTCTTTAAATGCATTCAAAAAAATTGGCAATATTTTCCCATATCAAAATTTATATTTAAAATTAGAAATCTTAGAATTTTTTACACTGACCACTGAGGCTATTCTATGTTCATATGTCCTGTTCTTTCAGGAAATCTACATTAACAGCAATAAACTCACTTAGACACTATGGGCCTCATTCAAAGCCAGAATACTAGTGCAAAAAGCTTTGAAAAGTCACAAAGTTTTACCGCAACTCGAAGCTGGGCTGAAATTGTGACTTTTTAGCGTTCACACACCATTTTCACCCAGCCCTGATAAAGTGGGCACCAGCAAAATTTTATAAGCTGTGGCATTCTCTGTGCGACATATCTTACTCCGGTCACTGACTGAAGTAAGATTATTGGCAAGGTACACATGGAGACACACAAGGCGCTCGCTAGTTCTCTGATAGTCCTGATTCATTGACCTCTGCATGACTCTAGCACACCGACCTCATCAAGATTAGCATGAACACCACCGGTCTGAAGTCGGGGCCTCTGTTTTGCATTGAAGCATCCAATGAGCTTGTACAAAGATCATTGGGTGAAGGGGAGTAAGGTCAGGTGTGACATCAACTGTGATTGGTGGAACCTGCGTTATCAGCTGGATGTTACCGGTGATTGTAATCCGGCCTCTGATAAAAAGGTTTGCTGAAAATTCTTCCAGAAAGGACAGAAGTAAATGTCTAAAATAGCCCTGGTGGCCAGTGTGAAAACTGCAAGATTGTGAGAAGAAAGTATGAAAACATTAAAAAAACACACGGAAAACAAACTAATTTAAACATTTTCTGATGACTAGATCTGAGCGAATCCATTCAACGGGAATCAAGTTCATGTTGAATTTTTGTGCCTAAAATGAATGTCACCTTTTGAGACATTGCAGAAGATTGCATCAGTCAGAGAAGACGGGCTTTCCCAGAATGCCTTGCTGCCATCATATTAGGTCTCATCTGCATTGCACGTACGAGTTGTAGCAGTTTTAATGGATAGAACGTGTACTCAATGTATGGTGCTATTCACACACCAGTGTTTTTACACACCCCTTGTGTCCATACAGAACACACAGAGCCATGTCCATTTTTTTTCCGGCAGCACGGATGACACGGAGGTGCAATAGTGGTCTATGGGTCTGTCAGTGTGCCATCAGTGTCCTGTACAAGTTTAACATTGTATAGGAGAAGCTTTGTAATTTCTTTATCCATCGGTGAAAAACACTGATAAAACTGAGGACACCGGTACCATTTTTTCACGTACAGGTTTAAACCCTGCACATGTGAATGAGGCCTAACATAGTATAGCTCAGACAATTAAGAAGGACTATTATAGCAAGTATAAAAGCAGAAGCAGGAAAGGAAGCAGCCATTTTGTGGTGAACCTGGATAGAGAAAAGTACATCACAGCTCACAGCCTAGCCATAGAAATAGGGAGAGAAAGCCATGAAACATGATAGAAAACAGACAGAGAGAGAGGGCGACATCAATGCAGTGAAGGGGATTAGTGTGTTAAGGAAAAAAGGGAATGGCGTCATACATGTTTTTCAGGGCAAGTAGAGGCTTTGGAAGACATTTGCAGAGAATGGAATTTCCTGGGAAAACTCTGCAAATGTAAGTTTCAAAAGTCTTGCTCATCTTTACTGATCGGTCATTATCCATTGGTGGCAGTTTTACCTATAGTATGTTCCCCTCCATACAGGGCAGTAACTCCCCTGTGGGCCTCATTGTTCCAGTTACCTTACACATCTTCCTTCCGTGTAGTGCACATTCCCATCATCTTCATGCTTTCCCATCCTGCACAGCCGGCTGCAGCGGAGGAGGATCAGGACAAATTCCTATCCTCCTCCTTGAGGGATAAGAGGGAATGTGGAGCCATCACCCTGCTCCATGCTGCTCTGCTCCTCCAAGCTAATTACTCTAAAGGCAAACCTGGGACTGAGCTTTATATTAACTCTTCTCCTCCCGCCTTCTGGATGCTACATAGCTAATCTGTTGGGTTAACCCTGTAGTGTGTAAAGTGCTGAATTATACAACAGTGATATGTCTTCTACTCACAAAAATGGTGTAAGTATGATGAGTGTTTTTGATCAGTTTCATCACAGTTTGGTCAGGGTTCATTAGCTTTTCTCAGCTGAAAATAAAACTGATGAATGTTTCTCCCCCTTCTCATAACCAACAGTCCATTTCATGACTGGCACACAGATGACATCCAAATGCTGTCCACATTTTTTGCGGCCTAATAGACTTGCATTGGTGATACTGTATATAATTTTGTGTGGACCACTTAGGCCTCATTCAGACATCAGGTTTTTTCATGTACGAGAAAAATGGAGCGAGTTTAATCAGTGATTTTTACCTTAGGTTGGTCAGAATTACATCAGTACTTTTCCCATCGGTCAGTCAAAAACGGACAAACTTCATCCGAGTTCTGGCCCATCTTTTAACAGACCCGGACACTTTCATTGATGAATTTGATCTGACACTTGAATCAATATAAAACATATCTCAATGAAAAATCATGGGCATGTGAGCATCCCCATAGACTGTCATAGGTACACATGCTACCTGTGAAAAAAATAAAAAATAGCACAGAAACTAACAGGTGAATGAGCCCCAAGACTGTGAAAATACACTGGCATGGAAACAGGCCCATAGACATGGGTGTACATAGAAATCATGGGATCCCATAGCAGAAGTGCTAGTTGCCCCCCAACCAACAAAAAAAAAAAACATTCGACGGGGTGACAGAAGAGCATATCTCACAACTTTCCAGCCTTTAGAAAGTAATTTTCCTCCTACTGAAGCCCCAGATTCCTCTTTCATTGCATGTTTAAAGTATGATACCAACAAAAGTGCCCAACAAACACAGTATGTGAATTCTTTCACAGTACCCTCCACATGCACATTATGATGACCCTACTGTACTCGACTTCAACTCCCCCGGCAAAGTATGGTGACCCTGACACAGTGTGATCCCCCAGCTTTGGCCCCCACACGGCCCTCTATAAAGTATAATAGGTCATCATACAGTATAATGGCCCCACACCTCACCATGCTGTATAATGGCCCCCACTAGCTCTCCAAACAGTACAACCAAACAGTGCAATGACCCCCACATGGCCCTCCACATGGTATGATGGTCCCCACTCAAACCTTCACACTGTATAATTGCTTGCATACAGTATATTGGCCCTCACATAGCCCTCCACAAAGTATAAAGGCTCCCACATAGCCCTCGAAATATTATAATAGCCCCCACATAGCCCTCTATATACTATAATGGGCCCCATATTCCTCCATATTGTATAATGCAAAATCATAATCTTTTATATAGTGTGCTGAACCCTATAGTCCTCCATATAGTATCATGCACTCCCCATAGTCTTCCATATAGTATAATGCACTCCCCATAGTCCTGCATATAGTATAATGCAATCCACATAGTCCTCCATACAGTATAATGCACCCCATATTCCTCCATATACTATAATGCACTTCCCATAATCCTCCATATAGTATAATGCACTCCCCATAGTCCTCCATATAGTATAATGCACTCCCCATTGTTCTCCATACAGCATAATGCACTCCCCATAGTCCTCCATATAGTAAAATGCATTCCTCATAGTGCTCCATACAGTATAATGCACTGCCCATAGTCCTCCATATAGTATAATGCACTCCCCATAGTCCTTCATATAGTGTAATGCACTCCTCCATATAGTATAATGCACTGCCCATAGTTCTTCATACAGTATAATGCACTCCCCATAGTTCTCCATATAGCATAATGCACTCCCCATAGTCCTCCATATAGCATAATGCACTCCTCCATATAGTAAAATGCACTCCTCATAGTGCTCCATACAGTAAGATGCACTCCTCATAGTCCTCCATATAGTATAATACACTCCCCATAGTCCTCCATACAGTATATGGCACTGCCGATAGTCCTCCATGTAGTATAATGCACTCCCCATAATCCGCCATATAGTATAATGCACTCCCATAGTCCTCCATATAGTATAACACACTCCCCATAGTCCTCCATATAGTATAACGCACTCCCCATGGTCCTATATAGTCCATACAGTATAATGCACTCCTCATAGTCCTCTATACAGTACTATGACCACCACAATGTGTTCATTGATTTAAAAAAAAAATACTCACCTCTCCTCCTTGTTCTCCGCTGCTCAGGTCTATGCAGCAAGCATTCTGAAGTGCCTGCACATCTCAGGGCAGTGGATGCCATGTAATGGTGTCATAGGGCCCGCTGTACTGAGACGTCAGATGCTGAGGAAGAATGACGAAGTAGGAAGTCACAGGACCCATAGTACTCGCGTGGCCTATGTTCCAACAATGAGCTTTTGGTTTGTTTTTGACACTAATTATTTTCTGTGGCAAAAACTGAGTGTTCTACAATTCAAGCAAAGTGGATGGGATTTATAGAAACCTCATGGCCACTGTGCTTTAATTTTATTCAGCGTAAACTGAGCTGCGGTGTGTGTATCAAATCCACATCATGTCAATTTCTCTTGTGAGTATGCTGAGTTTTATGTGTGGATTTTCCCCATAGATTTCCATTAGATGCCGAAAATCTGCAGGTAAAAACGCACATACATAGTCCTGCATATAGTATAGTGCAATCCACATAGTCCTCCATACTGTATAATGCACTCCACATAGACCTCTATATAGTATAATGCACCCCATATTCCGCCATATAGTATAATGCACTCCCCATAGTCCTCCACATAGTATAATGCACTCCCATAGTCCTCCACGTAGTGTAATGCACTCCCCATAGTCCTCAATGTAGTATAATGCACTTCCATAGTCCTCCATATTGTATAATGCACTACCCATAGCCCTCCATACAGTATAGTGCACTACCCATAGTCCTCCATATAGTATAATACACTCCCCATAGTCCTCCATATAGTATAATGCACCTCCATCGTCCTCCATACAGTATAATGAATTCCCCATGGTCCTCTATACAGTACTATGACTACCAAAATGTGCTCATTGATTTAAAAAAAAAATACTCACCTCTCCTCCTTGTTCCCCGCTGCTCCGGTCTATGTAGCAAGCATTCTGAAGCGCCTGCACATCTCAGGGCAGTGGGTGCCATGTAATGATGTCATCAGGCCCGCTGTGCTGAGACGTCAGACGCTGAGGAAGAATGATAGAGGAGGAAGTCACAGGCCCCATAGTACTCTTGTGGGTTATGTTCCCACAATGAGCTTTCGGTTTGTTTTTGACAATATTTATTTGCTGTGGCAAAAACAGAGTGTTTTGCAGTTCAAGCAAAGTGGATGGGATTTTATAGAAACCTCATGGCCACTGTGCTTTAAAGGGGTTGTCCACTACTTTCACATTGATGCCCTATCCATAGGATAGGGCATCAATTTATGTTTGCCCGGGGTCCCGCACACAGCACCCCCGCCATCAGCTGTTATCGGTGCCGGCGGTGGCCGCCGGCCGGAAGTGCTTACCTTCCGGTGACTGGTCGCCATGTTGTAGTGGTCGGCACTTGTTAGTGCACATCAAACTGCCATTCAATTGAATGGGAGGCGGATGTGCAGTACCCCGCGGGGGCCACTATAGATGGATGGCCAAACACCGCAGGCAAGTACTTCCGGCTGGTGGCCGCCGCCGCCAGCACCGATAACTTCTGATCGGCAGGGGTGCTGCGTGCAGGACCCCGGCCGATCATACATTGATGCCCTATCTTATGGATATGACTCGCCCTATGGGCCGTGGGTTACCCGGAACCGGGCAATAGGGCAATAATGGGGGTAGTAGTGGCAACCCGGTCCATGGCTCAGGGTGGTCATACCAAATGTTGTGGCAGTCTATTTGTAGGGTTTTAAATGTCCGACTACGCCACCCGTGGATTGCGGTCAGGGTTAACCGCAGCAGCAGTGCAGACCGCTGGGGCAGATGTAGGTGTGCAGCACTAAGTAGTATAACTCCCCACGGGAGGAGTGTGGCCCCAGGGCAGTATATAGATGGATGATGGAGGGGATGATTCTGACCGCAATAGCCAGGAAACGGAGGCCTCTTAAACAGTTCAGGGTCTTTATTAGAACAGGTGAGACGACCCAAAAACAGTCCCGGCTAGGAGGGGGCCTGGATGTCTGAGAACAAGTGGGAAGCTGGCCCTGGTCAGGGTGAGGGTGAAGGCCTACCATGCTCTCTGCGCTCTTTCTGGCTATTTCCCTCCTTGTGGTGTAACAGCCCACGTTCCTGAGCTCACCGTGTCTTCTCGCACGTATGGCTTGCAACTTGGGTCCCTTTCTACTCTTGGCCTGGTGCAGCTTTGCTGGTCCCTTCTGCTGTGGCGGAACCACCGGGCTTCTTAGGCCAAGGAACATACAGTCCCCTGCGGGCTGGTTATTTGCTGTAGGACTTGGATTCCTAACAGCCTCGGACACCAAGTCCGGTAGATCAGTTTCTCTCTCAGCCAGGACAGCCTCTCCTCGCCTTCCGTTCCTGGCTCATGGCTCCTCTACTGCCACACGACCTCCTCAGCTTCAGCTGAACTGGCTCTCCCTTCTCTGGGACACCTCTCACTCCAGAGACAGGTCGTCCAGAACTCTCTAACCCTGCCCCCAGTTCCAGCTTTTATAGGGTCAGCCTGCTCCCCCTACTGACTTGGGACAGGAGGTGCTGCATGCTAATGGTCCCTGACCAGAGAACCTCCCCCTTGCTCTCAGACACAGCTTTATTATACATTTGTGGCATCCAGGCCAGGGTGACACATTCCCCCCTAGTAAAACTTAGTACTCCGGGACTAACAGGAAACACAAATATAGGTTATAAACAACAACATAACATATGTACAAGTGCATTTTGTCCTTAAGGAAACGGCGCTTCCGCGACCGGGTGTCCATTTCACCCAACAAGGCGAAGTCTTTGAGCGATGTGGGGACCTGTCCAAAGCAAACCCCAAACGTTGGGCGTGGCTGCAAGGCAAAACTACCTACTTTGGACCACACGGGGCCACGCCAGACAGGTTTTTCTTCCGTGGCCGTCTTCGCAAGAGGCACCAACTGCAACTATCTACATGATAGTTCCGGTTATTCACCGTCCATAACCTGTCAGTCCATGAGCTAGAAAAACTAGAAAAACATAATTAATAACCAGGGTACAACATAACACATTAAATACATACATTATCCACTTAGATCTTCCAGCGAGCTGGCATTTGCCCCTTAGTGCTTCGGGTTGACCTACGTAACCCACTGTCTGGTGGTGGTCTAACCTGGTTTTTCTCACTAGCGCTCGGGGTGCAGTCACTGGCTAAACTTACAGGCAGGGCAGGCAGCTGTCTGCGGGTCCTCTGGCTTACCGCAGGCATGGCAGGCTCACTGTCAGCAGAGGGTTGACTCTCCTGGGCTGCTGGTACAGGCCCTTCTGCCTCTGGAACTGCTTGTTCTTCTCCACCTTCCTGCTCTGGTGTAGGTTGTTGCTGAGCCGGTTGCAGGAAATGCAGGACGGGTACCACTATGGCACCGTTTATTCAAGTCCAGGACTGAGGGAATTCTCCGAGAATGGTGCTGATCATTTCTTCCTTGTCCTCTGCGGGTTCAAGGTCACTTTGATCCTCTTCTGCATTCCGTAGTTGCTCGGAGCACATTTTTAGGTTGTCTCTGGAGACGGTACTAGTGGTTTCTCCTCCATCCTTAGTGACCACGCACACCTTCGGGTTGTCGTGATCAGACTGCAGTACTGTGTAGGGTTCCCTTTCCCACAGGTCATCCAGCTTGTGTAGCCTTCTTTTTCGCTTCAGAACCTGCTCACCAGGTTCCAGGGGACAAGCAGGGACGTGTTGGTTGAAGAGCCTCTCTTGCTTTTCTCTCGCCTGGGCCAGGCTCTTCTCCACACTCTCCTGTACCTTCTTGTACTGCAGTCGCCTTTCCGTATCCCAGTCCGCATCTGGGGAGGTGTCCTTGGGTGTTAGGACTCCCATCTCCAGGTCTATGGGCAGCTTACCTGGTCTGGCTCGCATCAGGTAAGCCGGGGTGCAGTTTGTAGCATTCACCGGGATATGGTTGTATAAGTCTATCAGGTCCGGCAGTTTTTCTGGCCACAGGCTGCATTCCTCCAGGGGCAACATCTTCAGGAGATCAATGACTATATTGTTCATTTTCTCACACATCCCGTTGGTTTGTGGGTGGTAAGGTGTTGTCCGAATCTTCTTACATCCATAGAGGTTGCAGAACTCTTGGAAGATTTTGGCCTCGAATGCAGGACCTTGGTCTGTCAGGACCTGTTCTGGATACCCGTGTGGGTGGCAGAAGTTTTGCTGGAAGGCTCTGGCCGCCGTTTGAGCTGTCAAGTCTTTTACCGGGACCACCACTAGAAATCGGGAATAGTGGTCCACGATTGTCAGGGCATAAACGTATCCTGACCGGCTTGGAGCCAATTTGACGTGGTCCAGAGCTACCAGCTCAAGAGGCTGCTTGGTGACAATGGGCCTCAAGGGTGTCTTCTGGCTGGTGCGGTCCTTCCTCCTTAGATTACAAGGGCCACAGTCTCTGCACCACTTCTCTACAGCCCCTCTCATGCTGATCCAGAAGAACCGTCCTCTTAGCAGGAACTCCAGTTTCTTCCAGCCGAAGTGCCCCGCTCTGTCATGGTAAGCCTCCAGGACCATAGCTGCATCTCGCCTTGGGACGACTTGCCAGGTCAGCTCGTGCGTCCGGTGGTTGACGAGTCTTCTGTACAGCTTACCTTCATAGAGGAACAGCCTGCTCTTCTCTTTCCATAGCTGCTTGGCTTCCTCTGGGGCATCCGGATCTAGACGGACGTCTTCTCGGGTCAGCAGGTCTTTCACCATGCGGACTGCAGGGTCACTATCTTGGGTCTTGGCCCAGCTGTGGTGAGGTAGGGGATTGATCATGATGGTTGTTAAGTCTTCCTCCTTCACGCGGTGGGAGTATTGAGTGGCCCCATACCGGTGGAATGCAGGGAGCTGTTATGAACTGCTACAAACACTAAGGAAAGAAAGGAAAACTGTCCCTACAATAGGACTAAACTGATTCCCTACGATGCAGCGGGGGACCTGTTCCTTGTGAACAGACCCGCCTAAGTCCTCGGCTAGTCTGAACGCAGACCTATAGATATAAGGGAGGGGTCCCTACAAGAACTAAGGACTGGGATATAGTTGGACACCTCCTAGCAGAAATTGTAGCAGAGCAAAGACAAACAAACAAACAGAAGTACTAGTGGTCAAAAGACCAAGCAAACTACAGAGTAAGGTACAAGGCACCTGGCTAGCTTAAGAGTAAATGTAACACTGAAGTCCTGCAAGGCCAGGAGGGCGGAGCTGGATTATATAGGCAAAAAGTCATGTGACCAGCAAAATAGAAAAAACAAACAGGAGGGTTCTAACAGTACCCCCTCTTCAATGAGGATCCTCCGGATCCTCCAGGCCCAGGTCTATCAGGAAACCTCCTGTGAAACGCTCCGACAAGTCTAGGAGCAGAGACATCATCCGCCCTTACCCAGGAGTTATCCTCGGGACTGAAACCCTTCCAAGCGACGAGATACTGCAATCTCCCTCTATGCCATCTAGAATTAAGAATGCGAGAAATTTCATATTCACCTTCTTCCTCCACCGGAGGAACAGAGACAGTGGCGTCCCTATCAGAAACATCAGCTTTTTTCAATAAGGAAACATGAAACACCGGATTAATCTTCCAGGAGGTAGGAACCTCCAACCTAACAGCAGATTGGTTAACTACCTGAAGCACCTTAAACGGACCTACAAACTTCGGGCCCAATTTCTTAGAAGGAATCTTCAACCGCAGATTCCTAGAGGACAACCAAACCATGTCACCAACAGTAAACAAAACCTCTTGACGTTTCCTGTCAAAGTACCTCTTGGATTTTTTGTTAGCCTCTTGAAGGTTACGACGTACATCAGTCCAAACTCTCTCCAAATCACCGGAAAAATTCTCCTCCTCCGGCACAGCCGATACCAATTTGGAGAATGACCCAAAAGACGGATGTCTCCCAGTACAACAAAAAAAAGGAGAACACCTAGCAGAAGAGGATGTATGGTTGTTAAGAGCAAATTCAGCCAGTGGCAGAAACTCAGACCACCCCTCTTGATAGTCAGCCACAAAACAACGCAAAAACTGTTCAACATCCTGGTTCTTTCTTTCTGTCAGTCCATTAGACTCAGGATGATAACCAGACGAAAATGACAAATGGACTCCCAACCTGTCACAAAAGGCACGCCAAAAACGAGCCACGAACTGAGGTCCCCTATCGGAAACAATGTCGGAAGGAACGCCATGGAGCCTGACAATTTCTTTAACAAAAGCCTTAGCGAGTGTCCTGGCGCAGGGCAGTTTGATGAAGGGAACCAAGTGACACATCTTGCTAAAACGGTCCACGACCACCCAGATAACAGTGAAACCCTCAGAGGCAGGAAGGTCAGTAATAAAATCCATAGCAAGATGCGTCCAAGGAGCACTAGGAACCTCCAGAGGGCAAAGCAACCCCGCAGCAGGAGCATGTGAAGACTTAGATCTAGCACACACAGTACACTTACGCACCCACTTAATGACTTCCTTCTGCCACCCAGGCCACCAAAAACTGTGACCTACAAGTCTCTTAGTCTCCGAAATTCCTGGATGACCTGCCAACCGAGACTTATGACACTCCACAAACAAATCTCTCATAAAGTTCCTAGGCACAAACAACCTCCCATGGGGAGTGTTAGATGGGGCATCCTCCTGGGCTTTCAGAATCCCATCTTCCAAAACGGAGTCCAATGCTGCTATCACAACACCTTCCTGTAAAATGCTCTCCTCCTCGGTACCAACCATGGGAGAAAAACTGCGAGATAAAGCATCAGCTTTTAGATTCTTGGTACCCGGGATGTAAGTAACAGAAAAATTAAACCGCGAAAAAAAAAAGTGCCCACCTAGCTTGACGGGCATTCAAGCGCTTGGCAGCATCAAGATAGATCAGATTCTTATGATCAGTAAAAACCTGAATGGGAAATTTAGCACCTTCCAAGAGATGACGCCAATGTTCAAATGCGAGTTTAATAGCCAGCAATTCCCGATTACCGACATCGTAATTAAGTTCGGTCTCAGAAAATTTTTTTGAAAAAAAAAGCACAGGGATGTACTCCATCCTTGTTTTCCTGAGACAAAACAGCACCGACCCCCACAGAAGAAGCATCAACCTCAACCAAAAAAGGCTTGGTCTCATCAGGCTGCATAAGGATGGGGGCAGAACTGAACCTCTCCTTGAGATACACAAAAGCTTCAATGGCCTCAGTAGTCCACTGAACCGTATTCGCACCTTTCCTGGTGAGATCGGTCAGCGGCTTAACAATTATAGAAAAATTCTTAATGAATTTTCTGTAATAATTGGCGAAACCCAAAAATCTCTGTATTGGTTTCAAACTAATAGGCCTAGGCCATTCCTGCACCGCCTGAACCTTCACCGGATCCATCTCAAAGCCCTCACTGGAGATAATGTAGCCCAAAAAACTAATTCTCTGCACAGCGAACTCACAGTTCTCCAGCTTAGCAAAAAGTGAATTGTCGCTTAACAACTGCAATACCTCACGTACGCTCTGCCAATGAGACTCCAGATCCGGCGCAAAAATCAAAATGTCATCCAAATACACCACCACATTCTTACCAATCAACGGTCTTAGGATGTCATTAATAAGGTTCTGAAAAAACGCTGGTGCGTTGGTAAGACCAAAGGGCATAACCAGATTCTCAAAATGACCCACTGGAGTGTTAAAAGCAGTTTTCCACTCATCACCTTCCTTCATACGTAACAAATTGTATGCCCCCCGGAGATCAATCTTAGAGAACCACTTGGCCCCCACTAACTGGTTGAACAAGTCAGGAATTAATGGCAGTGGGTAGGAATTGCATACTGTAATTTTATTAATTTCGCGAAAGTCCAGACATGGACGTAAACCGCCGTCCTTTTTTTTTCCAAAAAAAAATCCAACAGCCACAGGTGACTTAGAAGGTCTAATGTGACCGGCGGCCAAGCTTGTCTGTATGTATTCCTCCAAGGCCTTTCTCTCAGGGATAGTAAGATTAAATAAGCGACTCTTGGGAAGAGTTGCTCCAGGGACAAACTCAATAGTACAATCATAGTCCCTATGAGGAGGCAAAACTTGCAACTCCTCCTCTGAAAAAAACTTCCAAAAATCCTGAATAGGTACAGGTAATTCCCCTCTTTCCACAGCAGCAATGCGACCGTTACAACATCTATCATAACACTTAGGACTCCAAGACTTAATTTCATTGGTAGACCAGTCCAGTACAGGATTGTGCAATTTTAACCAAGGTAACCCCAAAACCACTGGAGCAGGCAAATTATTTAACCGGTTCCCGACCGCCCACTGTAGATAAACGTCGGCCCTTGCTGGGCTCTGTGCAGCGCCGACGTTTAAAAACGGTGGGTGGTCTCGCAGCGCTCAGGACCCCCAGGGTCCTGCAAGCGCTGCGATTCCGGTGCAGAGCGTTAGCTCTGACAGGGGACATCATTGGGACCTGATTGGATCAGGTCCCAGTGATGTTAACCCTTTGCTATGTTCTATATGCCGCGATCTATAGTGATCGCGGCATATAGAAGATAGACAGAGGAGAGGGGGTCGTCTTACTTACCTCTCCGACGACCCCTGATACCTTCCAGGACCTGGGGTTGCTATGGCAGCTGGAGGTCACATGACCGCCTCCAGATCTGCCATATATGGTGTCCTGCCTGGCTCAGCCTGCAGCTGAAGCCTGGCAGGAGACACGGTGTGAAACAGTCAGCAAAGATCTCATGTAATGTAATACATGTCTATTATATTACATGAGATCAGTGATCAGAAAAATAAAAATTAATGACCCATGCAGGGACTAAGTAAAAATGTAAAAAAAAGTTTAAAAAAAAGTTTTTAAACTGTTAAAAAAAAATCACAAAATAAATAAAAATAAATAAAGAAAATATTAAACCAATAAATCCATATATTTTTACAAAACCAAAAAAAGTACACATATTTGGTATCGCCGCGTCCGAAACAACCCAAGCTATAAAAGTGTCACACTAATTAACTCCTTCTGTGCACACCGTAATAAAAATAAATAAAAAACGGGGCAAAAAAATATGCTTTTTCATCATATCGCCAAACAAAAAGTGGAAAAAAATGCGATCAAAAAGCAAAATAGAAATAAAAATGGTACCGCTGAAAACGTCATCTTGTTCCGCAAAAAAAAAGCCGCCATACAGCTCCATCAGCCGAAAAATAAAAAAGTTATAGCGCACAGAATAAAGCAATGCAAAAAAAATATTTTTTTCTATAAAATTGTTTTATTGTGTAAAAGCGCCAAAAAATAAAAAAAAATACAGTAAGTGTAGTATCGCTGTAAAGGTACTGACCCGAAGAATAACGCTGCCTGATCACTTTTACCACACGCAGAACGGCATAAAAAAAACCCCTCAAAAAACAATTCCTGAATTGTTGGTTTTTGTTAATTTTACCTCCCAAAAAAGGGAATAGAAAGCGATCAAAAAATGTCACGTACCCAAAAATGGTACCAATAAAAATGTCAACTCGTCCCGCAAAAAACAAGCCATCACATGACTCTGTCGGCCGAAATATGGAAAAATTATAGCTCTCAAAATATGGTGATGAAAAAACTAGATTTTGCAAAAAAAAGCGTCTTTTAGTGTGTGATAGCTGTCAATCATAAAAACCCGATATGATTCTGGTATCGCTGTAATCACACCGACCCGAAGAATAAAGTAATCTAATCAGTTATATCACAAGAGGAACGGCGTAAAAAATAAATAAAACCAATTCTTCACCTGCTACTGATTTGTTTATTATGTCTCCCAAAGATCGCAGTAAGGCTCCGCTCACATTTATCCTGCGCTCTGCGCTGAGCGCTTACACAAGAGTTTCCGTGTAAATCTCTGAAATACGTGATTCAGACAAAACCCATGACGGAAGATTCCCTCTAATGAGGCAGATATAGGCCACTGTGGATGCCGTCTGGCCTGTGATCCCACGGTGTCATTTGTTTTAGGCGTGCATAAAAGTGCGGTTGGCCACAGTTTTGTGCACTTCTGAAAAAAAGGACACCGCTAAACAGAGGCCAGACGGAGTCCAGAGTAACTCTGCTGCCTCATTACACTGAATGGATCCCGCAGGAAATCACTTGGAAATTTAGATGGAAACCTCGATGTAAGTGCTCAGCCTAGAGCGCCGGATAAATGTTACGTTAAATGTTCCAAATAAAAGCTTCAACTCAGTCCTCAAAAAAAGCTAGTCCCCACTCAGGTCCGTCATCTGTTAAAATTATAAGGGACTTCCAAGTTACTGGTAGCAGAAAGGCTCTGGAAAAGCGAAATGGTCCTTGCCCCCCAAAAGAAATTCAGAAAATGTTGTGCTCCCAAATTCAAATGCCTATTCTACAATAATTTGTTCTCCAATTGTCAAATAGCACTCCGTCCCCCCCCCAGATCTCACCGTATGGCTGAGTGGTACGATACAGCCACATATGGGGTATTGCCACTTTTAGAAGTAATTGTGTGACACATTTCGGCACCATTTTTACCCATTGCCCTGTGTGAAAATGTAAAATCTGAGGGTAAAACATTTTTTTGTGGTAAAAATATAATTATGCTTTTTTCACTGCCCAATGGTATAAATTTAAAAATTAAAAAAATACTCACTACTTCCCTAGATGAATTCCTTGAGAGATGTAGTTTACAAAATGGGGTCACTTGTGGGGGTTTCTGCTGTTTAGGCATGTCAGCGACTCTTCAAATGTGACATGGTGTCTGCCACCTATCCCAGCCAACATAGCGCTCCTTTCTGTTCCGAACCCTGCCGTACACCAAAGGAGTGGTTTTCCCCCACATATGGGGTATCGGCGTACTCAGGAGAAATTGCACAACAAATTTCATGGTGCAATTTATCCTGTTACCCTTATGATAATACAAAATTAGGGAATGAAAAACATTTTTTGTGGGAAAAATGTGAAAATTGTATTTTTACGGCTCAATATTATAAACTTCTGTGAAGCAGCTGGGGGTGCAAGGTGCTCACCACACATCTAGATAAGTTTCCTAAGGGGTCTAGTTTCCAAAATGGTGGCACTTGTGGGGGGTTTCCACTGTTTAGGCACATTAGGGACTCCCCAAATGCGACATGGCGTCTGCTAATTATTCAAACAAATTTTCCATTCAAAAAGTCAAATGGCGCTCCTTCCCTTTCAAACCCTGCCATGCGCCCAAACAGTAATTTGCCCCCACATATGGGGTATCGGCGTGTTCAGGAGAAATTGCACAACAAATTTCATGGTGCAATTTTTCCTATTACCCTTATGATAATGCAAAATTAAAGGGATGAAAAACGGTTTTGTGGGAAAAATGTGAAAATTTTATTTTTACAGCTCAATATTATAAACTTCTGTGAAGCACCTTGGGGTTCAAGGTGCTCACCACACATCTAGATAAGTTCCCTAAGGGGTCTAGTATCCAAAATGGTGTCACTTGTGGGGGGTTTTCCACTGTTTAGGCACATCAGGGGCTCCCCAAATGCAACATGGCGTCCGCTAATTATTCAAACAAATTTTAAATTCAAAAAGTCAAATGGAGCTCCTTCCCTTTCAAACCCTGCCGTGCGCCCAAACAGTGGTTTGCCTCCACATATGGGGTATCGGCGTGTTCAGGAGAAACTGCACAATAAATTTCATGGTGCAATTTATCCTATTACCCTTATGATAATGCAAAATTAAGGGATATAAAACGTTTTTGTGGGAAAAATGTGAAAATTTTATTTTTACAGCTCAATATTATAAACTTCTGTGAAGCACCTTGGGGTTCAAGGTGCTCACCACACATCTAGATATGTTCCTTAAGGGGTCTAGTTTCCAAAATGGTGTCACTTGTGGGGGTTTCCACTGTTTAGGAACATCAGGGGCTCTCCAAACGCAACATGGCGTCTGCTAATTATTCAGACAAATTTTACATTCAAAAAGTCTAATGGCGCTCCTTCCCTTCCGAGCCCTGCTGTGCGCCCAAACAGTGGTTTTCCCTCACATATGGGGTATCAGCGCGCTCAAGAGAAATTGCACAAAAAATTTTCGGGTCCATTTTTTCCTGTTACCCCTGTGAAAATAAAAAAAATTAGGTCTAAAGTAACATTTTTGTGAAAAAAGTTAAATGTTAATTTTTTTCTTCCACATTCCAAAAATTCCTGTGAAGCACCTGAAGGGTTAATAAAGTTCTTGAATGTGGTTTTGAGCACCTTGAGGGGTGCAGTTTTTAGAATGGTGTCACTTTTGGGTATTTTCTGTCATAAAGACCCCTCAAAGTGACTTCAAATATGATATGGTCCCTAAAAAAATGTTTTTGTAAATTTTGTTGGAAAAATGAGAAATCGCTGGTCAACTTTTAACCCTTATAGCTCCCTAACAAAAAAAAAAATTTTGGTTCCAAAATTGTGCTGATGTAAAGTAGACATGTGGGAAATGTTATTTATTAACTATTTTGTGTGACATATCTCTCTGATTTAAGGGCATGAAAATTCAAAGTTTGAAAATTGCAAAATTTTCAAAATTTTTGCCAAATTTCCGATTTTTTCACAAATAAACGCAAGTGATATCAAAGAAATTTTACCACAATCATGAAGTACAATATGTCATGAAAAAACAGTCTCAGAATCAGGGGAATCCGTTGAAGCGTTCCAGAGTAATTACTTCATAAAGTGACAGTGGTCAGAATTGAAAAAATTGGCCCGGTCACGAAGGCAAAAACAGGCTCTGGTGCGAAGTGGTTAAAACATTATCTTTCTTATTATTCTAACATTTGGCAAATATTAAAAATTATGGTAATCCTAATTGACCTAAAACGGTAAAGGTTTATTCTTATTTCATGTCACATATTGAGAAAAACATGCATATGTGTCTTTTTATATAGTGTATGTAAACTTCTGGTTTCAACTGTATATATGTATATATGTGCACATCTCATTGCTATAGCAAATCAGTGGGAGTCATCAACAGTGATAAAGTAATAGAAAAAAAGGAAGAAAATTGAATCCTTAGAGGAAAAGTAAGATGATTTGTCTAAAAAATGCCAGTGTAAGGAGGCTCGTAAGCTCCCCGGGGAGCCATTGCATGGTTTATAAGCCTCCTTACTCTGGCATTTCACTCTCCTCACTAGGACCTAAGGGGTAAAGTTTTTCCTTCTGAAGTCTCTCACACAGATAAATCAGATCTCATGCTTTGCACTGCTGAGGGGCAACACCCCGAAACACCATGGCTGCAAATTGAGATTCTAGTTTGCCATTTATCCTAAATCATGTGGCAAGACTTGTTAAAAGGTTGATATTGACTTTTAGGATTGCTACTTCTAATAGGTTGCACTGGAAGAGACAGTTTGCAAGTTTTAGGTGGAATTTCTCTTCAATAAAAATACTTTTCGATTACACCAGTGATTTTTCCCTTTCTTACAGACTGGACCAGTCATTGGGGAAGCCCTCGCTGTTTCTTTCTGGATAGATTCCACTTCCTACCACTATGAAATGGAATAAATGCTATGTTTTAGAGAAATTAACAATAGTAATGGTAATAATCTGACACCATATGATGGCAAATCCAAGCAACATGCCGTCATTTGTAACAATGGGAAAGCCTTTTTTTAAGAGGTTGTCCAGAATAAGGATGCCATATTTCATCGCTTTGTGGAAGAATAGGTAAATCGTTTCTCATGTTATATTCTCTGAACTGTAAATCGTAAACAGTTTCACAAATTTGGTTGAATGCCAGTGGACCCAAAAAAATGCTAATTTCTAATAGTAAATTTAAAAATGACTTTTTTTTACTTTTATTTATTTCCAGATAAAGTGAAAGATCGAGGCTCTAATACAATTGGGTCAAGATTGAACCGTGTCGAGGACAAGGTAAGAAAATAAGATAAAACCATATATATTTATATTATGCACAGCTACTACTTACACATACACACATGGAGTACAGGATATACAGACAATTACCACATACTACATACAGAATATTCCTCACTCTCTGAAAAAGTGTAAAATACATAATGGTGCATCCAGACACCAATTCTACAGTGCTGCTCATACACTGCAGAGAGTCTAAATACCTGTGGTCATCTGTGACTTGCACACACAAGTTAAGGTGGCCACGCACACAATAACTGAAAGTTGATTGCTGGTTCGGCCGTCCACTACCTCTCCCAACTCTCATACACGAGAAGGTTTGGCTTAGTTAAATGTTCATGTGTTTTCAAAGTGGAGAACTATGAAAATCACTGCCAAACGGCTCTGGCAGCAGCTTATCACCTGAATAACAAAAGGGTCAGGCATTAAGGGTCAGGCAGTTTGAATTTTACCTCCTCTGACCTCATCTGTCAGGGAAGAGTCTGGATGTCCCCTTAGACTATTAGCTTAGTCTATTGTGTATGGAGGCTTAAAGGGGTTTTCCATTACTCAGACAACTACATCTCAATCCATATGTGTGTCCCCCAGTAAAATAATAACACCTATACTCACCTCCAGTGCCAGCACTATTCCAGCGGTGTCTGCACTGGCTCTCCTGGGGATTGCGTGTGTCATGGGTGTGTCAGAAGTGACAGACAGTCATCCTGCAGTTGGTTGCAGGAGATCTCTTCATTTGGCCTTACAGACAACTTCTTAGAATATGTATCTCTAGGACCCAGGGGCTAGCTTCCTCGGGCTAATTAACACCCTGGCCTGGATGTATAAATACCTGTTGTGAGCCAGAGGGAGGTGCCAGCGATATTCATTGCCCCTTGTGAAGGCTTGAGCAAGAGCAGTACTTCTATTTCTCTGGTGCTAGAGAACGTGTGCGCATTTGTCTGGAGTCGAGTAAAGCTAAGCGATTTTCCCTTGTTTGTTCCCCCTTGTTGTCTTTAGTGTTCAGTGGGGATCAACTAGTGCTCATCCTTTCTGTTCCCTAGCCTGAGCCTAATGCCAGGGATAGACAGGCTGAGGTATGCGTGCGGCGATTGGTGAAGAACCAATAAAGGGACATTAGTGGAGACAGGGTGACACTAGATCAGCCTAGGAGTTCTCCACTCCCCACTTTCCCTAGTCTGGGTTCCCTTTCCGTTTTCCCTTTGTGTTGCACTTAGTCTTTCCCACACCTTGTGTGACAGCATGACATTATGTCTCATGATTCCTAGGGGCAATCAGTGCTGACTTTACTCTCCCCGCCTTTGGCCAACTTGCATACATCCAGAGGAAGTGAGAGATGTTGCTGCTCTTACTTCCTCCGGATGTACAGGTATGTGCTATAACTGGAGGCAGGAAGAGTGAAGCCAGCGCTGATTGGCAGCAGGGATCACTTGATATAACAATGTCACGTGATCCCAAGGAGAGCCAATGCCGACACGGCTGGAACACTGGAAGGGAGTATAGGTGTTATTATTTTACTGAGGGCAAAAATATATATATGGAGAAGGAGATGTCCGAGTAGTAGAAAACCCCTTTAAGTGTTGGCTACTACTTTCATGGATGTGGACAGAAAGCTCTTTCTGAGTTCATTAAGTAGTTCAATCTGACAAAGGTTTCCAATAGAGTTGGTGCGAGTCAATTCGCAGGACCCAGTCCATCAGCCACATCCATAATCTGTGACGGCTGCATCGGAGCCCTGAGAACCACCTCCTACATCCCGGCATCCACAGCTGTTCTACTGATTAGCCGGCCTGATGCAATGTCACATATGCATCATGCTGTAACCATAAAGATGCAGCTAATCAGAAGAGAAGCAGGGAATCTTGGAAGGTAGAAGGCAGGTCTTGAGGCTCCTGTCCAGCATCCAAAGATTACTGACGTGGCCGATGGACCCAGTGCTGCGAAACGAATCGCACCAACTCTAGTTTTCAATTAAAACAACAATGTCTAAATGGCTAACCAATATTGCATTAAAGGATCTATCTACTTTATTTCTCCCCAAAACTGTGCCTCTCTTGTCCATGGGGTGTGTCTGGTATTGCAACTCAGCGCCCCATTGATCTGGTTAGGGATAAGCTACAATATCAGGCAGCGCTCATGGGTAGTGTAAAATGTGTATGGAGTGTGGTCTGTATCTATGCTATTCTCTTTGTTTGAATTTTTTTTTATATATTTGTAGGTAACTCAAATGGATCATAAACTCAATCTCATAACCGATATGATTCACCACCTGATAGCAAACCAACAAAGCGGTCAGTCTACCAACAGAACACCGCACCGGAGCAACTCTCTGAACGACGGGAGCAACCCCTCCAGTACTCTGCCTACCTACCAACAGTTAACAGTGCCAAGACGAAACCAAGATAATGCATCTTGATGAACAAACACAAACTCGTTCTTCTACTGTCCTCAATGCAGATATTCATTATTTTAATGAATGCATTTATAAGCAGAAAGTAAAATGAATGATGAAATTAGACTGAGTATGGAGTAAGTGTGTAACACTGTAAAGGACGTCTTGTCTATTCTCTGTAGATCCTATCAGGGTTCATTGAAGGTTTCTTAGAGGAAGGGACATGGAACATATGTGTATTGCTCCATGTAGAAACATGCAAGAAAGCATCTGATACATTGATGAATCCTTTCTCAGGAAGATTGTAGCTCATCGGCCTGTGGGATCGTAAATCGCTACGGGTCGTGCTGTAAAACTGGCAATACAACTGAACAATTACCCTGATTTTTTTTATTGTATTAAAATACACTTTTTACATTGATTTTCAATTTTTGGGGGGCCTAAAATGACAATTCATTTGAGAAAAATAGAAATAAATATTGTACTGTAGAAAATTACACTTCTTTTTTTTTACAATCTATTTTTGGTAAAAATGGTATTAAAGAGTTAATTTTTCTTTATGATTTCTGATCACAATTTTTTTTTTCTGGAATATTTTTTGACATCTGATCAAATGTATTGTATTTTCTCAAAAATGTTGATATTTGCACATTGATTGGTTTAAAACAGTGATGGCGAATCTTTTAGAGACCGAGTGCCCAAACTGCAATCCAAAAATCCAAAACCCACTTATTTATCGCCAAGTGCCAACACGGCAATTTATCCTAAATATTGAGGTTTTACTGATACAAACAACTGATACAAAGAGCAGGCGAGGGCAGCATAGAGTAGCCACAGACAGGAGCAGGGGTAAGAGACTGCAGAAATAAAGAATGTGCTCACCCACATCCTGGTATATATGCTGGCCCTCCCCTCAATCCTGGTATATATGCTGGCCCTCCCCTCAATCCTGGTATATATGCTGGCCCTCCCCTCAATCCTGGTATATATGCTGGCCCTCCCCTCAATCCTGGTATATATGCTGGCCCTCCCCTCAATCCTGGTATATATGCTGGCACTCCCCTCAATCCTGGTATATATGCTGCCCCCCCCTCAATCCTGGTATATATGCTGGCCCTCCCCTCAATCCTGGTATATATGTTGCCCCCCCTCAATCCTGGTATATATGCTGCCCCCCCCTCAATCCTGGTATATATGGTGGCCCTCCCCTCAATCCTGGTATATATGCTGGCCCTCCCCTCAATCCTGATATATATGTTGCCCCCCCCTCAATCCTGGTATATATGCTGGCCCCCCCCCCCTCAATCCTGGTATATGTGCTGGCCCTCCCCTCAATCCTGGTATATATGCTGGCCCTCCCGTCAATCCTGGTATATATGCAGGCCGTCCCCTCAATCCTGGTATATATGCCGGCCCTCCCCTCAATCCTGGTATATATGCCGGCCCTCCCCTCAATCCTGGTATATATGCCGGCCCTCCCCTCAATCCTGGTATATATGCCGGCCCTCCCCTCAATCCTGGTATATATGCAGGCCTTCTCCTCAATCCTGGTATATATGCCGGCCCTCCCCTCAATCCTGGTATATATGCTGGCCCTCCCCTCAATCCTGGTATATATGCAGGCCCTCCCCTCAATCCTGGTATATATGCCGGCCCTCCCCTCAATCCTGGTATATATGCCGGCCCTCCCCTCAATCCTGGTATATATGCCGGCCCTCCCCTCAATCCTGGTATATATGCTGGCCCTCCCCTCAATCCTAGTATATATGCTGGCCCTCCCCTCAATCCTGGTATATATGCTGGCCCTCCCCTCAATCCTGGTATATATGCTGGCCCTCCCCTCAATCCTGGCATATATGCTGGCCCTCCCCTCAATCCTGGTATATATGCTGGCCCTCCCCTCAATCCTGGTATATATGCTGGCCCTCCCCTCAATCCTGGTATATATGCTGGCCCTCCCCTCAATCCTGGTATATATGCTGCCCCTCCCCTCAATCCTGGTATATATGCTGCCCCCCCTCAATCCTGGTATATATGCTGGCCCTCCCCTCAATCCTGGTATATATGGTGGGCCTCCCCTCAATCCTGGTATATATGCTGGCCCTCCCTTCAATCCTGGTATATATGCTGGCCCTCCCCTCAATCCTGGTATATATGTTGGCCCTCCCCTGAATCCTGGTATATATGCTGGCCCTCCCCTCAATCCTGGTATATATGCTGGCCCTCCCCTCAATCCTGGTATATATGCTGGCCCTCCCCTCAATCCTGGTATATATGCTGGCCCTCCCCTCAATCCTGGTATATATGCTGCCCCCCCTCAATCCTGGTATATATGCTGGCACTCCCCTGAATCCTGGTATATATGCTGGCCCTCCCTTCAATCCTGGTATATATGCTGGCCCTCCCCTCAATCCTGGTATATATGCTGGCCCTCCCTTCAATCCTGGTATATATGCTGGCCCTCTCTTCAATCCTGGTATATATGCTGGACCTCTCCTCAATCCTGGTATATATGCTGGCCCTCCCCTCAATCCTGGTATATATGCTGGCCCTCCCCTCAATCCTGGTATAAATGCTGGCCCTCCCCTCAATCCTGGTATATATGCTGCCCTCCCCTCAATCCTGGTATATATGCTGGCCTTCCCCTCAATCCTGGTATATATGCTGGCCCTCCCCTCAATCCTGGTATATATGCTGCCCTCCCCTCAATCCTGGTATATATGCTGGCCCTCCCCTCAATCCTGGTGTATATGCTGGCCCTCCCCTCAATCCTGGTATATATGCTGGCCCTCCCTTCAATCCTGGTATATATGCTGCCCCTCCCCTCAATCCTGGTATATATGCTGCCCCTCCCCTCAATCCTGGTATACATGCTGCCCCTCCTCAATCCTGGTATATATGCTGGCCCTCCCCTCAATCCTGGTATATATGGTGGGCCTCCCCTCAATCCTGGTATATATGCTGGCACTCCCCTCAATCCTGGTATATATGCTGGCCCTCCCCTGAATCCTGGTATATATGCTGGCCCTCCCCTGAATCCTGGTATATATGCTGGCCCTCCCTTCAATCCTGGTATATATGCTGGCCCTCCCCTCAATCCTGGTATATATGCTGCCCTCCCCTCAATCCTGGTATATATGCTGGCCCTCCCCTCAATCCTGGTATATATGCTGGCCCTCCCCTCAATCCTGGTATATATGCTGCCCTCCCCTCAATCCTGGTATATATGTTGGCCCTCCCCTCAATCCTGGTGTATATGCTGGCCCTCCCCTCAATCCTGGTATATATGCCGGCCCTCCCTTCAATCCTGGTATATATGCTGCCCCTCCCCTCAATCCTGGTATATATGCTGCCCCTCCCCTCAATCCTGGTATACATGCTGCCCCCCCTCAATCCTGGTATATATGCTGGCCCTCCCCTCAATCCTGGTATATATGGTGGGCCTCCCCTCAATCCTGGTATATATGCTGGCCCTCCCCTCAATCCTGGTATATATGCTGGTCCTCCCCTGAATCCTGGTATATATGCTGGCCCTCCCCTGAATCCTGGTATATATGCTGGCCCTCCCTTCAATCCTGGTATATATGCTGGCCCTCCCCTCAATCCTGGTATATATGCTGGCCCTCCCTTCAATCCTGGTATATATGCTGGCCCTCTCTTCAATCCTGGTATATATGCTGGCCCTCTCCTCAATCCTGGTATATATGCTGCCCCTCCCCTCAATCCTGGTATATATGCTGCCCCCCCTCAATCCTGGTATATATGCTGGCCCTCCCCTCAATCCTGGTATATATGGTGGGCCTCCCCTCAATCCTGGTATATATGCTGGCCCTCCCTTCAATCCTGGTATATATGCTGGCCCTCCCCTCAATCCTGGTATATATGCTGGCCCTCCCCTGAATCCTGGTATATATGCTGGCCCTCCCTTCAATCCTGGTATATATGCTGGCCCTCCCCTCAATCCTGGTATATATGCTGGCCTTTCCCTTCAATCCTGGTATATATGCTGGCCGTCTCCTCAATCCTGGTATATATGCTGGCCCTCCCCTCAATCCTGGTATATATGCTGGCCCTCCCCTCAATCCTGGTATATATGCTGGCCCTCCCCTCAATCCTGGTATATATGCTGGCCCTCCCCTCAATCCTGGTATATATGCTCCTCTCCCCCCCCCCCAGCCATTGTGCATCCCATATTAAAAAAAAAAAAAAAACATAATAAACCCTCCTCCTCACCTTCCTTCTTCTCCCGCGCAGCGTCCTCTCCTGTAGTCGGCACATCTAGCTGAAGTGTATTGCCGCGCACGTACTAGCCAGGTCCGTGCGCGCTGCAGTACACGCTGCCGGCCAATCAGAGGCCAGCGGCCGCTGGCCTCTGATTGGCCAGCCGACGTCATGCTGGCCTCTGATTTGCCAGCTGCCGCTTCTGATTGTCCGGAAGTCGCTAGCCTCTGATTGGTATATATGCTGCCCCTCCCCTCAATCCTGGTATACATGCTGCCCCCCCTCAATCCTGGTATATATGCTGGCCCTCCCCTCAATCCTGGTATATATGGTGGGCCTCCCCTCAATCCTGGTATATATGCTGGCCCTCCCCTCAATCCTGGTATATATGCTGGCCCTCCCCTGAATCCTGGTATATATGCTGGCCCTCCCCTGAATCCTGGTATATATGCTGGCCCTCCGTTCAATCCTGGTTTATATGCTGGCCCTCCCCTCAATCCTGGTATATATGCTGCCCTCCCCTCAATCCTGGTATATATGCTGGCCCTCCCCTCAATCCTGGTATATATGCTGGCCCTCCCCTCAATCCTGGTATATATGCTGCCCTCCCCTCAATCCTGGTATATATGCTGGCCCTCCCCTCAATCCTGGTGTATATGCTGGCCCTCCCCTCAATCCTGGTATATATGCTGGCCCTCCCTTCAATCCTGGTATATATGCTGCCCCTCCCCTCAATCCTGGTATATATGCTGCCCCTCCCCTCAATCCTGGTATACATGCTGCCCCCCCTCAATCCTGGTATATATGCTGGCCCTCCCCTCAATCCTGGTATATATGGTGGGCCTCCCCTCAATCCTGGTATATATGCTGGCCCTCCCCTCAATCCTGGTATATATGCTGGCCCTCCCCTGAATCCTGGTATATATGCTGGCCCTCCCCTGAATCCTGGTATATATGCTGGCCCTCCCTTCAATCCTGGTATATATGCTGGCCCTCCCCTCAATCCTGGTATATATGCTGGCCCTCCCTTCAATCCTGGTATATATGCTGGCCCTCTCTTCAATCCTGGTATATATGCTGGCCCTCTCCTCAATCCTGGTATATATGCTGCCCCTCCCCTCAATCCTGGTATATATGCTGCCCCCCCTCAATCCTGGTATATATGCTGGCCCTCCCCTCAATCCTGGTATATATGGTGGGCCTCCCCTCAATCCTGGTATATATGCTGGCCCTCCCTTCAATCCTGGTATATATGCTGGCCCTCCCCTCAATCCTGGTATATATGCTGGCCCTCCCCTGAATCCTGGTATATATGCTGGCCCTCCCTTCAATCCTGGTATATATGCTGGCCCTCCCCTCAATCCTGGTATATATGCTGGCCTTTCCCTTCAATCCTGGTATATATGCTGGCCGTCTCCTCAATCCTGGTATATATGCTGGCCCTCCCCTCAATCCTGGTATATATGCTGGCCCTCCCCTCAATCCTGGTATATATGCTGGCCCTCCCCTCAATCCTGGTATATATGCTGGCCCTCCCCTCAATCCTGGTATATATGCTCCTCTCCCCCCCCCCCCCAGCCATTGTGCATCCCATATTAAAAAAAAAAAAAAAACATAATAAACCCTCCTCCTCACCTTCCTTCTTCTCCCGCGCAGCGTCCTCTCCTGTAGTCGGCACATCTAGCTGAAGTGTATTGCCGCGCACGTACTAGCCAGGTCCGTGCGCGCTGCAGTACACGCTGCCGGCCAATCAGAGGCCAGCGGCCGCTGGCCTCTGATTGGCCAGCCGACGTCATGCTGGCCTCTGATTTGCCAGCTGCCGCTTCTGATTGTCCGGAAGTCGCTAGCTTCTGATTGGCCGGCCAACGTCATGCTGGTCTCTGATTGGCCAGAAGCCGCAGGCCTCTGAATGGCCGGCCGAATTCATGCTGGCCTCTGATTGGAAGGAAGCCGCTGGCCTCTGATTGGCCGGCTGACGTCATGCTGGCCTCTGATTGGCCGGCAGACGCTGGCCTCTGATTGACCGGTCGACGTCATGCTGGCCTCTGATTGGCCGGCAGCCGCTTCTGATTGTCCGGAAGCCGCTAGCCTCTGATTGTCCGGCCGAATTCATGCTGGCCTCTGATTGACCGGCCGACGTCATGCTGGCCTCTGATTGGCCGGCAGCGTGTATTGCAGCGCACGGGCCTGGCTAGTTCGTGCGCTGCAATACACTTCAGCTCGATGTGTTTCCGTCGAGAGAGATCGCACATCTAGCTGCAGTAGCGGAGCTGGTGCCGGCACTCGGCGGCTCAGAGTTCTCCCCGCCGGCCCGATCCAGTAGCGCTAGTGCTGCGGCCATGGTGCCCCCCAGGAGGGCTCTGCTGCCCCCTCTGCACGCTGCCATAGGTTCCCAGCACTGGTGTAAAGCATTTCTTCTTTTACAGCTGACGACCCAAAATTGGGGATTTTCTGAAAAAAAAAATAAAATGGCCAGTCTGCATTATATATGGTGGAAGTGAGAATCTATCATCTGGATAAGGGGGTGGTCTTCACAGAGGGGTCTATGGAGAGATGTCACTTTATAAGGAGCACATAGCATGGAATACCGGGGGGAGGCCTTCTGGCTCCTTATGTTGCTCCAGTCCGGAATGCTCCACTATGGTCCATCCTTCTATAGTTCTTCTCTTACACTTTCTGCTGCTCGGTGTATGGACGTATTCGCTCTATGCTGACAGGCGCTCCCTTAGTATAGCCCATGTAATGCACGGCACCACAATGTTGTAGGTTCTGACTACTGTGTAAGAAAACACCCACCCAGAGACCGGCCATAATCTTATAGTCTGGGTGTGAATACGCTGTAGGTAGAGCTACACTTTTGTTGTGGAAATTTTGGTAATTTTATTTACCTTTTTGCATTTAGGCTATGTGCCCACGATGCAGAAATGAAGCAGAAAATTTCTGCAGCATTTCTGCATCTCCCTGGCAGAAAAAACGCATGCAGATTGTCAAGCGCTTTCCAGGCGATTTTAGCATCACTTGGAAAGTGCTTGACAACTAGGTCACACTGTATAAATCCATGCAAACAGCATGGATTTATATAGTGTGAACCGTAAAAATGAAAACAAATAAAGCTATACTCACCCCTGATGCCCGACGTGGCTGCAGCGCTGCTTCCTGTCTGGTTCCTGGATGCCGGCATATCGCGAGACAGAGCGGTGAAGGGCCTGCGGTCACATGACTGTGACATCACCGCAGGTCCTCAAGCGATGCCGGCATTCAGAGAGAAGCCGCCGGACAGGTGAATATAAACTTTATTTGTTTTTTTATTCTTTTTTTACAGGTACAAAGGTACAATGGTACCCAGGTCTGGAGGATTGTCTTCTCTCCTCCAGAACTGGGTACCATCCGCACATAGAGACGCATAGAAGCCGCTTGTAAAAATGTACAATCGCGGTTTCTATGCGTCTCAATGCAAGTCAATGGCGGGAGTTCCGCTGCGCTTCTGCAAAATTAAATGACATGCTGCGGATTTTTGTACGCAGCATAAACGCTGCGGAAAAATCTGCAGCATGTGCATAGAACATGCGGAATCCCCTTGGGGACCATGGGGTGCGGATTACCTAGCCTTTCACAAGCGTTTATGCTGTGGAAATTCCGCAGCATAAACGCTTGAAAAACGCTACGTGGGCACTCAGCCTTACCCGAATGAGGCTTGTGAGAAATCCTTAAATATGCAGCAGATTTCTCCTGTATGATGCTGACCAATCATAAGCAAGCAGCAACACTCAAAGAAAAGAAGAACACGCCCCCACCATAGCTCAAAGCGGGTTTCTTAGGGTATAAAGCTACGTTCTCACTATGAGTTTTTAGTGAGTTTTTACGCTGCATATTTTAGAAATAATGCAAGTAACCTATCTTAATGGGTGCAGAAATTCTGCAACATCAAAAACTCACCAAAAGCTCATCGTGGGAACCTAGCCTAAGATGTGTAATGATGGAGAGTCCTGATCTCCTGGTCTAACCTTCTGCATGATTAGAAAGCAGAGGTAACAGCTCTTAGACAAGGAAGGAGCCGCACAGCTGAGTTTCTCTGTGTCACATTACAAACCCTTTTATTGACTCTCCTGATTATGGAGTGTGCCAGTATCACACTTATGTCTTCTGTGCTCAAGCAACTTGTATTCTTTCTGCAGTGATATTAGGCTGTTATTACACCTCACACAGGAGCAGTGTGTTCTGGGTTACTTCTATGGTGAAATGCAATGACAGTCTGCTCTAATCTCACTGCAGAATGAGTACAAGTTGAGCACAAGGGATCTAAGTGTGATACTGACACTGTGCTCTCATTTCTGGACAGGCAGTTTGGGATAGGCGCAGAACAGCAGAGGTGAGAGTGCCATAAGAGGAGGAAAGCTGTTAGAAAGGTTTGTAATGTTGCACAACTAAACTCTCTTGTGCTGCCCCTTCACCCACAGAGACCTTAACTGAAAGGTATTAGTCAGTTGTGTGCTCTAATCATGCAGGAGGTTAGCCCAGGAGACCAGGTCTGTATCCTTACATCTTAGACACTGAGAAATCTGCTCTAAGCTATGGTGGGGATGTGATCATCTTTCTTTTCAGTGTTGTCGTCTGCTTATAATTGGTCAGCATCATGCAGGGAGAAGAATTTCGCACCCCCAGTGAAAACTCTGATAACATCTACTTGGACTTAATTTTTTTTAACTCATTAGGTGCCAAATACTTTCATTGCTAATATCTCTGCAAATGAAAGATAAAATAGAAAGAGCATGGATGAGATACCAGGACACTGTGTGTGGCACTTTATTATTATTATTTATTATTCTAGCTCCATTTATTCCATGGTGCTTTACATGTGAAAAAGGGGGTATACATAGCAAACACAATTGCAAAAATCTTGAACAAAAACGCAATGGCAAACTGGTACTGGAGGAGAGAGAACCCTACCTGCGATGTCTCACAATCTTCAAGGGATGGGTGAGGATACAGTTGGTGAGGGTAGAGCTGGTCATGCAGCGGTGTGGTGGAGCAATGATTACTGCAGGTTGTAGGCTTTTCGGAAGAGGTGGGTTTCAGGTTCCTTTAGAAGGTTTCCACGGTAGGCGAGAGTCTGATGTTTTGGGGTAGAGAGTTCTAGAGTAGGGGGGATGCACGGGAGAAATCTTGTATGCAATTGTGAGAAGAAACGATAAGAGGGGAGTAGAGAAGGAGATCTTGTGAGGATCGTAGGTTGCGTGTAGGTGTGTACCGGGAGACTAGGTCACAGATGTATGGAGGAGACAGGTAGTGGATGGCTTGGTATGCCACGGTTAGGGTTTTGAACTGGAGTCTCTGGGCAATGGGGAGTCAGTGAAGCATTTGACAGAGAGGAGAGGCCGGGGAGTAGGCGGAAGGCAGGTGGATTAGTCGGGCAGCAGAGTTTAGGATAGATTGGAGGGGTACGGGAGTGTTAGCGTGGAGGCCACAGAGCAGGAGGTTGTAGTAGTCGAGGCGGGAGATGATGAGGGCGTGCACTAGTGTTTTTGCAGATTCATGGTTGAGGAATATGCGGATCCATGTTTTTGAGTTGGAGTCGGCAGGAGGAGGAAAGGGCTTTGATATGTGGCTTGAAGGAGAGGTTAGAGTCCAGGGTTACTCTGATGCAGCGAGCTTGTGGGACTGGGGAAAGTGGACAGCCATTGATTTTGATGGATAGGTCAGATGGGGAGGCTGAGTGAAATGGGGGAAAGATGATGAATTCTGTTTTATCCATGTTAAGTTTTAGAAATCTAGCAGAGAAGAAGGATGAGATAGCGAACAGACATTTTGGGGTTCTGGTTAGTAAGGAGGTGATATCAGGTCCAGAGAGGTAAATCTGTGTGTCGTTAGCATAGAGATGATACTGAAAGCCGTGGGACTCTATGAGCTGTCCCAGGCCGAAGGTGTAGATGGAGAAGAGCAGGGGTCCTATGACTTAACCTTGGGGAACACTGACAGATAGGATGCGAGATGAGGAGGTGGTGTGTGAGTGAGAAACACTGAAGGTTCTGTCTGTTAAGTATGAGTAGATCCAAGATTATTATGATCTGCAACATAAACTAGGGAAAGAAGGGGAGAGCTGTCCCCACAGTAAGACTAAGCTGAGTCCCTACGTTGTAGCAGGCAACCTGTTCCTTGTGAACAGACCCGCCTTCGTCCTCTGCTAGTCTGAACGGAGACCTATAGAGAAAGGAAGGGGTCCCTAAAAGAACTAAGGACTGGGACAAAAATGGGACACCTCCTAACAGAAGTTGTTGCAGAGCAAAAGAAAAACTGACAAAAGTACTAGAGGTCCAGAGGACCAAGCAAACTAGAGATAGATAGGCACAAAAGCACCTGGCTAGAAAGACAGTCTAAACAACACTGAAGTCTAGCAAGGCCAGAAGGGTGGAGCTGGAATAAATAGGAAGATGGTCACGTGACCGCAAAACACAAGATAGAAACAAAAACAAACAGGAGGGTTCTAACAGTACCCCCTCTTTTATGAGGATCCTCCGGATCCTCCAGGCCCAGGCCTATCTGGAAATCTCCTGTGGAAAGCTCTGACAAGTCTAGGGGCAGAGACATCATCCGCCTTAACCCAGGAGTTATTCCTCGGGACCGAAACCTTTCCAAGCGACGAGATACTGCAATCTCCCTCTATGCTCTCTGGAATTCAGGATACGAGAAATTTCATATTCGCCGTCTTCCACCACCGGAGGAACTGTGACAGTGGCCTCCCTATCCGATACATCAGCCTTTTTCAACAAGGAAACATGAAACACAGGATTAATCTTCCAGGAGGAGGGAACCTCCAACCTAACAGCAGACTGGTTAACCACCTGAAGCACCTTAAAAGGCCCCACAAACTTCGGACCCAATTTTTTAGAGGAAATCCTCAATCGCAGATTCTTTGAGGACAACCAAACCATGTCACCCACAGTAAACAAAACCTCTTTACATTTCCTGTTAAAATACTTCTTGGACTTTTTGTTAGCCTCTTGAAGGTTACAACGTACATTAGTCCAAACTCTCTCCAAGTCACCGGAAAAATTCTACTCCTCCGGCACCGCCGACCGCAATTTGGAGAACGAACCAAAAGACGGATGTCTCCCAGTACAACAAAAAAAGAACACCCAGCAGAGGAGGATGTATGGTTGTTAAGAGCAAATTCTGCGAGTGGCAGAAACTCAGACCACCCCTCTTGATTGTCTGCCACAAATCAACGCAAAAACTGTTCCACATCCTGGTTCTTTCTTTCAGTCTGTTCATTAGACTCAGGATGATAACCAGACGAAAATGACAAATGGACTCCCAACCTGTCACAAAAAGCACGCCAAAAGCGAGCCACAAACTGAGGTCTCCTATCAGAAACAATGTTGGTGGGAACGCCATGGTGCCTGACAATTTCCTTAACAAACGCCTTAGCGAGTGTCTTAGCGCAGGGTAGCTTAATGAATGGAACCAAATGACACATCTTGCTAAAACGGTCCACGACCACCCAGATGTCAGTGAAACCCTCGGACACAGGAAGGTCAGTAATAAAATCCATTGCCAAATGCGTCCAAGGCGCACTAGGAACCTCCAGAGGTCAAAGCAACCCCGCAGCAGGGGTATGGGAAGCCTTTGACCTAGCACACACCGTACACTGACGCACCCACTTGATGACTTCCTTCTGCCACCCGGGCCACCAAAAACTGCGACTGATAAGTCTCTTAGTCCCAGAAATTCCTGGATGACCTGCCAACCGAGACTCATGATACCCCACAAACAAATCTCTCCTAGAGGTTCTAGGCACAAACAATCTCCCATGAGGAGTGTTAGATGGGGCATCCTCTTGGGCTTTCAGAATCCCTTCTTCCAAAACAGAGTCTAATGCTGCTACCACAACTCCTTCCTGTAAAATGCTCTCCTCCTCCTCGGTACCAACCATGGGGGAAAAGCTGCGAGATAAAGCATCGGCTTTAACATTCCTAGTACCAGGGATATAGGTAACAGAAAAATTAAACCGAGAAAAAAAAAGTGCCCACCTAGCTTGACGGGCATTCAAGCGTTTGGCAGCATCCAGATAGATCAAATTCTTATGATCTGTGAAAACCTGAACAGGAAATTTAGCACTTTCCAAGAAATGATGCCAATGTTCAAACGCAAGTTTAATAGCCAACAATTCCCGATTACCAACATCGTAATTAAGTTCGGTTTCTGAAAATTTTTTTGAAAAAAAATCACAGGGATGTACTCCATCCTTGTTCTCCTGAGACAAAACTGCACCGACCCCCACCGAAGAAGCATCAACCTTGACCAAAAAAGGCTTGGTCTCATCAGGCTGCATAAGGATAGGGGCAGAACTGAACCTCTCCTTGAGATACACAAAAGCTTCAATGGCCTCAGTAGTCCACTGGACCGTATTCGCACCTTTCCTGGTGAGATCAGTCAGTGGCTTAACAATTATAGAAAAATTCTTAATGAATTTCCTGTAATAATTGGCGAAACCCAAAAATCTCTGTATCGATTTCAAAGCAATAGGCCTAGGCCATTCCTGCACAGCCTGAACTTTCACCGGGTCCATCTCAAAGCCCTCGCTGGAGATAATGTAGCCCAAAAAACTAATTCTCTGCACAACGAACTCACATTTCTCCAGCTTAGCAAAAAGTGAATTATCACTCAATAACTGCAACACCTCACGTACGCTCTGCCAATGGGAATCCAGATCTGGTGAATAAATCAGAATGTCATCCAAATACACAACCACATTCTTGCCAATCAAAGGTCTCAGGATGTCATTAATAAGGTTCTGAAAAAACGCGGGTGCATTGGTAAGACCGAAGGGCATCACCAGATTCACAAAATGACCTACCGGAGTGTTAAAAGCAGTTTTCCATTCATCACCCTCCTTCATTCGTAACAAATTGTATGCCCCCCGGAGATCAATTTTATAGAACCACTTGGTCCCCACTAACTGGTTAAACAAGTCTGGAATTAACGGCAATGGGTAGGAATTGCGTACGGTAATCTTATTAATTTCACGAAAGTCCAGACATGGACGTAAACCACCGTCTTTTTTTTTAACAAAGAAAAATCCAACGGCCACAGGCGACTTAGAAGGTCTAATGTGACCAGCAGCCAAGCTCGTCTGTATGTATTCCTCCAAGGCCTTTCTTTCAGGGATAGTCAGATTTAATAAGCGACTCTTGGGAAGAGTAGCTCCAGAAACAAACTCAATGGTGCAATCATAGTCCCTATGAGGAGGTAAAACTTGCGACTCCTCCTCTGAAAAAACCTTCCAAAAATCCTGAATAGGTACAGATAATTCCCCTTTTTCAACAGCCGCAATGCGACCATTACAACATTTATCATAGCACTTAGGACTCCAAGACTTAATCTCATTAGTAGACCAGTCCAGTAAAGGATTGTGCAGGTTTCACCAAGGCAAACCTGCACATGCGGATTTCAATTGGGGAACATTGCTGCCCTTCTACCATGCTTTTTTCATGCGTTTACGCAACTGCAAAAACGCCGCGGAAACGCATGAAAAACGCATCGTGTGAACTCAGCCTCAGGCTATGTGCCCACGTTGCAGAAATGAAGCAGAAAATTTCTGCTTCATTTCTGCAAGTCCTCTCCCGGAAAAACGCATGCGGAATTCCGCACGCGTTTATCGCGCGTTTTTCATGCGTTTATCTCGCGTTTTCCACATGCGGAATTGCCTTGCGTTTTTAATGCATTGCACAAGGCAATTCCGCTTGCGGAAACGCAAAATTAATTGACATGCTGCGGATTTTTGAACGCAGCATAAAAGCTGTGGAAAAATCCGCAGCATGTGCATAGAACTTGCGGAATCCCCTTGGGGACCATGGGGTGCGGATTACCATGCGTTTTACAAGCATTTCCGCTGCGGAAATTCCGCATCAAAAACGCTTGTAATCCGCAACGTGGGCACGCAGCCTAAAAGCAAAAGTATAAATACTAATTATTTATCAAAGCTGGACAAAATCTAGAAACCATATAATAAAACTGGCATAAAATATAGTGCTGAGCAAGAGTTTAGGGAGAGATGTACAACTGGCACTGGCCTTTGAAAGGGATTGTGTAATCGCACAAAACTAGCAAAAATGTAAAGTGCCTGTAAAACAAGGAACGTGCAATTTACCTCTTAGTAAAAATCCTATTCTTTCTCAAGAACGGGAGGAATTTTAATTTCATGATTTTTTTTTAATCAAATAATTTTTATTGAAAAACTCCAAATACAAATTTTCCATCTTTCAAATAACATACATGACATAGTAATTCCATAGTATAAAACATGAACAAAGTATCTGAACTTCAATTCCCTAACCCACCCTAAACCCAAATCCCAACACTCCAGAGAGAACCATTTTCAGAGCAGTTCTAGAATAACGGACTACAGCATTCGTAGAAGGGGGAAGAAGATAAAAAAGTGACTAACAAAGGGATAGCAGCGTTTTAATTTTATCATTTACTGCTTGATGCCTGAGCCGGGAAGTGCACGCTTGAAAACTGTTGCAGGCTGCTGTAATCACAGGACACAAGCAAACAGCATGGCATTTCCTATCAGCAGGGAGGAAGTAAAGGGAACAGTAATGAAAGTCTCCTCCTACTCCGCTCCATAATGAAATGAACAGTGTGCATCCTACAAATGCGATGCATACAGCAAACAATTCATTTTCCATACACAGGTTGTGAGTTGACCACTGGATATACACATGTGTATAACTAATTACCAGAACTGGAAATCGAAAAAAAAGACGAGCAAGTTTGGGGTGAATCCTGCCTTCATTACTGCACAGCCGCTCATAGAGGGATCGGTGCTAGGAACAGCAGCAGTGCCGGCGATGTTCACAGATTTACCTGCTGCGGGACTGAAGGAGTCTGATAGTGTTCGGCTCTAAGCTTTTTACCTTGTTTACGACAGGAATAATTGAAAGCTGTGCTTCAAAGGTGAGGAAGAAGTTGGTCACTGTCTGCGCTTGAATACCCTTAAGGGGGGAAAAAAATATATATACATATATACAAATACTGAAACATCTAAATGCATTAGAACATCAAACCTGGTGAAGCGGTAAATGATTTGTCCTCCAGGGATACAGGCTACTGTCATTCAGTAATTATTTAATAGGAATTTTACATTTTATGTGATCACCACGCTAGAATGTAAATGATGGAAACACAACACAACTCCTCACCATATGAAGATATTTTGTGTTTTAGGCTATGTGCCCACGATGCAGAAATGAAGCAGAAAATTTCTGCAGCATTTCTGCATCTCCCTGGCAGAAAAAAACGCATGCAGATTGTGCATGCGTTTTTCCTGCAGAATACATGCGGATCCACATGCGGATTCACATGCATTTCCGCATGCAGATTGACAAGCACTTTCCAGGCGATTAGCATCACTTGGAAAGTGCTTGACAACTAGGTCACACTGTATAAATCCATGGAAACAGCATGGATTTATACAGTGTGAACCGCAAAAATTAAAACAAATAAAGCTATACTCACCCCCGAGGTCCCGGCGTGGCTGCAGCTCTGCTTCCTGGCTGGTTCCCGGCTGCCGGCATATCGCGAGACAGAGCGGTGAAGGGCCTGCGGTCACATGACTGTGACGTCACCGAAGGTCCTTCAGCGCTGCTGGCATTCAGAGAGAAGACGCCGGACAGGTGAATATAAACTTTATTTGTTATTTTATTCTTTTTTTACAGGTACAATGGTACCCAGGTCTGGATCAGAGTCTCCTCTCCTCCAGAACTGGGTACCATCCGCACATAGAGACGCATAGAAGCCGCTTGTAAAAATGTACAGTCGCGGTTTCTGTGCGTCTCAATGCAAGTCAATGGCGGGAGTTCCGCTGCACTTCCGCAAAATTAAATGACATGCTGCGGATTTTTGTATGCAGCATAAACGCTGCGGAAAAATCCGCAGCATGTGCATAGAACATGCGGAATCCCCTTGGGGACCATGGGGTGCGGATTACCTAGCGTTTTACAAGCGTTTCCGCTGCGGAAATTCCGCAGCATAAACGCTTGAAAAATGCTACGTGGGCACACAGCCTTATAGAACAGCATTTCTGTGGAATAACACGACTGATTTACTGTGTATGCACCATAGCCTTCATTTGATGTCACTTACTGTCACCTGTCACCTTGCCCCAACTCTGCAATCCCCAATATCAGTCCATGACCTCAATGGGGTCACTATAAAATTCTAAAGAGGACTGGTCATGTCTCTATTAGAAAATAGACAAACTTAGGATAGAAACAATATGAGCATATACCCTGCTATAAGTAAGTAAAAAGCAATAGTGAATATATATAATATAGGGTACTTAGTAAACATGGTTTTTGATTTAAAAAAAGCCATCCCACCCGCACCAAGGTGTACCCAGTCAGTTATGTGAAATATATAATAAAATACACTTTAGTACAATATTAGTGTTTTGTCCCTTTAAATCTGCTGCTACTTCTGTCACCATGGTAACTGCATTCATACTCGGCCAATAGGATTGCTCGGTTTGAATTTGGAAAAAAAAAAAAAAGTCCTATATCGTCAGTTTGTTCCTTCTCATCTGAGTGTGAAGACAGACACCTGCGATCAGCGAGAGATTATAGGTATAAGACGTGATATAATATAACGGACGGAGCCACATCCCATCACACGCACTCAGCGACCACAACTCACAGGAATCAGCACATTTACCAGACAATAAGTTATTATTCCCCAACACATAATACGCTGAGACACCAGTGGGGGGCGCCGCACTCGTTACATCTCCCATCTGGATGGATCCAGCGACGAGATCCTGATATTTCCCCCCAGCTCCGCTCCTCCATAGGGAATGGCCCAGATGCACGCAGAACGGACCGAAGTGTAATACTGCTAGAACTCTGCATGATATCACATCCTCCATATATACCACATAATAAAGGGGTCCTCCCACTGGGACAGGTCATCACCTATCCAGAGATCAGTGATAACTTGTTCCAACTAGACATCCCCTTTAATGGAAGAGATCACATCTCTAACAGTCAATACGCTATTCATTCCCAATCTTCCCTGGCCCCAGTAATGCCCCTGAGTATATCGCCAATATGAGCCAATCATCAAACCCTCTGCTGACTGTTCCCCATGTTTTATAGAGTTTGGAGACGTTGCTACAAGAGAAGATATCAGCGGACACCATGGGGGTGGAGTATTCTGCCAGCGATGGAGCAGGTAGTATCCACCAGTCTGTGATATCTGACCTTCCTCCATATTCTGCTCTTACATGCGTTTCTTCAGCTTTACCCCTTCCCGACATAACCAACTTATGTTTTTTTTATGTTTTTTCCTCCGCTTTTTCCAAGGGCTATAACTTTTTGATATCTGTCCACATAGTGTGAGGTCTTGTTATTTTGTAGGATGAGCTGTCCTTATAAATGACACCATTCATTTACCACATAGTGCTAGAAAACGGGAAAAACATTCCAAGTGCAGTAAAAGTGCGAAAAAAAAAGCCTGACATTGTTTTTCTGGGAACGGTTTTAACGGCGCACATTGTGTGGTAAAAATGACCTGGTAATAGGATCCTATCCTCAGTGTGATTACAGCAAGACCAAACTTCTCCAATAGTTTTGGCAAAAGAAAAAAACTTTTTTTTGATGCTGTCACCATTTTTTCTGAGACCCGAAACATTTTCAGTTTCCGGGTTGATGGAGCTGTGTGGGGGCTTATTTTTTGAAGGGCAAGAGGACTTTATTGATAACATTTTGGGACACATATGTCATGGTCATCGCTTCTTACAGGATTTTCTGCAGTATTGAGGCGAACGAAAAAATGCAATTTTGTCTTTTTGAATTTTTTTCTGTGTTCACTGATCGTTTTTTTTTTTTATATTTTGATAGACTGTATTTCTCTGAAAGAGACCAAACCACAAAATGTGTATATTTTTATTATCTTTATTTTTAGTGGGAGGTGAGTTGAACGTGTGGGGTTTTAATAAATATATATATACTTTTTTTCACTGTATTTGTATACATCATCTGATTGCTTGTGCTATATACAGCGATACCACAGTAATGCTCCATATAGCAAAACCACGGTCTTCTTTACAGCCCAAATGAAGCTTTATGATGACAGGCACGGAGGCTTCAGCAGACCCCCGGATGTCATAGCAGTCCATATGCGCCCTATGATCGCGTCACAGGAGCGCCGGTGGGCGCATGGAACGACGCGTCCCAATGCTGGCGCGCTGTTAATGCTGCTGTTAGAGATTGACAGCAGCACTGAACAGGTTAACAGTGGTGGGCAGATCTTCGCTCCACTCGCAGCTGTTAGAGGCAGGTCCTGGTTGTTTGTCACAGCCATTATCTGCCATGTACGGGGCAAGCTGACCCTGCTCCATACACCCGCTACTGACTTATACCATACATGTACGGCAGATGTTGGTAAGGAGTTAAAGCGATTGTCCAGCTTTGGGGCCATTTTTTTTACTTTAATGCAAGTATTTGGGGCTAAAATCGATTTCTGTAATTGAGTTTCATTAAAAATGTTGCCTTCTGTAGCATCTGTGCTGCACTGTCTATTGCTGGCTGCAAAATTAGCTAACTGAGAATCTATCAGTGAGCTCCTTAGTCTTAAGGGAGAGTTTGTAGATCTTTAATCTGTTTTTTTTTCCTGAGTGCCTATTAGCTGATCTATGCCCAAAGAAAACACAAAACTTGAATGTGCAGGGAAACAATAAGTCTGTAATAGTCGGTGTAAAACACTTAATGAAACCTAAATGTAAAAAATTACTTTTAGTAGTAAATACATGACATGAGAAAATATACACTGCTCAAAAAAATAAAGGGAGCACTTAAACAACAGAATATAACTCCAAGTAAATCAAACTGCTGTGAAATCAAACTGTCCACTTAGGAAGCAACACTGATTGACAATCAATTTCACATGCTGTTGTGCAAATGGAAGACAATAGATGGAAATTATTGGCAATTATCAAGACACACTCAATAAAGGAGAGGTTCTGCAGGTGGAGACCACAGACCACATCTCAGTACCAATGCTTTCTGCCTGATGTTTTGGTCACTTTTGAATGTTGGTTGTGCTTTCACACTCGTGGTAGCATGAGACGGACTCTACAACCCACAGAAGTTGCTCAGGTAGTGCAGCTCATCCAGGATGGCACATCATTGCGAGCTGTGGCAAGAAGGTTTGCTGCGTCTGTCAGCGTAGTGTCCAGAGGCTGGAGGCGCTACCAGGAGACAGGCCAGTACACCAGGAGACGTGGAGGGGGCCATAGCAGGGCAACAACCCAGCAGCAGGACCCCTACCTCTGCCTTTGTGCAAGGAGGAACAGGAGGAGCACTTCCAGAGCCATGCAAAATGACCTCCAGCAGGCCACAAATGTGCATGTGTCTGCATAAACGGTTAGAAACCGACTCCATGAGAGTGGGATGAGGGCCAGACGTCCACAGATGGGGGTTGTGCCCAATGCCAGACCTCATGTGGCTGGAGTATGTCAGCAGTTCCTGCAAGATGAAGGCATTGAAGCTATGGACTAGCCCGCCCGTTCCCCAGACCTGAATCCCATTGAGCACATCTGGGACATCATGTCTCACTCCATCCACCAACGTCACGTAGCACCACAGACTGTCCAGGTGTTGGTGGATGCTTTAGTCCAGGTCTGGGAGGAGATCCCACAGGAGACCATCCGCAACCTCATCAGGAGCATGTCCAGGCGTTGTAGGGAGGTTATTCAGGCACGTGGAGGCCACACACAATACTGAGCCTCATTTTGACTTGTTTTAAGGACATTACATCAAAGTTGGATCAGCCTGTAGTGTGTTTTTCCACTTTAATTTTGGGGGTGACTCCGAATCCAGGCCTCCATTGGTTAATAAATTTGATTTCCATTGATGATTTTTGTGTGATTTTGTTGTCAACACATTCAACTTTGTACAGAACAAAGTATTCAATGAGAATATTTCATTCATTCAGATCTAGGATGTGTTATTTGAGTGTTCCCTTTATTTTTTTGAGCAGTGTGTATATATAATATAAATAATTACTGCAGCTTTAATGCTATTTATTACGTCTCAGGAGGAGGACGGAAGAGGAAGAGGACGGAAGAGGCGGAGGACGGAAGAGATGGAGGACGGAAGAGGCGGAGGATGGAAGAGGAGGAGGACAGAAGAGGAGGAGGACGGAAAAGGAGGAGGACGGAAGAGGAGGAGGATGGAAGAGAAGGAAGACGGAAGAGGCGGAGGACGGAAGAGGCGGAGGATGGAAGAGGCAGAGGACAGAAGAGGCGGAGGACGGAAGAGGCGGAGGACGGAAGAGAAGGAGGACGGAAGAGGAGGAGGACGGAAGATGAGGAGGACCGAAGAGGAGGAGGACGTAAGAGGAAGAGGACGGAAGAGGACGAAAGAGGCGGAGGACAGAAAAGGCGGAGGACGGAAGAGGCGGAGGACAGAAGAGGCGGAGGACGGAAGAGGCGGAGGACAGAAGAGGAGGAGGACGGAAGAGAAGGAGGACGGAAGAGGAGGAGGACAGAAGAGGAGGAGGACAGAAGAGGAGGACGGAAGAGGAAGAGGACGGAAGAGGAGGAGGACGAAAGTGGAGGAGGATGGAAGAGGAGGAGGACAGAATAGGAGGAGGAGGACAGAACTGCACCTTAAGATCCCTAGGGGGAAAGGGATGGTAGTAATATAGTGGTAGTATATCCGTATTAGTGTAATATGAGTAATAATACTAGTGATAATAGTAAGAAAGTAATAAAATAACAGTAGTAATAGTAGTAGGTAGAATAGCAGTGTGATCCAGGGTCCTAGGACTGATCGCCTTTTCTCGGGGTCAAGAAGGAATTTTTCCCCTGTGACACAAATTGGCTGAAGGTGTCCTGGGGTTTTTGCCTTCTTCTGGATCAACACTGTAGGTATAGGGCAGTATTAGTAGTGATAGGAAAGAAGAATAATACTGTAATAAGATAGCACAATGTAATAATAACCATATCAAATAGATTTATAAAAACAAATTAAAATAACTCCAGTAGTACAATAATTAGTGTAATATTATATAACTTGTAATAACATTAATAGGTTTGATCCAGGGTCCTAGTACTGATCGCCTTTTCCCGGGGTCAAGAAGGAATTTTTCCCCTGTGACACAAATTGGCTGAAGGTGTCCTGGGGTTTTTGCCTTCTTCTGGATCAACACTGTAGGTATAGGGCAGTATTAGTAGTGAAAGGAAAGAAGAATAATACTGTAATAAGATAGCACAATGTAATAATAACCATATCAAATAGATTTATAAAAACAAATTAAAATAACTCCAGTAGTACAATAATTAGTGTAATATTATATAACTTGTAATAACATTATTAGGTTTGATCCAGGGTCCTAGGACTGATCGCCTTTTCCCGGGGTCAAGAAGGAATTTTTCCCCTGTGACACAAATTGGCTGAAGGTGTCCTGGGGTTTTTGCCTTCTTCTGGATCAACAGCTTTAGGCATAGGGATTTTAGTAATACCATTATTAGAATCACAAGATTAATAAAAAAAAATTAGAATTACATTTTTTTAATTCGTTTTATAACAGTTACAATTAATTGCATTAATGCAATAATAATAAATAGTAAAAATGGTGGTAATAATAATAATACAAAAAACTAGTCCCAGTTAGTAAGTTAGTGTAATGTTAGTGTAGGGACCCATCTGAAGAGGTCGCCTTGATGTTGGCAGATGGGCTCGCACAATTTGCTCAAAATGTGCGCTAAGAACCTCATATTTCTATGTACAGGAGATCTAGCAGTAATACCATTCAGGAGATATCTGTGTACACACATTTTGTTATATACTTTTGTGCAGCACACAGGGCAGGTATACAGGTACAGGGCGAGAGTGTTACAGTGATATTATAACTCGGCCTTAAGGATAAAATGCTGATAACTACAGATCCTGGAAACACATTCGAAACTAGACCTTGTAAGTAACTGGTTCCCAGCTAGTGGTAAATATGTACAGGGCAGTCCGGTACCAAGACCTGCTCTATAGGACACATTATCATCAGGCAGGTCCTTACAAGATCTGCGGCAGAAGTGTGGCTGTGTAACACAGTCCTGCTCCTGCCTCAGCTGCCCACAGTGGAGCCAACCCTGATCCTGGCAGCTTAATCCATTGTATGACACAGTAGGGGGCTTCCACAGCATTTAGGCACTTTAGACAGGAGAGGGAGGCATGATCATGGTGCCAATGAGTTTCTATGGCAGCTGAGATCTAACAATGGACCCCATGACGGCCATTTTACTGCTCCTATTAGACCCCGGCTGAGGAAAGGTCTATGAGGACACCGGTCAGACTTATGTCGCCTGCTCTGCACATATTAGAAATACCTAGGGCTGATTAGTTTGCCATTTGTAAATCTGATCCAGCAGCGTTGGGCTACCACTGACGTGATCAGGGCTATTGAGCTCCTAGATTGGGCAGAGGAGCTCAGTATTCAGCAGGAGCTGGCCGAGGAGAGCAGAGCAACTTGCATGGGGCTGCTGCACAAGAAGCAACTCACAAGGTGGAGATTTACCCGGAGACGCTGTGCTCGGGCTGTGATCTGCTGTGCAGGCTGCATAGTAGATGCCTCCAAGGACCCGAACTTCACCCCTAACAGGCACAGCAGAGCTCGGACGGCTGCAAGTAAACGGAGAGCGGCTGATTAGTAACTGCTGCGTCTCCTGCAGCTCAGATAAGAGCCGCACAGAGCGGGGGTTCAGTAATGATGAATATGGGAAGTGTCCGCCCCTCACATGCCCTAAATGCGGCCTCCAGAGGTAAAGTTTCCCCTTTAACCAGCGCCTCCTCCCACCTTCTCTGCTGGCATGCTCCATTACTTAAAGGGGATGTCTGAAGAAAACAAGTTATCACTTATCCACAGGCTCGGTGATCACTTACTGATCGTGGGGTCTGACCGCTGCGAGCCATCGTCTGATCGGGAAGGAGTGGAAAGTCAGGGATCAACTGCTGCTCCATTCATTCTCTATGGGGCTCCGGAAAAGCCGAGCTCAGCGCTTGAATGCCACATAGGGAATGAATGGAGCGGATCCTGGAGTAATAACATGTCCTCCTCTCCTCAGCTTTCTGTCTGTGTAAGTGGCTCAGCCCTTGTCTCCCCTTCTGCTCCGGCTTCTGTGCTGGTCCTTGTGAGGAAGAGGAAACCCTCTGCCCTTCTGCTCCGGCTTCTGTGCTGGTCCCTGTGAGGAAGAGGAAACCCTCTGCCCTTCTGCTCTCAGTCCTCTGCGACTTTTCACAATCGCTCAGTGCACCCATTATATGTAATAAGGATCATTCTTCATCCCTTGTCCAGCTTTCATCCCCCCCAGTCTGACCAGCGGACAAGATAATAAACATGTGAGTGGAAGGTTCACAATTATTAGATGTGTTGTGAAAAGTCTCCACAGCATTATCCGGAGAAAACTGCAGGGTGACCGCTTGTGAAACCAGCACAAAATCCAGCGGACAGCGCTTCCCTGTCCCCCGCCGGTCTCCGTATCCTGGCATTCAGCTATTCCATTTGGTGCTTATTCTGGAAGGAAAACAAAAATGTGATGTTCTTACACAGACGCCTGAAGACGCAGCTTTTCATCATCCATGTTGGGCTGTTGTATGACGTGTGGATTACTCTGCTTGCTGGATTCTTGCATTACCACAAACACTGCCTTTATTTTGTGATTTCTGTGCCGCTTCCCACTTCTATTGGCACTGTGATATATCAGCACGTGAGGGCTGCCACAATCATGTGTCAATAGGTTATTGCTGGAGCCTGTGATATAGAGACCATCCTGGACCAGGGAAGACTTGGTACAGAAGCACCTAGAGAGGGGGGTACAGGGGCTTCATTTCAATTTTAAACTTAGCTGGATTGTGTTTAGCTACAAGAATGGAAAGTAAAATAATAAAATCTTAATTTTTTTTTTCTATTTGGCAAAATCGTCCATCAGAGGTTTGGCCACTACCAAAAAGTTTTTGATGAACTTACAGTAGTAGCTGGCGAAACCCAAAAAACTTTGTAATGCCTTTAAGTCTTGAATATAATACCAATCCAGTACCGTCCGGACTTTGGCCAGATCCATGCAAAAACGGTGAATGATAAGAACTAACCCTGAATGGAGAACATACATTTCTCTGGTTTGACAAATAATTTATTATCTTTGAGTATCTGTAAGACCTGCCTGATATGTACCTGATGTGACTGGAGGTAAGTAAATTAATATGTCATCAAGATTGGTTTGTTGTGATCTACCTGCCAGATGACTAAAAATGTCACTAACAGTGTTGAAAGAAAGCGGGAGCATTAGTCAACCCAAATGCCATCACAAGCTTTTCATAGTGCCCCTCAGGAGTATTGAAGGCCATCTTCCACTCATCTCCTCAATGTGAATGAGATTATAAGCCCCCCCTGAGGTCTAGTTTAATCAAATCGTAGGAGCCAAATTTTTTTCTAAAGAGGTTGGGGATGAGAGGGAGAGGATATGCATCCCAGACCGTGATCTGATTAAACTCGCGAAAATCAAGGCGGGGGCGCAACCCCCAGTCTTTTTTTTTGACAAATAAAAACCCCACTGCAACGGGAGATGAAGAACGTCTTATAGGGCCCAATGGTAGACTGACTGACCATTCTGTTCTGAACTGCCACCCTAAGATGGCTTCCCATTATATACCTACTGTATAAGTGCTCCCTCTAATGGCTTCCTCCACCCACACCCACTACTGGTTCCCCCTACCTTTGGGTTCCCCCCACTCCAGCCAGGGACAGGGCTCAGCAGCTGCACTCTGCATGTTGGATGCAGGTGATTTGGGGGGTTCTGTGCAGCACTCCCATCTTACCTGAGTGAAGGGAGACACCACACCTCTGGGTGAGGTGCAGTACCACTGTGGCGACTGAACACTCAGGGGCGCCACATTCCCCCCCCCCGGTAAAACACAGCACGTCCGCGGGCTGGAACAGAGCAAAACCAGGCATAACTGACATGCAAAATTTTTAAGATGCATCAGCATATTTGACCATAAAACAACATTTCTTCCCTTTATGGGAGGCACATTTCTTTTAACGTTACTGGTTACATTATAAAACATCATAAGAGTATTGTCATATAAAACAATTTTCAAGACAGTTCCAGCACCAGGGTGCAACAGTAGCAGCATGAGGGACCCGTCCACAAACCCTCAACGTAGGCCCTGGGCATGGCTGCAGGGCATAGACGATCCAATCCTGGACCTCGTCTTCCGCCACGCCAAACGGGTTTTTGTTCTGAGGTATATTTGTAATTATAAAACCAATAGGATGCACTTTAAGAAGTGCTAAACTATGTACAATGTCAACGTCCGGCTTCTCACAGTCCTCAGCCTGTCAGTCTCTGTACCCTGACGGGTAACTGGGTAGCAAACATGAAGTCAACTGCACCCTTCCGGGCAACTTATGTACAGTCCAGTTAACTAAAACAGTTTAACAGTGGGGCCCCCTCCGGGGGAACCCCTGGTTTCTGCAGGCTGACCCAGCCTGGTCATCAGCCTCAGGCTGCAGGGGGACCAGGGATGGAGCAGCGCCAGCCGCATTTGGGACAGGGACATCACTCCGACCTGCTCCCGCGACTGCGTCAGCTCGGCCTGACACCTCCCGGTCTTTACACAGCTTCTCTCCACCGCCTCTCCTCTTTCGGGGGCGGTCCCATGGCACTTTGCTGTCGGTCACTCCCTGTGTCGGCCTCCCCGCTTTGACGGACACATCTATGCAGACAGTCACTGTTACAAGGGGTAGGGCCTGCTTTTGGAGCCATTCTGGGACCCGGCCCACGACGGGAGGTTCCATTCTGTTGTTCTTTAGCACGCACATAATGGCGCCCGTTCTTCTGGGGCGGGCGCCACATTCAAGGCAGAAAACACTTCTTTAGGCGCACATTACCCGCAGATGGCAGGCTGGTCACGTATCCTGTTCGTGACGCCAAGTGGTGACTCGCTGCCCCCTGGGCCGCGGGGCACACGGCAGCCGGGCCGTATGGCTGCTTTGGGGAATATCACGGTGGCTGGCCCGGGGCGGTCAGTGCAAAAGGGATTATTTATAGGATTTGTCGTGAAGCCACCTGTGGTGTCTGGTGAGGATCACCAGCGCTGCAACAGTCCTCTGAGGCAGATGTTAGGGCAGCTAGAGATGGAACGGCTCCCCACAGGTGGAGCGGGCCTCAGGGCAATGTAAATAGATGGAGGGTGCGCTGGGCGTTGTAGTGCAGGGAGGGAAATGGCACCAGTGAAGGAATAGACGGAGGCAACTCAGTGCAGTCGTCCAAGATTTTAATTCACAGTTCTTCAGGAAACACAAAAGTGCAAGTTACAGGTGAAGGCCTCCCACGTTGCGCCGTGTTCACCCTGGCAGGGGTTCAATCCTTCCTCAGGAAGTTTAGGAATGCTTGGCAGAACCCCACTTTCTCGTGTTCCTACTTTGACCGTCTTCACACTAGGTCCTTCTCCCTGCTGCCCTGCGCTGCCCACTCTCAATCCCGCTCGGGTATGCTGAAGTCCTTCCTGTACGTCGGATCCGGGACCAACCTGACCCCCTGGAGATTAGAATGGGGCAACCGATCCCTCTGTCTTCTGACAGATGCGGGGCGTATGGGTGCTGTCCTGCACGTGCCATACCCCTGGGATCCCTTCTTAGAATGGAGCCTACTCCCTTCTCCCCTCCGGGGCCTCTATCCCGGGCCCTTCTTGTGGAGCAGAGCTACTGCTGAGCCTCTGCTCCCAGACAGTCCTCACTGACCGTCTGTACTGTACTGACTGACCATTCTGTTCTGAACTGCCACCCTAAGATTGCTTCCCATTATATACCTACTGTGTGCTCCTTCTAACTGCTTCCTCCACCCACACCCACTACTGGTTCCCCCTACCTTTGGGTTTCCCCCACTCCAGCCAGGGACAGGGCTCAGCAGCTGCGCTCTGCATGTTGCCCTTCCAGCCGGTCTGAAGCAGTGTAATGTTGGATGCAGGTGTTTTGGGGGGTTCTCTGCAGCACTCCCATCTTACCTGAGTGAAGGGAGACACCACACCTCTGGGTGAGGTGCAGTACCTCTGTGGCGACTGAACCCTCAGGGGCGCCACATGCCCACGATGCAGAAATGCTCCGGATTTTTCCTGAGTGTTTCTGCATCTCCCTGGCAGAAAAAACGCATGCAGATTTTACATGCGTTTTTCCTGCCAGGGACAAACGTAAGTGAAGCATTTTTCACATGCATGTCCGCATGCGGGTTGTCAACCGCTTTCCAAGCGATTTTAGCATCACTTGGAAAGTGCTTGACAACTTGGTCACACTATATAAATCCTTGCAACCGGCATGTATTTATATAGTGTGAACAAGTTAATAGTTGAAAAAAAGAATTAAAATGGTAAAAAAAAAAAAATAGAATTAGACTTACCGGTAATTCTGTTTCTAAGACCCTCCACGACAGCACACCTGGAGGTAGCCTCCCCATCCTAATTAGGGACAGGAAAACAAGATGTTAAATAGCCCCTCCCTGCTACAATCCCCAGTGTTTTCAAAGGACCACACAGTATGAATGCTCTAAATATTTATTAACACTAAGGATTTTTCCAATCAAAGAAATGGAGGGAACTACTCATGCTGTTGTGGAGGGTCTTAGAAACCGAATTACTGGTAAGTCTAATTCTATTTTCTCCAATCCCCTCCATGACAGCACACCTGGAGTAATACCAAAGAATGAATTTTAGGGAGCGACAACAGCCTGAAGGACTTTCCTTCCAAATGCTAAGTCTCTATTAGATATTACATCTAGTCTATAATGTTTAGCAAAGGTATGGACAGACGACCATGTAGCTGCCCTGCAAATCTGCTCAATGGATGCACTAGCTTTTTCCGCCCAGGAGACCCACATAGCTCTAGTAGAAAGAGCTTTCAAAGATTTCAGAGGAGGCAAATCTTGAACTATGTATGTTTCACAAATTGCTTTCTTAATCCAATTTGCTAGCGTATTTTTGCAATTTGCTTTCCTTTATTGGGGCCTCCATATTGGACAAATAGGTTCTGATCCTTCCTCCAGGTTTCAGTCTGCCTCAAATAACGGATTATAGTCCTTCTTACATCCAACGCGTGGAATTCTTCTTCCTTGCTATTTGATGGATTTTGACAGAATGACGGAAGAATTATTGGCTGAGACATATGAAAATTAGACGACACTTTAGGTAGAAAAGAAGGATCCAACTGGAAGATGATCCTGTCCTCCAAAATACGACAATAAGTCTCTCTGATAGACAGGGCTTGGATTTCACTCACTCTTCTGGCTGTAGTCAGAGCTATAAGCAATGCCGCTTTCCAAGACAATTTGTCTATGTGTGCCTCGGCTATTGGCTCGAAAGGATGCATAGTTAGGCCTCTAAGAACTACGTTGAGATCCCAAGGTGGAACTATTTTAGCTCTTGTTGGATTAATCCAAGAAGCAGCTATCATGAACCTCTTAATCCATCTGTTTTGGGCCAAATCAGCATCAAAATAGGAACTTAAAGGCGAGACTTGGACCTTCAGCGTGCTTGGTCTTAATCCTTTAGACAGACCGTTCTGTAGGAAATCCAAGATTCTGGCCACGTCAGGCCGAAAGGGATCTAATGGACGAGGCTCATACCATAGCTTGAAAGCTTTCTAGATTTTTCCATAGATGGAAATTGTGACTGGTTTTCTGCTTTTCTGCAGTGTATGTGACTCGCCCCCAGGGGTGTCGCGGGGCACCCGGCAGCCGGGCCTAAGACTGCCTGCGGGGATTATCGCGGTGGCTGGCCCAGGGCGGTCAGTGCCAAAAGGAATTATTTGTAGGGAATTTGTTGTGACGCCACCTGTGGTGTCTGGTGAGGATCACCAGCGCTGCAACAGTCCTCTGAGGCAGATGTCAGGACAGCTTGAGATGGAACGGCTCCCCACAGGTGGAGCAGGCTTCAGGGCAGTATAAATGATGCAGGTTGCGCTGAGCATTGTGGTGCAGGGAAAGCGATGGCACAGCAGGAGTAACGGACAGAGACAGGGGATTTGCTTCATTTCCTTTACTGGTACAGCTGTTAGGTACGGTCCAGGGTACTCCAGATGAAGGGCGCACTTTTGGACTTCTCCCCAGGGAGCAGGTATAGGGCCTCCTGATCCGTGTCTGTCCCTATGTATGCTCCTGGCCAGCCTGCAACTGGGCCTAGCTTATGTGTCCTGCTTTTACTTCACCAGATGCTCAGAAATAGGACCTCTGGTTGGTAACCACTTTCCCTGGACGTCGGGGCCTTCGTGGTTCCTGATCCTGTGTGTGTCTAGCCTTCAGGTTTGTCAGGGACTTGTAGTCCTCCTGGGATTCCGGTTAACCCCACTGGGTGTACAGGGTCCCTGTAGGCGCAGATCCGGTGTCCGGTAGATATAATGGGGTGAGCTTATTGTGCTCCTCTGCCCCCTTGGTTTCACTCCCCTTTTTCTCCTTGCCGTCGGCCACACTCGGGGCCCTCACTACTAGGCAGCTGACGTGCTGCGTCTTCACCGCTATCTGAGTGTCGGCACGCTCTCAGGCTCTCTCTCAGCCTGCCTGCTCTGCTCTGACTCTGAGCACTCACTAATCAACTGAGCTGCCTGGCTCCACCTTCCCTATATATATCCCTATCTGGGCTCCCTCTGCTGGTATGAGTTGGAAGGTAGATGTGTTTGTATCTAGTGAGGGCCTCTTGTGGAGAAATCCATCCATGCACCCTTCTGGGTTCTGTGGCACCAATGCACAGGAGGGCGCCACATTTGGATCACCTGTACTGAGAAGCCTCTGGCTTTTCAGAGGGTGGTCTCAGAAGCCAAGCTGCTAGAGCCAAATTCTGAGGGGCCGGATGGAAAATCTGGCCCTAATGCAGCAGATCGTGGATTCGAGGAAGCATCAATGGATCATCCATTCTTAGACTGCTCAATGTTCCGAACCATGCTCTTTTTGGCCACATTGGAGCTATTAGGATAGTCTTGAGCCCTTCCGACCTGATTTTTTGTAAAGTCCTTGGTATTAACAGAATCAGGGGAAAAGCATTAGCGAGCCCAACTTTCCAAGGGTGAGCGAATGCATCTATCCCTGTTGCTGAATCCTCGGGTTTCAAAGAGAAAAAGGCTCTTACTTTTGCGTTTTCCTGGTTCGCAAACAGGTCCACATCTGGGTATTCCCACTTTTGAACAATCATCTGAAATATCTTCGAGTTCATGCTCCACTCCCCTGGATCAATGTATTTTCTGCTCAGAAGATCTGCATCATAGTTGTCGGAGCCCCTCAGATGCAGAGCCGATAAGGATAGTAGATTATGCTCCGCCCAGGGGAAGATCCTTTCGGAGATCATCTGTAACCTCCTGTTTCTTGTACTTCCCTGATGTCTCAAGTGGGCTATAGTTGTCATATTGTCCGAGTAGACTCTGACATTCGACCCCTGAAGCACAGTAGTGGCTGCCCATAGGGTTTCTTCCACCACTTTCATTTCTCTTAAGTTTGAGTACTGCTCTGCTATTTCTTGCGACCAGACCCCTTGGAAGGCCACGTGGGAGACTACTGCTCCCCATCCTCTTTTGCTTGCGTCTGTTTTGACGGATAACAAGGGAAGTTGAATCCATGCTGAACTTTTCTCCAGATTTCCTGGACAGAGCCACCAATTTAAAGATGCTTTCACCTTCTCTGGCAGATGAATTCTGTTGGAGAGGGAACTTGGAGATCTGTCCCAACAGGAAAGGATGTAGTTTTGAAGGACCCTTGAATGCGCTTGAGCCCAAGGTACCGCCTAAATAAATGAGGTCATGGACCCGAGGACGGACATGGCGAATCTTAATGACACTCCTCTCTGGTTCTTTAGTGCATAAACTTTCGACCTCAACTGAATCTGCTTCTCTTTTGGCAGAAAAGAGGCTTGTTGCTGAGAATCCAGGAGAATTCCCAAAGAGGTCTTCCTGGTGGAGGGAATCAGATCTGACTTTTGGTAGTTTATCAACCATCCCAAGGATTCCAGGATCTGGAGGGTCATCTGGAGGTCTCTTTCCAAACTTGAAACCGAGGGAACCATCACCAAAAAATTGTCTAAATATGGGATGATGCAGATATTCAGTTTCCTTAGATAAACCTACTACCTCTGCCATGATCTTTGTAAACAGGCGGGGTGCTGACGAAATGCCGAAGGGGAGTACATTGAATTGCAAATGAAGTACCTCTCGGTTCTGAGTTACAGCAAATCTGAGAAATTTTCTGTAATCCGGATGAATTGGCACGTGGTAGTAAGCCTCTGGCTGGTCTACTGTTACCACGACAAATCCTTTTCCAATCAATAAGCTGCCATTGAGGAAAGAAGCTCGCAATTCTGCCTCCTACCTTCTTGGCGTCATTGTCTGTCCTGCCTAGAACCTTGAAAGATATTCCTACCTCTTCCTCCTTTTGTGTAACTCCAGCGACCAGTTTTACCCTTGCCTCTGTACTGAAATGCTTGCTGCTGTTGTTGTTGAGGGAGAAGAAATGGTCTCTTTCTGAAACTTTTTGGATTCTTTGGCTCTGGCAGAGACTTCTTCTTGTCGGATGCTTTCTCCAACAACTCGTCTAGCACCGCCCCAAACATATACTCTCCTTTAAATGGAATGGAACAAAGCTTAGATTTTGATGCGTTCTCCCCACTCCACATCTTCAACCACAGAGCTCTTCTCATAGAATTTGATAATGCTGCCGATCTTGCCGCAATCTTGACCGACTCCGCCAAGGCATCCGCTAGGAATCCAGTGGCCTTCTGCAGAAAAGGAAGAGATGCTAGGAGGTCCTCTTGAGTGGTACCTTTCCAGAGATGTTCCTCTAGTTGTTGGAGCCAGAGAAACATGGAACGAGCTACACAAGTTGAAGCGATATTAGTCTTCAGTGAAGCCGCCGATGTTTCCCATGCCTTCCTTAGAAGGCTGTCCATCTTCCTATCCATAGGATTTTTGAGCTGTGACGAGTCTTCAAAGGGAAGGGTTGTTTTCTTCGCAACCCTTGCCACCTGTACATCAACCTTCGGGACTTCCATCCATAGCTTAGCCGCCTTTTCATCTAGAGGGAATCTATCCTTCATTTCTCCTGCCATACTAAGCCTTTTCTCAGGTGACTCCCATTCATCCAAAATAAGACTCCAAATGTTGTCATGCACAGGGAACACTACCTTCTTCTTGGATTTCAGACCGCCAAACATTTCATCCTGAACTGTACGGGTTTCCTTCTCCTCTTCCACCTGCATCGTGTCTCTCACCTCCGTCAACAATTCCTCCATATTCTCAGACGAAAAGTAATATTTCCTATCTTCCTCATGATCTTCACTTAGGACCCCTTCTTCCGGTTCCTCCATAGACCCTAATTCTGAATCAGAGGTCTCCCTAACCGTATATTTTCTCCTTTTGGGGGGAGATGGACCTTCAGCTCTGGCTTGTGAGAAGGAGGCTAGGGAAGATTGTATTTCCTGCCGAACCATTCCCCTGACTTCTTCCATAAGGGAAGGCTGTTCTTCCTTCACAATGTTGTCAGTGCATTTCCAGCATAGGGGTTTCTTATGCCCTGAAGCCAGCTTTTTTATACAGATGGCACATTTGCAAACTGTAGTGCTTTCTCCCACTGTCGGTGCCGGATCCTTGTCTCCCTAAATTAAAAATAAAAAAAGGGGAGATTTAAAATATATTTAGGATCCTGCTCAAAAGAGAGTGGGGAATAACCTAGGACCTAGTACTTACTGGGGCCGGGTTAGCGCTGGGCTCTGCAGACGCAGGCTTTGGAACAGCACCCTCCATAGTAGCAGAATATTCTGTCCTACCTTAATGGAGTCTTCTCATCTGGGTCTTTTATAGGGGAGACCGAGATCCAGTGCCAAATTTTCACCTATCTGGTGAAGGATCCTCATTTTCAGGGCAAACCGCGGCTTCTCCTTTTGAATTTCCCGCCGCGGCCCCATGCGTTCCACGGTGGAACGCACCAGAAGTGACGTCCCGCTGGCCAAAAGCCTGACTTCCGGCACGCCGCCATGGAGGACAGAGGAGACTCCGGCCGGGGAGCTACAGAAGGCCCCCAGCCCCCAAAACCCTACTCGGCTTTACACGCAGGCGAGTGTGTGTGTGGGGGGTCCCGCTCTCAAGGAGACACGGGAGCTGCAAAGGAAGGAAGGTCGGAGGCGATCGCTCCCTGCAGCCCGGCAGGTAAATTTAATAGGGCCCTGCTTGCCGGCTGCAGGCACCCCAGGTAACCTCTTCATCCCATAGGGACAGGAAAACACTGGGGATTGTAGCGGGAAGGGGCTATTTAACCTCTTGTTTTCCTGTCCCTAATTAGGATGGGGAGGCTACCTCCAGGTGTGCTGTCATGGAGGGGATTGGAGAAAATAACATTATACTTACCTTCTGATGGCCCCCGGTCTTTTCTCCACTGCGTCCGGTCTCTTGTACGGCTTGCGGTGGTGTGAAAGGACCTTCCATGACATCATTTAGTTATGTGACAGGTCACGCGACCGCCGTGACCAGTTGAACATCCGCAACAAGACCACAGAGAAACAAATCAAGAAGAAACGTCACACTCACCGGAGTGTTGATCAGGTTCAGGAGATACTTCTTTCCCTCGTAAGTGTAAAACAGAGACGCAGTCAGGGCCTTCACCGTAATCCCGCGCTCCCTCTCCACCTGCAGCTTGTCCACAACTTGTTTATTGGAGGAGGCTTTAGGCATACAACCTGAGGGAAGGAGCGAGACACCAGAATCCACACTGTTAGATCGTAGTGGCAGTGTCTCCCTCCATACTAGTCTGTCAATGGTAGCTTGTTTCTGTGTTTTATATATGTATTTTAGGTGTGTAAACCCTCTTCATGTGTACAGCAGCCTGGAATGAACGCTGCTTAAAAAATAAATAATAGAGTAAGGCCTCATTCAGACTTTCATCAGCTTTGTTTTGCATCCGAGAAGCTCTAAACTTTGATTTGGATCAAAGTCCGACAGGTCAACGTGTTTCGGTGAAAAATACGCGGTCCACAGAAATATGTGAACAGCCCTAGACTATAAAAGATATGAGCTCCGTGAAAAACATGGATCGAGCTCGTACGAAATCCAACATTTCATTCTATAAATCTACATAAATTAAGTAACGTGCCAAATTGCTTTTTTTTTGGTTTATGTTTTGTTTATGTACGGAGGGAAAGTTCCCAGTGCTAGTGTCTAGCTCACTGATTTTCCTTGCTTGGTGCCTGACGTCCCAAAAAACTGACAGTGAGCTATCAATCAAGATAAAGAGGCTGGTGCTGGGCAGGGAAGCAACCTTGGAAGGCTGAGGCTTGGTTAGTGCTCCGTTACACCCAGAGCACTCAGAAATGCAGCAACAGATAAAAGATATAGAGGTGTCTATGGATTTAGCTTTCCAAATCCTGCATGGTCATGAATGGGAATTGGAGGGAGGGGTATATCTGATGGATACCCTTAAATTGTTAATTGGCAATTGCAGTTCACATAGTTGCATATTACTTAATCATTAGAGCTACAAAAATTTGCACTTCAAGCACCAGTAAAACAGAGGCCAAAAAACATTCCTTAGAGGCATCTGGTCACTATTAGTGATGATCGAGCGTGTTCTATCAACCCCTTCGGCGAGCTCGCTCAGGTGCTCGCCGAGTATTTTGGCATGCTCGGCATTTCTTTTAAGGTCGCCGTGCCTGCAAGTGTCACGGCTGTTAGCGTGCTCGCTGAATGGGTTCATAGAACACGCTCAATCATCACTAGTCACTATACATTAGTATACAATAAAAAAACACATATCACATAGTGAATAACACAGACACTATTCAATACAGCAGGGTTGAGGTGTACTTTGTGGGACAAAATTACAGCATTTTTGAAAGACGCCATTCACTTTACTGTGCAACATATAGAAAAAAAAGGGCAATGAATTCCAAATAAAGTGAAATGGTGCAGAAGAAAACGAAAACATTTTACTGCTTTTAAAAAATTCTAAACTTTGCAAACAAATTGTTTGGCTTGTGTTTCAATTTTCTAAGACCGTTTTTAATACCATTTTGGGGTACAACTTTTTGATTGCTCCATCAAATGTATAGTCGTAAGTTACTTACCGGTAACGGGATTTTTCAGAGACAGCACCACGAGAGAGGGGATCCGCCCACCAAGGAGAGGAAACCTACAGGCTTAAAAGGGCGCCACCTCTCTCCCGCCTCAGTTGGGATTACAGAGCATTGAGAGGACTGCCAGGTTAATAAACACAGCAAACAATCACAAAATTGCCATACCAGACGACACCTATTGAGTGTGATATTATAATTAATAAAAGGGGAGTGTTCCCACAAACGTGAAAGGAGGAAATATAAGGGTGCTGTCATGGTCTCCGAAAAATTCCATTACCGGTATGTGTAGCACCCTGAGGACTCGGCTGCTACAGGGGTATTGCACCTCAAACCAGAGGTGTGGTATTCCACTCCCGGGTAAGGATGGAGTGTGGAACTGAGCTCAGAAGGCTGCATGCACTACATACATCCCATTTCCGGGGGACAGAACTACGGTACTCCCACCAGTATATGTGCAGGTATGACAGCGTCTGTCCCTGGCTGGAGTGGGAGGGGGGTGGAACATCCCAGTAGTGTAGGGGCAGATAGGGGGAGTAGTCTGGGTAAATGTAGGAGCTCATTGGGTGCTGGTCACCTGAGCTCACACATAGAGGGAGTATATAAGGTGGGCACCATCTTAGGACAGGGTCAGTCAGTCAGTCAGTCAGTGAGTCAGCAGTAACTCCAGGAGAGGAGAAGGAAGAGAGACCCAGAGGCGCAGGACGAGAGGGGACCCCAAGATCCCAGAATAAGGACAAAAGGGTGAAGGGTCGGCAAAAGGGTACCGGATCCCAAGCTGGCGGAGGCCAAAGCAAACCTTAGCCAGGAACCGGAGGTCGTGGGCAAGATTTGCCACGACCCTCACCAAATCCACCAGAATGGCACACCGAGCATAGGGTCAGGGAAGCCAGAGAAGGTTCAACCACCAAGAGACCCGAGGGAGCCGGACATAGGTGGATCCCTGGTGAGAACGGCAGAGAGAGAGAGAAGAAGGGAGCTCAGGACCATACTCAGGAATTGCCCGGGAGTTGACCGAGTCCCGCACCTGGTGGACGCAGCACGGCTTGGGTGTTCACTGCTGTACAGAGTGACCCGAGCAACACCAGTGAGTAAAAACCCTGAAACTGCATTTCATGCCTCTGAGTCTCCTTGCTGCACCTTCACAACCACCATCCTCCACGTCTGACCCCCTGAGGCTATACCCCTCCCGTTGGGGGTTATACTACCACAGCTGCACACACACCACCAGCCTCAGCGGACCATCCTGCAGCGGCGGCCTTTTGACCGCAAATCAACGGGTGGCGTAGTCGACACTAAGAACATCTGCAAGGACTGCCGCACACTGAGTTTGACACCCTGGGCACGGACCGGGTCACAGCCACTCGGAGACTACAACCCCCATCTGATCCGGCTCCGGGTATCCCTAACAACATGGCCCAGGGGGCGCGTCATATGTAATTTAAGATTTTATCGGTCGACCATGACAGCACCACGAGAGAATTACAGAGATGAAGTAATCTATTGAAGGACCACAGCCTGGAACACTCTTCTCCCAAAGGTGAGGTCAGCCGATACACCCATATCTAACCTATCGTGTCTATGGAATGTAGAGGGACAGGACCAGGTAGCAGCCTTACATATGTCTTCTATCGAGACACCTGTCTTCTCAGCCCAGGAGGGGTGGGGTGGGATGAGCCTTCAGCCCTTCTGGCACTTCCTCGCCGCTAGATGTACAGACCAAAAGTTTGGACACATCTTCTCATTTAAAGATTCTTCTGTATTTTCATGACTATGAAAATTGTACATTCACACTGAAGACATCAAAACTATGAATTAACACATGTGGAATTATATACTTAACAAAAAAGTGTGAAACAACTGAAAATATGTCTTATATTCTAGGTTCTTCAAAGTAGCCACCTTTTGCTTTGATGACTGCTTTGCACACTCTTAGCATTCTCTTGATGAGCTTCAAGAGATAGTCACCGGAAATTGTTTTCACTTCACAGGTATGCCTTGTCAGGTTTAATAAGTGGGATTTCTTGCCTTATAAATGGGGTTGGGACCATCAGTTGTGTTGTGCAGAAGTCTGGTGGATACACAGCTGATAGTCCTACTGAACAGACTGTTAGAATTTGTATTATGGCAAGAAAAAAGCAGCTAAGTAAAGAAAAACGAGTGGCCATCATTACTTTAAGAAATGAAGGTCAGTCAGTCCGAAAAATTGGGAAAACTTTGAAAGTGTCCCCAAGTGCAGTTGCAAAAACCATCAAGCGCTACAAAGAAACTGGCTCACATGAGGACCGCCCCAGGAAAGGAAGACCAAGAGTCACCTCTGCTTCTGAGGATAAGTTTATCCGAGTCACCAGCTTCAGAAATCGCAGTTTAACAGCAGCTCAGATTAGAGACCAGTTCAATGCCACACAGAGTTCTAGCAGCAGACACATCTCTTCAACAACTGTTAAGAGGAGACTTTGTGCAGCAGGCCTTCATGGTAAAATAGCTGCTAGGAAACCACTGCTAAGGACGGGCAACAAGCAGAACAGACTTGTTTGGGCTAAAGAACACAAGGAATGGACATTAGACCAGTGGAAATCTGTGCTTTGGTCTGATGAGTCCAAATTTGAGATCTTTGGTTCCAACCACCGTGTCTTTGTGCGACGCAGAAAAGGTGAACGGATGGACTCTACATGCCTGGTTCCCACCGTGAAGCATGGAGGAGGAGGTGTGATGGTGTGGGGGTGCTTTGCTGGTGACACGGTTGGGGATTTATTCAAAATTGAAGGCATACTGAACCAGCATGGCTACCACAGCATCTTGCAGCGGCATGCTATTCCATCTGGTTTGCGTTTAGTTGGACCATCATTTATTTTTCAACAGGACAATGACCCCAAACACACCTCCAGGCTGTGTAAGGGCTATTTGACCAAGAAGGAGAGTGATGGGGTGCTACGCCAGATAACCTGGCCTTCACAGTCACCAGACCTGAACCCAGTTGTTTCACACTTTTTTGTTAAATATATAATTCCACATGTGTTAATTCATAGTTTTGATGCCTTCAGTGTGAATGTACAATTTCCATAGTCAAGAAAATACAGAAAAATCTTTAAATGCGAAGGTGTGTCCAAACTTTTGGTCTATACTGTATATGATAGAGAAATGGCCTCCTAATTCCATCTAGCTATGGTGGACTTCGTGACCTTAGACCGTTCCTAGCCCCTTGGTAGGATATAAACAACGAGTTATCTTTCCTAAAGCTTTTGGTAACTGAATGGTACCTAACCACACATCTCCTCACTTCTAACGTATGTAACTCCACCTCTTTCTGGTTACTAGGATGTGGACAAAAGGAGGGTAGGAGGACTTCCTGAAGTCTGTGGAAACGAGTAGCTACCTTAGGGAGAGAGAGTGATTTTTAGACCAGATCCTGCCTATCATCCAGAATTTGAGTAAACGGCGAGGCCATAGACAGGGTCTGGATGTCACTAATGCTCCTGGCCGAGGTTAAAGATATTAAAGCGGTCTTAAGAGAGAGGGATTTAAGGGTTGCTGACTATTAGCTCAAACGGCGAGCTAGTCAAGGCCTTTAGAACCAAATTTAAATCCCAGGGAACCAAGCTGCTTTTAATAATGAGTCTAGATCTAAAAGCTGCCTTAATGAACCGAGAAACCCAGTAGCTACAAGCTACATCACAGCTATATAGGGCACCCAAGGCAGAAATCTGTACTTTAAAGGTGCTGGTGGATAACCCTAGTTCAAGACCTTTTTGTAAAAACTCCAAAGATTTGTCCTATTGGCACCCCTTCCCCATCAACCCCAGAACCAGAGAAAGACAAAAACTTTCTCCAACTTGTGGCATAAATCTGGGTTGTAACAGGTTTTCTGCTGTGCAGGATGGTTACTAGACCTTTGGAAAAACCTTTCTGATTTGGCAGTGTCCTTTCAAGTTCCACACCGTCAAGTGGAGGCCAGTTGCTTGAGGATGGAATATCGGACCCCGGAGAAGGAGATATGGAATCTCTGGAAGAACCCAAGGATCAGAGATGGACATGTTCCTCAGGCATGAGAACCAGGGCCTCCTGGGCCAAAAGGGTGCGATCAGCAGAACCCTGGCCTTCTACTCCCTGATCTTTCTTATTACCATGAGAAGAACAGCCAACCAGGGGGGGAGGAGTCATACGCCAGGCTGAAATACCAACGTATCAGGAAAGCGTCCACAGCTAGAGGATTTAGGGAACACAAGATCTTTGTCTTCCGATTTAGTTTTGTGGCAAACGGATCTACCTGACCGGAGGCCCCCCCATCTTCGGCTATTTGGGTAAAAATTCCTTGATTTAGTTCCCATTCCCCTTGCATCAGAGGATAGCAGCTTAGGAAATCTGCTCTCATGTTTTCTTTTTCCATTATATGGAGGGCCATCAGGGAAAGGAGGTGACTTTCTGTAATCTGGAAGAGATGATCTGTCACTCTCATCAGCGATCTTGACCATGTATCCCCCTGGTGGTTCACATATGCTACCCCAACTAGATTATCCAAGAGGATCTTTACATTCTGGCCCTGAAGGAAAGGTAAGAAATTATTCACCGCCTTGTCTACCGCCAGAAGTTCTTTTGAATTGGAGGAGAGACCCTTTTCAATATCTGACCAGGTCCCCTGGGCTACCATATCTCCCAGATGGGCTCCCCACCCTCTCGGACTCGCATCTGTGGTAATTGTTCTAGTGACCCTAAGTACCCAGGGAACCCCTCGAGATAGGTTAGGCTCATCCTGCCACCACTATAAAGATTTTACTGACCGGGGTGATAAGGACATCTTCCAAGTGCCCCTTAAGAGAAACTTCATTATGTAGCACATCCCACTGTAGAACTGTGGCGCCCCTGAAGGTTCGACCGCCACAGGGATGCTGCACTTCTGTAATGGAGTGTAGTGTTCCTCCTCCGAGGTAAGAACAGCGTGATGGTCGGGACCCAACCTTTGCATCCAAAACCACATTTCTCCACCAGGGGGGCTAGTATGCACCAGGTGCTGCCCTCCTGGTTACAGGGAGACTGGGGAACCAAGAGTGAGGGGAACCAGTTAGTGGGTGAGGGTTGAGGACTTACAATTTAGTGACACTTTAAATTTCATATTTAATAAAAAGCCATCTTTGGTTTTGGTCTTTGTGCTGTTAATTACTGTGAGGTATTGTGATCTCCCACCCTGAACGTGGATCCTGTGTGGACCTGCAGTGGATGGAGACACAGCCCTCATACCCCAGCCTTGGGACGGGGGACAGGTTGCAGACGAGGAATGTCTCAACCCGGTCAAGGACCACGACCAAGAAGGCCCGGAGCTTAAGAGTGTAGCTCCACAGCTAATGGATCCCGGGGAGGATGCAGATGGAGCAGTGTACGCCACCTGTCCTCACCATCTGATATATTCAGAGGGAGTCCGGCTGCAAGAGGGGTACCGGCCCCGACACCCGACCTTGCTTCTCCATGTCCTGGTTGGTAAAGCCTGGTAGGCCCAGAGGATCCCATCGGGTATCGGAAGGAGCGGAGCTGCCACCCGTGCCCTTGTTCTGAGAGGAGTTCAGAGGGAGACCCGGCCTATCTACACACACAGACAGGAGAGGATACGGTCTGTAGTTCAGGAACACTCTGGTGCGGGGTCCCGATTGAATGCTGGACTTGCTCGGAGGTTGTCGGACCCCCATCCCTGGTGACTGCAGGACTCCGTGGGGATCAGGGAGTCGCCTTCCTTCTGCCATCTCTAATGTGAGTAAAGCCTTGGAAGTTCACCCCTATGGCCTCCGGACTGTTTATTCTGCGCTACACCGCGCGACGTGGCATCCGTTCTTCCTCCACTACTACCCCCTCCATCCTTCCTGTCCCTCTGTGACACGCCCCTGGGCCTGTGTCGCGCTGCTTTGCGCACGCGGGAGCTTACCCGGAGCCGGATCTCTTGAGGGTTGTAGTCTCGTGGCGGTGATCCGGTCCGTGCCCAGGGAGTAAGACTAAGTGGCGCTGTATCAGCGGTAGATGATGGATGACTACGCCACCCGTTGAATGCAGCTATGGAGCTGCCGCTGCAGGGCAGACCGCTGAGGCCGGTGGAAGGATGGTGCAGCGTGGATGGTATAACCCCCAACGGGAGGGGTATGGCCTCAGGGCAGCCGACGTGGATGATGGCGGTAGCAGGAACCACTCAGAGACGATGCGGTGTAGTTCAGGGTCTTTACTGGTGACAAAGATAGACCCTCCCGGAGTACTGGCTAGCGGTTGGGGCCTGGTCAGTCCTTGAGCAGATGGGATCTCCCCTGGCCAGGCGGAGTTGTAGGCCTCCCAAACTAACGATACTCTTCTGGCTACCTTACTAGAAGCGAGTATAAGTAGCCCACGTCCCTGAGTGTACCGTGTGGTGCTCACCCGTATGGCCGGTGACTCGGGGCCTTCTAGTAGCTTCCGCTCCACGACGGCGGTGCTGGTCCCATGCGTGTGACCGTGCCTTCGGGTTTCTTGGCCAGAGGACCTGAAATCCCCTGCCTGACGGATTCTGCTGCTGGGTAGGAGTTAGTCCCCACAGCCTCGGACTCCGGGTCCGGTAAGAAATCTTCTCAGTCAGGGCGAGCTCTGCAGCTGCCAGCCCCTGACTCTTTGTAACACTGCTCCCACAGAGCTCCTGTTGTTTCTTCCTATGCTGCTTCTCTTCTCTGTCTCTGGCATGGCCCAGGAGCTGGGCCCAGCCGGAGCCACAGCTCCCTGTCAGCCCTCCTGGCTGAACTCTCCCTCTCAACTCTCTAACCCTGCCTCAGCCCCAGGTTTATATAGGGGAAGTTCTTCCCCTCCCAGGACTGGGCAGGAGGTGTGGCATGCATAGGATCCCTGACCAAGAGACCTCCCACCTGCTCTCAGACATAACATTGCTTGTTACTGTGGAAACCAGACCCCTGGGGTGCCACATTCCCCCCTAGTGAAATTTAGTACTCCGGGACTAAACATATTTTTTTAGAAAGACATAACAGGGTATAACAATAATAATACAATAAGAAAAACACATAAAGGTGGTCACGGCATGTCCGCAACCGGGTGCAGTCTTTGAAGGAAACAAAGGTGTCCATTTCACCAAAACAGGGAGACGTAACCAGGTAGGGGTCTGTCCTGCCCCGAGTCCTTAACAGTGTTTTAGTCCATCCTGGGTTACGCTCCACTAACTGTACAAAGGATTCCCGGTAAATCCACCAAAGACTCCCATAAATTACTAGAAACACATAATTATTTACAGGATATGGCCGCTCTCAGTTCTCGGCCAGTGGGGATAAGGAATGGCTGCTCACAGTCCTCAGCCTGGTAAGGGATAGGGGATGGCTGCTCACAGTCCTCAGCCTGGTAAGGGATAGGGACACACGGGGAACAATTCACTAATCCCAACGGGGACCATATTTTAATTAGCAGTAGTCCTTGTACCCTAACGGGTAACTATTTACAGCTCTTTATTCACGCTACTTCCCTTCAGTAGCTATGTCCTCTTTGTGCTCCCTCCTGAGGGTAGTCCTCAGACCCGTCCGGGTCCTCTTGGCTTTTCTCGTATTGGTAGTACTGCAGCTCCTCTTTGGTTAGCTGGGTTAGTATCTCTGCGACAGTCCTCCTCCCAGGTGGCCAGGACTTTACCTCCCTTTGGGCTGCCCCGGTTAATTGGGCCACCAGGATGCTCACTTTTTGCTCTTCTGTGAGGGGGTACACCTGGAAGAGGCTATCCAGCTTTTCACTAAAGTCATTCAGGGTATGTGACTCCCCTGAGTATTGGGGTAGCCAGGCTGCTCCCGGGATATAGGGCATGGTAAAAGGCATGACTGCAGCAGCGCTGGCGCTGGCGGGGGTTGAGGCAGTGAAGCTCTCCTCCGTATCCGACATCTTCCTCCCCCCTAGTGGACCGTGGCCTACCTTGCGATGATCCTCTTCCGTAGGCCGCGGCTCCGCAGTGGATCGTCAGGGTTGAGGACCTTCCGTCGCGCTCCTGTGACGTCGGCGTCTGCTGGGCTCCTTCCAGGACCTTACGCAACGTCCGGACGTGAGGCGAGGCTTCAGTTCTCGCGCGCTTTCGGAGTCCACACCCCTCTTCTTCCCGCGCGGCGTCTTCAAGATGGCGTCCAACGGCGGGAAAACTCCACGGATGGCGGGAAGAAGGCAGAAGATGGCGCCGGATGGCAGGAAAACTTCGCGGATGGCGGGAAGAAGGTAGAAGATGGCGCCGGATGGCGGGAAACCTCCACGGATGGCGGGAGTCTTCACCACTGGTAAGTTTGAACAGTCTTTTTCAGGCACGCAGTACCCGGTGGTTGCGGGCACGAGATCCTGCCGACTACGCCAAAAGTTGACGCGCCCCTGGGCCTGTGTCGCGCTGCGTTGCGCACGCGGGAGCTTACCCGGAGCCGGATCTCTTGAGGGTTGTAGTCTCGTGGCGGTGATCCGGTCCGTGCCCAGGGAGTCAGACTAAGTGGCGCTGTATCAGCGGTAGATGATGGACGACTACGCCACCCGTTGAATGCAGCTATGGAGCTGCCGCTGCAGGGCAGACCGCTGAGGCCGGTGGAAGGATGGTGCAGCGTGGATGGTATAACCCCCAACGGGAGGGGTATGGCCTCAGGGCAGCCGACGTGGATGATGGCAGTAGCAGGAACCACTCAGAGACGATGCGGTGTAGTTCAGGGTCTTTACTGGTGACAAAGATAGACCCTCCCGGAGTACTGGCTAGCGGTTGGGGCCTGGTCAGTCCTTGAGCAGATGGGATCTCCCCTGGCCAGGCGGAGTTGTAGGCCTCCCAAACTAACGATACTCTTCTGGCTACCTTACTAGAAGCGAGTATAAGTAGCCCACGTCCCTGAGTGTACCGTGTGGTGCTCACCCGTATGGCCGGTGACTCGGGGCCTTCTAGTAGCTTCCGCTCCACGACGGCGGTGCTGGTCCCATGCGTGTGACCGTGCCTTCAGGTTTCTTGGCCAGAGGACCTGAAATCCCCTGCCTGACGGATTCTGCTGCTGGGTAGGAGTTAGTCCCCACAGCCTCGGACTCCGGGTCCGGTAAGAAATCTTCTCAGTCAGGGCGAGCTCTGCAGCTGCCAGCCCCTGACTCTTTGTAACACTGCTCCCACAGAGCTCCTGTTGTTTCTTCCTATGCTGCTTCTCTTCTCTGTCTCTGGCATGGCCCAGGAGCTGGGCCCAGCCGGAGCCACAGCTCCCTGTCAGCCCTCCTGGCTGAACTCTCCCTCTCAACTCTCTAACCCTGTCTCAGCCCCAGGTTTATATAGGGGAAGTTCTTCCCCTCCCAGGACTGGGCAGGAGGTGTGGCATGCATAGGATCCCTGACCAAGAGACCTCCCACCTGCTCTCAGACATAACATTGCTTGTTACTGTGGAAACCAGACCCCTGGGGTGCCACATCTGCCCTGAGGCCTTGCTCCGCCTGTGGGGAGTAGTAATAACTCTGGCCGCCGTAACACTATGCCTCAGCGGACTGCAGCGGCGCTGGTGGCCTTCACCAGGTGCCACAGGTGGCGTAGTCGTAAATCAGCCACTCAACCCGGATAAGCCCACACCATCTCTTTTAATGTGACGGCCCTGAGTCCCCCATCTCCCAGGGTAAAGAAAAGGGCTTTTTCGAATAAGAGACGTCACGCTATCACTTGTGGGGGGTTTCTGCTGTTTTCGCATGTCAGGGGCTCTCCAAATGTGATATGGCATCCACTTTTTTCATATGGCATTTTGTTTTCATAATGGCATTACGGCATTCATTTTAATATGGTGATATGGCATTCAGTCTTTTTTGCGTTCAAAAAGTCGAAACGGTGCTCCTTCCCTTCCGAGCCCTGTCATGTGCCCAAACAATAGTTTTCCCCCACATATGGGGTATCAACATGCTCAGTAGAAATTACACAAAAAATTTTGTGGTTCATTTTATCTTGTTACCCTTGTGAAAATAAAAAAATTGGGGCTATAGTAAAATTTTTGTGAAAAAAAGTAAAATGTTCATTTTTCTTTCCACATTGCTTTAGTTCCTTTTGGGTATTTTCTGTCATAAAGGCCCCTCAAAGTCACTTCAAATGTGATGTGGTCCCTAAAAAAATGGTTTTGTAAATTTTGTTGGAAAAATTAGAAATCGCTGGTCAACTTTTAAACCTTCTAACTTCCTAACAAAAAAAAATGTTTTAAAAATTGTGCTGATGTAAAGTAAACATATGAGAAATGTTATTTATTAACTATTTTGTGTGACATAACTCTCTGGAATTAAAAGTTTGAAAATTGCAAAATTATCAAAATTTTCACCAAATTGTCGTATCAAAATTGGTTACCACTATCATGAAGTACAATATGTCACTAAACACAATCTCAGAATCAGTGGGATCCATTGTAAAATAAGAAGAAAATAATAAAATCCTTATACTCACATGTCCTATGTGTCCCTAGCTGTAATTCTCTGACCGCTGACGCTGAGAAGCCGAGGAGAATGAGCCGCTCCGGCGAGCGGGCCCCGAAGCTAAGCTCAGGAGCGGTGTCCTGTCACTCAGTGAGCGCAGCTCCGGGGCCACTATCCGGGGAACACTTAGGACCATAGGCAGATTATAATGAGGGCAATCTGGGCTACCGCCCGGGGCCCCGGGGCTCCGGGGAGCCCCGGGGGGTCCATGGCCAAGCTTAAAGGATCCCTCACTTTACACACTTAACATCTTTTATCCATTGCTAAAAAGCGTCATAGATTTCAAGCTTTTTTCATAGTGTTTTTCACCCTTGAATTTGTTCCAGAAAATGAAGTATTGCTCCTGGAAAATTAATGTAATTACACATGTGTTGGTATAGATATGTTTATTTCATTTGTATGTAATGGAACAACACAAAAAAAACAAACAAAAAAGGCAAATTGGACATAATTTCACACAAAACTCCCAAAATGGGCCAAACCAAAATGTTGGCACTTTTCCAAAGTTGTAGGTAAACAACTTTGTTTCAAGCATATGATGCTCATTCAAACTCACCTGTGGCAAGTAACAGGTTTGAGCAATATGAAATCATACCTGAAACCAGATAAAAAGGTGAGAAATTTACATATTCTTTGCATTGTATGACTGTGTGTGCCAAACTAAGCATGGAGAACACAAAGAGGAGAAGAGAACTGTCTGAGGAGTTGAGAACCAAAATTGTTGAAAAATATCAACAATCTCAAGGTTACAAATTAATCTCCAGAGATCTTGATGTTCCTTTGTCCATGGTGCGCAACATTATCAAGAAGTTTACAACCCATGGCACTGTAGCTAATCTCTCTGGATGTGGACAGCCGAGAAAAATTGATGAAAGGTTGCAACGCAGGATAGTCCAAATGGTGGATAAGCAACCCCAATCAAGTTCCAAAGATATTCAAGCTGTCCTGCATGCTCAGGGTGCATCAATGTCAGCGTGAACTATATGTAGTCTTTTGAATGAAATGAATCACCATGGCAGGAGACCCAGGAGGACCCCACTGCTGACATAGATACATAAAAAAGCTAGACTACAATTTACCAATATGTGCGTGAGTAAGCCTAAATCCTTTTGGGAAATCATCTTGTGGACAGATGAAACCAAGATAGAGCTTTTTGGTGAAGCACATCATTCTACTGTTTACCAAAAATGGAATGAGGACTGCAAAGAAAAGAACACAGTACCTACAGTCATATATGGTGGAGGTTCAAAGATGTTTTGGGGTTGTTTTGTTGCCTCTGGCACTCATTGCTTTGACTGCGTGCAAAGCATCATGAAATCTGAAGATTACCAAAGGATTTTGGGTCACAATGTAGTGTCTATTGTCAGAAAGCTGGGTTTGCGTCCTAGGTCATGGGACTTCGAGCAGGACAATTACCCCAAACATATTTCAAGAAGCACCAAGAAATGGATGGGAACAAAGTGCTGGACAGTTCTGAAGTGGCAGCAATGAGTCCGGATCTAAATCCTTTTGAACACCTGTGGATTTAGATCCGGACTCATTGCTTAGTCCGGATCTAAATTGCTCTTAAAATTGCTCTTGGGAGTAGACACACTTCACATATGGGAGACCTGGGACAGTTTGCAAAAGAAGAGTGGTCTACATACTTTTATATATATATATATATATATATATATATATATATATATACATATATATATATACATATATATATATATATATATGTATAATACTTGACACCTAATGGGAGCCAAAGGCCAAAGAAGGGGGCATTGTCCTAAGTAGGGGCCACAGAGGGAGACATTATTTTAATTGGGGTCCAAGGAGGGGGACATTATTTTAAATGGGGGCCCCAAGAGGGGACATTATTGTAAATTTTGTCTAAAAAGGGGGGCATCATACCATGGGAGCAAAAGGGGAACATTATGATAAATGGTGGCCAAAGAAGGGGACTTTATTCTAAATGAGGACCAAAAAGAGAGACATTGTACTACAGGGGGCCAAAGAGAGTTATATATAATAATATTTTTTATTTAATTTCTATATTTAGTAGTGACATGTACAAACTGAATAAGACAATACAGATTATCACATAATTCATGACATACTAAGAGGAGTGAAGGCCCTGCTAACAAGCTTACAGTCTATGAAGATATAGGAGTGACACAAAAGATAAAAAGCTGCTTGTCATGTATGGTCCGGCCATGATTATTATAAACAGGGGAATTCAAATACCATTACATGAACCAGTCATCAGCCAGAATCTGTATAAGTACAGATACAAGGAGCTGTAGAGTGCATGGAGGCTGTGGATACAGATGAGTGAAGGGACCAGATTCTGGAGAAAATTAAGGAAGGGAGAACAGGGCATAGTTAGATTAACCATATTCTGTGGGATAGTGCATTCCAGAGAACTGCTGCAGCACAAGAGAAGTCCTGAAGATGGGGGTAGAAGGTTTTGATTACAGAGGATGCTAGTCTTAGGTAGATAGTTGATTTTACATTTCTGGATTCTGTAGATTTGTGATTTGTATTAAACAAAAAAAAAAAACAACAACAATCCGAGGTGTCAGTATTCTTTAATGAGGACATAGCCCTCATGGTTTGTAATTCCAGTGTGTGATGATTAAATAAATGTTGTGATTAAGGTGCAGTTACTGCAGTATATCACAGATCAATTAATCCACAGTCACACTAGCTATGTATACGGATGTCCCCCAGGCCGATACCCCAGCAGTTGTTTCGGGTTGCCTTGGCTTCTGCTGCTTTAGAAGATGCAGGTCATCCTTGTACATTTATCTGTATAGAAATAAATGGTTCGAGGCATGGTCATTAATTTTCCACAAAGCACTCTGCTACTATGCAAGCCAAATAATTTGTCCCTTTTTCCTGTCTGTTAAATTTGGGAATTATACAATAGATAACAGTCACATATTATCCTGTATATGATATCTGACTTCTGTAATCACTGTATACCATATACCAGTCATATATTATCCTGTATACTGCAGGTGCTATACTATGTGTATAGACATCAGATGATATATAGACTCCTTCATCATATCCTATGAGCTTTATTTATTGTTGTGGAGTTCAATTGTTTCCCATGGTATTTAATGGGTATTTTTAGAAATTAATTTTGTTATGTTTTTATATTTATTTTTAATAAAGGCATTTTTTTATTGCTTCAGTTGTACGTTGTTATTGTGGCTACTAGAATGGGAGTAACACTCAATCAGGTCAAAGAAGTATAGATGCACAAGTTTGATAAAAAGATTTGGAACTTTTATTGAATTATTTAAAAGAAATTTATAAAACACACATAAAGGGGAAGTGAACCAATGAAGGTGCCTGCAGTGCTAGTAACAAGGGTAGTCAATCATTTATTCTGTTTAACAAGACTTACAAAAGGAGATCATATCAATGAACCCAGTGATAAATACATGAAGAATTAAATAAATAAATAAGTAAAAGGATCAGTATCCAAAATTCATTCATCTAGTAAGCATTAGTGGATAACAAGTACATACCTTAAAGTATCCAGCATAGATAAATGTAGTCAAAATGCCATGAAAGTATATATCTATAAATATGTCAATAGGTCATATAGAGAGAAGCCATAAAGCCCACAAGTGGTAGACAAGTGTCAATATAGGGCAAAGTCAATCATGGCCCACAAAATACAGATGGTATCACCAAGCATAGAAATAAACAGATGGAATCATCAGGCATAGAGATAAACAGAATGTAAATAAAGACAATATAACCTTTCAACTGCAGGTAAGGACAGCTGTATTGTCTTTATTTACATTCTGTTTATCTCTATGCCTGATGATTCCATCTGTTTATTTCTATGCTTGGTGATACCATCTGTATTTTGTGGGCCAAACTGCACATTAATCACAACATTTATTTAATCATCACACACTGGAATTACAAACCATGAGGGCTATGTCCTCATTAAAGAATACTGACACCTCGGATTGTTGTTGTTTTTTTTTTTTTATCCAAATAAAAGGTAGGAGGCGCTGGTAGGCTGGTCACTGATAAGCAGCGAATCAAGGGACACAAACCACAATGTGTCAATGGGGTAGTACCAATACAAATAGGGGTATAATTCGCGCTTGGGTAGTGGGTAGAGGGAAATTGGGGAGTTACCAACGTGGGGGCGTAACTAAGGACTAGTCGTAGATTGGATAAAATAAATTAAGCTTTATTTGAAAAAATAGATAAAACCAGTTAAAAAGTGATAAAAGTGATAAAATCTCTGACCAGAGGTCAGTGTATCTAGAGAATAGGAGTAACGTATTATTTTGATAGAAGATGGTCCTTAGTGTGGTCCAGAGGTGTAAGAACCTGTGGAAAAAGGGTAAGGGAGGTTAGTTTAGTGGGATATTGGATAAGGTCGGGATGAGATAGATGGTGACCAATGTACCTGTAGTAGGGTCCTTGTTCTTATTGGTGAATAAGTATCAGGGACTATCTGTTAGGTAGGTGCTCTTATTCCATGGTGGGAGAATCTACAGGACAAAATGATAGGTATAAAGGATAAATTAAGGTAGAGAGATGCGTAAAGTAAGTAAATTCTCTGTACCTACTGTAATCCGGGCGGATATTAGTTTCGGGTAAGAAGAGGTCCAGGGGCCTAGGCTTCCTGGAAACCTGGTGTCCTAGGTTGTCTTTTTAGTCTACCTGCAGCGAAGGTAGAGGGTGGGTAGAAAACGATCTTTGCCCTAGTGGGGGCTATAAATAAGTAGTGGATATTTACCTGATGATGCAGGTGTGTTCCAATAGGTCACCTGTAGCAGTCCAGGGAAGTCCGGTGGGTCTATTACAGTGGTGACCCTGTACGTCCTGGTGGTGTGATAATTGTACCTGTGGTGAGGTGAGTCACATGGGTCAGGTGAGGCAAGATGTCAACCAACCAAGGTATGAGAATCCTACTAGGTATACCTTGTCAGGGAAGTTGGTAGCACGGTGGTTCCACTAGGTCCTAGAGCCGGTCGGTGCCAGATGGGAGAAAATATTGGTAGGGGTAGTCTAAACGTATAGATAGGCCTGGTTCTAGGAGGGAAGCGGTCGGTTAGTCAATGGAGGGTAAAGCTGTGCAAAGTAGACGGAGCGGTCGTAGCATCCAGTTACTCACAGTTGGGGAAGTCTGCGTGGATCTGAGTCAGATAGTTGTCCCAGGGACGGGGGCGTCCTGTCGGCAGGTACCGTGACTGTATCCGGAGCGAGAGCGGAGTCCCGGCCGGAGACTTCCGCTCCTCGCGTGATCTCGGATAGGGAGAGCGCGCGCTTCCTGCAGAAAGCACGCGAGACTAGTGTGACGCGCTGACACGTGACACACAGGATGCAGCGGTCTCTTAGCGCTAGTGGGCTGGGATAGGGCGGGTCCTACGCGTTTCGAAAGATACGTCTTTCTTCCTCAGGGATCCCTGAGGAAGAAAGACGTATCTTTCGAAACGCGTAGGACCCGTCCCTGGGACAACTATCTGACTCAGATCCACGCAGACTTCCCCAACTGTGAGTAACTGGATGCTACGACCGCTCCGTCTACTTTGCACAGCTTTACCCTCCATTGACTAACCGACCGCTTCCCTCCTAGAACCAGGCCTATCTATACGTTTAGACTACCCCTACCAATATTTTCTCCTATCTGGCACCGACCGGCTCTAGGACCTAGTGGAACCACCGTGCTACCAACTTCCCTGACAAGGTATACCTAGTAGGATTCTCATACCTTGGTTGGTTGACATCTTGCCTCACCTGACCCATGTGACTCACCTCACCACAGGTACAATTATCACACCACCAGGACGTACAGGGTCACCACTGTAATAGACCCACCGGACTTCCCTGGACTGCTACAGGTGACCTTTTGGAACACACCTGCATCATCAGGTAAATATCCACTACTTATTTATAGCCCCCACTAGGGCAAAGATCGTTTTCTACCCACCCTCTACCTTCGCTGCAGGTAGACTAAAAAGACAACCTAGGACACCAGGTTTCCAGGAAGCCTAGGCCCCTGGACCTCTTCTTACCCGAAACTAATATCCGCCCGGATTACAGTAGGTACAGAGAATTTACTTACTTTACGCATCTCTCTACCTTAATTTATCCTTTATACCTATCATTTTGTCCTGTAGATTCTCCCACCATGGAATAAGAGCACCTACCTAACAGATAGTCCCTGATACTTATTCACCAATAAGAACAAGGACCCTACTACAGGTACATTGGTCACCATCTATCTCATCCTGACCTTATCCAATATCCCACTAAACTAACCTCCCTTACCCTTTTTCCACAGATTCTTACACCTCTGGACCACACTAAGGACCATCTTCTATCAAAATAATACGTTACTCCTATTCTCTAGATACACTGACCTCTGGTCAGAGATTTTATCAATTTTATCACTTTTTAACTGGTTTTATCTATTTTTTCAAATAAAGCTTAATTTATTTTATCCAATCTACGACTAGTCCTTAGTTACGCCCCCACGTTGGTAACTCCCCAATTTCCCTCTACCCACTACCCAAGCGCGAATTATACCCCTATTTGTTTTTTTTTTTTTTGTTTAATACAAATCACAAATCTACAGAATCCAGAAATGTAAAATCAACTATCTACCTAAGACTAGCATCCTCTGTAATCAAAACCTTCTACCCCCATCTTCAGGACTTCTCTTGTGCTGCAGCAGTTCTCTGGAATGCACTATCCCACAGAATATGGTTAATCTAACTATGCCCTGTTCTCCCTTCCTTAATTTTCTCCAGAATCTGGTCCCTTCACTCATCTGTATCCACAGCCTCCATGCACTCTACAGCTCCTTGTGTCTGTACTTATACAGATTCTGGCTGATGACTGGTTCATGTAATGGTATTTGAATTCCCCTGTTTATAATAATCATGGCCGGACCATACATGACAAGCAGCTTTTTATCTTTTGTGTCACTCCTATATCTTCATAGACTGTAAGCTTGTTAGCAGGGCCTTCACTCCTCTTAGTATGTCATGAATTATGTGATAATCTGTATTGTCTTATTCAGTTTGTACATGTCTCTACTAAATATAGAAATTAAATAAAAAATATTATTATATATAACTCTCTTTGGCCCCCTGTAGTACAATGTCTCTCTTTTTGGTCCTCATTTAGAATAAAGTCCCCTTCTTTGGCCACCATTTATCATAATGTTCCCCTTTTGCTCCCATGGTATGATGCCCCCCTTTTTAGACAAAATTTACAATAATGTCCCCTCTTGGGGCCCCCATTTAAAATAATGTCCCCCTCCTTGGACCCCAATTAAAATAATGTCTCCCTCTGTGGCCCCTACTTAGGACAATGCCCCCTTCTTTGGCCTTTGGCTCCCATTAGGTGTCAAGTATTATACATATATATATATATATATATATATATATATATATATATATATATATAAAAGTATGTAGACCACTCTTCTTTTGCAAACTGTCCCAGGTCTCCCATATGTGAAGTGTGTCTCCTCCCAAGAGCAATTTTAAGAGCAATTTAGATCCGGACTAAGCAATGAGTCCGGATCTAAATCCACAGGTGTTCAAAAGGATTTAGATCCGGACTCATTGCTGCCACTTCAGAACTCTCCAACACTTTGTTCCCATCCATTTCTTGGTGCTTCTTGAAATATGTTTGGGGTAATTGTCCTGCTCGAAGTCCCATGACCTAGGACGCAAACCCAGCTTTCTGACAATAGACACTACATTGTGACCCAAAATCCTTTGGTAATCTTCAGATTTCATGATGCTTTGCACGCAGTCAAAGCAATGAGTGCCAGAGGCAACAAAACAACCCCAAAACATCTTTGAACCTCCACCATATATGACTGTAGGTACTGTGTTCTTTTCTTTGCAGTCCTCATTCCATTTTTGGTAAACAGTAGAATGATGTGCTTCACCAAAAAGCTCTATCTTGGTTTCATCTGTCCACAAGATGATTTCCCAAAAGGATTTAGGCTTACTCACGCACATATTGGTAAATTGTAGTCTAGCTTTTTTATGTATCTATGTCAGCAGTGGGGTCCTCCTGGGTCTCCTGCCATGGTGATTCATTTCATTCAAAAGACTACATATAGTTCACGCTGACACTGATGCACCCTGAGCATGCAGGACAGCTTGAATATCTTTGGAACTTGATTGGGGTTGCTTATCCACCATTTGGACTATCCTGCGTTGCAACCTTTCATCAATTTTTCTCGGCTGTACACATCCAGAGAGATTAGCTACAGTGCCATGGGTTGTAAACTTCTTGATAATGTTGCGCACCATGGACAAAGGAACATCAAGATCTCTGGAGATTAATTTGTAACCTTGAGATTGTTGATATTTTTCAACAATTTTGGTTCTCAACTCCTCAGACAGTTCTCTTCTCCTCTTTGTGTTCTCCATGCTTAGTTTGGCACACACAGTCATACAATGCAAAGAATATGTAAATTTCTCACCTTTTTATCTGGTTTCAGGTATGATTTCATATTGCTCAAACCTGTTACTTGCCACAGGTGAGTTTGAATGAGCATCATATGCTTGAAACAAAGTTGTTTACCTACAACTTTGGAAAAGTGCCAACATTTTGGTTTGGCCCATTTTGGGAGTTTTGTGTGAAATTATGTCCAATTTGCCTTTTTTGTTTGTTTTTTTGTGTTGTTCCATTACATACAAATGAAATAAACATATCTATACCAACACATGTGTAATTACATTAATTTTCCAGGAGCAATACTTCATTTTCTGGAACAAATTCAAGGGTGAAAAACACTATGAAAAAAGCTTGAAATCTATGACGCTTTTTAACAATGGATAAAAGATGTTAAGTGTGTAAAGTGAGGGATCCTTTAAGCTTGGCCATGGACCCCCCGGGGCTCCCCGGAGCCCCGGGGCCCCGGGCGGTAGCCCAGATTGCCCTCAATATAATCTGCCTATGGTCCTAAGTGTTCCCCGGATAGTGGCCCCGGAGCTGCGCTCACTGAGTGACAGGACACCGCTCCTGAGCTCAGCTTCGGGGCCCGCTCGCCGGAGCGGCTCATTCTCCTCGGCTCCTCAGCGTCAGCGGTCAGAGAATTACAGCTAGGGACACATAGGACATGTGAGTATAAGGATTTTATTATTTTCTTATTTTACAATGGATCCCACTGATTCTGAGATTGTGTTTAGTGACATATTGTACTTCATGATAGTGGTAACCAATTTTGATACGACAATTTGGTGAAAATTTTGATAATTTTGCAATTTTCAAACTTTTAATTCCAGAGAGTTATGTCACACAAAATAGTTAATAAATAACATTTCTCATATGTTTACTTTACATCAGCACAATTTTTAAAACATTTTTTTTGTTAGGAAGTTAGAAGGTTTAAAAGTTGACCAGCGATTTCTAATTTTTCCAACAAAATTTACAAAACCATTTTTTTAGGGACCACATCACATTTGAAGTGACTTTGAGGGGCCTTTATGACAGAAAATACCCAAAAGGAACTAAAGCAATGTGGAAAGAAAAATGAACATTTTACTTTTTTTCACAAAAATTTTACTATAGCCCCAATTTTTTTATTTTCACAAGGGTAGCAAGATAAAATGAACCACAAAATTTGTTGTGTAATTTCTACTGAGCATGTTGATACCCCATATGTGGGGGAAAACTATTGTTTGGGCACATGACAGGGCTCGGAAGGGAAGGAGCACCGTTTCGACTTTTTGAACGCAAAAAAGACTGAATGCCATATCACCATATTAAAATGAATGCCGTAATGCCATTATGAAAACAAAATGCCATATGAAAAAAGTGGATGCCATATCACATTTGGAGAGCCCCTGACATGCGAAAACAGCAGAAACCCCCCACAAGTGATAGCGTGACGTCTCTTACTCGAAAAAGCCCTTTTCTTTACCCTGGGAGATGGGGGACTCGGAGTCGGGTCCTGTGATGGAGAGATGGGGTGCAGCCGTGGCCCGGACCCGACCCGTGCTCAGGGCCGTCACATTAAAAGAGATGGTGTGGGCTTACCCGGGTTGAGTGGCTGATTTACGACTACGCCACCTGTGGCACCTGGTGAAGGCCACCAGCGCCGCTGCAGTCCGCTGAGGCATAGTGTTACGGCGGCCAGAGTTATTACTACTCCCCACAGGCGGAGCAAGGCCTCAGGGCAGAGGGACAGGAAGGATGGAGGGGGTAGTAGTGGAGGAAGAACAGATGCCACGTCGCGCGGTGTAGCGCAGAATAAACAGTCCGGAGGCCATAGGGGTGAACTTCCAAGGCTTTACTCACATTAGAGATGGCAGAAGGAAGGCGACTCCCTGATCCCCACAGAGTCCTGCAGTCACCAGGGATGGGGGTCCAACAACCTCCGAGCAAGTCCAGCATTCAATCGGGACCCCGCACCAGAGTGTTCCTGAACTACAGACCGTATCCTCTCCTGTCTGTGTGTGTAGATAGGCCGGGTCTCCCTCTGAACTCCTCTCAGAACAAGGGCACGGGTGGCAGCTCCGCTCCTTCCGATACCCGATGGGATCCTCTGGGCCTACCAGGCTTTACCAACCAGGACATGGAGAAGCAAGGTCGGGTGTCGGGGCCGGTACCCCTCTTGCAGCCGGACTCCCTCTGAATATATCAGATGGTGAGGACAGGTGGCGTACACTGCTCCGTCTGCATCCTCCCCGGGATCCATTAGCTGTGGAGCTACACTCTTAAGCTCCGGGCCTTCTTGGTCGTGGTCCTTGACCGGGTTGAGACATTCCTCGTCTGCAACCTGCCCCCCGTCTCAAGGCTGGGGTATCAGGGCTGTGTCTCCATCCACTGCAGGTCCACACAGGATCCACGTTCAGGGTGGGAGATCACAATACCTCACAGTAATTAACAGCACAAAGACCAAAACCAAAGATGGCTTTTTATTAAATATGAAATTTAAAGTGTCACTAAATTGTAAGTCCTCAACCCTCACCCACTAACTGGTTCCCCTCACTCTTGGTTCCCCAGTCTCCCTGTAACCAGGAGGGCAGCACCTGGTGCATACTAGCCCCCCTGGTGGAGAAATGTGGTGTTGGATGCAAAGGTTGGGTCCCGACCATCACGCTGTTCTTACCTCGGAGGAGGAACACTACACTCCATTACAGAAGTGCAGCATCCCTGTGGCGGTCGAACCTTCAGGGGCGCCACAGTTCTACAGTGGGATGTGCTACATAATGAAGTTTCTCTTAAGGGGCACTTGGAAGATGTCCTTATCACCCCGGTCAGTAAAATCTTTATAGTGGTGGCAGGATGAGCCTAACCTATCTCGAGGGGTTCCCTGGGTACTTAGGGTCACTAGAACAATTACCACAGATGCGAGTCCGAGAGGGTGGGGAGCCCATCTGGGAGATATGGTAGCCCAGGGGACCTGGTCAGATATTGAAAAGGGTCTCTCCTCCAATTCAAAAGAACTTCTGGCGGTAGACAAGGCGGTGAATAATTTCTTACCTTTCCTTCAGGGCCAGAATGTAAAGATCCTCTTGGATAATCTAGTTGCGGTAGCATATGTGAACCACCAGGGGGATACATGGTCAAGATCGCTGATGAGAGTGACAGATCATCTCTTCCAGATTACAGAAAGTCACCTCCTTTCCCTGATGGCCCTCCATATAATGGAAAAAGAAAACATGAGAGCAGATTTCCTAAGCTGCTATCCTCTGATGCAAGGGGAATGGGAACTAAATCAAGGAATTTTTACCCAAATAGCCGAAGATGGGGGGGCCTCCGGTCAGGTAGATCCGTTTGCCACAAAACTAAATCGGAAGACAAAGATCTTGTGTTCCCTAAATCCTCTAGCTGTGGACGCTTTCCTGATACGTTGGTATTTCAGCCTGGCGTATGACTCCTCCCCCCCTGGTTGGCTGTTCTTCTCATGGTAATAAGAAAGATCAGGGAGGAGAAGGCCAGGGTTCTGCTGATCGCACCCTTTTGGCCCAGAAGGCCCTGGTTCTCATGCCTGAGGAACATGTCCATCTCTGATCCTTGGGTTCTTCCAGAGATTCCATATCTCCTTCTCCGGGGTCCGATATTCCATCCTCAAGCAACTGGCCTCCACTTGACGGTGTGGAACTTGAAAGGACACTGCCAAATCAGAAAGGTTTTTCCAAAGGTCTAGTAACCATCCTGCACAGCAGAAAACCTGTTACAACCCAGATTTATGCCACAAGTTGGAGAAAGTTTTTGTCTTTCTCTGGTTCTGGGGTTGATGGGGAAGGGGTGCCAATAGGACAAATCTTTGGAGTTTTTACAGAAAGGTCTTGAACTAGGGTTATCCACCAGCACCCTTAAAGTACAGATTTCTGCCTTGGGTGCCCTATATAGCTGTGATGTAGCTGGTAGCTACTGGGTTTCTCGGTTCATTAAGGCAGCTTTTAGATCTAGACTCATTATTAAAAGCAGCTTGGTTCCCTGGGATTTAAATTTGGTTCTAAAGGCCTTGACTAGCTCGCCGTTTGAGCTAATAGTCAGCAACCCTTAAATCCCTCTCTCTTAAGACCGCTTTAATATCTTTAACCTCGGCCAGGAGCATTAGTGACATCCAGACCCTGTCAATGGCCTCGCCGTTTACTCAAATTCTGGATGATAGGCAGGATCTGGTCTAAAAATCACTCTCTCTCCCTAAGGTAGCTACTCGTTTCCACAGACTTCAGGAAGTCCTCCTACCCTCCTTTTGTCCACATCCTAGTAACCAGAAAGAGGTGGAGTTACATACGTTAGAAGTGAGGAGATGTGTGGTTAGGTACCATTCAGTTACCAAAAGCGTTAGGAAAGATAACTCGTTGTTTGCATCCTACCAAGGGGCTAGGAACGGTCTAAGGTCACGAAGTCCACCATAGCTAGATGGAATTAGGAGGCCATTTCTCTATCATATACAGTATAGACCAAAAGTTTGGACACACCTTCGCATTTAAAGATTTTTCTGTATTTTCTTGACTATGGAAATTGTACATTCACACTGAAGGCATCAAAACTATGAATTAACACATGTGGAATTATATATTTAACAAAAAAGTGTGAAACAACTGGGTTCAGGTCTGGTGACTGTGAAGGCCAGGTTATCTGGCGTAGCACCCCATCACTCTCCTTCTTGGTCAAATAGCCCTTACACAGCCTGGAGGTGTGTTTGGGGTCATTGTCCTGTTGAAAAATAAATGATGGTCCAACTAAACGCAAACCAGATGGAATAGCATGCCGCTGCAAGATGCTGTGGTAGCCATGCTGGTTCAGTATGCCTTCAATTTTGAATAAATCCCCAACCGTGTCACCAGCAAAGCACCCCCACACCATCACACCTCCTCCTCCATGCTTCACGGTGGGAACCAGGCATGTAGAGTCCATCCGTTCACCTTTTCTGCGCCGCACAAAGACATGGTGGTTGGAACCAAAGATCTCAAATTTGGACTCATCAGACCAAAGCACAGATTTCCACTGGTCTAATGTCCATTCCTTGTGTTCTTTAGCCCAAACAAGTCTCTTCTGCTTGTTGCCCGTCCTTAGCAGTGGTTTCCTAGCAGCTATTTTACCATGAAGGCCTGCTGCACAAAGTCTCCTCTTAACAGTTGTTGAAGAGATGTGTCTGCTGCTAGAACTCTGTGTGGCATTGAACTGGTCTCTAATCTGAGCTGCTGTTAAACTGCGATTTCTGAAGCTGGTGACTCGGATAAACTTATCCTCAGAAGCAGAGGTGACTCTTGGTCTTCCTTTCCTGGGGCGGTCCTCATGTGAGCCAGTTTCTTTGTAGCGCTTGATGGTTTTTGCAACTGCACTTGGGGACACTTTCAAAGTTTTCCCAATTTTTCAGACTGACTGACCTTCATTTCTTAAAGTAATGATGGCCACTCGTTTTTCTTTACTTAGCTGCTTTTTTCTTGCCATAATACAAATTCTAACAGTCTGTTCAGTAGGACTATCAGCTGTGTATCCACCAGACTTCTGCACAACACAACTGATGGTCCCAACCCCATTTATAAGGCAAGAAATCCCACTTATTAAACCTGACAAGGCATACCTGTGAAGTGAAAACAATTTCCGGTGACTACCTCTTGAAGCTCATCAAGAGAATGCTAAGAGTGTGCAAAGCAGTCATCAAAGCAAAAGGTGGCTACTTTGAAGAACCTAGAATATAAGACATATTTTCAGTTGTTTCACACTTTTTTGTTAAGTATATAATTCCACATGTGTTAATTCATAGTTTTGATGTCTTCAGTGTGAATGTACAATTTTCATAGTCATGAAAATACAGAAGAATCTTTAAATGAGAAGATGTGTCCAAACTTTTGGTCTGTACATCTAGCGGCGAGGAAGTGCCAGAAGGGCTGAAGGCTCATCCCACCCCACCCCTCCTGGGCTGAGAAGACAGGTGTCTCGATAGAAGACATATGTAAGGCTGCTACCTGGTCCTGTCCCTCTACATTCCATAGACACGATAGGTTAGATATGGGTGTATCGGCTGACCTCACCTTTGGGAGAAGAGTGTTCCAGGCTGTGGTCCTTCAATAGATTACTTCATCTCTGTAATTCTCTCGTGGTGCTGTCATGGTCGACCGATAAAATCTTAAATTACATACCGGTAATGGAATTTTTCGGAGACCATGACAGCACCCTTATATTCCCTCCTTTCACGTTTGTGGGAACACTCCCCTTTTATTAATTATAATATCACACTCAATAGGTGTCGTCTGGTATGGCAATTTTGTGATTGTTTGCTGTGTTTATTAACCTGGCGTTCCTCTCAATGCTCTGTAATCCCAACTGAGGCGGGAGAGAGGTGGCGCCCTTTTAAGCCTGTAGGTTTCCTCTCCTTGCTGGGCGGATCCCCTCTCTCGTGGTTCTGTCTCTGAAAAATCCCGTTACCGGTAAGTAACTTACGACTATACATTTGATGGAGCAATCAAAAAGTTGTACCCCAAAATGGTATTAAAAACGGTCTTAGAAAATTGAAACACAAGCCAAACAATTTGTTTGCAAAGTTTAGAATTTTTTAAAAGCAGTAAAATGTTTTCGTTTTCTTCTGCACCATTTCACTTTATTTGGAATTCATTGCCCTTTTTTTTCTATATGTTGCACAGTAAAGTGAATGGCGTCTTTCAAAAATGCTGTAATTTTGTCCCACAAAGTACACCTCAACCCTGCTGTATTGAATAGTGTCTGTGTTATTCACTATGTGATATGTGTTTTTTTATTGTATACTAATGTATAGTGACTAGTGATGATTGAGCGTGTTCTATGAACCCATTCAGCGAGCACGCTAACAGCCGTGACACTTGCAGGCACGGCGACCTTAAAAGAAATGCCGAGCATGCCAAAATACTCGGCGAGCACCTGAGCGTGCTCGCCGAAGGGGTTGATAGAACACGCTCGATCATCACTAATAGTGACCAGATGCCTCTAAGGAATCTTTTTTGGCCTCTGTTTTACTGGTGCTTGAAGTGCAAATTTTTGTAGCTCTAATGATTAAGTAATATGCAACTATGTGAACTGCAATTGCCAATTAACAATTTAAGGGTATCCATCAGATATACCCCTCCCTCCAATTCCCATTCATGACCATGCAGGATTTGGAAAGCTAAATCCATAGACACCTCTATATCTTTTATCTGTTGCTGCATTTCTGAGTGCTCTGGGTGTAACGGAGCACTAACCAAGCCTTAGCCTTCCAAGGTTGCCCAGCACCAGCCTCTTTATCTTGATTGATAGCTCACTGTCAGTTTTTTGGGACGTCAGGCACCAAGCAAGGAAAATCAGTGAGCTAGACACTAGCACTGGGAACTTTCCCTCCGTACATAAACAAAACATAAACCAAAAAAAAAGCAATTTGGCACGTTACTTAATTTATGTAGATTTATAGAATGAAATGTTGGATTTCGTACGAGCTCGATCCATGTTTTTCACAGAGCTCATATCTATTATAGTCTAGGGCTGTTCACATATTTCTGTGGACCGCGTATTTTTCACCGAAACACGTTGACCTGTCGGACTTTGATCCAAATCAAAGTTTAGAGCTTCTCGGATGCAAAACAAAGCTGATGAAAGTCTGAATGAGGCCTTACTCTATTATTTATTTTTTAAGCAGCGTTCATTCCAGGCTGCTGTACACATGAAGAGGGTTTACACACCTAAAGTACATATATAAAACACAGAAACAAGCTACCATTGACAGACTAGTATGGAGGGAGACACTGCCACTACGATCTAACAGTGTGGATTCTGGTGTCTCGCTCCTTCCCTCAGGTTGTATGCCAAAAGCCTCCTCCAATAAGCAAGTTCTGGACAAGCTGCAGGTGGAGAGGGAGCGCGGGATTACGGTGAAGGCCCTGACTGCGTCTCTGTTTTACACTTACGAGGGAAAGAAGTATCTCCTGAACCTGATCAACACTCCGGTGAGTGTGACGTTTCTTCTTGATTTGTTTCTCTGTGGTCTTGTTGCGGATGTTCAACTGGTCACGGCGGTCGCGTGACCTGTCACATAACTAAATGATGTCATGGAAGGTCCTTTCACACCACCGCGAGCCGTACAAGAGACCGGACGCAGTGGAGAAAAGACCGGGGGCCATCAGAAGGTAAGTATAATGTTATTTTCTCCAATCCCCTCCATGACAGCACACCTGGAGGTAGCCTCCCCATCCTAATTAGGGACAGGAAAACAAGAGGTTAAATAGCCCCTTCCCGCTACAATCCCCAGTGTTTTCCTGTCCCTATGGGATGAAGAGGTTACCTGGGATGCCTGCAGCCGGCAAGCAGGGCCCTATTAAATTTACCTGCCGGGCTGCAGGGAGCGATCGCCTCCGACCTTCCTTCCTTTGCAGCTCCCGTGTCTCCTTGAGAGCGGGACCCCCCACACACACACTCGCCTGCGTGTAAAGCCGAGTAGGGTTTTGGGGGCTGGGGGCCTCCAGTAGCTCCCCGGCCGGAGTCTCCTCTGTCCTCCATGGCGGCGTGCCGGAAGTCAGGCTTTTGGCCAGCGGGACGTCACTTCTGGTGCGTTCCACCGTGGAACGCATGGGGCCGCGGCGGGAAATTCAAAAGAAGCCGAGGTTTGCCCTGAAAATGAGGATCCTTCACCAGATAGGTGAAAATTTGGCACTGGATCTCGGTCTCCCCTATAAAAGACCCAGATGAGAAGACTCCATTAAGGTAGGACAGAATATTCTGCTACTATGGAGGGTGCTGTTCCAAAGCCTGCGTCTGCAGAGCCCAGCGCTAACCCGGCCCCAGTAAGTACTAGGTCCTAGGTTATTCCCCACTCTCTTTTGAGCAGGATCCTAAATATATTTTAAATCTCCCCTTTTTTTATTTTTAATTTAGGGAGACAAGGATCCGGCATCGACAGTGGGAGAAAGCACTACAGTTTGCAAATGTGCCATCTGTATAAAAAAGCTGGCTTCAGGGCATAAGAAACCCCTATGCTGGAAATGCACTGACAACATTGTGAAGGAAGAACAGCCTTCCCTTATGGAAGAAGTCAGGGGAATGGTTCGGCAGGAAATACAATCTTCCCTAGCCTCCTTCTCACAAGCCAGAGCTGAAGGTCCATCTCCCCCCAAAAGGAGAAAATATACGGTTAGGGAGACCTCTGATTCAGAATTAGGGTCTATGGAGGAACCGGAAGAAGGGGTCCTAAGTGAAGATCATGAGGAAGATAGGAAATATTACTTTTCGTCTGAGAATATGGAGGAATTGTTGTCGCAGGTGAGAGACACGATGCAGGTGGAATAGGAGAAGGAAACCCGTACAGTTCAGGGTGAAATGTTTGGCGGTCTGAAATCCAAGAAGAAGGTAGTGTTCCCTGTGCATGACAACATTTGGAGTCTTATTTTGGATGAATGGGAGTCACCTGAGAAAAGGCTTAGTATGGCAGGAGAAATGAAGGATAGATTCCCTCTAGATGAAAAGGCGGCTAAGCTATGGATGGAAGTCCCGAAGGTTGATGTACAGGTGGCAAGGGTTGCGAAGAAAACAACCCTTCCCTTTGAAGACTCGTCACAGCTCAAAAATCCTATGGATAGGAAGATGGACAGCCTTCTAAGGAAGGCATGGGAAACATCGGCGGCTTCACTGAAGACTAATATCGCTTCAACTTGTGTAGCTCGTTCCATGTTCCTCTGGCTCCAACAACTAGAGGAACATCTCTGGAAAGGTACCACTCAAGAGGACCTCCTAGCATCTCTTCCTTTTCTGCAGAAGGCCACTGGATTCCTAGCGGATGCCTTGGCGGAGTCGGTCAAGATTGCGGCAAGATCGGCAGCATTATCAAATTCTATGAGAAGAGCTCTGTGGTTGAAGATGTGGAGTGGGGACAACGCATCAAAATCTAAGCTTTGTTCCATTCCATTTAAAGGAGAGTATATGTTTGGGGCGGTGCTAGACGAGTTGTTGGAGAAAGCATCCGACAAGAAGAAGTCTCTGCCAGAGCCAAAGAATCCAAAAAGTTTCAGAAAGAGACCATTTCTTCTCCCTCAACAACAACAGCAGCAAGCATTTCAGTACAGAGGCAAGGGTAAAACTGGTCGCTGGAGTTACACAAAAGGGGGAAGAGGTAGGAATATCTTTCAAGATTCTAGGCAGGACAGACAATGACACCAAGAAGGTAGGAGGCAGAATTGCGAGCTTCCTTCCTCAATGGCAGCTTATTGATTGGAAAAGGATTTGTCGTGGCAACAGTAGACCAGCCAGAGGCTTACTACCACGTGCCAATTCATCCGGATTACAGAAAATTTCTCAGATTTGCTGTAACTCAGAACCGAGAGGTACTTCATTTTCAATTCAATGTACTCCCCTTCGGCATTTCGTCAGCACCCCGCCTGTTTACAAAGATCATGGCAGAGGTAGTAGGTTTATCTAAGGAAACTGAATATCTGCATCGTCCCATATTTAGACAATTTTTTGGTGATGGTTCCCTCGGTTTCAAGTTTGGAAAGAGACCTCCAGATGACCCTCCAGATCCTGGAATCCTTGGGATGGTTGATAAACTACCAAAAGTCAGATCTGATTCCCTCCACCAGGAAGACCTCCTTGGGAATTCTCCTGGATTCTCAGCAACAAGCCTCTTTTCTGCCAAAAGAGAAGCAGATTCAGTTGAGGTCGAAAGTTTATGCACTAAAGAACCAGAGAGGAGTGTCATTAAGATTCGCCATGTCCGTCCTCGGGTCCATGACCTCATTTATTTAGGCGGTACCTTGGGCTCAAGCGCATTCAAGGGTCCTTCAAAACTACATCCTTTCCTGTTGGGACAGATCTCCAAGTTCCCTCTCCAACAGAATTCATCTGCCAGAGAAGGTGAAAGCATCTTTAAATTGGTGGCTCTGTCCAGGAAATCTGGAGAAAAGTTCAGCATGGATTCAACTTCCCTTGTTATCCGTCAAAACAGACGCAAGCAAAAGAGGATGGGGAGCAGTAGTCTCCCACGTGGCCTTCCAAGGGGTCTGGTCGCAAGAAATAGCAGAGCAGTACTCAAACTTAAAAGAAATGAAAGTGGTGGAAGAAACCCTATGGGCAGCCACTACTGTGCTTCAGGGGTCGAATGTCAGAGTCTACTCGGACAATATGACAACTATAGCCCACTTGAGACAGCAGGGAAGTACAAGAAACAGGAGGTTACAGATGATCTCCGAAAGTATCTTCCACTGGGCGGAGCATAATCTACTATCCTTATCGGCTCTGCATCTGAGGGGCTCCGACAACTATCATGCAGATCTTCTGAGCAGAAAATACATTCATCCAGGGGAGTGGAGCATGAACTCGAAGATATTTCAGATGATTGTTCAAAAGTGGGAATACCCAGATGTGGACCTGTTTGCGAACCAGGAAAACGCAAAAGTAAGAGCCTTTTTCTCTTTGAAACCCGAGGATTCAGCAACAGGGATAGATGCATTCGCTTACCCTTGGAAAGTTGGGCTCGCTAATGCTTTTCCCCTGATTCTGTTAATACCAAGGACTTTACAAAAAATCAGGTCGGAAGGGCTCAAGACTATCCTAATAGCTCCAATGTGGCCAAAAAGAGCATGGTTCAGAACATTGAGCAGTCTAAGAATGGATGATCCATTGATGCTTCCTCGAATCCACGATCTGCTGCATTAGGGCCAGATTTTCCATCCGGCCCCTCAGAATTTGGCTCTAGCAGCTTGGCTTTTGAGACCACCCTCTGAAAAGCCAGAGGCTTCTCAGTACAGGTGATCCAAATGTGGCGCCCTGCTGTGCATTGGTGCCACAGAACCCAGAAGGTTGCATGGATGGATTTCTCCACAAGAGGCCCTCACTAGATACAAACACCTCTACCTTCCAACTCATACCAGCAGAGGGAGCCCAGATAGGGATATATATAGGGAAGGTGGAGCCAGACAGCTCAGTTGATTAGTGAGTGCTCAGAGTCAGAGCAGAGCAGGCAGGCTGAGAGAGAGCCTGAGAGCGTGCCGACACTCAGATAGCGGTGAAGACGCAGCACGTCAGCTGCCTAGTAGTGAGGGCCCCGAGTGTGGCCGACGGCAAGGAGAAAAAGGGGAGTGAAACCAAGGGGGCAGAGAAGCACAATAAGCTCACCCCATTATATCTACCGGACACCGGATCCGCGCCTACAGGGACCCTTTACACCCAGTGGGGATAACCGGAATCCCAGGAGGACTACAAGTGCCTGACAAACCTGAAGGCTAGACACACACAGGATCAGGAACCACGAAGGCCCCGACGTCCAGGGAAAGTGGTTACCAACCAGAGGTCCTATTTCTGAGCATCTGGTGAAGTAAAAGCAGGACACATAAGCTAGGCCCAGTTGCAGGCTGGCCAGGAGCATACATAGGGACAGACACGGATCAGGAGGCCCTATACCTGCTCCCTGGGGAGAAGTCCAAAAGTGCGCCCTTCATCTGGAGTACCCTGGACCGTACCTAACAGCTGTACCAGTAAAGGAAATGAAGCAAATCCCCTGTCTCTGTCCGTTACTCCTGCTGTGCCATCGCTTTCCCTGCACCACAATGCTCAGCGCAACCTGCATCATTTATACTGCCCTGAGGCCTGCTCCACCTGTGGGGAGCCGTTCCATCTCAAGCTGTCCTGACATCTGCCTCAGAGGACTGTTGCAGCGCTGGTGATCCTCACCAGACACCACAGGTGGCGTCACAACAAATTCCCTACAAATAATTCCTTTTGGCACTGACCGCCCTGGGCCAGCCACCGCGATAATCCCCGCAGGCAGTCTTAGGCCCGGCTGCCGGGTGCCCCGCGACACCCCTGGGGGCGAGTCACATACACTGCAGAAAAGCAGAAAACCAGTCACAATTTCCATCTATGGAAAAATCTAGAAAGCTTTCAAGCTATGGTATGAGCCTCGTCCATTAGATCCCTTTCGGCCTGACGTGGCCAGAATCTTGGATTTCCTACAGAACGGTCTGTCTAAAGGATTAAGACCAAGCACGCTGAAGGTCCAAGTCTCGCCTTTAAGTTCCTATTTTGATGCTGATTTGGCCCAAAACAGATGGATTAAGAGGTTCATGATAGCTGCTTCTTGGATTAATCCAACAGGAGCTAAAATAGTTCCACCTTGGGATCTCAACGTAGTTCTTAGAGGCCTAACTATGCATCCTTTCGAGCCAATAGCCGAGGCACACATAGACAAATTGTCTTGGAAAGCGGCATTGCTTATAGCTCTGACTACAGCCAGAAGAGTGAGTGAAATCCAAGCCCTGTCTATCAGAGAGACTTATTGTCGTATTTTGGAGGACAGGATCATCCTCCAGTTGGATCCTTCTTTTCTACCTAAAGTGTCGTCTAATTTTCATATGTCTCAGCCAATAATTCTATCGTCATTCTGTCAAAATCCATCAAATAGCAAGGAAGAAGAATTCCACGCGTTGGATGTAAGAAGGACTATAATCCGCTATTTGAGGCAGACTGAAGCCTGGAGGAAGGATCAGAACCTATTTGTCCAATATGGAAGCCCCAATAAAGGAAAGAAAATTGCAAAAATATGCTAGCAAATTGGATTAAGAAAGCAATTTGTGAAACATACATAGTTCAAGATTTGCCTCCTCTGAAATCTTTGAAAGCTCTTTCTACTAGAGCTATGTCGGTCTCCTGGGCGGAAAAAGCTAGTGCATCCATTGAGCAGATTTGCAGGGCAGCTACATGGTCGTCTGTCCATACCTTTGCTAAACATTATAGACTAGATGTAATATCTAATAGAGACTTAGCATTTGGAAGGAAAGTCCTTCAGGCTGTTGTCGCTCCCTAAAATTCATTCTTTGGTATTACTCCAGGTGTGCTGTCATGGAGGGGATTGGAGAAAATAGAATCAGACTTACCAGTAATTCGGTTTCTAAGACCCTCCACAACAGCATGGGTAGTTCCCTCCATTTCTTTGATTGGAAAAATCCTTAGTGTTAATAAATATTTAGAGCATTCATACTGTGTGGTCCTTTGAAAACACTGGGGATTGTAGCAGGGAGGGGCTATTTAACATCTTGTTTTCCTGTCCCTAATTAGGATGGGGAGGCTACCTCCAGGTGTGCTGTCGTGGAGGGTCTTAGAAACAGAATTACCGGTAAGTCTAATTCTATTTTTATTTTTTTTACCATTTTTATTCTTTTTTTCTACTATTAACTTGTTCACACTATATAAATACATGCCGGTTGCAAGGATTTATATAGTGTGACCAAGTTGTCAAGCACTTTCCAAGTGATGCTAAAATCGCTTGGAAAGCGGTTGACAACCCGCATGCGGACATGCATGTGAAAAATGCTTCACTTACGTTTGTCCCTGGCAGGAAAAACGCATGTAAAATCTGCATGCGTTTTTTCTGCCAGGGAGATGCAGAAACACTCAGGAAAAATCCGGAGCATTTCTGCATCGTGGGCATGTGGCGCCCCTGAGGGTTCAGTCGCCACAGAGGTACTGCACCTCACCCAGAGGTGTGGTGTCTCCCTTCACTCAGGTAAGATGGGAGTGCTGCAGAGAACCCCCCAAAACACCTGCATCCAACATTACACTGCTTCAGACCGGCTGGAAGGGCAACATGCAGAGCGCAGCTGCTGAGCCCTGTCCCTGGCTGGAGTGGGGGAAACCCAAAGGTAGGGGGAACCAGTAGTGGGTGTGGGTGGAGGAAGCAGTTAGAAGGAGCACACAGTAGGTATATAATGGGAAGAAATCTTAGGGTGGCAGTTCAGAACAGAATGGTCAGTCAGTACAGTACAGACGGTCAGTGAGGACTGTCTGAGAGCAGAGGCTCAGCAGGAGCTCTGCTCCACAAGAAGGGCCCGGGATAGAGGCCCCGGAGGGGAGAAGGGAGTAGGCTCCATTCTAAGAAGGGATCCCAGGGGTACGGCGCGTGCAGGACAGCACCCATACGCCCCGCATCTGTCAGAAGACAGAGGGATCGGTTGCCCCATTCTAATCTCCAGGGGGTCAGGTTGGTCCCGGATCTGACGTACAGGAAGGACTTCAGCATACCCGAGCGGGATTGAGAGTGGGCAGCGCAGGGCAGCAGGGAGAAGGACCTAGTGTGAAGACGGTCAAAGTAGGAACACGAGAAAGTGGGGTTCTGCCAAGCATTCCTAAACTTCCTGAGGAAGGATTGAACCCCTGCCAGGGTGAACACGGCGCAACGTGGGAGGCCTTCACCTGTAACTTGCACTTTTGTGTTTCCTGAAGAACTGTGTATTAAAATCTTGGACGACTGCACTGAGTTGCCTCCGTCTATTCCTTCACTGGTGCCATTTCCCTCCCTGCACTACAACGCCCAGCGCACCCTCCATCTATTTACACTGCCCTGAGGCCCGCTCCACCTGTGGGGAGCCGTTCCATCTCTAGCTGCCCTAACATCTGCCTCAGAGGACTGTTGCAGCGCTGGTGATCCTCACCAGACACCACAGGTGGCTTCACGACAATTCCTATAAATAATCCCTTTTGCACTGACCGCCCCGGGCCAGCCACCGTGATATTCCCCAAAGCAGCCATACGGCCCGGCTGCCGTGTGCCCCGCGGCCCAGGGGGCAGCGAGTCACCACTTGGCGTCACGAACAGGATACGTGACCAGCCTGCCATCTGCGGGTAATGTGCGCCTAAAGAAGTGTTTTCTGCCTTGAATGTGGCGCCCGCCCCAGAAGAACGGGCGCCATTATGTGCGTGCTAAAGAACAACAGAATGGAACCTCCCGTCGTGGGCCGGGTCCCAGAATGGCTCCAAAAGCAGGCCCTGCCCCTTGCAACAGTGACTGTCCACATAGATGTGTCCGTCAAAGCGGGGAGGCCGACACAGGGAGTGACCGACAGCAAAGTGCCATGGGACCGCCCCCGAAAGAGGAGAGGCGGTGGAGAGAAGCTGCGTAAAGACCGGGAGGTGTCAGGCCGAGCTGACGCAGTCGCGGGAGCAGGTCGGAGTGATGTCCCTGTCCCAAATGCGGCTGGCGCTGCTCCATCCCTGGTCACCCTGCAGCCTGAGGCTGATGACCAGGCTGGGTCAGCCTGCAGAAACCAGGGGTTCCCCCGGAGGGGGCCCCACTGTTAAACTGTTTTAGTTAACTGGACTGTACATAAGTTGCCCGGAAGGGTGCAGTTGACTTCATGTTTGCTACCCAGTTACCCGTCAGGGTACAGAGACTGACAGGCTGACGACTGTGAGAAGCTGGACGTTGACATTGTACATAGTTTAGCACTTCTTAAAGTGCATCCTATTGGTTTTATAATTACAAATATACCTCAGAACAAAAACCCGTTTGGCGTGGCGGAAGACGAGGTCCAGGATTGGATCGTCTATGCCCTGCAGCCATGCCCAGGGCCTACGTTGAGGGTTTGTGGACGGGTCCCTCATGCTGCTACTGTTGCACCCTGGTGCTGGAACTGTCTTGAAAATTGTTTTATATGACAATACTCTTATGATGTTTTATAATGTAACCAGTAACGTTAAAAGAAATGTGCCTCCCATAAAGGGAAGAAATGTTGTTTTATGGTCAAATATGCTGATGCATCTTAAAAATTTTGCATGTCAGTTATGCCTGGTTTTGCTCTGTTCCAGCCCGCGGACGTGCTGTGTTTTACCGGGGGGGGAATGTGGCGCCCCTGAGTGTTCAGTCGCCACAGTGGTACTGCACCTCACCCAGAGGTGTGGTGTCTCCCTTCACTCAGGTAAGATGGGAGTGCTGCACAGAACCCCCCAAAACACCTGCATCCAACATGCAGAGTGCAGCTGCTGAGCCCTGTCCCTGGCTGGAGTGGGGGGAACCCAAAGGTAGGGGGAACCAGTAGTGGGTGTGGGTGGAGGAAGCCGTTAGAGGGAGCACTTATACAGTAGGTATATAATGGGAAGCCATCTTAGGGTGGCAGTTCAGAACAGAATGGTCAGTCAGTCTACCATTGGGCCCTATAAGACGTTCTTCATCTCCCGTTGCAGTGGGGTTTTTATTTGTCAAAAAAAAAGACTGGGGGTTGCGCCCCCGCCTTGATTTTCGCGAGTTTAATCGGATCACGGTCTGGGATGCATATCCTCTCCCTCTCATCCCCGACCTCTTTAGAAAAAAATTTGGCTCCTACGATTTGATTAAACTAGACCTCAGGGGGGCTTATAATCTCATTCACATTGAGGAGATGAGTGGAAGATGGCCTTCAATACTCCTGAGGGGCACTATGAAAAGATTGTGATGGCATTTGGGTTGACTAATGCTCCCGCTTTCTTTCAACAGTGTTAGTGACATTTTTAGTCATCTGGCAGGTAGATCACAGCAAACCAATCTTGATGACATATTAATTTATTTACCTCCAGTCACATCAGGTACATGTCAGGCAGGTCTTACAGATACTCAAAGATAATAAATTATTTGTCAAACCAGAGAAATGTATTCTCCATTCAGGGTTAGTTCTTATCATTCACCGTTTTTGCATGGATCTGGCCAAAGTCCGGACGGTACTGGATTGGTATTATATTCAAGACTTAAAGGCGTTACAAAGTTTTTTGGGTTTCGCCAGCTACTACTGTAAGTTCATCAAAAACTTTTCGGTAGTGGCCAAACCTCTGATGGACGATTTTGCCAAATAGAAAAAAAAAATTAAGATTTTATTATTTTACTTTCCATTCTTGTAGCTAAACACAATCCAGCTAAGTTTAAAATTGAAATGAAGCCCCTGTACCCCCCTCTCTAGGTGCTTCTGTACCAAGTCTTCCCTGGTCCAGGATGGTCTCTATATCACAGGCTCCAGCAATAACCTATTGACACATGATTGTGGCAGCCCTCACGTGCTGATATATCACAGTGCCAATAGAAGTGGGAAGCGGCACAGAAATCACAAAATAAAGGCAGTGTTTGTGGTAATGCAAGAATCCAGCAAGCAGAGTAATCCACACGTCATACAACAGCCCAACATGGATGATGAAAAGCTGCGTCTTCAGGCGTCTGTGTAAGAACATCACATTTTTGTTTTCCTTCCAGAATAAGCACCAAATGGAATAGCTGAATGCCAGGATACGGAGACCGGCGGGGGACAGGGAAGCGCTGTCCGCTGGATTTTGTGCTGGTTTCACAAGCGGTCACCCTGCAGTTTTCTCCGGATAATGCTGTGGAGACTTTTCACAACACATCTAATAATTGTGAACCTTCCACTCACATGTTTATTATCTTGTCCGCTGGTCAGACTGGGGGGGATGAAAGCTGGACAAGGGATGAAGAATGATCCTTATTACATATAATGGGTGCACTGAGCGATTGTGAAAAGTCGCAGAGGACTGAGAGCAGAAGGGCAGAGGGTTTCCTCTTCCTCACAGGGACCAGCACAGAAGCCGGAGCAGAAGGGCAGAGGGTTTCCTCTTCCTCACAAGGACCAGCACAGAAGCCGGAGCAGAAGGGGAGACAAGGGCTGAGCCACTTACACAGACAGAAAGCTGAGGAGAGGAGGGCATGTTATTACTCCAGGATCCGCTCCATTCATTCCCTATGTGGCATTCAAGCGCTGAGCTCGGCTTTTCCAGAGCCCCATAGAGAATGAATGGAGCAGCAGTTGATCCCTGACTTTCCACTCCTTCCCGATCAGACGATGGCTCGCAGCGGTCAGACCCCACGATCAGTAAGTGATCACCGAGCCTGTGGATAAGTGATAACTTGTTTTCTACAGACATCCCCTTTAAGTAATGGAGCATGCCAGCAGAGAAGGTGGGAGGAGGCGCTGGTTACAGGGGAAACTTTACCTCTGGAGGCCGCATTTAGGGAATGTGAGGGGCGGACACTTCCCATATTCATCATTACTGAACCCCCACTCTGTGCGGCTCTTATCTGAGCTGCAGGAGACGCAGCAGTTACTAATCAGCCGCTCTCTGCTCAATTGCAGCCGTCCGAGCTCTGCTGTGCCTGTTAGGGGTGAAGTTCGGGTCCTTCGAGGCATCTACTATGCAGCCTGCACAGCAGATCACAGCCCGAGCACAGCGTCTCCGGGTAAATCTCCACCTTGTGAGTTGCTTCTTGTGCAGCAGCCCCATGCAAGTTGCTCTGCTCTCCTCGGCCAGCTCCTGCTGAATACTGAGCTCCTCTGCCCAATCTAGGAGCTCAATAGCCCTGATCACGTCAGTGGTAGCCCAACGCTGCTGGATCAGATTTACAAATGGCAAACTAATCAGCCCTAGGTATTTCTAATATGTGCAGAGCAGGCGACATAAGTCTGACCGGTGTCCTCATAGACCTTTCCTCAGCCGGGGTCTAATAGGAGCAGTAAAATGGCCGTCATGGGGTCCATTGTTAGATCTCAGCTGCCATAGAAACTCATTGGCACCATGATCATGCCTCCCTCTCCTGTCTAAAGTGCCTAAATGCTGTGGAAGCCCCCTACTGTGTCATACAATGGATTAAGCTGCCAGGATCAAGGTTGGCTCCACTGTGGGCAGCTGAGGCAGGAGCAGGACTGTGTTACACAGCCACACTTCTGCCGCAGATCTTGTAAGGACCTGCCTGATGATAATGTGTCCTATAGAGCAGGTCTTGGTACCGGACTGCCCTGTACATATTTACCACTAGCTGGGAACCAGTTACTTACAAGGTCTAGTTTCGAATGTGTTTCCAGGATCTGTAGTTATCAGCATTTTATCCTTAAGGCCGAGTTATAATATCACTGTAACACTCTCGCCCTGTACCTGTATACCTGCCCTGTGTGCTGCACAAAAGTATATAACAAAATGTGTGTACACAGATATCTCCTGAATGGTATTACTGCTAGATCTCCTGTACATAGAAATATGAGGTTCTTAGCGCACATTTTGAGCAAATTGTGCGAGCCCATCTGCCAACGTCAAGGCGACCTCTTCAGATGGGTCCCTACACTAACATTACACTAACTTACTAACTGGGACTAGTTTTTTGTATTATTATTATTACCACCATTTTTACTATTTATTATTATTGCATTAATGCAATTAATTGTAACTGTTATAAAACGAATTAAAAAAATGTAATTCTAATTTTTTTTTATTAATCTTGTGATTCTAATAATGGTATTACTAAAATCCCTATGCCTAAAGCTGTTGATCCAGAAGAAGGCAAAAACCCCAGGACACCTTCAGCCAATTTGTGTCACAGGGGAAAAATTCCTTCTTGACCCCGGGAAAAGGCGATCAGTCCTAGGACCCTGGATCAAACCTAATAATGTTATTACAAGTTATATAATATTACACTAATTATTGTACTACTGGAGTTATTTTAATTTGTTTTTATAAATCTATTTGATATGGTTATTATTACATTGTGCTATCTTATTACAGTATTATTCTTCTTTCCTTTCACTACTAATACTGCCCTATACCTACAGTGTTGATCCAGAAGAAGGCAAAAACCCCAGGACACCTTCAGCCAATTTGTGTCACAGGGGAAAAATTCCTTCTTGACCCGGGAAAAGGCGATCAGTCCTAGGACCCTGGATCAAACCTATTAATGTTATTACAAGTTATATAATATTACACTAATTATTGTACTACTGGAGTTATTTTAATTTGTTTTTATAAATCTATTTGATATGGTTATTATTACATTGTGCTATCTTATTACAGTATTATTCTTCTTTCCTATCACTACTAATACTGCCCAATACCTACAGTGTTGATCCAGAAGAAGGCAAAAACCCCAGGACACCTTCAGCCAATTTGTGTCACAGGGGAAAAATTCCTTCTTGACCCCGAGAAAAGGCGATCAGTCCTAGGACCCTGGATCACACTGCTATTCTACCTACTACTATTACTACTGTTATTTTATTACTTTCTTACTATTATCACTAGTATTATTACTCATATTACACTAATACGGATATACTACCACTATATTACTACCATCCCTTTCCCCCTAGGGATCTTAAGGTGCAGTTCTGTCCTCCTCCTCCTATTCTGTCCTCCTCCTCTTCCATCCTCCTCCACTTTCGTCCTCCTCCTCTTCCGTCCTCTTCCTCTTCCGTCCTCCTCCTCTTCTGTCCTCCTCCTCTTCTGTCCTCCTCCTCTTCCGTCTTCCTTCTCTTCCGTCCTCCTCCTCTTCTGTCCTCCGCCTCTTCCGTCCTCCGCCTCTTCCGTCCTCCGCCTCTTCCGTCCTCCGCCTTTTCTGTCCTCCGCCTCTTTCGTCCTCTTCCTCTTCCGTCCTCTTCCTCTTACGTCCTCCTCCTCTTCGGTCCTCCTCATCTTCCGTCCTCCTCCTCTTCCATCCTCCTTCTCTTCCGTCCTCCGCCTCTTCCGTCCTCCGCCTCTTCTGTCCTCTGCCTCTTCCATCCTCCGCCTCTTCCGTCCTCCGCCTCTTCCGTCCTCCTTCTCTTCCGTCCTCCTCCTCTTCCGTCCTCCTCCTTTTCCGTCCTCCTCCTCTTCTGTCCTCCTCCTCTTCCGTCCTCCGCCTCTTCCGTCCTCCATCTCTTCCGTCCTCCGCCTCTTCCGTCCTCTTCCTCTTCCGTCCTCCTCCTGAGACGTAATAAATAGCATTAAAGCTGCAGTAATTATTTATATTATATATACACACTGCTCAAAAAAATAAAGGGAACACTCAAATAACACATCCTAGATCTGAATGAATGAAATATTCTCATTGAATACTTTGTTCTGTACAAAGTTGAATGTGTTGACAACAAAATCACAAAAATCATCAATGGAAATCAAATTTATTAACCAATGGAGGCCTGGATTCGGAGTCACCCCCAAAATAAAAGTGGAAAAACACACTACAGGCTGATCCAACTTTGATGTAATGTCCTTAAAACAAGTCAAAATGAGGCTCAGTATTGTGTGTGGCCTCCACGTGCCTGTATAACCTCCCTACAACGCCTGGACATGCTCCTGATGAGGTTGCGGATGGTCTCCTGTGGGATCTCCTCCCAGACCTGGACTAAAGCATCCACCAACTCCTGGACAGTCTGTGGTGCTACGTGACGTTGGTGGATGGAGTGAGACATGATGTCCCAGATGTGCTCAATGGGATTCAGGTCTGGGGAACGGGCGGGCTAGTCCATAGCTTCAATGCCTTCATCTTGCAGGAACTGCTGACACACTCCAGCCACATTAGGTCTGGCATTGGGCACAACCCCCATCTGTGGACGTCTGGCCCTCATCCCACTCTCATGGAGTCGGTTTCTAACCGATTATGCAGACACATGCACATTTGTGGCCTGCTGGAGGTCATTTTGCATGGCTCTGGAAGTGCTCCTCCTGTTCCTCCTTGCACAAAGGCAGAGGTAGGGGTCCTGCTGCTGGGTTGTTGCCCTGCTATGGCCCCCTCCACGTCTCCTGGTGTACTGGCCTGTCTCCTGGTAGCGCCTCCAGCCTCTGGACACTACGCTGACAGACGCAGCAAACCTTCTTGCCACAGCTCGCAATGATGTGCCATCCTGGATGAGCTGCACTACCTGAGCAACTTCTGTGGGTTGTAGAGTCCGTCTCATGCTACCACGAGTGTGAAAGCACAACCAACATTCAAAAGTGACCAAAACATCAGCCAGAAAGAATTGGTACTGAGATGTGGTCTGTGGTCTCCACCTGCATAACCACTCCTTTATTGAGTGTGTCTTGATAATTGCCAATAATTTCCATCTATTGTCTTCCATTTGCACAACAGCATGTGAAATTGATTGTCAATCAGTGTTGCTTCCTAAGTGGACAGTTTGATTTCACAGAAGTTTGATTTACTTGGAGTTATATTCTGTTGTTTAAGTGTTCCCTTTATTTTTTTGAGCAGTGTATATTTTCTCATGTCATGTATTTACTACTAAAAGTAATTTTTTACATTTAGGTTTCATTAAGTGTTTTACACCGACTATTACAGACTTATTGTTTCCCTGCACATTCAAGTTTTGTGTTTTCTTTGGGCATAGATCAGCTAATAGGCACTCAGGAAAAAAAACAGATTAAAGATCTACAAACTGTCCCTTAAGACTAAGGAGCTCACTGATAGATTCTCAGTTAGCTAATTTTGCAGCCAGCAATAGACAGTGCAGCACAGATGCTACAGAAGGCAACATTTTTAATGAAACTCAATTACAGAAATCGATTTTAGCCCCAAATACTTGCATTAAAGTAAAAAAAATGGCCCCAAAGCTGGACAACCGCTTTAACTCCTTACCAACATCTGCCGTACATGTATGGTATAAGTCAGTAGCGGGTGTATGGAGCAGGGTCAGCTCGCCCCGTACATGGCAGATAATGGCTGTGACAAACAACCAGGACCTGCCTCTAACAGCTGCGAGTGGAGCGAAGATCTGCCCACCACTGTTAACCTGTTCAGTGCTGCTGTCAATCTCTAACAGCAGCATTAACAGCGCGCCAGCATTGGGACGCGTCGTTCCATACGCCCACCGGCGCTCCTGTGACGCGATCATAGGGCGCCGATGGACTGCTATGACATCCGGGGGTCTGCTGAAGCCTCCGTGCCTGTCATCATAAAGCTTCATTTGGGCTGTAAAGAAGACCGTGGTTTTGCTATATGGAGCATTACTGTGGTATCGCTGTATATAGCACAAGCAATCAGATGATGTATACAAATACAGTGAAAAAAAGTATATATATATTTATTAAAACCCCACACGTTCAACTCACCTCCCACTAAAAATAAAGATAATAAAAATATACACATTTTGTGGTATGGTCTCTTTCAGAGAAATACAATCTATCAAAATATAAAAAAAAAAACGATCAGTGAACACAGAAAAAAATTCAAAAAGACAAAATTGCATTTTTTCGTTCGCCTCAATACTGCAGAAAATCCTGTAAGAAGCGATGACCATGACATATGTGTCCCAAAATGTTATCAATAAAGTCCTCTTGCCCTTCAAAAAATAAGCCCCCACACAGCTCTATCAACCCGGAAACTGAAAATGTTTCGGGTCTCAGAAAAAATGGTGACAGCATCAAAAAAAAGTTTTTTTCTTTTGCCAAAACTATTGGAGAAGTTTGGTCTTGCTGTAATCACACTGAGGAGTAGGATCATATTACCAGGTCATTTTTACCACACAATGTGCACCGTTAAAACCGTTCCCAGAAAAACAATGTCAGGCTTTTTTTTTCGCACTTTTACTGCACTTGAAATGTTTTTCCCGTTTTCTAGGACTATGTGGTAAATGAATGGTGTCATTTATAAGGACAGCTCATCCTACAAAATAACAAGACCTCACACTATGTGGACAGATATCAAAAAGTTAGAAAAGTTGGAAAAAGCGGAGGAAAAAACAGAAAAAAACCATAAATTGGTTATGTCGGGAAGGGGTAAAGCTGAAGAAACGCATGTAAGAGCAGAATATGGAGGAAGGTCAGATATCACAGACTGGTGGATACTACCTGCTCCATCGCTGGCAGAATACTCCACCCCCATGGTGTCCGCTGATATCTTCTCTTGTAGCAACGTCTCCAAACTCTATAAAACATCGGGAACAGTCAGCAGAGGGTTTGATGATTGGCTCATATTGGCGATATACTCAGGGGCATTACTGGGGCCAGGGAAGATTGGGAATGAATAGCGTATTGACTGTTAGAGATGTGATCTCTTCCATTAAAGGGGATATCTAGTTGGAACAAGTTATCACTGATCTCTGGATAGGTGATGACCTGTCCCAGTGGGAGCACCCCTTTATTATGTGGTATATATGGAGGATGTGATATCATGCAGAGTTCTAGCAGTATTACACTTCGGTCCATTCTGCGTGCATCTGGGCCATTCCCTATGGAGGAGCGGAGCTGGGGGGAAATATCAGGATCTCGTCGCTGGATCCATCCAGATGGGAGATGTAACGAGTGCGGCGCCCCCCACTGGTGTCTCAGCGTATTATGTGTTGGGGAATAATAACTTATTGTCTGGTAAATGTGCTGACTCCTGTCAGTTGTGGTCGCTGAGTGCGTGTGATGGGATGTGGCTCCGTCCGTTATATTATATCACGTCTTATACCTATAATCTCTCGCTGATCGCAGGTGTCTGTCTTCACACTCAGATGAGAAGGAACAAACTGACGATATAGGACTTTTTTTTTTTTTTTTCAAATTCAAACCGAGCAATCCTATTGGCTGAGTATGAAAGCAGTTACCATGGTGACAGAAGTAACAGCAGATTTAAAGGGACAAAACACTAATATTGTACTAAAGTGTATTTTATTATATATTTCACATAACTGACTGGGTACACCTTGGTGTGGGTGGGATGGCTTTTTTTAAATCAAAAACCATGTTTACTAAGTACCCTATATTATATATATTCACTATTGCTTTTTACTTACTTATAGCAGGGTATGTGCTCATATTGTTTCTATCCTAAGTTTATCTATTTTCTAATAGAGACATGACCAGTCCTCTTTAGAATTTTATAGTGACCCCATTGAGGTCATGGACTGATATTGGGGATTGCAGAGTTGGGGCAAGGTGACAGGTGACAGTAAGTGACATCAAATGAAGGCTATGGTGCATACACAGTAAATCAGTCGTGTTATTCCACAGAAATGCTGTTCTATAAAACACAAAATATCTTCATATGGTGAGGAGTTGTGTTGTGTTTTCATCATTTACATTCTAGCGTGGTGATCACATAAAATGTCAAATTCCTATGAAATAATTACTGAATGACAGTAGCCTGTATCCCTGGAGGACAAGTCATTTACCGCTTCACCAGGTTTGATGTTCTAATGCATTTAGATGTTTCAGTATTTGTATATATGTATATATATTTTTTTCCCCCCTTAAGGGTATTCAAGCGCAGACGGTGACCAACTTCTTCCTCGCCTTTGAAGCACAGCTTTCAATTATTCCTGTCGTAAACAAGGTAAAAAGCTTAGAGCCGAACACTATCAGACTCCTTCAGTCCCGCAGCAGGTAAATCTGTGAACATCGCCGGCACTCCTGCTGTTCCTAGCACCGATCCCTCTATGAGCGGCTGTGCAGTAATGAAGGCAGGATTCACCCCAAACTTGCTCGTCTTTTTTTTCGATTTCCAGTTCTGGTAATTAGTTATACACATGTGTATATCCAGTGGTCAACTCACAACCTGTGTATGGAAAATGAATTGTTTGCTGTATGCATCGCATTTGTAGCATGCACACTATTCATTTCATTATGGAGCGGAGTAGGAGGAGACTTTCATTACTGTTCCCTTTACTTCCTCCCTGCTGATAGGAAATGCCATGCTGTTTGCTTGTGTCCTGTGATTACAGCAGCCTGCAACAGTTTTCAAGCGTGCACTTCCCGGCTCAGGCATCAAGCAGTAAATGATAAAATTAAAACGCTGCTATCCCTTTGTTAGTCACTTTTTTATCTTCTTCCCCTTCTACGAATGCTGTAGTCCGTTATTCTAGAACTGCTCTGAAAATGGTTCTCTCTGGAGTGTTGGGATTTGGGTTTAGGGTGGGTTAGGGAATTGAAGTTCAGATACTTTGTTCATGTTTTATACTATGGAATTACTATGTCATGTATGTTATTTGAAAGATGGAAAATTTGTATTTGGAGTTTTTCAATAAAAATTATTTGATTAAAAAAAAGTCATGAAATTAAAATTCCTCCCGTTCTTGAGAAAGAATAGGATTTTTACTAAGAGGTAAATTGCACGTTCCTTGTTTTACAGGCACTTTACATTTTTGCTAGTTTTGTGCGATTACACAATCCCTTCTAAAGTCCAGTGCCAGTTGTACATCTCTCCCTAAACTCTTGTTCAGCACTATATTTTATGCCAGTTTTATTATATGGTTTCTAGATTTTGTCCAGCTTTGATAAATAATTAGTATTTATACTTTTGCTTTTAGGCTGCGTGCCCACGTTGCGGATTACAAGCGTTTTTGATGCGGAATCTCCGCAGCGGAAACGCTTGTAAAACGCATGGTAATCCGCACCCCATGGTCCCCAAGGGGATTCCGCAAGTTCTATGCACATGCTGCGGATTTTTCCGCAGTTTTTATGCTGCGTTCAAAAATCCGCAGCATGTCAATTAATTTTGCTTTTCCACAAGCGGAATTGCCTTGTGCAATGCATTAAAAACGCAAGGCAATTCCGCATGTGGAATACGCGAGATAAACGCACGAAAAACGCGCGATAAATGCGTGCGGAATTCCGCATGCGTTTTTCCGGGAGAGGACTTGCAGAAATGAAGCAGAAATTTTCTGCTTCATTTCTGCAACGTGGGCACATAGCCTTAGATAGACTTGAAGAATGCAGATCCGGAGAGGGTGGAGAAACAAATTGAGAAGATGGTTGACATTCCCGCTAGTGACTGTATCCGGGTACAATGCGCTCCAGATCAAAATCATTCCTGTAGGCAAATTTAACTTCGCTGTCTGTACCTTGTCTTTTATTTTTTTTTCTACAAAATTTGGCTGGAAAAGGGGCAATGTAGCGAGGAATTTTTAACAATTTTTGGCGTTAAAAAAACACAAAACTATTTTGTAACGCATCATTTTTGCGCAAAAATGTGCAGCTTCCTATTTTACAGCACTCTTGCAACTTTTAGAAACTTGGCTTGGTAAGCTACACAGGTCTAAGAACGACTCGTGACGTTAAAAGTGGATAAATATACACGGTGGCTCAGTGGATAAAGATACACGGTGGCTCAGTGGATAAAGATACACGGTGGCTCAGTGGATAAAGATACACAGTGGCTCAGTGGATAAAGATACACAGTGGCTCAGTGGTAAGCATTGTTGCTTTGCAGCACTGGGATCCTGGGTTGAAATCCCACCAAGGATGACATCTGCAAGAAGTTTGTATGTTCTCCCCGTGTTTGCGTGGGTTTCCTCCAGGTTCTCTGGTTTCCTCCCACACTCCAAAGACATACTGATAGGGAATGTAGATTGTGAGCCCCAATGGGGACAGCGATGATAATGTCTGTAAAGCGCAGCGGAATAGGATGGTGAGTGAAGGTAAGTGAGTAAAATAAATAAAGATGGAAGTGCTACATAAACATTTATCAAACATCGTGCAACTCTTTGATACATTTGGCACAAATAATGGTAACACAACCACAAGCAAAACTGACCTGAGGAAGTCCCTTTATGATACATTTTTCGGAAAGAATTTGGAAGATTTAAAGCGTTAGAAATGAACAAGATTATCCAATATCACAGAAAAAGGAAAAGTCTCCAGATGTCTTTATGCCGGATGCCGGTATGTGTCCATACCTAAAGAAGAGCTGTCAGAAGAATGGGTAAGGAATCCTTTAGTAAACATAAATATCCATAGGGGTTTTGAGTGTTAAAAATAAAAGATCATCTGAAAGATTTTGTGATCTGCGTTTACATGATTGTAATAACATTACAGCCCCATTCAGACTTACAGGTTTTATCCATGAGAAACTGAGCAGAACGATATATAGGTTTGTGGGAGAAGATTCAGTATAAATTGTAATTCATTCATTAGATTTGAGAGTCCTCAGTGGTTGATACCTTTAATGGCTAACTGAAAAGATGGTAACAAATTGCAAGCTTTCCAAAATGCTCAGGCCTCTTCATCAGGCAGACCTGAGACCTGAGTAGTCTGGAAAGCTTGCAATTTGTTACCATCTTTTCCGTGAGCCATTAAAAAGTATCAACCACTGAGGACTCTCACATCTAAATACTCTTCTATCTACTGGCTAACACAGTACAAAGATAGATATTTTTCCTGTATCAATTTATTCAGTGGAATCCTGCTGTTTGTATAGATGAGTCCAGTGGGCGGTCATGCTAGTGATTGACAGCTATCTTTGCCTGCATGGTCATACAGGGAACTGTCAATCACTTAGGACCGCCCACTGGACTAGTATACATACTGCAGGACTTTCTCTGCATAAAATGCAAGTCTTACTGACTCTCTTCCCACAGATATGTCTATCAGTCTGATCAACTTCTCTGCTCTACAACATCCCCCTACAGATCTTATACCATTTCAACATGACAGGTTCCTTTAATCACCTGCAGATGACATAAGTAGCCATGTTCTGTGTGGCTTACGGAGGGGCTTGATTGCTTGTCAGCTTCAAACAGGTTTCATTTCTTGTGATTCATTGGAGCCGAGGTCTAAACTGTATTAAGAAATTAATTTCTCTGTTTATTTCTATTAGATCTCGGCGAAGCTTGGAACAAATGTGGAAAGTGTTCTTCAAGAAGTTGTCAGGAGGCTTCCACCGTGAGTATGGACTAATGCGGCTCTATCCATCTTCTCTTTATTAAAGGGAACCTGTCACCTTGAAAAATGCTATGTACCTGCAGGTATAGGGTTAATCTGCAGATAAATATTGTTACAATGTTGCCCGGCCGCCTTATTGATAATGCAGGTACCGGGAGAAAATTAACTTCTTTCCTCCCTGCAGCTGCCGGCCTTCACTCATCGTTGTGCACGGAGCGGCTACAGTCTTGGATCACAGCACCGCTCACTATATCAGGGGCGACGGCTGTAAACCTGGCCCGGATTTTGATTGACAGCTTGCTCTGCACAGATGCGCTGCAGAACCACTTACAATCTGAGTGAAGGAGAGTAGTATGTTCACAGATAGAGAATATGGCTCATCCACGTGCGGATCTGCTCCACGTCCGATTACATATTTGTGGGAGAAACCCTAGTTTCAGCCTCATATTTCTGACATGGATCCTCTAGCACTATTTGTGAAACTGCGACTCCCAGCATAACTTGATGAGAGACCGTCAGCCTGCTGGGATCTGTAGTTTCACAAGCTGCGGACCTCCGCTCACTCCAGCACTGGTCGGCATTTTCAGCACGTGAACGTACGCCATGCTTTCCGGAGACACAAGGGTGTAGATAACTTTATCAAACCCTTGACTGTAAGTTTGCTGAACCCTAAGTGGATTCGATTGTTCCCACAGTTTCAGTTTTGGACCATTTAAGGGGAATTTACAGGGTTCTGGCCACTGACCAGGGGGATCAGTATCCCTGTATGTCTTTGTATATACTTGATAAAGACCTATAACAGGTCGAAACGTTATGTGATGGCAGAATAAACTTTGTCTTTTGGAATTCATCACCCCGGACTGAACGCGGTTTACTTACCTTTATACCCCTTAACAGGATGTCTTATTTTTGTGTTTTAGTCCCAAGATTGAAAAGGGCAGCCCTCTTAAAGCCCTGCTGTTTGACTCAACGTTTGATCACTACAGAGGCGTCGTAGCCAGCATCGGCCAGTGTGGAGGTGACGTGTATAAAGGCAATAAATCGTGTCTGCCCACTCTGGCAAGTGCTATGAAGTCAATGAGGTTGGCATACTGACCCCAGAGGAAGTACCAGCTGAAAAACTAAGTTTTTTTTAATAATCTTATTAGCCTTTCCCTCTGTCTTCACCAATCAGCCCTCTGTATTGATGATCAGATCAAAGATCTAGACAGGGATTGTCTCACGCTGCATCTCCTTCCTGATTGTATCACTGAGAAGACAGAAGCTGCCCCATCCCATTCTCCAAGAAATGCAGAACCCAATGCATCTGCTGTCCGTGATCCGCTTATTGTCAGAGGACATCATTAGGGACTGCATTTTCTCATTGCTTAAGAAATTGTTGGGGGATCCTGCTAATTGCTGAATAATAAAACTGCAGCACCGCTCCATTTAAGGCAGTGTTTCCCAAACTCCAGTCCTCATGGCCCCCAACAGGTCAGGTTTTCAGGATTTCCTCAGTATTACACATGTGATGAAAGTATCATCAAGGAATCAGGAATTCTCTCACCTGTGCAATACTATAGAAATCCTGAAGACATGACCTGTGGGGGGCCGTGGGGACTGGAGTTTGGGAAACACTGATTTTAAAGGGACTGTCAGCACAGAATGACTGTTGAAACCAAGTACAAGCGCTCCATGGATCACGGCGTGGGCCAATCATTTATATACACCTTCCCACCTGCTTGTTTTACCTCTGTCTCCTTCCTTCTCTGGTTCTATGAAGCCAGAGCTGTCAATCAAAGAAGAGGAGGGTGTGGATAGAGGGAAAACAAGCAGGTGGGAAGGTGTATATAAATGATTGGCCCCGAAGCACCGAGAGTTGGGACTTAGTTTGAACAGTCATTCTGTGCTGACAGTCCCTTTAGGTGGACGAGATCCAGATGCAGCTCATTTCACCGCGTAAGGTTGTTTACCCACTATGCGCTCTCCACGGCATCTCCAGACTCTGTCTCGTCTGTCGCATGAGCTCAGTGTGAACCTGCTTTCATCTATGAAGAGCACAGGGCGCCAGTGGCGACTTTGCCAATCCTGGTGTTCTGTGGAAAATGCCAAGTGTCCTTCACGGTGTTGGGCTGTGAGCACCACCCCTATCTGTGGACGTTGGGCCCTCATACCACCCTCATGGAGTCTGTTTCAAACCGTTGGTGCAGACACATGCACATTTGTGGCCTGCTGGAGGTCATTTTGAAGGACTCTGGCAGTGCTCCTCCTGTTCCTCCTTGCACAAAGGCGGAGGTAGCGGTCCTGCTGCTGGGTTGTTGCCCTCCTACGGCCGCCTCCACGTCTCCTGGTGTACTGGCCTGTCTCCTGGCAGCGCCTCCAGCCTCTGGACACTACGCTGACAGATGCAGCAAACCTTCTTGCCACAGCTTGCATTGATGTGCCATGTTGGATGAGCTGCACTACCTGAGCAACTTCTGTGGGTTGTAGAGTCCGTCTCATGCTACCACGAGTGTGAAAGCACAACCAACATTCAAAAGTGACCAAAACATCAGCCAGAAAGCATTGGTACTGAGATGTGATCTGTGGTCCCCACCTGCAGAACCACTCCTTTATTGAGGGTGTCTTAATAATTGCCAATAATTTCCATCTATTGTGTATTCCATTTGCACAACAGCATGTGAAATTGATTGTCAATCAGTGTTGCTTCCTAAGTGGACAGTTTGATTTCACAGAAGTTTGATTTGCTTGGAGTTATATTCTGTTGTTTAAGTGCTCCCTTTATTTTTTTGAGCAGTTTACTTTTTCCCCCACTGTATATAGAGAAGATGCACAGCCCAAAAAGGGTGTTCTGTGTACCTATGTTCCCTGGAACTTGTAGGGTCTTATTTGTGGACCTAGGAAGGGAAAATATTAAAAAATCCCCAAATCACCTCCCAAACCAGTGCCCTCTTATACTCATTGTTGTGTATCCCGCCATTATTCTGACATCAACATCAGGCAGGGGTGTCATGTGAGCACTACTTCTTCTGGCTTAGATGAAATATGAATGCTGCAACCAATCAGAAGCTGCAACACTCATGCGTTGCCCCCACCGGTTGTTAACCTCATGTAACCAGTGGGGTATGCAGCGCTGGTCTGGAGATATCAATTTCTTTTAGTTTTATCACCTCCCTTGGCCCATCAATAGTTGGTGTCTAGTAGTGGATAACCCAATTAAAGGGTTATTTCCCTCTCAGATATATCCACCGAAGAAGCCATAAATGGCTAATAGATGTTGGCTCCACCTCTGTAGCCCCCCGCAGCTATCGAGATAAGGCTGTATCTCTAGTTAATATGAACATAGAAGTGGCTGTGCATGATAGGCTTTCTCCATTCACTTCTATGGAGGTTCAGAATAATACAAAGGGTTGTAGATGTGTTAATAAAGACTACAATGGAAGTCTACTAACAATACACGGGCACTGATTCCCTGTGGGCACCTGAGATCAGCCACTGAAGCTGTAGGGGGCAGTGTTAGCTTATATGTGCACATTTATATGGAGGGTGTTTGTACATATCCCTATGGACCTGTCCCACATCTATGGATTATTTTACATAAATGAACACTGTCCCATTGTGCAGCAAAGGTCTATACAATAAACTGTGTACACCGCTGTCTAATGAGGATAATAGAACTGTACTGGTTATTGTATCATTATGGGATCTAATTGATGGCTGTCGTAGCGCAGTGTTTTAATAATTAATTTACTACATCTTTTTACAGAAAACCACATTGGCAGCACGGCATATACAGTAAAATGTCACATGCATATCACATCAAGTGAAAAATCCCCATGGAAATGCCTCTACTAAAGCACGCTGCTATAAAAAACACTCTGTAAAGTAAGTCCACGCTGCAGCATGAATATAACGGGCCAACTAGAAAAGAGGTTTGGCAAAAAAATGTATCCATCACATAGATGTCTACTGTATACTTTTATAATATAGATCTGGACAGGGGTATATATAGCATAGACAGGATTGGGTTTATTAAGGATTGCATTCATACGACAACCCTACAAGGGAACCTGTCACGTAAAAGAAAGGCTATTAACCTGCAGATATGCAGTTAATCTGCAGGTTAATGGTCAAATGTATATAGAGGTCTCAAAAAGTCAGAAATCATAAAGGGATCTAATAATAAAATGTAACCTTTATTTATACAATGCTAAAAAGACATAAATATGATCTAGGACATAAACAAAAACTGCACCCAAAACGTGAAAATATATGAAAGAAAAATATTATTTTTAAAACCAATTCAAATTGCTGTATGTGAACCTCTCTGATGACCCTCAAATGCTCCCATGAAGGGAGGAAAAAAAGCCCCATGTTTAGGAAGTTGGTGAAATGACGTTGAAGGGAAAGGATCTAGGCAGAGGTCCTGGACCCATGGATGAATGGCCTATGGAGTTTGAAGATCAGTTGATCACTAGGCTGGATAAATGTGCTACAGTTGTGGAATCTGTCGTCTGGATTTGATGAACTTTCTTAAGGACTGTTGCTACTGGATACCTGTGTCTCTATTGTTTTATCTTGTCGTTTGGAGGAGTGAGGAATGTGAATACAAACTATACTGGTTGGCGATACGAAATCTGTGAGCCAACCAAAAGTGGTGAAATAGTGAGTATCGCCTGGTACAAAGGCAGTTGAACTACCGCCCCAGGAAGGGTATCTTGTGCACTGGGGGCAATGTATTTTGGCCATTTACCTAGAGTTGTAGTAAAACCTTGGATGTAAGAGATAAACTATTGTTGCATCATTAACTTGTCTAGGTGATTATTGCAACCCACAACCTCAGATCTTCACATACAGGATTAGAAAAACATTATTGTTTTCTTTCAAAAGCAATATCACATCTGTCCATAGATTGTGACTGGCACTGGACTTCAGCTCTACTGAAATAAATGGAGCTGAGCTGCAATACCACACTGAACCTGTAGACAGGTTGTGGTGCTGTTTTTAGACAAAAAAACACAAGTTTCTAATCATGGACAACACCTTTGAAGACTTAGGCTGCGTGCTCACCAGGGCTGTGGAGTCGGTAAGCCACAGTTGCGACTCCGACTCCTGGATTTTATCAGGTTCCGACTCCTTCATAAATGGCCAATTCGTAACAATAAATTTACTGTTGTAAAATAATAACATCGTGCTTATTCAGTTTCTCACCATCATATAAGTAATCAGACCACTTAGAGCAAAAACTATATTTATTAGAATACAATTAGAATATAGCAAATAACTTTTATAAACTTTTCTAAACTCTTGTAAGTAAATATGCAATAAACACTGCTATGCAGTTAATAAGAAGAAATCTATAAATTTGTCCTCAGAAAAAGTATTGCCTCTGTCAGATCCTCCTTCATGGAGAGCAGAGAACAACCTCTCTACACTAACTTGGGTTGGTGGCAAAGCAGTAACCACTCTGGCAACATCTCTGACAATGTCAGGATACAGAGGAATCGCTTGTTTCACTGTTATTTTTGATGAACGGTCAAATTTCTCAATTTCTTTTAGTGCACATGAAAAATTCTGCTGAAATGCACTGGCTGTGTTCTTTGATGGGGATGACTCTTCTTCTATGCGGGAACGCTTTGCACGGTCCTTGTGATTCAAATATTTTTCGAAATTAAATTCTTCATCAGTTGATGATGAGGGTGAAGATGTGGCAGGACGACCAAACTCTTCTTGTTCCTCCTGACTGTTCTGCAACCCTTTCATCCTTACTGCTATTTCAAACAGAGCTTCTTTTCCTTTAGTTAGCTGTTGATCATCTAGAAGAATCCGATGCATTGGGTCTACATAAACAGCTGCCAAAAGAATGGTATTTTGTAATAGTAGCTCCTCTCTCCGTTTCATTGATGTAGCAATGCCACTTGCAATTAACCCTCCTCTTTGGGACAGGCGAAACATCAGGTTCTTCCACTCCTTTAAGAAAATACCTGGAGTTAAGTCCTCTGCTTGTCATTTTTTAATCACTGTAAATGGGTGCTCTAGCAATTTTTCCAGCTCAGTCACCTGATTCCACTGACTTTCATTTAGCGTCAGTTGAGGGTTAGCCATGTCTACAAGAAAGGTTTTCAGTTCAACCAAGCGCTGAATCATTAAGTAAGTACTGCCCCATCGTGTGGCTTGATCAATAATTGCCCCTTTTCCAGCACGTCTCTTCAAAATTGAGTCAACTTTAGGGGTTCTGGCAACAGTAGCCAATTTTCTCCCCTTGCCAATCAGTGCAGCAGCATGTCCTTCTTGCAGACTGTCTCTGATAGCCAGCTGTAGCGTATGCACAACACAGCGCATGTGATGAATGAAAGAACGGATTGTCACAGTTTCAACAAGATCATCTAAACTATCATGTTGCTGTTCATCTGAAGCAACTTCAGTTTGCTCCTCAGTTACAATACTGTGTTCCTCTATTTCAAACATTTGTGTGTCTGTGGACCCAGAATGTTCTTCTAGCTGCTGGTCACCATCATTACTCTCATTCATTAGCTTAATAGTACTTATCATATTTGAAGCATTGAACTTGCTCTTTTTTAAGTTCATAGTCTTGCAGAACCTTTTCCACCAAGACCTGGAGAAACTCACTGGTGTGATGCGCTTTGGTGTCTTTTACTGCCAATGTCTTGGTAACTATTTCATTTTTGTCACAAACAAATCGGACATTGATGGCAAAATAGTTCACTCTGACGTGTGCAGGCATCCATTTTAAGAAGCAGAAAGCGTCCCTTGAGAGTTTTTTTAAGTTCTTCCTTTTGTTTAAAAGCTTCTTCGATTACTAATTTTCTAATACTCTCTCTCTCCAGAGAAACACCAAGCTTGCGGGCCATTTCCCCATTCAGACACATAAAAGCTGGTCGTGAAAATAATGAAATAGGCACACTATCCTTTACAACAAGCTTTATGATCTGTTTTTTTAAATGTATCTACTGTCATTGTCACAGTAACTTTGTCACTGACAAAATATCTTGCAACTGATGGCTGCAAAGTTCTCTGCTCCTTTGTTTGGCTGGAAGAGCTGGGCACTGGTTCATTGGTTTGGATGCAGTCTTTCTCATCCACTGCTTTCAGTACTTCTGGATGAAAGCGCTGTAAATGTCTCTTTAGATTAGAAGCTCTGGTAGGAGCATTTTTATCTTTGTCTGAATATGCACTGATCTTGGCTTCACAGCATTTGTTTTCGTCTGGATCATTTGTCATACACTGACAGACATAATGTTTTCTATCTTGAGTGATGGTGAAATGTTCAAATACAGCTGATTTAATGTGACGCTTCTTTGACATTCTCAGGTTTTTAATTCTGTGTTTCACAATCCAAATGACAATTGTTTTTCCTAAAAACAATTGTACAAAATTATTGCCAGGTCGTACAACTGATATAGTGGTCAGTAATACTGTTATTCCTCATGTACTCACAGTTAACTGATGCAAAGTTTGTTGAAAGGATTATACTTCTTACAGTCTTCCTCTTCTGAGTAGCAGCTGTGAGATGCTTGGAAGACGCACACCTAGTAAACATCTAGTCTAGAGGAGGAGCTTTACTACTAAGAATTTGCAACACATTTTCACTTTCAGTTTCATACATTGTAAGTAGGGGGGTTGGGGCAGCATGAGGTTAACCAAGTATAAGATTAGATAAGGGCAGTGGAGAACAGTGACACACAAGAAGTAAGAAATGTCTCTATCTCCAGCAGAACTGCTTATCACTGTTATTCATAGTTTGATATAACATATATATTTAAGTAACATTTATAAAATTCATATGAAAGTTCAATTATGAAATATTAATACATTTTTTTAAAGCTGGAGTCGGAGTCGGTACATTTCTACCGACTCCGACTCCAACCAAAACTAACTCTGACTCCACGACTCCGACTCCACAGCCCTGGATGTAACAGCAGAATAGTGAGTGCAGCTATGGAGGTGACTGGTAGATAGGACATGATGTAACAGCAGAATAGTGAGTGCAGCTCTGGAGGTGACTGGAGGATAAGACATGATGTAACAGCAGAATAGTGAGTGCAGCTCTGGAGGCAACTGGAGGATAAGACACGATGTAACAACAGAATAGTGAGTGCATCTCTGTAGGTGAATGGAGGATAAGACAGGATGTAACAGTAGATAAAAGACTGCAGCTCTGGAGGTGACTGGAGGATAAGACACGATGTAACGGCAGAATAGTGACAGCAGCTCTGGAGGATAAGACACAATGTAACAGCAGAATAGTGATTGCATTTCTGGAGGGAATGGAGGATAAGACAGGATGTAACAGTAGATAAGACTGCAGCTCTGGAGGTGACTGGAGGATAAGACACGATGTAACGGCAGAATAGTGACAGCAGCTCTGGAGGTGACTGGAGGATAAGACACGATGAAACAGCAGAATAGTGAGTGCAGCTCTGGAGGTGACTGGAGGATAAGATATAATGTAACAGTAGAATAGTGATTGCAGCTCTGGAGGTGACAGGAGGATAAGACACAATGTAACAGCAGAATAATGATTGCAGCTCTGGAGGTGACTGGAGGATAAGACCTGATGTAACAGCAGAATAGTGACAGCAGCTCTGGAGGTAACTGGAGTATAAGACACGATGTAACAGCCGAATAGTGAGAGCAGCTCTGGAGGTGACTGGAGGATAAGACCTGATGTAACAGCAGAATAGTGACAGCAGCTCTGGAGGTAACTGGAGTATAAGACACGATGTAACAGCAGAATAGTCAGTGCAGCTCTGGAGGTGACTGGAGGATAAGACACAATGTAACAGTAGAAAAGTGAATGCAGCTCTTGAGGTGACTGGAGGATAAGACATGAAGTAACAGCATAATAGTGAGTGCAGCTCTGGAGGTGACTGGAGGACAAGACACGGTGTAACAGCAGAATAGTGACTGCAGCTCTGGAGGTGACTGGAGGATAAGACACCATGTAACAGCAGAACAGTGATTGCATCTCTGGAGGTGAATGGAGGATAAGACATGATGTAACAACAGAATAGTGACAGCAGCTCTGGAGGTGACTGGAGGATAAGACATGATGTAACAGCAGAATAGTGACTTCAGCTCTGGAGGTGACTGGAGGATATGACATGATGTAACAGCAGAATAGTGACTGCAGCTCTGGAGATGAGTGGAGGATAAGACATGAAGTAACAGCATAATAGTGAGTGCAGCTCTGGAGGTGACTGGAGGACAAGACATGATGTAACAGGAGAATAGTGACTGCAGCTCATGAGGTGACTGGAGGATAAGACATGATGTAACAGCAGAATAGTGACTGCATCTCTTGAGGTGACTGGAGGATAACACATGATGTAGCAGCAGAATAGTGACTGCAGCTCATGAGGTGACTGGAGGATAAGACACGATGTAACAGCAGAATAGTGTGTGCATCTCTGGAGGTGAACGGAGGATAAGACCTGATGTAACAACAGAATAGTGACAGCAGCTCTGGAGGTGACTGGAGGATAAGACCTGATGTAACATCAGAATAGTGACTGCAGCTCTGGAGGTGAGTGGAGGATAAGACATGATGTAACAGCAGAATAGTGAGTGCAGCTCTGGAGTTGACTGGAGGATAAGATACGATGTAACAGCAGAATAGTGAGTGCAGCTCTGGAGGTGACTGGAGGATAAGACATGATGTAACAGTGGAATAGTGACTGCAGCTCTGGAGGTGGCTGGAGTATAAGACACGATGTAACAGCAGAATAGTGACTGCAGCTCTGGAGGTGACTGGAGGATAAGACACGATGTAACGGCAGAATAGTGACTGCAGCTCTGGAGGTGACTGGAGGATAAGACATGATGTAACAGCAGAATAGTGAGTGCAGCTCTGGAGGTGGCTGGAGGATAGGACATGATGTAACAGCAGAATAGTGACTGCAGCTCTGGAGATGAGTGGAGGATAAGACATGAAGTAACAGCATAATAGTGAGTGCAGCTCTGGAAGTGACTGGAGGATAAGACATGATGTAACAGCAGAACAGTGACTGCAGCACTGGAGGTGACTGGAGGACAAGACACGATGTAACAGGAGAATAGTGACTGCAGCTCATGAGGTGACTGGAGGATAAGACATGATGTAACAGCAGAATAGTAACTGCAGCTCTGGAGGTGACTGGAGGATAAGACAAGATGTAACAGCAGAATAGTGAGTGCATCTCTGGAGGTGAACGGAGGATAAGACCTGATGTAACAACAGAATAGTGACAGCAGCTCTGGAGGTGACTGGAGGATAAGACCTAATGTAACATCAGAATAGTGACTGCAGCTCTGGAGGTGAGTGGAGGATAAGACATGATGTAACAGCAGAATAGTGAGTGTAGCTCTGGAGGTGGCTGGAGGATAAGACATGATTTAAAAGCAGAATAGTGAGTGCAGCTCTGGAGTTGACTGGAGGATAAGATACGATGTAACAGCAGAATAGTGAGTGCAGCTCTGGAGGTGACTGGAGGATAAGACATGATGTAACAGTGGAATAGTGATTGCAGCTCTGGAGGTGACAAGGGGATAAGACACGATGTAACAGCAGAATAATGATTGCAGCTCTGGAGGTGACAAGGGGATAAGACACGATCTAACAGCAGAATAATGATTGCAGCTCTGGAGGTGACTGGAGGATAAGACCTGATGTAACAGCAGAATAGTGACTGCAGCTCTGTAGGTGACTGGAGGATAAGACATGATGTAACAGCAGAATGGTGAATTCAGCTCTGGAGGAGACTGGAGGATAAGACACGATGTAACAGTAGAAGAGTGAGTGCATCTCTGGAAGTGAACGGAGGATAAGACCTGATGTAACAGCAGAATAGTGACAGCAGCTCTGGAGGTGACTGGAGGATAAGACATGATGTAACAGCAGAATAGTGAGTGCAGCTCTGGAAGTGAGTGGAGGATAAGACATGATGTAACAGCAGAATAGTGACTGCAGCTCTGGAGGATAAGACACGATGTAACAGCAGAATAGTGACTGCAGCTCTGGAGGTGACTGGAGGATAAGACACGATGTAACGGCAGACTAGTGACTGCAGCTCTGGAGGTGACTGGAGGATAAGACACGATGTAACAGCAGAATAGTGAGTGCAGCTCTGGAGGTGGCTGGAGGATAAGACATGATGTAACAGCAGAATAGTGAGTGCAGCTCTGGAGGTGGCTGGAGGATAAGACATGATGTTAGAGCAGAACAGTGACTGCAGCTCTGGAGGTGACTGAAGGATAAGACATGAAGTAACAGCAGAATAGTGAGTGCAGCTCTGGAGTTGACTGGACGATAAGATACGATGTAACAGCAGAATAGTGACTGCAGCTCTGGAGGTGACTGGAGGATAAGACCTGATGTAACAGCAGAATAGTGACTGCAGCTCTGGAGGTGACAGGAAGATAAGACATGATGTAACAGCAGAATGGTGAATTCAGCTCTGGAGGTAACTGGAGGATAATACACGATGTAACAGTAGAATAATGACTGTAGCTCTGGAGGTGGCTGGAGGATAATAGATGATGTAACAGCAGAATAGTGACTGCAGCTCTGGAGGTGACTGGAGGATAAGACATGATGTAACAGCAGAATAGTGAGTGCAGCTCTGGAGGTGACTGGAGGATAAGACATGATGTAACAGCAGAATAGTGACAGCAGCTCTGGAGGTAACTGGAGTATAAGACACGATGTAACAGCAGAATAGTGAGTGCAGCTCTGGAGGTGACTGGAGCATAAGACACGATGTAACAGCAGAATAGTCAGTGCAGATCTGGAGGTGACTGGTAGATAGGACATGAGGTAACAACAGAATAGTGAGTTCAGCTCTGGAGGTGACTGGAGGATAAGACATGATGTAACAGCAGAATAGTGAGTGCAGGTGACTGGAGGATAAGACACAATGTAACAGCAGAATAGTGAGTGCAGCTCTGGAGGATAAGACACGATGTAACAGCAGAATAGTGAGTGCAGCTCTTGAGGTGACTGGAGGATAAGACATGAAGTAGCAGCATAATAGTGAGTGCAGCTCTGGAGGTGACTGGAGGACAAGACACGATGTAACAGCAGAATAGTGACTGCAGCTCTGGAGGTGACTGGAGGATAAGACACCATGTAACAGCAGAACAGTGATTGCATCTCTGGAGGTGAATGGAGGATAAGACATGATGTAACAATAGAATAGTGACAGCAGCTCTGGAGGTGACTGGAGGATAAGACATGATGTAACAGCAGAATAGTGACTTCAGCTCTGGAGGTGACTGGAGGATAGGACATGATGTAACAGCAGAATAGTGACTGCAGTTCTGGAGATGAGTGGAGGATAAGACATGAAGTAACAGCATAATAGTGAGTGCAGCTCTGGAGGTGACTGGAGGATAAGACATGATGTAACAGCAGAATAGTGACTTCAGCTCTGGAGGTGACTGGAGGATAGGACATGATGTAACAGCAGAATAGTGACTGCAGTTCTGGAGATGAGTGGAGGATAAGACATGAAGTAACAGCATAATAGTGAGTGCAGCTCTGGAGGTGACTGGAGGACAAGACACGATGTAACAGGAGAATAGTGACTGCAGCACATGAGGTGACTGGAGGATAAGACATGATGTAACAGCAGAATAGTGAGTGCAGCTCTGGAGGTGACTGGAGGATAACACACGATGTAGCAGCAGAATAGTGACTGCAGCTCTGGAGGTGACTGGAGGATAAGACAAGATGTAACAGCAGAATAGTGAGTGCATCTCTGGAGGTGAACGAAGGATAAGACCTGATGTAACAACAGAATAGTGACAGCAGCTCTGGAGGTGACTGGAGGATAAGACATGATGTAACAGCAGAATAGTGACTGCAGCTCTGGAGGTGGCTGGAGGATAAGATATGATTTAAAAGCAGAATAGTGACTGCAGCTCTGGAGGTGACTGGAGGATAAGACACAATGTAACGGCAGAATAGTGACTGCAGCTCTGGAGGTGACTGGAGGATAAGACATGATGTAACAGCAGAATAGTGAGTGCAGCTCTGGAGGTGGCTGGAGGATAGGACATGATGTAACAGCAGAATAGTGACTGCAGCTCTGGAGATGAGTGGAGGATAAGACATGAAGTAACAGCATAATAGTGAGTGCAGCTCTGGAGGTGACTGGAGGACAAGACACGATGTAACAGGAGAATAGTGACTGCAGCTCATGAGGTGACTGGAGGATAAGACATGATGTAACAGCAGAATAGTGACTGCAGCTCTGGAGGTGACTGGAGGATAAGACAAGATGTAACAGCAGAATAGTGACAGCAGCTCTGGAGGTGACTGGAGGATAAGACCTAATGTACCATCAGAATAGTGACTGCAGCTCTGGAGGTGAGTGGAGGATAAGACATGATGTAACAGCAGAATAGTGAGTGCAGCTCTGGAGTTGACTGGAGGATAAGATACGATGTAACAGCAGAATAGTGACTGCAGCTCTGGAGGTGACTGGAGGATAAGACATGATGTACCAGTGGAATAGTGATTGCAGCTCTGGAGGTGACAAGGGGATAAGACACGATGTAACAGCAGAAGAATGATTGCAGCTCTGGAGGTGACAAGGGGATAAGACACGATGTAACAGCAGAATAATGATTGCAGCTCTGGAGGTGACTGGAGGATAAGACCTGATGTAACAGCAGAATAGTGACTGCAGCTCTGGAGGTGACTGGAAGATAAGACATGATTTAACAGCAGAATGGTGAGTGCAGCTCTGTAGGTGACTGGAGGATAAGACATGATGTAACAGCAGAATGGTGAATTCAGCTCTGGAGGTAACTGGAGGATAAGACACGATGTAACAGTAGAAGAGTGAGTGCATCTCTGGAAGTGAATGGAGGATAAGACCTGATGTAACAGCAGAATAGTGACAGCAGCTCTGGAGGTGACTGGAGGATAAGACATGATGTAACAGCAGAATAGTGACTGCAGCTCTGGAGGTGACTGGAGGATAAGACACGATGTAACGGCAGAATAGTGACTGCAGCTCTGGAGGTGACTGGAGGATAAGACATGATGTAACAGCAGAATAGTGAGTGCAGCTCTGGAGGTGGCTGGAGGATAAGACATGAGGTTACAGCAGAACAGTGACTGCAGCTCTGGAGGTGACTGAAGGATAAGACATGAAGTAACAGCAGAATAGTGAGTGCAGCTCTGGAGTTGACTGGACGATAAGATACGATGTAACAGCAGAATAGAGAGTGCAGCTCTTGAGGTGATTGGAGGAATACAGATGATGTAACAGCAGAATAGTGACTGCAGCTCTGGAGGATAAGACAGGATGTAACAGTAGAATAGTGATTGCAGCTCTGGAGGTGACAGGAGGATAAGACACGATGTAACAGCAGAATAATGATTGCAGCTCTGGAGGTGACTGGAGGATAAGACCTGATGCAACAGCAGAATAGTGACTGCAGCTCTGGAGGTGACAGGAAGATAAGACATGATGTAACAGCAGAATGGTGAATTCAGCTCTGGAGGTAACTGGAGGATAATATACGATGTAACAGTAGAATAGTGACTGTAGCTCTGGAGGTGGCTGGAGGATAATAGATGATGTAACAGCAGAATAGTGACTGCAGCTCTGGAGGTGACTGGAGGATAGGACATGATGTAACAGCAGAATAGTGAGTGCAGCTCTGGAGGTGACTGGAGGATAAGACATGATGTAACAGCAGAATAGTGACAGCAGCTCTGGAGGTAACTGGAGTATAAGACACGATGTAACAGCAGAATAGTGAGTGCAGCTCTGGAGGTGACTGGAGCATAAGACACGATGTAACAGCAGAATAGTCAGTGCAGCTCTGGAGGTGACTGGTAGTTAGGACATGAGGTAACAGCAGAATAGTGAGTTCAGCTCTGGAGGTGACTGGAGGATAAGACATGATGTAACAGCAGAATAGTGAGTGCAGTTCTTGAGGTGACTGGAGGATAAGACACAATGTAACAGCAGAAAAGTGAGTGCAGCTCTTGAGGTGACTGGAGGATAAGACATGAAGTAGCAGCATAATAGTGAGTGCAGCTCTGGAGGTGACTGGAGGACAAGACACGATGTAACAGCAGAATAGTGACTGCAGCTCTGGAAGTGACTGGAGGATAAGACACCATGTAACAGCAGAACAGTGATTGCATCTCTGGAGGTGAATGGAGGATAAGAAACGATTTAACAACAGAATAGTGACAGCAGCTCTGGAGGTGACTGGAGGATAAGACATGATGTAACAGCAGAATAGTGACTGCAGCTCTGGAGATGAGTGGAGGATAAGACATGAAGTAACAGCATAATAGTGAGTGCAGCTCTGGATGTGACTGGAGGACAAGACACGATGTAACAGCAGAATAGTGACTGCAGCTCATGAGGTGACTGGAGGATAAGACATGATGTAACAGCAGAATAGTGACTGCAGCTCTTGAGGTGACTGGAGGATAAGACACGATGTAACAGCAGAATAGTGAATGCAGATCTGGAGGTGACTGGAGGGATAAGACAAGATGTAACAGCAGAATAGTGACTGCAGCTCTGGAGGTGAACGGAGGATAAGACCTGATGTAACAACAGAATAGTGACAGCAGCTCTGGAGGTGACTGGAGGATAAGACCTGATGTAACATCAGAATAGTGACTGCAGCACTGGAGGTGAGTGGAGGATAAGACCTGATGTAACAGCAGAATAGTGACTGCAGCTCTGGAGGTGGCTGGAGGATAAGACACGATGTAACAGCAGAATAGTGACTGCAGCTCTGGAGGTGACTGGAGGATAAGAGACGATGTAACGGCAGAATAGTGACTGCAGCTCTGGAGGAGACTGAAGGATAAGACATGATGTAACAGCAGAATAGTGAGTGCAGCTCTGGAGGTGGCTGGAGGATAAGACATGATTTAACAGCAAAATAGTGAGTGCAGCTCTGGAGTTGACTGGAGGATAAGATACGATGTAACAGCAGAATAGTGAGTGCAGCTCTGGAGGTGACTGGAGGATAAGACATGATGTAACAGTGGAATAGTGATTGCAGCTCTAGAGGTGACCGGACGATAAGACACGATGTAACAGCAGAATAATGATTGCAGCTCTGGAGGTGACTGGAGGATAAGACCTGATGTAACAGCAGAATAGTGACTGTAGCTCTGGAGGTGACTGGAAGATAAGACATGACGTAACAGCAGAATGGTGAGTGCAGCTCTGTAGGTGACTGGAGGATAAGACATGATGTAACAGCAGAATGGTGAATTCAGCTCTGGAGGTAACTGGAGGATAAGACACGATGTAACAATAGAATAGTGAGTGCATCTCTGGAGGTGAATGGAGGATAAGACCTGATGTAACAGCAGAATAGTGACAGCAGCTCTGGAGGTGACTGGAGGATAAGACATGATGCAACAGCAGAATTGTGACTGCAGCTCTGGAGGTGAGTGGAGGATAAGACCTGATGTAACAGCAGAATAGTGACTGCAGCTGTGGAGGTGGCTGGAGGATAAGACACCATGTAACAGCAGAATAGTGACTGCAGCTCTGGAGGTGACTGTAGGATAGGACACGATGTAACAGCAGAATAGTGAGTGCAGCTCTGGAGGTGACTGGAGGATAAGACATGATGTAACAGCAGAATAGTGACTGCAGCTCTGGAGATGAGTGGAGGATAAGACATGAAGTAACAGCATAATAGTGAGTGCAGCTCTGGAGGTGACTGGAGGACAAGACATGATGTAACAGCAGAATAGTGACTGCAGCTCTGGAGGTGACTGGAAGATAAGACATGATTTAACAGCAGAATGGTGAGTGCAGCTCTGTAGGTGACTGGAGGATAAGACATGATGTAACAGCAGAATGGTGAATTCAGCTCTGGAGGTAACTGGAGGATAAGACACGATGTAACAGTAGAATAGTGAGTGCATCTCTGGAGGTGAATGGAGGATAAGACCTGATGTAACAGCAGAATAGTGACAGCAGCTCTGGAGGTGACTGGAGGATAAGACATGATGTAACAGCAGAATAGTGAGTGCAGCTCTGGAGGTGAGTGGAGGATAAGACCTGATGTAACAGCAGAATAGTGACTGCAGCTCTGGAGGTGGCTGGAGGATAAGATACGATGTAACGGCAGAATAGTGACTGCAGCTCTAGACATGACTGGAGGATAAGACATGATGTAACAGCAGAATAGTAAGTGCAGCTCTGGAGGTGGCTGGAGGATAAGACATGATGTAACAGCAGAACAGTGACTGCAGCTCTGGAGGTGACTGAAGGATAAGACTTGAAATAACAGCAGAATAGTGAGTGCAGCTCTGGAGTTGACTGGACAATAAGATACGATGTAACAGCAGAATAGAGAGTGCAGCTCTTGAGGTGATTGGAGAAATAAAGATGATGTAACAGCAGAATAGTGACTGCAGCTCTGGAGGTGACTGGAGGATAAGACAGGATGTAACAGTAGAATAGTGATTGCAGCTCTGGAGGTGACAGGAGGATAAGACACGATGTAACTGCAGAATAATGATTGCAGCTCTGGAGGTGACTGGAGGATAAGACCTGATGTAACAGCAGAATAGTGACTGCAGCTCTGGAGGTGACTGGAGGATAAGACACGATGTAACAGCAGAATAGTCAGTGCAGCTCTGGAGGTGACTGGAGGATAAGACACGATGTAACAGCAGAATAGTCAGTGCAGCTCTGGAGGTGACTGGTAGATAGGACATGAGGTAACAGCAGAATAGTGAGTGCAGCTCTGGAGGTGACTGGAGGATAAGACATGATGTAACAGCAGAATAGTGAGTGCAGATCTGGAGGTGAGTGGAGGATAAGACCTGATGTAACAGCAGAATAGTGACTGCATCTCTTGAGGTGACTGGAGGATAAGACACAATGCAACAGCAGAAAAGAGAGTGCAGCTCTTGAGGTGACTGGAGGATAAGACATGAAGTAACAGCATAATAGTGAGTGCAGCTCTGGAGGTGACTGGAGGACAAGACACGATGTAACAGCAGAATAGTGACTGCAGCTCTGGAGGTGACTGGAGGATAAGACACCATGTAACAGCAGAACAGTGATTGCATCTCTGGAGGTGAATGGAGGATAAGAAACGATGTAACAACAGAATAGTGACAGCAGCTCATGAGGTGACTGGAGGATAAGATATGATGTAACAGCAGAATAGTGACTGCAGCTCTTGAGTTGACTGGAGGATAAGACACGATGTAACAGCAGAATAGTGACTGCAGCTCTGGAGGTGACTGGAGGATAAGACAAGATGTAACAGCAGAATAGTGACAGCAGCTCTGGAGGTGACTGGAGGATAAGACCTGATGTAACATCAGAATAGTGAGTGCAGCTCTGGAGGTGAGTGGAGGATAAGACCTGATGTAACAGCAGAATATTGACTGCAGCTCTGGAGGTGGCTGGAGGATAAGACACGATGTAACAGCAGAATAGTGACTGCAGCTCTGGAGGTGACTGGAGGATAAGACACGATGTAACGACAGAATAGTGACTGCAGCTCTGGAGGAGACTGGAGGATAAGACATGATGTAACAGCAGAATAGTGACTGCAGCTCTGAAGGTGGCTGGAGGATAAGACATGATGTAACAGTGGAATAGTGATTGCAGCTCTGGAGGTGACAGGAGGATAAGACACGATGTAACAGCAGAATAATGATTGCAGCTCTGGAGGTGGCTGGAGGATAAGACACCATGTAACAGAGAATAGTGAGTGCATCTCTGGAGGTGAATGGAGGATAAGACCTGATGTAACAGCAGAATAGTGACAGCAGCTCTGGAGGTGACTGGAGGATAAGACATGATGTAACAGCAGAATAGTGACTGCAGCTCTGGAGGTGAGTGGAGGATAAGACCTGATGTGACAGCAGAATAGTGACTGCAGCTCTGGAGGTGGCTGGAGGATAAGACACCATGTAACAGCAGAATAGTGACTGCAGCTCTGGAGGATAAGACACGATGTAATGGCAGAATAGTGACTGCAGCTCTGGAGGTGACTGGATGATAAGACATGATGTAATAGCAGAATAGTGAGTGCAGCTTTGGAGGTGGCTGGAGGATAAGACATGATGTAACAGCAGAATAGTGAGTGCAGCTCTGGAGGTGAGTGGAGGATAAGACCTGATGTAACAGCAGAATAGTGACTGCAGCTCTGGAGGTGGCTGGAGGATAAGACACCATGTAACAGCAGAATAGTGACTGCAGCTCTGGAGGTGACTGGAGGATAGGACACGATGTAACAGCAGAATAGTGAGTGCAGCTCTGGAGGTGACTGGAGGATAAGACATGATGCAACAGCAGAATAGTGACTGCAGCTCTGGAGATGAGTGGAGGATAAGACATGAAGTAACAGCATAATAGTGAGTGCAGCTCTGGAGGTGACTGGAGGACAAGACACGATGTAACAGCAGAATAGTGACTGCAGCTCTGGAGGTGACTGGAGTATAAGACACGATGTAACAGCAGAATAGTGAGTGCAGCTCTGGAGGTGACTGGAGGATAAGACACGATGTAACAGCAGAATAGTCAGTGCAGCTCTGGAGGTGACTGGAGGATAAGACATGAGGTAACAGCAGAATAGTGAGTGCAGCTCTGGAGGTGACTGGAGGATAAGACATGATGTAACAGCAGAATAGTGAGTGCAGTTCTTGAGGTGACTGGAGGATAAGACACAATGCAACAGCAGAAAAGTGAGTGCAGCTCTTGAGGTGACTGGAGGATAAGACATGATGTAACAGCAGAATAGTGACTGCAGCTCTGGAGATGAGTGGAGGATAAGACATGAAGTAACAGCATAATAGTGAGTGCAGCTCTGGAGGTGACTGGAGGACAAGACACGATGTAACAGGAGAATAGTGACTGCAGCTCATGAGGTGACTGGAGGATAAGACATGATGTAACAGCAGAATAGTGATTGCAGCTCTGGAGGTGACTGGAGGATAAGACAAGGTGTAACAGCAGAATAGTGAGTGCATCTCTGGAGGTGAATGGAGGATAAGAAACGATGTAACAACAGAATAATGACAGCAGCTCTGGAGGTGACTGGAGGATAAGACATGATGTAACAGCAGAATAGTGACTGCAGCTCTGGAGGTGACTGGAGGATAGGACAAGATGTAACAGCAGAATAGTGAGTGCAGCTCTGGAGGTGACTGGAGGATAAGACATGATGTAACAGCAGAATAGTGAGTGCAGCTCTGGAGGTGACTGGAGGATAAGACACGATGTAACAGCAGAATAGTGATTGCAGCTCTGGAGGTGACTGGAGGATAAGACACGATGTAACAGCAGAATAGTGACTGCAGCTCTGGAGGAGACTGGAGGATAAGACATGATGTAACAGCAGAATAGTGAGTGCAGTTCTTGAGGTGACTGGAGGATAAGACACAATGCAACAGCAGAAAAGTGAGTGCAGCTCTTGAGGTGATTGGAGGATAAGACATGAAGTAACAGCATAATAGTGAGTGCAGCTCTGGAGGTGACTGGAGGACAAGACACAATGTAACAGCAGAATAGTGACTGCAGCTCTAGAGGTGACTGGAGGATAAGACACCATGTAACAGCAGAACAGTGATTGCATCTCTGGAGGTGAATGGAGGATAAGAAACGATGTAACAACAGAATAGTGACAGCAGCTCTGGAGGTGACTGGAGGATAAGACATGATGTAACAGCAGAATAGTGACAGCAGCTCTGGAGGTAACTGGAGTATAAGACACGATGTAACAGCAGAATAGTGAGTGCAGCTCTGGAGGTGACTGGAGGATAAGACATGATGTAACAGCAGAATAGAGAGTGCAGCTTTTGAGGTGATTGGAGGATAAGACATGATGTAACAGCAGAATAGTGACTGCAGCTCTTGAGGTGACTGGAGGATAAGACACGATGTAACAGCAGAATAGTGACTGCAGATATGGAGGTGAACGGAGGATAAGACCTGATGTAACAACAGAATAGTGACAGCAGCTCTGGAGGTGACTGGAGGATAAGACCTGATGTAACATCAGAATAGTGACTGCAGCTCTGGAGGTGAGTGGAGGATAAGACCTGATGTAACAGCAGAATAGTGACTGCAGCTCTGGAGGTGGCTGGAGGATAAGACACGATGTAACAGCAGAATAGTGACTGCAGCTCTGGAGGTGACTGGAGGATAAGACACGATGTAACGGCAGAATAGTGACTGCAGCTCTGGAGGAGACTGGAGGATAAGACATGATGTAACAGCAGAATAGTGAGTGCAGCTCTGGAGGTGGCTGGAGGATAAGACATGATTTAACAGCAGAATAGTGAGTGCAGCTCTGGAGGTGTCTGGAGGATAAGACCTGATGTAACAGCAGAATAGTGAGTGCAGCTCTGGAGGTGACTGGAGGATAAGACATGATGTAACAGTGGAATAGTGATTGCAGCTCTGGAGGTGACAGGAGGATAGGACACGATGTAACAGCAGAATAGTGAGTGCAGCTCTGGAGGTGACTGGAGGATAAGACATGATGTAACAGCAGAATAGTGACTGCAGCTCTGGAGATGAGTGGAGGATAAGACATGAAGTAACAGCATAATAGTGAGTGCAGCTCTGGAGGTGACTGGAGGACAAGACACGATGTAACAGCAGAATAGTGACTGCAGCTCATGAGGTGACTGGAGGATAAGACATGATGTAACAGCAGAATACTGACTGCAGCTCTGGAGGTGACTGGAAGATAAGACATGATTTAACAGCAGAATGGTGAATTCAGCTCTGGAGGTAACTGGAGGATAAGACACGATGTAACAGTAGAATAGTGAGGGCATCTCTGGAGGTGAATGGAGGATAAGACCTGATGTAACAGCAGAATAGTGACAGCAGCTCTGGAGGTGACTGGAGGATAAGACATGACGTAACAGCAGAATAGTGACTGCAGCTCTGGAGGTGACTGGAGGATAAGACACGATGTAACGGCAGAATAGTGACTGCAGCTCTGGAGGTGACAGGAGGATAAGACACGATGTAACAGCAGAATAGTGACTGCAGCTCTGGAGGTGACAGGAAGATAAGACACAATGTAACAGCAGAATGGTGAATTCAGCTCTGGAGGATAATACACGATGTAACAGTAGAATAGTGACTGTAGCTCTGGAGGTGGCTGGAGGATAATAGATGATGTAACAGCAGAATAGTGACTGCAGCTCTGGAGGTGACTGGAGGATAAGACATGATGTAACAGCAGAATAGTGAGTGCAGCTCTGGAGGTGACTGGAGGATAAGACATGATGTAACAGCAGAATAGTGACAGCAGCTCTGGAGGTAACTGGAGTATAAGACACGATGTAACAGCAGAATAGTGAGTGCAGCTCTGGAGGTGACTGGAGGATAAGACACGATGTAACAGCAGAATAGTCAGTGCAGCTCTGGAGGTGACTGGAGGATAAGACATGAGGTAACAGCAGAATAGTGAGTGCAGCTCTGGAGGTGACTGGAGGATAAGACACAATGCAACAGCAGAAAAGTGAGTGCAGCTCTTGAGGTGACTGGAGGATAAGACATGAAGTAACAGCATAATAGTGAGTGCAGCTCTGGAGGTGACTGGAGGATAAGACATGATGTAACAGCAGAATAGTGAGTGCAGCTCTTGAGGTGACTGGAGGATAAGACATGATGTAACAGCAGAATAGTGACTGCAGCTCTGGAGGTGACTGGAGGATAGGACACGATGTAACAGCAGAATAGTGAGTGCAGCTCTGGAGGTGACTGGAGGATAAGACATGATGTAACAGCAGAATAGTGAGTGCAGTTCGTGAGGTGACTGGAGGATAAGACACAATGCAACAGCAGAAAAGTGAGTGCAGCTCTTGAGGTGACTTGAGGATAAGACAGGAAGAAACAGCATAATAGTGAGTGCAGCTCTGGAGGTGACTGGAGGACAAGACTCGATGTAACAGCAGAATAGTGACTGCAGCTCTGGAGGTGACTGGAGGATAAGACACCATGTAACAGCAGAACAATGATTGCATCTCTGGAGGTGAATGGAGGATAAGAAACGATGTAACAACAGAATAGTGACAGCAGCTCTGGAGGTGACTGGAGGATAAGAAATGATGTAACAGCAGAATAGTGACTGCAGCTCTGGAGGTGACTGGAGGATAGGACACGATGTAACAGCAGAATAGTGAGTGCAGCTCTGGAGGTGACTGGAGGATAAGACATGATGTAACAGCAGAATAGTGAGTGCAGCTCTGGAGGTGACTGGAGGATAAGACATGATGTAACAGCAGAATAGTGACAGCAGCTCTGGAGGTAACTGGAGTATAAGACACGATGTAACAGCAGAATAGTGAGTGCAGCTCTGGAGGTGACTGGAGGATAAGACACGATGTAACAGCAGAATAGTCAGTGCAGCTCTGGAGGTGACTGGAGGATAAGACATGAGGTAACAGCAGAATAGTGAGTGCAGCTCTGGAGGTGACTGGAGGATAAGACACAATGCAACAGCAGAAAAGTGAGTGCAGCTCTTGAGGTGACTGGAGGATAAGACATGAAGTAACAGCATAATAGTGAGTGCAGCTCTGGAGGTGACTGGAGGATAAGACATGATGTAACAGCAGAATAGTGAGTGCAGCTCTTGAGGTGACTGGAGGATAAGACATGATGTAACAGCAGAATAGTGACTGCAGCTCTGGAGGTGACTGGAGGATAGGACACGATGTAACAGCATAATAGTGAGTGCAGCTCTGGAGGTGACTGGAGGACAAGACACGATGTAACAGCAGAATAGTGACTGCAGCTCATGAGGTGACTGGAGGATAAGACATGATTTAACAGCAGAATGGTGAATTCAGCTCTGGAGGTAACTGGAGGATAAGACACGATGTAACAGCAGAATAGTGACTGCATCTCTGGAGGTGAATGGAGGATAAGACCTGATGTAACAGCAGAATAGTGAGTGCAGCTCTGGAGGTGAGTGGAGGATAAGACCTGATGTAACAGTAGAATAGTGACTGCAGCTCTGGAGGTGGCTGGAGGATAAGACACGATGTAACAGCAGAATAGTGACTGCAGCTCTGGAGGTGACTGGAGGATAAGACACGATGTAACGGCAGAATAGTGACTGCAGCTCTGGACATGACTGGAGGATAAGACATGATGTAACAGCAGAATAGTGAGTGCAGCTCTGGAGGTGGCTGGAGGATAAGACATGATGTAACAGCAGAACAGTGACTGCAGCTCTGGAGGTGACTGAAGGATAAGACATGAAATAACAGCAAAATAGTGAGTGCAGCTCTGGAGTTGACTGGACAATAAGATACGATGTAACAGCAGAATAGAGAGTGCAGCTTTTGAGGTGATTGGAGGAATATAGATGATGTAACAGCAGAATAGTGACTGCAGCTCTGGAGGTGACTGGAGGATAAGACAGGATGTAACAGTAGAATAGTGATTGCAGCTCTGGAGGTGACTGGAGGATAAGACACGATGTAACAGCAGAATAGTCAGTGCAGCTCTGGAGGTGACTGGAGGATAAGACATGAGGTAACAGCAGAATACTTAGTGCAGCTCTGGAGGTGACTGGAGGATAAGACATGATGTAACAGCAGAATAGTGAGTGCAGTTCTTGAGGTGACTGGAGGATAAGACACAATGCAACAGCAGAAAAGTGAGTGCAGCTCTTGAGGTGACTGGAGGATAAGACATGAAGTAACAGCATAATAGTGAGTGCAGCTCTGGAGGTGACTGGAGGACAAGACACGATGTAACAGCAGAATAGTGACTGCAGCTCTGGAGGTGACTGGAGGATAAGACACCATGTAACAGCAGAATAGTGACTGCAGCTCTGGAGGTGACTGGAGGATAAGAAACGATGTAACAACAGAATAGTGACTGCAGCTCTGGAGGTGACTGGAGGATAGGACACGATGTAACAGCAGAATAGTGAGTGCAGCTCTGGAGGTGACTGGAGGATAAGACATGATGTAACAGCAGAATAGTGAGTGCAGCTCTGGAGGTGACTGGAGGATAAGACACGATGTAACAGCAGAATAGTGATTGCAGCTCTGGAGGTGACTGGAGGATAAGACACGATGTAACAGCAGAATAGTGACTGCAGCTCTGGAGGAGACTGGAGGATAAGACACGATGTAACAGCAGAATAGTGATTGCAGCTCTGGAGGTGACTGGAGGATAAGACACGATGTAACAGCAGAATAGTGATTGCAGCTCTGGAGGTGACTGGAGGACAAGACATGATGTAACAGCAGAATAGTGAGTGCAGTTCTTGAGGTGACTGGAGGATAAGACACAATGCAACAGCAGAAAAGTGAGTGCAGCTCTTGAGGTGACTGGAGGATAAGACATGAAGTAACAGCATAATAGTGAGTGCAGCTCTGGAGGTGACTGGAGGACAAGACACGATGTAACAGCAGAATAGTGACTGCAGCTCTGGAGGTGACTGGAGGATAAGACACCATGTAACAGCAGAACAGTGATTGCATCTCTGGAGGTGAATGGAGGATAAGAAACGATGTAACAACAGAATAGTGACAGCAGCTCTGGAGGTGACTGGAGGATAAGACATGATGTAACAGCAGAATAGTGTCTGCAGCTCTGGAGGTGACTGGAGGATAGAACACGATGTAACAGCAGAATAGTGAGTGCAGCTCTGGAGGTGACTGGAGGATAAGACATGATGTAACAGCAGAATAGTGACTGCAGCTCTGGAGATGAGTGGAGGATAAGACATGAAGTAACAGCATAATAGTGAGTGCAGCTCTGGAGGTGACTGGAGGACAAGACACGATGTAACAGCAGAATAGTGACTGCAGATATGGAGGTGAACGGAGGATAAGACAAGATGTAACAGCAGAATAGTGAGTGCATCTCTGGAGGTGAACGGAGGATAAGACCTGATGTAACAACAGAATAGTGACAGCAGCTCTGGAGGTGACTGGAGGATAAGACACGATGTAACAGCAGAATAGTGACTGCAGATATGGAGGTGACTGGAGGATAAGACAAGATGTAACAGCAGAATAGTGAGTGCATCTCTGGAGGTGAACGGAGGATAAGACCTGATGTAACAACAGAATAGTGACAGCAGCTCTGGAGGTGACTGGAGGATAAGACCTGATGTAACAGCAGAATAGTGACTGCAGCTCTGGAGGTGGCTGGAGGATAAGACACGATGTAACAGCAGAATAGTGACTGCAGCTCTGGAGGTGACTGGAGGATAAGACACGATGTAACGGCAGAATAGTGACTGCAGCTCTGGAGGAGACTGGAGGATAAGACATGATGTAACAGCAGAATAGTGAGTGCAGCTCTGGAGGTGGCTGGAGGATAAGACATGATTTAACAGCAGAATAATGAGAGCAGCTCTGGAGTTGACTGGAGGATAAGATACGATGTAACAGCAGAATAGTGAGTGCAGCTCTGGAGGTGACTGGAGGATAAGACATGATGTAACAGTGGAATAGTGATTTCAGCTCTGGAGGTGACAGGAGGATAGGACACGATGTAACAGCAGAATAGTGAGTGCAGCTCTGGAGGTGACTGGAGGATAAGACATGATGTAACAGCAGAATAGTGACTGCAGCTCTGGAGATGAGTGGAGGATAAGACATGAAGTAACAGCATAATAGTGAGTGCAGCTCTGGAGGTGACTGGAGGACAAGACACGATGTAACAGCAGAATAGTGACTGCAGCTCATGAGGTGACTGGAGGATAAGACATGATGTAACAGCAGAATAGTGACTGCAGCTCTGGAGGTGACTGGAAGATAAGACATGATTTAACAGCAGAATGGTGAATTCAGCTCTGGAGGTAACTGGAGGATAAGACACGATGTAACAGTAGAATAGTGAGGGCATCTCTGGAGGTGAATGGAGGATAAGACCTGATGTAACAGCAGAATAGTGACAGCAGCTCTGGAGGTGACTGGAGGATAAGACATGATGTAACAGCAGAATAGTGACTGCAGCTCTGGAGGTGACTGGAGGATAAGACACGATGTAACGGCAGAATAGTGACTGCAGCTCTGGACATGACTGGAGGATAAGACATGATGTAACAGCAGAATAGTGAGTGCAGCTCTGGAGGTGGTTGGAGGATAAGACATGATGTAACAGCAGAACAGTGACTGCAGCTCCGGAGGTGACTGAAGGATAAGACATGAAATAACAGCAGAATAGTGAGTGCAGCTCTGGAGTTGACTGGACAATAAGATACGATGTAACAGCAGAATAGAGAGTGCAGCTTTTGAGGTGATTGGAGGAATATAGATGATGTAACAGCAGAATAGTGACTGCAGCTCTGGAGGTGACTGGAGGATAAGACAGGATGTAACAGTAGAATAGTGATTGCAGCTCTGGAGGTGACAGGAGGATAAGACACGATGTAACAGCAGAATAGTGACTGCAGCTCTGGAGGTGACAGGAAGATAAGACACAATGTAACAGCAGAATGGTGAATTCAGCTCTGGAGGATAATACACGATGTAACAGTAGAATAGTGACTGTAGCTCTGGAGGTGGCTGGAGGATAATAGATGATGTAACAGCAGAATAGTGACTGCAGCTCTGGAGGTGACTGGAGGATAAGACATGATGTAACAGCAGAATAGTGAGTGCAGCTCTGGAGGTGACTGGAGGATAAGACATGATGTAACAGCAGAATAGTGACAGCAGCTCTGGAGGTAACTGGAGTATAAGACACGATGTAACAGCAGAATAGTGAGTGCAGCTCTGGAGGTGACTGGAGGATAAGACATGATGTAACAGCAGAATAGTCAGTGCAGCTCTGGAGGTGACTGGAGGATAAGACATGAGGTAACAGCAAAATAGTGAGTGCAGCTCTGGAGGTGACTGGAGGATAAGACATGATGTAACAGCAGAATAGTGAGTGCAGTTCTTGAGGTGACTGGAGGATAAGACACAATGCAACAGCAGAAAAGTGAGTGCAGCTCTTGAGGTGACTGGAGGATAAGACATGAAGTAACAGCATAATAGTGAGTGCAGCTCTGGAGGTGACTGGAGGATAAGACATGATGTAACAGCAGAATAGTGAGTGCAGCTCTGGAGGTGACTGGAGGATAAGACATGAAGTAACAGCATAATAGTGAGTGCAGCTCTGGAGGTGAATGGAGGACAAGACACGATGTAACAGCAGAATAGTGACTGCAGCTCTGGAGGTGACTGGAGGATAAGACACCATGTAACAGCAGAACAGTGATTGCATCTCTGGAGGTGAATGGAGGATAAGAAACGATGTAACAACAGAATAGTGACAACAGCTCTGGAGGTGACTGGAGGATAAGACATGATGTAACAGCAGAATAGTGACTGCAGCTCTGGAGATGACTGGAGGATAAGACACGATGTAACAGCAGAATAGTGAGTGCAGCTCTGGAGGTGACTGGAGGATAAGACATGATGTAACAGCAGAATAGTGAGTGCAGTTCTTGAGGTGACTGGAGGATAAGACACAATGCAACAGCAGAAAAGTGAGTGCAGCTCTTGAGGTGACTGGAGGATAAGACATGAAGAAACAGCATAATAGTGAGTGCAGCTCTGGAGGTGACTGGAGGATAAGACATGATGTAACAGCAGAATAGTGAGTGCAGCTCTGGAGGTGACTGGAGGATAAGACATGAAGTAACAGCATAATAGTGAGTGCAGCTCTGGAGGTGACTGGAGGACAAGACTCGATGTAACAGCAGAATAGTGACTGCAGCTCTGGAGGTGACTGGAGGATAAGACACCATGTAACAGCAGAACAATGATTGCATCTCTGGAGGTGAATGGAGGATAAGAAACGATGTAACAACAGAATAGTGACAGCAGCTCTGGAGGTGACTGGAGGATAAGACATGATGTAACAGCAGAATAGTGACTGCAGCTCTGGAGGTGACTGGAGGATAGGACACGATGTAACAGCAGAATAGTGAGTGCAGCTCTGGAGGTGACTGGAGAATAAGACATGATGTAACAGCAGAATAGTGACTGCAGCTCTGGAGATGAGTGGAGGATAAGACATGAAGTAACAGCATAATAGTGAGTGCAGCTCTGGAGGTGACTGGAGGACAAGACACGATGTAACAGCAGAATAGTGACTGCAGCTCATGAGGTGACTGGAGGATAAGACATGATGTAACAGCAGAATAGTGACTGCAGCTCTGGAGGTGACTGGAAGATAAGACATGATTTAACAGCAGAATGGTGAATTCAGCTCTGGAGGTAACTGGAGGATAAGACACGATGTAACAGTAGAATAGTGAGTGCATCTCTGGAGGTGAATGGAGGATAAGACGTGATGTAACAGCAGAATATAGACTGCAGCTCTGGAGATGACTGGAGTATAAGACACGATGTAACAGCAGAATAGTGACTGCAGCTCTGGAGGTGACTGGAGGATAAGATACGATGTAACAAAATAATAGTGAGTGCAGCTCTTGACGTGACTGAAGGATAAGACACGATGTAACAGCAGAATAGTGACTGCAGCTCTGGAGGTGACAGGAGGATAATACACGATGTAACAGTAGAATAGTGACTATAGCTCTGGAGGTGGCTGGAGGATAATAGATGATGTAACAGCAGAATAGTGACTGCAGCTCTGGAGGTGACAGGAGGATAATACACGATGTAACAGTAGAATAGTGACTATAGCTCTGGAGGTGGCTGGAGGATAATAGATGATGTAACAGCAGAATAGTGACTGCAGCTCTGGAGGTGACTGGAGGATAAGACATGATGTAACAGAAGAATAGTGAGTGCAGCTCTGGAGGTGACTGGAGGATAATACACTATGTAACAGCAGAATAGTTAGTGTAGCTCTGAAGGTGACTGGAGGATAACACATGATGTAACAGCAGAATGGTGACTTCAGCTCTGGAGGTGACAGGAGGATAAGACCTGATGTAACAGCAGAATAGTGACTACAGCTCAGGAGGTGACTGGAGGATAAGACACGATGTAACAGCAGAAAAGAGACTACAGCTCTGGAGGTGGCTGGAGGATAAGACATGATGTAACAGCAGAATGGTGACTTCAGCTCTGGAGGTGACAGGAGGATAAGACCTGATGTAACAGCAGAATAGTGACTACAGCTCAGGAGGTGACTGGAGGATAAGACACGATGTAACAGCAGAAAAGAGACTACAGCTCTGGAGGTGGCTGGAGGATAAGACATGATGTAACAGCAGAATAGTGACTACAGCTCTGGAGGTGACTGGAGGATAAGACACAATGTAACAGCAGAATGATGAGTGCAGCTCTGGAGGATAAGAGGCGATGTAACAGCAGAATAGTGAGTGCAGATCTGGAGGTGACTGGAGGATAAGACCTGATGTAACAGCAGAATAGTGAGTGCAGCTCTGGAGGTGACTGGCGGATAAAACATGATGTAACAGCAGAATAGTGAGTGCAGCTCTGGAGGTGACTGGAGGATAAGACACGATGTAACAGCAGAATAGTGAGAGCAGCTCTGGAGGTGACTGAAGGATAAGACGTGATGTAACAGCAGAATAGTGAGTGCAGCTCTGGAGGTGACTGGAGGAAAAAACATGATGTAACAGCAGAATAGTGAGTGCAGCTCTGGAGGTGACTGGAGGATAAGATACGATGTAACAGCAGAATAGTGAGTGCAGCTATGGAGGTGACTGGAGGATAAGACGTGAAGTAACAGCAGAATATAGACTGCAGCTCTGGAGATGACTGGAGTATAAGACACGATGTAACAGCAGAATAGTGACTGCAGCTCTGGAGGTGACTGGAGGATAAGATACGATGTAACAGCAGAATAGTGAGTGCAGCTATGGAGGTGACTGGAGGATAAGACGTGATGTAACAGCAGAATATAGACTGCAGCTCTGGAGATGACTGGAGTATAAGACACGATGTAACAGCAGAATAGTGACTGCAGCTCTGGAGGTGACTGGAGGATAAGATACGATGTAACAAAATAATAGTGAGTGCAGCTCTTCACGTGACTGAAGGATAAGACACGATGTAACAGCAGAATAGTGACTGCAGCTCTGGAGGTGTCTGGAGGATAAGACACGATGTAACAGCAGAATAGTGAGTGCAGCTCTGGAGGTGAACGGAGGATAAGACACGATGTAACAGCAGAATAGTGACTGCAGCTCTGGAGGTGACTGGAGGATAAGACATGAAGTAACAGCATAATTGTGAGTGCAGCTCTGGAGGTGACTGGAGGACAAGACACGATGTAACAGCAGAATAGTGACTGCAGCTCATGAGGTGACTGGAGGAAAAGACATGATGTAACAGCAGAATAGTGACTGCAGCTCTTGAGGTGACTGGAGGATGAGACACGATGTAACAGCAGAATAGTGACTGCAGCTCTGGAGGTGACTGGAGGATAAGACAAGATGTAACAGCAGAATAGTGAGTGCATCTCTGGAGGTGAACGGAGGATAAGAACTGATGTAACAGCAGAATAGAGAGTGCAGCTCTGGAGGTGACTGGAGGATATGACATGATGTAACAGCAGAATAGTGACTGCAGCTCTGGAGATGAGTGGAGGATAAGACATGAAGTAACAGCATAATAGTGAGTGCAGCTCTGGAGGTGACTGGAGGACAAGACACGATGTAACAGCAGAATAGTGACTGCAGCTCATGAGGTGACTGGAGGATAAGACATGATGTAACAGCAGAATAGTGACTGCAGCTCTGGAGGTGACTGGAAGATAAGACATGATTTAACAGCAGAATGGTGAATTCAGCTCTGGAGGTAACTGGAGGATAAGACACGATGTAACAGTAGAATAGTGAGTGCATCTCTGGAGGTGAATGGAGGATAAGACGTGATGTAACAGCAGAATATAGACTGCAGCTCTGGAGATGACTGGAGTATAAGACACGATGTAACAGCAGAATAGTGACTGCAGCTCTGGAGGTGACTGGAGGATAAGATACGATGTAACAAAATAATAGTGAGTGCAGCTCTTGACGTGACTGAAGGATAAGACACGATGTAACAGCAGAATAGTGACTGCAGCTCTGGAGGTGACAGGAGGATAATACACGATGTAACAGTAGAATAGTGACTATAGCTCTGGAGGTGGCTGGAGGATAATAGATGATGTAACAGCAGAATAGTGACTGCAGCTCTGGAGGTGACAGGAGGATAATACACGATGTAACAGTAGAATAGTGACTATAGCTCTGGAGGTGGCTGGAGGATAATAGATGATGTAACAGCAGAATAGTGACTGCAGCTCTGGAGGTGACTGGAGGATAAGACATGATGTAACAGAAGAATAGTGAGTGCAGCTCTGGAGGTGACTGGAGGATAATACACTATGTAACAGCAGAATAGTTAGTGTAGCTCTGAAGGTGACTGGAGGATAACACATGATGTAACAGCAGAATGGTGACTTCAGCTCTGGAGGTGACAGGAGGATAAGACCTGATGTAACAGCAGAATAGTGACTACAGCTCAGGAGGTGACTGGAGGATAAGACACGATGTAACAGCAGAAAAGAGACTACAGCTCTGGAGGTGGCTGGAGGATAAGACATGATGTAACAGCAGAATAGTGACTACAGCTCTGGAGGTGACTGGAGGATAAGACACAATGTAACAGCAGAATGATGAGTGCAGCTCTGGAGGATAAGAGGCGATGTAACAGCAGAATAGTGAGTGCAGATCTGGAGGTGACTGGAGGATAAGACCTGATGTAACAGCAGAATAGTGACGCAGCTCTGGAGGTGACTGGAGGATAAGACACGATGTAACAGCAGAATAGTGAGTGCAGCTCTGGAGGTGACTGGCGGATAAAACATGATGTAACAGCAGAATAGTGAGTGCAGCTCTGGAGGTGACTGGAGGATAAGACACGATGTAACAGCAGAATAGTGAGAGCAGCTCTGGAGGTGACTGAAGGATAAGACGTGATGTAACAGCAGAATAGTGAGTGCAGCTCTGGAGGTGACTGGAGGAAAAAACATGATGTAACAGCAGAATAGTGAGTGCAGCTCTGGAGGTGACTGGAGGATAAGATACGATGTAACAGCAGAATAGTGAGTGCAGCTATGGAGGAGACTGGAGGATAAGACGTGAAGTAACAGCAGAATATAGACTGCAGCTCTGGAGATGACTGGAGTATAAGACACGATGTAACAGCAGAATAGTGACTGCAGCTCTGGAGGTGACTGGAGGATAAGATACGATGTAACAGCAGAATAGTGAGTGCAGCTATGGAGGTGACTGGAGGATAAGACGTGATGTAACAGCAGAATATAGACTGCAGCTCTGGAGATGACTGGAGTATAAGACACGATGTAACAGCAGAATAGTGACTGCAGCTCTGGAGGTGACTGGAGGATAAGATACGATGTAACAAAATAATAGTGAGTGCAGCTCTTCACGTGACTGAAGGATAAGACACGATGTAACAGCAGAATAGTGACTGCAGCTCTGGAGGTGTCTGGAGGATAAGACACGATGTAACAGCAGAATAGTGAGTGCAGCTCTGGAGGTGAACGGAGGATAAGACACGATGTAACAGCAGAATAGTGACTGCAGCTCTGGAGGTGACTGGAGGATAAGACATGAAGTAACAGCATAATTGTGAGTGCAGCTCTGGAGGTGACTGGAGGACAAGACACGATGTAACAGCAGAATAGTGACTGCAGCTCATGAGGTGACTGGAGGAAAAGACATGATGTAACAGCAGAATAGTGACTGCAGCTCTTGAGGTGACTGGAGGATGAGACACGATGTAACAGCAGAATAGTGACTGCAGCTCTGGAGGTGACTGGAGGATAAGACAAGATGTAACAGCAGAATAGTGAGTGCATCTCTGGAGGTGAACGGAGGATAAGAACTGATGTAACAGCAGAATAGAGAGTGCAGCTCTGGAGGTGACTGGAGGATATGACATGATGTAACAGCAGAATAGTGACTGCAGCTCTGGAGGTGACTGGAGGATAAGATACGATGTAACAGCAGAATAGTGACTGCAGCTCTGGAGGTGACTGGAGGATATGACATGATGTAACAGCAGAATAGTGACTGCAGCTCTGGAGGTGACTGGAGGATAAGATACGATGTAACAGCAGAATAGTGAGTGCAGCTATGGAGTTGACTGGAGGATAAGACGTGATGTAACAGCAGAATATAGACTTCAGCTCTGGAGATGACTGGAGTATAAGACACGATGTAACAGCACAATATTGACTGCAGCTCTGGAGGTGACTGGAGGATAAGATACGATGTAACAAAATAATAGTGAGTTCAGCTCTTGATGTGACTGAAGCATAAGACACGATATAACAGCAGAATAGTGACTGCAGCTCTGGAGGTGTCTGGAGGATAAGACACGATTTAACAGCAGAATAGTGAGTGCAGCTTTGGAAGTGAATGGAGGATAAGACACGATGTAACAGCAGAATAGTGATTGTAGCTCTGGAGGTGACTGGAGGATAAGACATGATGTAACAACAGAATAGTGTCTGCAGCTCTGGAGGTGTCTGGAGGATAAGACACGATGTAACAGCAGAATAGTGAGTGCAGCTCTGGAGGTGAACGGAGGATAAGACACGAAGTAACAGCAGAATAGTGACTGCAGCTCTGGAGGTGAATGGAGGATAAGATACGATGTAACAAAATAATATTGAGTGCAGCTCTTGAGGTGACTGGAGGATAAGACACGATGTAACAGCAGAATAGTGAGTGGAGCTCTGGAGGTGAACGGAGGATAAGACACGATGTAACAGCAGAATAGTGACTGCAGCTCTGGAGGTGACTGGAGGATAAGATACGATGTAACAGCAGAATAGTGAGTGCAGCTCTGGAGGTGAACGGAGGATAAGACACGATGTAACAGCAGAATAGTGAGTGAAGCTCTGGAGGTCTCTGGAGGATAAGACACGATGTAACAGCAGAATAGTGAGTGCAGCTCTGGAGGTGAACGGAGGATAAGACACGATGTAACAGCAGAATAGTGACTGCAGCTCTGGAGGAGACTGGAGGATAAGACACGATGTAACAGCAGAATAGTGAGTGAAGCTCTGGAGGTGACTGGAGGATAAGACACGATGTAACAGCAGAATAGTGATTGCAGCTCTGGAGGTGACTGGAGGACAAGACATGATGTAACAGCAGAATAGTGAGTGCAGTTCTTGAGGTGACTGGAGGATAAGACACAATGCAACAGCAGAAAAGTGAGTGCAGCTCTTGAGGTGACTGGAGGATAAGACATGAAGTAACAGCATAATAGTGAGTGCAGCTCTGGAGGTGACTGGAGGACAAGACACGATGTAACAGCAGAATAGTGACTGCAGCTCTGGAGGTGACTGGAGGATAAGACACCATGTAACAGCAGAACAGTGATTGCATCTCTGGAGGTGAATGGAGGATAAGAAACGATGTAACAACAGAATAGTGACAGCAGCTCTGGAGGTGACTGGAGGATAAGACATGATGTAACAGCAGAATAGTGTCTGCAGCTCTGGAGGTGACTGGAGGATAGAACACGATGTAACAGCAGAATAGTGAGTGCAGCTCTGGAGGTGACTGGAGGATAAGACATGATGTAACAGCAGAATAGTGACTGCAGCTCTGGAGATGAGTGGAGGATAAGACATGAAGTAACAGCATAATAGTGAGTGCAGCTCTGGAGGTGACTGGAGGACAAGACACGATGTAACAGCAGAATAGTGACTGCAGATATGGAGGTGAACGGAGGATAAGACAAGATGTAACAGCAGAATAGTGAGTGCATCTCTGGAGGTGAACGGAGGATAAGACCTGATGTAACAACAGAATAGTGACAGCAGCTCTGGAGGTGACTGGAGGATAAGACACGATGTAACAGCAGAATAGTGACTGCAGATATGGAGGTGACTGGAGGATAAGACAAGATGTAACAGCAGAATAGTGAGTGCATCTCTGGAGGTGAACGGAGGATAAGACCTGATGTAACAACAGAATAGTGACAGCAGCTCTGGAGGTGACTGGAGGATAAGACCTGATGTAACAGCAGAATAGTGACTGCAGCTCTGGAGGTGGCTGGAGGATAAGACACGATGTAACAGCAGAATAGTGACTGCAGCTCTGGAGGTGACTGGAGGATAAGACACGATGTAACGGCAGAATAGTGACTGCAGCTCTGGAGGAGACTGGAGGATAAGACATGATGTAACAGCAGAATAGTGAGTGCAGCTCTGGAGGTGGCTGGAGGATAAGACATGATTTAACAGCAGAATAATGAGTGCAGCTCTGGAGTTGACTGGAGGATAAGATACGATGTAACAGCAGAATAGTGAGTGCAGCTCTGGAGGTGACTGGAGGATAAGACATGATGTAACAGTGGAATAGTGATTTCAGCTCTGGAGGTGACAGGAGGATAGGACACGATGTAACAGCAGAATAGTGAGTGCAGCTCTGGAGGTGACTGGAGGATAAGACATGATGTAACAGCAGAATAGTGACTGCAGCTCTGGAGATGAGTGGAGGATAAGACATGAAGTAACAGCATAATAGTGAGTGCAGCTCTGGAGGTGACTGGAGGACAAGACACGATGTAACAGCAGAATAGTGACTGCAGCTCATGAGGTGACTGGAGGATAAGACATGATGTAACAGCAGAATAGTGACTGCAGCTCTGGAGGTGACTGGAAGATAAGACATGATTTAACAGCAGAATGGTGAATTCAGCTCTGGAGGTAACTGGAGGATAAGACACGATGTAACAGTAGAATAGTGAGGGCATCTCTGGAGGTGAATGGAGGATAAGACCTGATGTAACAGCAGAATAGTGACAGCAGCTCTGGAGGTGACTGGAGGATAAGACATGATGTAACAGCAGAATAGTGACTGCAGCTCTGGAGGTGACTGGAGGATAAGACACGATGTAACGGCAGAATAGTGACTGCAGCTCTGGACATGACTGGAGGATAAGACATGATGTAACAGCAGAATAGTGAGTGCAGCTCTGGAGGTGGTTGGAGGATAAGACATGATGTAACAGCAGAACAGTGACTGCAGCTCCGGAGGTGACTGAAGGATAAGACATGAAATAACAGCAGAATAGTGAGTGCAGCTCTGGAGTTGACTGGACAATAAGATACGATGTAACAGCAGAATAGAGAGTGCAGCTTTTGAGGTGATTGGAGGAATATAGATGATGTAACAGCAGAATAGTGACTGCAGCTCTGGAGGTGACTGGAGGATAAGACAGGATGTAACAGTAGAATAGTGATTGCAGCTCTGGAGGTGACAGGAGGATAAGACACGATGTAACAGCAGAATAGTGACTGCAGCTCTGGAGGTGACAGGAAGATAAGACACAATGTAACAGCAGAATGGTGAATTCAGCTCTGGAGGATAATACACGATGTAACAGTAGAATAGTGACTGTAGCTCTGGAGGTGGCTGGAGGATAATAGATGATGTAACAGCAGAATAGTGACTGCAGCTCTGGAGGTGACTGGAGGATAAGACATGATGTAACAGCAGAATAGTGAGTGCAGCTCTGGAGGTGACTGGAGGATAAGACATGATGTAACAGCAGAATAGTGACAGCAGCTCTGGAGGTAACTGGAGTATAAGACACGATGTAACAGCAGAATAGTGAGTGCAGCTCTGGAGGTGACTGGAGGATAAGACATGATGTAACAGCAGAATAGTCAGTGCAGCTCTGGAGGTGACTGGAGGATAAGACATGAGGTAACAGCAAAATAGTGAGTGCAGCTCTGGAGGTGACTGGAGGATAAGACATGATGTAACAGCAGAATAGTGAGTGCAGTTCTTGAGGTGACTGGAGGATAAGACACAATGCAACAGCAGAAAAGTGAGTGCAGCTCTTGAGGTGACTGGAGGATAAGACATGAAGTAACAGCATAATAGTGAGTGCAGCTCTGGAGGTGACTGGAGGATAAGACATGATGTAACAGCAGAATAGTGAGTGCAGCTCTGGAGGTGACTGGAGGATAAGACATGAAGTAACAGCATAATAGTGAGTGCAGCTCTGGAGGTGAATGGAGGACAAGACACGATGTAACAGCAGAATAGTGACTGCAGCTCTGGAGGTGACTGGAGGATAAGACACCATGTAACAGCAGAACAGTGATTGCATCTCTGGAGGTGAATGGAGGATAAGAAACGATGTAACAACAGAATAGTGACAACAGCTCTGGAGGTGACTGGAGGATAAGACATGATGTAACAGCAGAATAGTGACTGCAGCTCTGGAGATGACTGGAGGATAAGACACGATGTAACAGCAGAATAGTGAGTGCAGCTCTGGAGGTGACTGGAGGATAAGACATGATGTAACAGCAGAATAGTGAGTGCAGTTCTTGAGGTGACTGGAGGATAAGACACAATGCAACAGCAGAAAAGTGAGTGCAGCTCTTGAGGTGACTGGAGGATAAGACATGAAGAAACAGCATAATAGTGAGTGCAGCTCTGGAGGTGACTGGAGGATAAGACATGATGTAACAGCAGAATAGTGAGTGCAGCTCTGGAGGTGACTGGAGGATAAGACATGAAGTAACAGCATAATAGTGAGTGCAGCTCTGGAGGTGACTGGAGGACAAGACTCGATGTAACAGCAGAATAGTGACTGCAGCTCTGGAGGTGACTGGAGGATAAGACACCATGTAACAGCAGAACAATGATTGCATCTCTGGAGGTGAATGGAGGATAAGAAACGATGTAACAACAGAATAGTGACAGCAGCTCTGGAGGTGACTGGAGGATAAGACATGATGTAACAGCAGAATAGTGACTGCAGCTCTGGAGGTGACTGGAGGATAGGACACGATGTAACAGCAGAATAGTGAGTGCAGCTCTGGAGGTGACTGGAGAATAAGACATGATGTAACAGCAGAATAGTGACTGCAGCTCTGGAGATGAGTGGAGGATGAGACATGAAGTAACAGCATAATAGTGAGTGCAGCTCTGGAGGTGACTGGAGGACAAGACACGATGTAACAGCAGAATAGTGACTGCAGCTCATGAGGTGACTGGAGGATAAGACATGATGTAACAGCAGAATAGTGACTGCAGCTCTGGAGGTGACTGGAAGATAAGACATGATTTAACAGCAGAATGGTGAATTCAGCTCTGGAGGTAACTGGAGGATAAGACACGATGTAACAGTAGAATAGTGAGTGCATCTCTGGAGGTGAATGGAGGATAAGACGTGATGTAACAGCAGAATATAGACTGCAGCTCTGGAGATGACTGGAGTATAAGACACGATGTAACAGCAGAATAGTGACTGCAGCTCTGGAGGTGACTGGAGGATAAGATACGATGTAACAAAATAATAGTGAGTGCAGCTCTTGACGTGACTGAAGGATAAGACACGATGTAACAGCAGAATAGTGACTGCAGCTCTGGAGGTGACAGGAGGATAATACACGATGTAACAGTAGAATAGTGACTATAGCTCTGCAGGTGGCTGGAGGATAATAGATGATGTAACAGCAGAATAGTGACTGCAGCTCTGGAGGTGACAGGAGGATAATACACGATGTAACAGTAGAATAGTGACTATAGCTCTGGAGGTGGCTGGAGGATAATAGATGATGTAACAGCAGAATAGTGACTGCAGCTCTGGAGGTGACTGGAGGATAAGACATGATGTAACAGAAGAATAGTGAGTGCAGCTCTGGAGGTGACTGGAGGATAATACACTATGTAACAGCAGAATAGTTAGTGTAGCTCTGAAGGTGACTGGAGGATAACACATGATGTAACAGCAGAATGGTGACTTCAGCTCTGGAGGTGACAGGAGGATAAGACCTGATGTAACAGCAGAATAGTGACTACAGCTCAGGAGGTGACTGCAGGATAAGACACGATGTAACAGCAGAAAAGAGACTACAGCTCTGGAGGTGGCTGGAGGATAAGACATGATGTAACAGCAGAATAGTGACTACAGCTCTGGAGGTGACTGGAGGATAAGACACAATGTAACAGCAGAATGATGAGTGCAGCTCTGGAGGATAAGAGGCGATGTAACAGCAGAATAGTGAGTGCACATCTGGAGGTGACTGGAGGATAAGACCTGATGTAACAGCAGAATAGTGAGTGCAGATCTGGAGGTGACTGGAGGATAAGACCTGATGTAACAGCAGAATAGTGACGCAGCTCTGGAGGTGACTGGAGGATAAGACACGATGTAACAGCAGAATAGTGAGTGCAGCTCTGGAGGTGACTGGCGGATAAAACATGATGTAACAGCAGAATAGTGAGTGCAGCTCTGGAGGTGACTGGAGGATAAGACACGATGTAACAGCAGAATAGTGAGAGCAGCTCTGGAGGTGACTGAAGGATAAGACGTGATGTAACAGCAGAATAGTGAGTGCAGCTCTGGAGGTGACTGGAGGAAAAAACATGATGTAACAGCAGAATAGTGAGTGCAGCTCTGGAGGTGACTGGAGGATAAGATACGATGTAACAGCAGAATAGTGAGTGCAGCTATGGAGGTGACTGGAGGATAAGACGTGAAGTAACAGCAGAATATAGACTGCAGCTCTGGAGATGACTGGAGTATAAGACACGATGTAACAGCAGAATAGTGACTGCAGCTCTGGAGGTGACTGGAGGATAAGATACGATGTAACAGCAGAATAGTGAGTGCAGCTCTTGACGTGACTGAAGGATAAGACACGATGTAACAGCAGAATAGTGACTGCAGCTCTGGAGGTGTCTGGAGGATAAGACACGATGTAACAGCAGAATAGTGAGTGCAGCTCTGGAGGTGAACGGAGGATAAGACACGATGTAACAGCAGAATAGTGACTGCAGCTCTGGAGGTGACTGGAGGATAAGACATGAAGTAACAGCATAATTGTGAGTGCAGCTCTGGAGGTGACTGGAGGACAAGACACGATGTAACAGCAGAATAGTGACTGCAGCTCATGAGGTGACTGGAGGAAAAGACATGATGTAACAGCAGAATAGTGACTGCAGCTCTTGAGGTGACTGGAGGATAAGACACGATGTAACAGCAGAATAGTGACTGCAGCTCTGGAGGTGACTGGAGGATAAGACAAGATGTAACAGCAGAATAGTGAGTGCATCTCTGGAGGTGAACGGAGGATAAGACCTGATGTAACAGCAGAATAGAGAGTGCAGCTCTGGAGGTGACTGGAGGATATGACATGATGTAACAGCAGAATAGTGACTGCAGCTCTGGAGGTGACTGGAGGATAAGATACGATGTAACAGCAGAATAGTGACTGCAGCTCTGGAGGTGACTGGAGGATATGACATGATGTAACAGCAGAATAGTGACTGCAGCTCTGGAGGTGACTGGAGGATAAGATACGATGTAACAGCAGAATAGTGACTGCAGCTCTGGAGGTGACTGGAGGATATGACATGATGTAACAGCAGAATAGTGACTGCAGCTCTGGAGGTGACTGGAGGATAAGATACGATGTAACAGCAGAATAGTGAGTGCAGCTATGGAGTTGACTGGAGGATAAGACGTGATGTAACAGCAGAATATAGACTGCAGCTCTGGAGATGACTGGAGTATAAGACACGATGTAACAGCACAATATTGACTGCAGCTCTGGAGGTGACTGGAGGATAAGATACGATGTAACAAAATAATAGTGAGTTCAGCTCTTGATGTGACTGAAGCATAAGACACGATATAACAGCAGAATAGTGACTGCAGCTCTGGAGGATAAGACACGATTTAACAGCAGAATAGTGAGTGCAGCTTTGGAAGTGAATGGAGGATAAGACACGATGTAACAGCAGAATAGTGATTGTAGCTCTGGAGGTGACTGGAGGATAAGACATGATGTAACAACAGAATAGTGTCTGCAGCTCTGGAGGTGTCTGGAGGATAAGACACGATGTAACAGCAGAATAGTGAGTGCAGCTCTGGAGGTGAACGGAGGATAAGACACGAAGTAACAGCAGAATAGTGACTGCAGCTCTGGAGGTGAATGGAGGATAAGATACGATGTAACAAAATAATATTGAGTGCAGCTCTTGAGGTGACTGGAGGATAAGATACGATGTAACAGCAGAATAGTGAGTGGAGCTCTGGAGGTGAACGGAGGATAAGACACGATGTAACAGCAGAATAGTGACTGCAGCTCTGGAGGTGACTGGAGGATAAGATACGATGTAACAGCAGAATAGTGAGTGCAGCTCTGGAGGTGAACGGAGGATAAGACACGATGTAACAGCAGAATAGTGAGTGAAGCTCTGGAGGTCTCTGGAGGATAAGACACGATGTAACAGCAGAATAGTGAGTGCAGCTCTGGAGGTGAACGGAGGATAAGACACGATGTAACAGCAGAATAGTGACTGCAGTTCTGGAGGTGACTGGAGGATAAGACATGAAGTAACAGCATAATAGTGAGTGCAGCTCTGGAGGTGACTGGAGGACAAGACACGATGTAACAGCAGAATAGTGACTGCAGCTCATGAGGTGACTGGAGGATAAGACATGATGTAACAGCAGAATAGTGACTGCAGCTCTTGAGGTGACTGGAGGATAAGACACGATGTAACAGCAGAATAGTGACTACAGCTCTGGAGGTGACTGGAGGATAAGACAAGATGTAACAGCAGAATAGTGAGTGCATCTCTGGAGGTGAACGGAGGATAAGACCTGATGTAACATCAGAATAGTGACTGCAGCTCAGGAGGTGAGTGGAGGATAAGACCTAATGTAACAGCAGAATAGTGACTGCAGCTCTGGAGGTGGCTGGAGGATAAGACACGATGTAACAGCAGAATAGTGATTGCAGCTCTGGAGGAGACTGGAGGATAAGACATGATTTAACAGCAGAATAGTGAGTGCAGCTCTGGAGGTGGCTGGAGGATAAGACATGATTTAACAGCAGAATAGTGAGTGCAGCTCTGGAGTTGACTGGAGGATAAGATACGATGTAACAGCAGAATAGTGAGTGCAGCTCTGGAGGTGACTGGAGGATAAGACATGATGTAACAGTGGAATAGTGATTGCAGCTCTGGAGGTAACAGGAGGATAAGACACGATGTAACAGCAGAATAATGATTGCAGCTCTGGAGGTGACTGGAGGATAAGACCTGATGTAACAGTAGAATAGTGACTGCAGCTCTGGAGGTGAGTGGAGGATAAGACCTGATGTAACAGCAGAATAGTGACTGCAGCTCTGGAGGTGACTGGAGGATAAGACATGATGTAACAGCAGAATAGTGAGTGCAGTTCTGGAGGTGGCTGGAGGATAAGACATGATGTAACAGCAGAACAGTGACTGCAGCTCTGGAGGTGACTGAAGGATAAAACATGAAGTAACAGCAGAATAGTGAGTGCAGCTCTGGAGTTGACTGGACAATAAGATACGATGTAACAGCAGAATAGAGAGTGCAGCTCTTGAGGTGACTGGAGGAATATAGATGATGTAACAGCAGAATAGTGACTGCAGCTCTGGAGGTGACTGGAGGATAAGACAGGATGTAACAATAGAATAGTGATTGCAGCTCTGGAGGTGACAGGAGGATAAGACACGATGTAACAGAAGAATAATGATTGCAGCTCTGGAGGTGACTAGAGGATAAGACCTGATGTAACAGCAGAATAGTGACTGCAGCTCTGGAGGTGACTGGAAGATAAGACATGATGTAACAGCAGAATGGTGAATTCAGCTCTGGAGGTAACTGGAGGATAATACACGATGTAACAGTAGAATAGTGACTGTAGCTCTGGAGGTGGCTGGAGGATAATAGATGATGTAACAGCAGAATAGTGACTGTAGCTCTGGAGGTGGCTGGAGGATAATAGATGATGTAACAGCAGAATAGTGACTGCAGCTCTATAGGAGACAGGAGGATAAGACATGATGTAACAGCAGAATAGTGAGTGCAGCTGTGGAGGTGACTGGAGGATAATACACTATGTAACAGCAGAATAGTGAGTGCAGCTCTGGAGGTGACTGGAGGATAAGACATGATGTAACAGCAGAATGGTGACTTCAGCTCTGGAGGTGACAGGAGGATAAGACACGATGAAACAGCAGAATAGTGACTACAGCTCAGGAGGTGACTGGAGGATAAGACACGATGAAACAGCAGATTAGTGACTGCAGCTCTGGAGGTGGCTGGAGGATAAGAAATGATGTAACAGCAGAAAAGAGACTACAGCTCTGGAGGTGGCTGGAGGATAAGACATGATGTAACAGCAGAATAGTGACTACAGCTCTGGAGGTGACTGGAGGATAAGACACAATGTAACAGCAGAATAGTGACTACAGCTCTGGAGGTGACTGGAGGATAAGAGGCGATGTAACAGCAGAATAGTGAGTGCATATCTGGAGGTGACTGGAGGATAAGACCTGATGTAACAGCAGAATAGTGACGCAGCTCTGGAGGTGACTGGAGGATAAGACACGATGTAACAGCAGAATAGTGAGAGCAGCTCTGGAGGTGACTGGAGGATAAGACGTGATGTAAAAGCAGAATAGTGAGTGCAGCTCTGGAGGTGACTGGAGGATAAAACATGATGTAACAGCAGAATAGAGAGTGCAGCTCTGGAGGTGACTGGAGGATATGACATGATGTAACAGCAGAATAGTGACTGCAGCTCTGGAGGTGACTGGAGGATAAGATACGATGTAACAGCAGAATAGTGAGTGCAGCTATGGAGGTGACTGGAGGATAAGACGTGATATAACAGCAGAATATAGAATGCAGCTCTGGAAATGACTGGAGTATAAGACACGATGTAACAGCACAATATTAACTGCAGCTCTGGAGGTGACTGGAGGATAAGACACGATGTAACAGCAGAATAGTGACTGCAGCTCTGGAGGTGTCTGGAGGATAAGACACGATGTAACAGCAGAATAGTGAGTGCAGCTCTGGAAGTGAACGGAGGATAAGACACGATGTAACAGCAGAATAGTGATTGCAGCTCTGGAGGTGACTGGAGGATAAGACATGATGTAACAACAGAATAGTGTCTGCAGCTCTGGAGGTGTCTGGAGGATAAGACACGATGTAACAGCAGAATAGTGAGTGCAGCTCTGGAGGTGAACGGAGGATAAGACACGATGTAACAGCAGAATAGTGACTGCAGCTCTGGAGGTGACTGGAGGATAAGACACGATGTAACAGCAGAATAGAGACTGGAGCTCTGGAGATGACTGGAGTATAAAACACGATGTAACAGCAGAATAGTGACTGCAGCTCTGGAGGTGAATGGAGGATAAGATACGATGTAACAAAATAATATTGAGTGCAGCTCTTGAGGTGACTGGAGGATAAGTCACGATGTAACAGCAGAATAGTGAGTGCAGATCTGGAGGTGAACGGAGGATAAGACACGATGTAACAGCAGAATAGTGACTGCAGCTCTGAAGGTGACTGGAGGATAAGATACGATGTAACAGCAGAATAGAGACTGGAGCTCTGGAGATGACTGGAGTATACAACACGATGTAACAGCAGAATAGTGACTGCAGCTCTGGAGGTGAATGGAGGATAAGATACGATGTAACAAAATAATATTGAGTGCAGCTTTTGAGGTGACTGGAGGATAAGACACGATGTAACAGCAGAATAGTGAGTGCAGCTCTGGAGGTGTCTGGAGGATAAGACACGATGTAACAGCAGAATAGTGAGTGCAGATCTGGAGGTGACTGGAGGATAAGACACGATGTAACAGCAGAATAGTGTCTGGAGCTCTGGAGGTGTCTGGAGGATAAGACACAATGTAACAGCAGAATAGTGAGTGCAGCTCTGGAGGTGGCTGGAGGATAAGACACGATGTAACAGCAGAATAGTGTCTGCAGCTCTGGAGTTGTCTGGAGGATATGACACGATGTAACAGCAGAATAGTGAGTGCAGCTCTGGAGGTGGCTGGAGGATAAGACACGATGTAACAGCAGAATAGTGACTGCAGCTCTGGAGGTGACTGGAGGATAAGACGTGATGTAAAAGCAGAATAGTGAGTGCAGCTCTGGAGGTGACTGGAGGATAAAACATGATGTAACAGCAGAATAGAGAGTGCAGCTCTGGAGGTGACTGGAGGATATGACATGATGTAACAGCAGAATAGTGACTGCAGCTCTGGAGGTGACTGGAGGATAAGATACGATGTAACAGCAGAATAGTGAGTGCAGCTATGGAGGTGACTGGAGGATAAGACGTGATATAACAGGAGAATATAGACTGCAGCTCTGGAAATGACTGGAGTATAAGACACGATGTAATAGCACAATATTAACTGCAGCTCTGGAGGTGACTGGAGGATAAGACACGATGTAACAGCAGAATAGTGACTGCAGCTCTGGAGGTGTCTGGAGGATAAGACACGATGTAACAGCAGAATAGTGAGTGCAGCTCTGGAAGTGAACGGAGGATAAGACACGATGTAACAGCAGAATAGTGATTGCAGCTCTGGAGGTGACTGGAGGATAAGACATGATGTAACAACAGAATAGTGTCTGCAGCTCTGGAGGTGTCTGGAGGATAAGACACGATGTAACAGCAGAATAGTGAGTGCAGCTCTGGAGGTGAACGGAGGATAAGACACGATGTAACAGCAGAATAGTGACTGCAGCTCTGGAGGTGACTGGAGGATAAGACACGATGTAACAGCAGAATAGAGACTGGAGCTCTGGAGATGACTGGAGTATAAAACACGATGTAACAGCAGAATAGTGACTGCAGCTCTGGAGGTGAATGGAGGATAAGATACGATGTAACAAAATAATATTGAGTGCAGCTCTTGAGGTGACTGGAGGATAAGTCACGATGTAACAGCAGAATAGTGAGTGCAGATCTGGAGGTGAACGGAGGATAAGACACGATGTAACAGCAGAATAGTGACTGCAGCTCTGAAGGTGACTGGAGGATAAGATACGATGTAACAGCAGAATAGAGACTGGAGCTCTGGAGATGACTGGAGTATACAACACGATGTAACAGCAGAATAGTGACTGCAGCTCTGGAGGTGAATGGAGGATAAGATACGATGTAACAAAATAATATTGAGTGCAGCTCTGGAGGTGTCTGGAGGATAAGACACGATGTAACAGCAGAATAGTGAGTGCAGATCTGGAGGTGACTGGAGGATAAGACACGATGTAACAGCAGAATAGTGTCTGCAGCTCTGGAGGTGTCTGGAGGATAAGACACGATGTAACAGCAGAATCATGAGTGCAGCTCTGGAGGTGGCTGGAGGATAAGACACGATGTAACAGCAGAATAGTTTCTGCAGCTCTGGAGTTGTCTGGAGGATATGACACGATGTAACAGCAGAATAGTGAGTGCAGCTCTGGAGTTGTCTGGAGGATATGACACGATGTAACAGCAGAATAGTGAGTGCAGCTCTGGAGGTGGCTGGAGGATAAGACACGATGTAACAGCAGAATAGTGACTGCAGCTCTGGAGGTGACTGGAGGATAAGACACGATGTAACAGCAGAATAGGGAGTGCAGATCTGGAGGTGACTGGAGGATAAGACCTGATGTAACAGCAGAATAGAGACGCAGCTCTGGAGGTGACTGGAGGATAAGACACGATGTAACAGCAGAATAGTGTCTGCAGCTCTGGAGGTGTCTGGAGGATAAGATACGATGTAGCAGCAGAATAGTGACTGCAGCTCTGGAGGTGACTGGAGGATAAGACACGATGTAACAGCAGAATAGTGATTGCAGCTCTGGAGGTGACTGGAGGATAAGACACGATGTAACAGCAGAATAGTGTCTGCAGCTCTGGAGGATAAGACACGATGTAACAGCAGAATAGTGACTGCAGCTCTGGAGGTGAACGGAGGATAAGACACGATGTAACAGCAGAATAGTGACTGCAGCTCTGGAGGTGAACGGAGGATAAGACACGATGTAACAGCAGAATAGTGACTGCAGCTCTGGAGGTGAATGGAGGATAAGATACGATGTAACAAAATAATAGTGAGTGCAGCTCTTGAGGTGACTGGAGGATAAGACACGATGTAACAGCAGAATAGTGAGTGCAGCTCTGGAGGTGTCTGGAGGATAAGACACGATGTAACAGCAGAATAGTGAGTGCAGATCTGGAGGTGACTGGAGGATAAGACCTGATGTAACAGCAGTATAGAGACGCAGCTCTGGAGGTGACTGGAGGATAATACACGATGTAACAGCAGAATAATGACTGCAGCTCTGGAGGTGACTGGAGGATAAGACACGATGTAACAGCAGAATAGAGACTGGAGATGACTGGAGTATAAGACACGATGTAACAGCAGAATAGTGACTGCAGCTCTGGAGGTGAATGGAGGATAAGATACGATGTAACAAAATAAGATTGAGTGCAGCTCTTGAGGTGACTGGAGGATAAGACACGATGTAACAGCAGAATAGTGAGTGCAGCTCTGGAGGTGTCTGGAGGATAAGACACGATGTAACAGCAGAATAGTGAGTGCAGCTCTGGAGGTGACTGGAGGATAAGACCTTATGAAACAGCAGAATAGAGACCACAGCTCTTGAGGTGACTGAAGGATAAGACACGATGTAACAGCAGAATAGTGTCTGCAGCTCTGGAGGTGTCTGGAGGATAAGATACGATGTAGCAGCAGAATAGTGACTGCAGCTCTGGAGGTGACTGGAGGATAAGACACGATGTAACAGCAGAATAGTGATTGCAGCTCTGGAGGTGACTGGAGGATAAGACACGATGTAACAGCAGAATAGTGTCTGCAGCTCTGGAGGATAAGACACGATGTAACAGCAGAATAGTGACTGCAGCTCTGGAGGTGAACGGAGGATAAGACACGATGTAACAGCAGAATAGTGACTGCAGCTCTGGAGGTGAACGGAGGATAAGACACGATGTAACAGCAGAATAGTGACTGCAGCTCTGGAGGTGAATGGAGGATAAGATACGATGTAACAAAATAATAGTGAGTGCAGCTCTTGAGGTGACTGGAGGATAAGACACGATGTAACAGCAGAATAGTGACTGCAGCTCTGGAGGTGAATGGAGGATAAGATACGATTTAACAAAATAATAGTGAGTGCAGCTCTTGAGGTGACTGGAGGATAAGACACGATGTAACAGCAGAATAGTGAGTGCAGCTCTGGAGGTGTCTGGAGGATAAGACACGATGTAACAGCAGAATAGTGAGTGCAGATCTGGAGGTGACTGGAGGATAAGACCTGATGTAACAGCAGTATAGAGACGCAGCTCTGGAGGTGACTGGAGGATAATACACGATGTAACAGCAGAATAATGACTGCAGCTCTGGAGGTGACTGGAGGATAAGACACGATGTAACAGCAGAATAGAGACTGGAGATGACTGGAGTATAAGACACGATGTAACAGCAGAATAGTGACTGCAGCTCTGGAGGTGAATGGAGGATAAGATACGATGTAACAAAATAAGATTGAGTGCAGCTCTTGAGGTGACTGGAGGATAAGACACGATGTAACAGCAGAATAGTGAGTGCAGCTCTGGAGGTGTCTGGAGGATAAGACACGATGTAACAGCAGAATAGTGAGTGCAGCTCTGGAGGTGACTGGAGGATAAGACCTTATGAAACAGCAGAATAGAGACCACAGCTCTTGAGGTGACTGAAGGATAAGACACGATGTAACAGCAGAATAGTGAGTGCAGCTCTGGAGGTGACAGGAGGATAAGACACGATGTAACAGCAGAATAGTGACTGCAGCTCTGGAGGTGACAGGAAGATAAGACACAATGTAACAGCAGAATGGTGAATTCAGCTCTGGAGGATAATACACGATGTAACAGTAGAATAGTGACTGTAGCTCTGGAGGTGGCTGGAGGATAATAGATGATGTAACAGCAGAATAGTGACTGCAGCTCTGGAGGTGACTGGAGGATAAGACATGATGTAACAGCAGAATAGTGAGAGCAGCTCTGGAGGTGACTGGAGGATAAGACATGATGTAACAGCAGAATAGTGACAGCAGCTCTGGAGGTAACTGGAGTATAAGACATGAGGTAACAGCAGAATAGTGAGTGCAGCTCTGGAGGTGACTGGAGGATAAGACATGATGTAACAGCAGAATAGTGACTGCAGCTCTGGAGGTGACTGGAGGATAGGACACGATGTAACAGCAGAATAGTGAGTGCAGCTCTGGAGGTGACTGGAGGATAAGACATGATGTAACAGCAGAATAGTGAGTGCAGTTCGTGAGGTGACTGGAGGATAAGACACAATGCAACAGCAGAAAAGTGAGTGCAGCTCTTGAGGTGACTTGAGGATAAGACATGAAGAAACAGCATAATAGTGAGTGCAGCTCTGGAGGTGACTGGAGGACAAGACTCGATGTAACAGCAGAATAGTGACTGCAGCTCTGGAGGTGACTGGAGGATAAGACACCATGTAACAGCAGAACAATGATTGCATCTCTGGAGGTGAATGGAGGATAAGAAACGATGTAACAACAGAATAGTGACAGCAGCTCTGGAGGTGACTGGAGGATAAGAAATGATGTAACAGCAGAATAGTGACTGCAGCTCTGGAGGTGACTGGAGGATAGGACACGATGTAACAGCAGAATAGTGAGTGCAGCTCTGGAGGTGACTGGAGGATAAGACATGATGTAACAGCAGAATAGTGACTGCAGCTCTGGAGTTGAGTGGAGGATAAGACATGAAGTAACAGCATAATAGTGAGTGCAGCTCTGGAGGTGACTGGAGGACAAGACACGATGTAACAGCAGAATAGTGACTGCAGCTCATGAGGTGACTGGAGGATAAGACATGAATTAACAGCAGAATGGTGAATTCAGCTCTGGAGGTAACTGGAGGATAAGACACGATGTAACAGCAGAAGAGTGACTGCATCTCTGGAGGTGAATGGAGGATAAGACCTGATGTAACAGCAGAATAGTGAGTGCAGCTCTGGAGGTGAGTGGAGGATAAGACCTGATGTAACAGTAGAATAGTGACTGCAGCTCTGGAGGTGGCTGGAGGATAAGACACGATGTAACAGCAGAATAGTGACTGCAGCTCTGGAGGTGACTGGAGGATAAGACACGATGTAACGGCAGAATAGTGACTGCAGCTCTGGACATGACTGGAGGATAAGACATGATGTAACAGCAGAATAGTGAGTGCAGCTCTGGAGGTGGCTGGAGGATAAGACATGATGTAACAGCAGAACAGTGACTGCAGCTCTGGAGGTGACTGAAGGATAAGACATGAAATAACAGCAAAATAGTGAGTGCAGCTCTGGAGTTGACTGGACAATAAGATACGATGTAACAGCAGAATAGAGAGTGCAGCTTTTGAGGTGATTGGAGGAATATAGATGATGTAACAGCAGAATAGTGACTGCAGCTCTGGAGGTGACTGGAGGATAAGACAGGATGTAACAGTAGAATAGTGATTGCAGCTCTGGAGGTGACTGGAGGATAAGACACGATGTAAAAGCAGAATAGTCAGTGCAGCTCTGGAGGTGACTGGAGGATAAGACATGAGGTAACAGCAGAATACTTAGTGCAGCTCTGGAGGTGACTGGAGGATAAGACATGATGTAACAGCAGAATAGTGAGTGCAGTTCTTGAGGTGACTGGAGGATAAGACACAATGCAACAGCAGAAAAGTGAGTGCAGCTCTTGAGGTGACTGGAGGATAAGACATGAAGTAACAGCATAATAGTGAGTGCAGCTCTGGAGGTGACTGGAGGACAAGACACGATGTAACAGCAGAATAGTGACTGCAGCTCTGGAGGTGACTGGAGGATAAGACACCATGTAACAGCAGAATAGTGACTGCAGCTCTGGAGGTGACTGGAGGATAAGAAACGATGTAACAACAGAATAGTGACAGCAGCTCTGGAGGTGACTGGAGGATAAGACATGATGTAACAGCAGAATAGTGACTGCAGCTCTGGAGGTGACTGGAGGATAGGACACGATGTAACAGCAGAATAGTGAGTGCAGCTCTGGAGGTGACTGGAGGATAAGACATGATGTAACAGCAGAATAGTGAGTGCAGCTCTGGAGGTGACTGGAGGATAAGACACGGTGTAACAGCAGAATAGTGATTGCAGCTCTGGAGGTGACTGGAGGATAAGACACGATGTAACAGCAGAATAGTGACTGCAGCTCTGGAGGAGACTGGAGGATAAGACACGATGTAACAGCAGAATAGTGATTGCAGCTCTGGAGGTGACTGTAGGATAAGACACGATGTAACAGCAGAATAGTGATTGCAGCTCTGGAGGTGACTGGAGGACAAGACATGATGTAACAGCAGAATAGTGAGTGCAGTTCTTGAGGTGACTGGAGGATAAGACACAATGCAACAGCAGAAAAGTGAGTGCAGCTCTTGAGGTGACTGGAGGATAAGACATGAAGTAACAGCATAATAGTGAGTGCAGCTCTGGAGGTGACTGGAGGACAAGACACGATGTAACAGCAGAATAGTGACTGCAGCTCTGGAGGTGACTGGAGGATAAGACACCATGTAACAGCAGAACAGTGATTGCATCTCTGGAGGTGAATGGAGGATAAGAAACGATGTAACAACAGAATAGTGACAGCAGCTCTGGAGGTGACTGGAGGATAAGACATGATGTAACAGCAGAATAGTGACTGCAGCTCTGGAGGTGACTGGAGGATAGAACACGATGTAACAGCAGAATAGTGAGTGCAGCTCTGGAGGTGACTGGAGGATAAGACATGATGTAACAGCAGAATAGTGACTGCAGCTCTGGAGATGAGTGGAGGATAAGACATGAAGTAACAGCATAATAGTGAGTGCAGCTCTGGAGGTGGCTGGAGGATAAGACACGATGTAACAGCAGAATAGTGACTGCAGCTCTGGAGGTGACTGGAGGATAAGACACGATGTAACGGCAGAATAGTGACTGCAGCTCTGGAGGTGACTGGAGGATAAGACACGATGTAACGGCAGAATAGTGACTGCAGCTCTGGAGGAGACTGGAGGATAAGACATGATGTAACAGCAGAATAGTGAGTGCAGCTCTGGAGGTGGCTGGAGGATAAGACATGATTTAACAGCAGAATAATGAGTGCAGCTCTGGAGTTGACTGGAGGATAAGATACGATGTAACAGCAGAATAGTGAGTGCAGCTCTGGAGGTGACTGGAGGATAAGACATGATGTAACAGTGGAATAGTGATTTCAGCTCTGGAGGTGACAGGAGGATAGGACACGATGTAACAGCAGAATAGTGAGTGCAGCTCTGGAGGTGACTGGAGGATAAGACATGATGTAACAGCAGAATAGTGACTGCAGCTCTGGAGATGAGTGGAGGATAAGACATGAAGTAACAGCATAATAGTGAGTGCAGCTCTGGAGGTGACTGGAGGACAAGACACGATGTAACAGCAGAATAGTGACTGCAGCTCATGAGGTGACTGGAGGATAAGACATGATGTAACAGCAGAATAGTGACTGCAGCTCTGGAGGTGACTGGAAGATAAGACATGATTTAACAGCAGAATGGTGAATTCAGCTCTGGAGGTAACTGGAGGATAAGACACGATGTAACAGTAGAATAGTGAGGGCATCTCTGGAGGTGAATGGAGGATAAGACCTGATGTAACAGCAGAATAGTGACAGCAGCTCTGGAGGTGACTGGAGGATAAGACATGATGTAACAGCAGAATAGTGACTGCAGCTCTGGAGGTGACTGGAGGATAAGACACGATGTAACGGCAGAATAGTGACTGCAGCTCTGGACATGACTGGAGGATAAGACATGATGTAACAGCAGAATAGTGAGTGCAGCTCTGGAGGTGGCTGGAGGATAAGACATGATGTAACAGCAGAACAGTGACTGCAGCTCCGGAGGTGACTGAAGGATAAGACATGAAATAACAGCAGAATAGTGAGTGCAGCTCTGGAGTTGACTGGACAATAAGATACGATGTAACAGCAGAATAGAGAGTGCAGCTTTTGAGGTGATTGGAGGAATATAGATGATGTAACAGCAGAATAGTGACTGCAGCTCTGGAGGTGACTGGAGGATAAGACAGGATGTAACAGTAGAATAGTGATTGCAGCTCTGGAGGTGACAGGAGGATAAGACACGATGTAACAGCAGAATAGTGACTGCAGCTCTGGAGGTGACAGGAAGATAAGACACAATGTAACAGCAGAATGGTGAATTCAGCTCTGGAGGATAATACACGATGTAACAGTAGAATAGTGACTGTAGCTCTGGAGGTGGCTGGAGGATAATAGATGATGTAACAGCAGAATAGTGACTGCAGCTCTGGAGGTGACTGGAGGATAAGACATGATGTAACAGCAGAATAGTGAGTGCAGCTCTGGAGGTGACTGGAGGATAAGACATGATGTAACAGCAGAATAGTGACAGCAGCTCTGGAGGTAACTGGAGTATAAGACACGATGTAACAGCAGAATAGTGAGTGCAGCTCTGGAGGTGACTGGAGGATGAGACATGATGTAACAGCAGAATAGTCAGTGCAGCTCTGGAGGTGACTGGAGGATAAGACATGAGGTAACAGCAAAATAGTGAGTGCAGCTCTGGAGGTGACTGGAGGATAAGACATGATGTAACAGCAGAATAGTGAGTGCAGTTCTTGAGGTGACTGGAGGATAAGACACAATGCAACAGCAGAAAAGTGAGTGCAGCTCTTGAGGTGACTGGAGGATAAGACATGAAGTAACAGCATAATAGTGAGTGCAGCTCTGGAGGTGACTGGAGGATAAGACATGATGTAACAGCAGAATAGTGAGTGCAGCTCTGGAGGTGACTGGAGGATAAGACATGAAGTAACAGCATAATAGTGAGTGCAGCTCTGGAGGTGAATGGAGGACAAGACACGATGTAACAGCAGAATAGTGACTGCAGCTCTGGAGGTGACTGGAGGATAAGACACCATGTAACAGCAGAACAGTGATTGCATCTCTGGAGGTGAATGGAGGATAAGAAACGATGTAACAACAGAATAGTGACAACAGCTCTGGAGGTGACTGGAGGATAAGACATGATGTAACAGCAGAATAGTGACTGCAGCTCTGGAGATGACTGGAGGATAAGACACGATGTAACAGCAGAATAGTGAGTGCAGCTCTGGAGGTGACTGGAGGATAAGACTTGATGTAACAGCAGAATAGTGAGTGCAGTTCTTGAGGTGACTGGAGGATAAGACACAATGCAACAGCAGAAAAGTGAGTGCAGCTCTTGAGGTGACTGGAGGATAAGACATGAAGAAACAGCATAATAGTGAGTGCAGCTCTGGAGGTGACTGGAGGACAAGACTCGATGTAACAGCAGAATAGTGACTGCAGCTCTGGAGGTGACTGGAGGATAAGACACCATGTAACAGCAGAACAATGATTGCATCTCTGGAGGTGAATGGAGGATAAGAAACGATGTAACAACAGAATAGTGACAGCAGCTCTGGAGGTGACTGGAGGATAAGACATGATGTAACAGCAGAATAGTGACTGCAGCTCTGGAGGTGACTGGAGGATAGGACACGATGTAACAGCAGAATAGTGAGTGCAGCTCTGGAGGTGACTGGAGGATAAGACATGATGTAACAGCAGAATAGTGACTGCAGCTCTGGAGATGAGTGGAGGATAAGACATGAAGTAACAGCATAATAGTGAGTGCAGCTCTGGAGGTGACTGGAGGACAAGACACGATGTAACAGCAGAATAGTGACTGCAGCTCATGAGGTGACTGGAGGATAAGACATGATGTAACAGCAGAATAGTGACTGCAGCTCTGGAGGTGACTGGAAGATAAGACATGATTTAACAGCAGAATGGTGAATTCAGCTCTGGAGGTAACTGGAGGATAAGACACGATGTAACAGTAGAATAGTGAGTGCATCTCTGGAGGTGAATGGAGGATAAGACCTGATGTAACAGCAGAATAGTGAGTGCAGCTCTGGAGGTGACTGGAGGATAAGACGTGATGTAACAGCAGAATATAGACTGCAGCTCTGGAGATGACTGGAGTATAAGACACGATGTAACAGCAGAATAGTGACTGCAGCTCTGGAGGTGACTGGAGGATAAGATACGATGTAACAGCAGAATAGTGAGTGCAGCTATGGAGGTGACTGGAGGATAAGACGTGATGTAACAGCAGAATATAGACTGCAGCTCTGGAGATGACTGGAGTATAAGACACGATGTAACAGCAGAATAGTGACTGCAGCTCTGGAGGTGACTGGAGGATAAGATACGATGTAACAAAATAATAGTGAGTGCAGCTCTTGACGTGACTGAAGGATAAGACACGATGTAACAGCAGAATAGTGACTGCAGCTCTGGAGGTGACAGGAGGATAATACACGATGTAACAGTAGAATAGTGACTATAGCTCTGGAGGTGGCTGGAGGATAATAGATGATGTAACAGCAGAATAGTGACTGCAGCTCTGGAGGTGACTGGAGGATAAGACATGATGTAACAGAAGAATAGTGAGTGCAGCTCTGGAGGTGACTGGAGGATAATACACTATGTAACAGCAGAATAGTTAGTGTAGCTCTGAAGGTGACTGGAGGATAACACATGATGTAACAGCAGAATGGTGACTTCAGCTCTGGAGGTGACAGGAGGATAAGACCTGATGTAACAGCAGAATAGTGACTACAGCTCAGGAGGTGACTGGAGGATAAGACACGATGTAACAGCAGAAAAGAGACTACAGCTCTGGAGGTGGCTGGAGGATAAGACATGATGTAACAGCAGAATAGTGACTACAGCTCTGGAGGTGACTGGAGGATAAGACACAATGTAACAGCAGAATGATGAGTGCAGCTCTGGAGGATAAGAGGAGATGTAACAGCAGAATAGTGAGTGCACATCTGGAGGTGACTGGAGGATAAGACCTGATGTAACAGCAGAATAGTGAGTGCAGATCTGGAGGTGACTGGAGGATAAGACCTGATGTAACAGCAGAATAGTGACGCAGCTCTGGAGGTGACTGGAGGATAAGACACGATGTAACAGCAGAATAGTGAGTGCAGCTCTGGAGGTGACTGGCGGATAAAACATGATGTAACAGCAGAATAGTGAGTGCAGCTCTGGAGGTGACTGGAGGATAAGACACGATGTAACAGCAGAATAGTGAGAGCAGCTCTGGAGGTGACTGAAGGATAAGACGTGATGTAACAGCAGAATAGTGAGTGCAGCTCTGGAGGTGACTGGAGGAAAAAACATGATGTAACAGCAGAATAGTGAGTGCAGCTCTGGAGGTGACTGGAGGATAAGATACGATGTAACAGCAGAATAGTGAGTGCAGCTATGGAGGTGACTGGAGGATAAGACGTGATGTAACAGCAGAATATAGACTGCAGCTCTGGAGATGACTGGAGTATAAGACACGATGTAACAGCAGAATAGTGACTGCAGCTCTGGAGGTGACGGGAGGATAAGATACGATGTAACAAAATAATAGTGAGTGCAGCTCTTGACGTGACTGAAGGATAAGACACGATGTAACAGCAGAATAGTGACTGCAGCTCTGGAGGTGTCTGGAGGATAAGACACGATGTAACAGCAGAATAGTGAGTGCAGCTCTGGAGGTGAACGGAGGATAAGACACGATGTAACAGCAGAATAGTGACTGCAGCTCTGGAGGTGACTGGAGGATAAGACATGAAGTAACAGCATAATTGTGAGTGCAGCTCTGGAGGTGACTGGAGGACAAGACACGATGTAACAGCAGAATAGTGACTGCAGCTCATGAGGTGACTGGAGGAAAAGACATGATGTAACAGCAGAATAGTGACTGCAGCTCTTGAGGTGACTGGAGGATAAGACACGATGTAACAGCAGAATAGTGACTGCAGCTCTGGAGGTGACTGGAGGATAAGACAAGATGTAACAGCAGAATAGTGAGTGCATCTCTGGAGGTGAACGGAGGATAAGACCTGATGTAACAGCAGAATAGAGAGTGCAGCTCTGGAGGTGACTGGAGGATATGACATGATGTAACAGCAGAATAGTGACTGCAGCTCTGGAGGTGACTGGAGGATAAGATACGATGTAACAGCAGAATAGTGACTGCAGCTCTGGAGGTGACTAGAGGATATGACATGATGTAACAGCAGAATAGTGACTGCAGCTCTGGAGGTGACTGGAGGATAAGATACGATGTAACAGCAGAATAGTGAGTGCAGCTATGGAGTTGACTGGAGGATAAGACGTGATGTAACAGCAGAATATAGACTGCAGCTCTGGAGATGACTGGAGTATAAGACACGATGTAACAGCACAATATTGACTGCAGCTCTGGAGGTGACAGGAGGATAAGATACGATGTAACAAAATAATAGTGAGTTCAGCTCTTGACGTGACTGAAGCATAAGACACGATAGAACAGCAGAATAGTGACTGCAGCTCTGGAGGTGTCTGGAGGATAAGACACGATTTAACAGCAGAATAGTGAGTGCAGCTCTGGAAGTGAATGGAGGATAAGACACGATGTAACAGCAGAATAGTGACTGCAGCTCTGGAGGTGAATGGAGGATAAGATACGATGTAACAAAATAATATTGAGTGCAGCTCTTGAGGTGACTGGAGGATAAGACACGATGTAACAGCAGAATAGTGAGTGCAGCTCTGGAGGTGAACGGAGGATAAGACACGATGTAACAGCAGAATAGTGACTGCAGCTCTGGAGGTGACTGGAGGATAAGATACGATGTAACAGCAGAATAGTGAGTGCAGCTCTGGAGGTGAACGGAGGATAAGACACGATGTAACAGCAGAATAGTGAGTGAAGCTCTGGAGGTCTCTGGAGGATAAGACACGATGTAACAGCAGAATAGTGAGTGCAGCTCTGGAGGTGAACGGAGGATAAGACACGATGTAACAGCAGAATAGTGACTGCAGCTCTGGAGGTGACTGGAGGATAAGACATGAAGTAACAGCATAATAGTGAGTGCAGCTCTGGAGGTGACTGGAGGACAAGACACGATGTAACAGCAGAATAGTGACTGCAGCTCATGAGGTGACTGGAGGATAAGACATGATGTAACAGCAGAATAGTGACTGCAGCTCTTGAGGTGACTGGAGGATAAGACACGATGTAACAGCAGAATAGTGACTACAGCTCTGGAGGTGACTGGAGGATAAGACAAGATGTAACAGCAGAATAGTGAGTGCATCTCTGGAGGTGAACGGAGGATAAGACCTGATGTAACATCAGAATAGTGACTGCAGCTCAGGAGGTGAGTGGAGGATAAGACCTAATGTAACAGCAGAATAGTGACTGCAGCTCTGGAGGTGGCTGGAGGATAAGACACGATGTAACAGCAGAATAGTGACTGCAGCTCTGGAGGTGACTGGAGGATAAGACACGATGTAACGGCAGAATAGTGACTGCAGCTCTGGAGGAGACTGGAGGATAAGACATGATTTAACAGCAGAATAGTGAGTGCAGCTCTGGAGGTGGCTGGAGGATAAGACATGATTTAACAGCAGAATAGTGAGTGCAGCTCTGGAGTTGACTGGAGGATAAGATACGATGTAACAGCAGAATAGTGAGTGCAGCTCTGGAGGTGACTGGAGGATAAGACATGATGTAACAGTGGAATAGTGATTGCAGCTCTGGAGGTAACAGGAGGATAAGACACGATGTAACAGCAGAATAATGATTGCAGCTCTGGAGGTGACTGGAGGATAAGACCTGATGTAACAGTAGAATAGTGATTGCAGCTCTGGAGGTGAGTGGAGGATAAGACCTGATGTAACAGCAGAATAGTGACTGCAGCTCTGGAGGTGACTGGAGGATAAGACATGATGTAACAGCAGAACAGTGACTGCAGCTCTGGAGGTGACTGAAGGATAAAACATGAAGTAACAGCAGAATAGTGAGTGCAGCTCTGGAGTTGACTGGACGATAAGATACGATGTAACAGCAGAATAGAGAGTGCAGCTCTTGAGGTGACTGGAGGAATATAGATGATGTAACAGCAGAATAGTGACTGCAGCTCTGGAGGTGACTGGAGGATAAGACAGGATGTAACAGTAGAATAGTGATTGCAGCTCTGGAGGTGACAGGAGGATAAGACACGATGTAACAGAAGAATAATGATTGCAGCTCTGGAGGTGACTAGAGGATAAGACCTGATGTAACAGCAGAATAGTGACTGCAGCTCTGGAGGTGACTGGAAGATAAGACATGATGTAACAGCAGAATGGTGAATTCAGCTCTGGAGGTAACTGGAGGATAATACACGATGTAACAGTAGAATAGTGACTGTAGCTCTGGAGGTGGCTGGAGGATAAGACACGATGTAACAGCAGAATAGTGACTGTAGCTCTGGAGGTGGCTGGAGGATAATAGATGATGTAACAGCAGAATAGTGACTGCAGCTCTATAGGAGACAGGAAGATAAGACATGATGTAACAGCAGAATAGTGAGTGCAGCTGTGGAGGTGACTGGAGGATAATACACTATGTAACAGCAGAATAGTTAGTGTAGCTCTGGAGGTGACTGGAGGATAAGACATGATGTAACAGCAGAATGGTGACTTCAGCTCTGGAGGTGACAGGAGGATAAGACACGATGAAACAGCAGAATAGTGACTACAGCTCAGGAGGTGACTGGAGGATAAGACACGATGAAACAGCAGATTAGTGACTGCAGCTCTGGAGGTGGCTGGAGGATAAGAAATGATGTAACAGCAGAAAAGAGACTACAGCTCTGGAGGTGGCTGGAGGATAAGACATGATGTAACAGCAGAATAGTGACTACAGCTCTGGAGGTGACTGGAGGATAAGACACAATGTAACAGCAGAATAGTGACTACAGCTCTGGAGGTGACTGGAGGATAAGAGGCGATGTAACAGCAGAATAGTGAGTGCATATCTGGAGGTGACTGGAGGATAAGACCTGATGTAACAGCAGAATAGTGAGTGCAGCTCTGGAGGTGACTGGAGGATAAAACATGATGTAACAGCAGAATAGAGAGTGCAGCTCTGGAGGTGACTGGAGGATATGACATGATGTAACAGCAGAATAGTGACTGCAGCTCTGGAGGTGACTGGAGGATAAGATACGATGTAACAGCAGAATAGTGAGTGCAGCTATGGAGGTGACTGGAGGATAAGACGTGATATAACAGCAGAATATAGACTGCAGCTCTGGAAATGACTGGAGTATAAGACACGATGTAACAGCACAATATTAACTGCAGCTCTGGAGGTGACTGGAGGATAAGACACGATGTAACAGCAGAATAGTGACTGCAGCTCTGGAGGTGTCTGGAGGATAAGACACGATGTAACAGCAGAATAGTGAGTGCAGCTCTGGAAGTGAACGGAGGATAAGACACGATGTAACAGCAGAATAGTGATTGCAGCTCTGGAGGTGACTGGAGGATAAGACATGATGTAACAACAGAATAGTGTCTGCAGCTCTGGAGGTGTCTGGAGGATAAGACACGATGTAACAGCAGAATAGTGAGTGCAGCTCTGGAGGTGAACGGAGGATAAGACACGATGTAACAGCAGAATAGTGACTGCAGCTCTGGAGGTGACTGGAGGATAAGACACGATGTAACAGCAGAATAGAGACTGGAGCTCTGGAGATGACTGGAGTATAAAACACGATGTAACAGCAGAATAGTGACTGCAGCTCTGGAGGTGAATGGAGGATAAGATACGATGTAACAAAATAATATTGAGTGCAGCTTTTGAGGTGACTGGAGGATAAGACACGATGTAACAGCAGAATAGTGAGTGCAGCTCTGGAGGTGTCTGGAGGATAAGACACGATGTAACAGCAGAATAGTGAGTGCAGATCTGGAGGTGACTGGAGGATAAGACACGATGTAACAGCAGAATAGTGTCTGCAGCTCTGGAGGTGTCTGGAGGATAAGACACGATGTAACAGCAGAATAGTGAGTGCAGCTCTGGAGGTGGCTGGAGGATAAGACACGATGTAACAGCAGAATAGGGAGTGCAGATCTGGAGGTGACTGGAGGATAAGACCTGATGTAACAGCAGAATAGAGACGCAGCTCTGGAGGTGACTGGAGGATAAGACACGATGTAACAGCAGAATAGTGTCTGCAGCTCTGGAGGATAAGATACGATGTAGCAGCAGAATAGTGACTGCAGCTCTGGAGGTGACTGGAGGATAAGACACGATGTAACAGCAGAATAGTGATTGCAGCTCTGGAGGTGACTGGAGGATAAGACACGATGTAACAGCAGAATAGTGTCTGCAGCTCTGGAGGTGTCTGGAGGATAAGACACGATGTAACAGCAGAATAGTGACTGCAGCTCTGGAGGTGAACGGAGGATAAGACACGATGTAACAGCAGAATAGTGACTGCAGCTCTGGAGGTGAATGGAGGATAAGATACGATGTAACAAAATAATAGTGAGTGCAGCTCTTGAGGTGACTGGAGGATAAGACACGATGTAACAGCAGAATAGTGACTGCAGCTCTGGAGGTGAATGGAGGATAAGATACGATGTAACAAAATAATAGTGAGTGCAGCTCTTGAGGTGACTGGAGGATAAGACAAGATGTAACAGCAGAATAGTGAGTGCAGCTCTGGAGGTGTCTGGAGGATAAGACACGATGTAACAGCAGAATAGTGAGTGCAGATCTGGAGGTGACTGGAGGATAAGACCTGATGTAACAGCAGTATAGAGACGCAGCTCTGGAGGTGACTGGAGGATAATACACGATGTAACAGCAGAATAATGACTGCAGCTCTGGAGGTGACTGGAGGATAAGACACGATGTAACAGCAGAATAGAGACTGGAGATGACTGGAGTATAAGACACGATGTAACAGCAGAATAGTGACTGCAGCTCTGGAGGTGAATGGAGGATAAGATACGATGTAACAAAATAAGATTGAGTGCAGCTCTTGAGGTGACTGGAGGATAAGACACGATGTAACAGCAGAATAGTGAGTGCAGCTCTGGAGGTGTCTGGAGGATAAGACACGATGTAACAGCAGAATAGTGAGTGCAGCTCTGGAGGTGACTGGAGGATAAGACCTTATGAAACAGCAGAATAGAGACCACAGCTCTTGAGGTGACTGAAGGATAAGACACGATGTAACAGCAGAATAGTGAGTGCAGCTCTTGAGGTGACTGGAGGATAAGACACGATGTAACAGCAGAATAGTGTCTGCAGCTCTGGAGGTGTCGGGAGTATAAGACACGATGTAACAGCAGAATAGTGAGTGCAGCTCTGGAAGTGACAGGAGGATAAGACACGATAAAACAGCAGAATAGTGACTACAGCTCAGGAGGTGACTGGAGGATAAGACACGATGAAACAGCAGAATAGTGACTGCAGCTCTGGAGGTGGCTGGAGGATAAGAAATTATGTAACAGCAGAAAAGAGACTACAGCTCTGGAGGTGGCTGGAGGATAAGACATGATGTAACAGCAGAATAGTGACTACAGCTCTGGAGGTGACTGGAGGATAAGACAAAATGTAACAGCAGAATGATGAGTGCAGCTCTGGAGGTGACTGGAGGATAAGAGGCGATGTAACAGCAGAATAGTGAGTGCAGATCTGGAGGTGACTGGGGGATAAGACCTGATGTAACAGCAGAATAGTGAGTTCAGATCTGGAGGTGACTGGAGGATAAGACCTGATGTAACAGCAGAATAGTGACGCAGCTCTGGAGGTGACTGGAGGATAAGACACGATGTAACAGCAGAATAGTGAGAGCAGCTCTGGAGGTGACTGGAGGATAAGACGTGATGTAACAGCAGAATAGTGAGTGCAGCTCTGGAGGTGACTGGAGGATAAAACATGATGTAACAGCAGAATAGAGAGTGCAGCTCTGGAGGTGACTGGAGGACATGACATGATGTAACAGCAGAATAGTGACTGCAGCTCTGGAGGTGACTGGAGGATAAGATACGATGTAACAGCAGAATAGTGAGTGCAGCTATGGAGGTGACTGGAGGATAAGACGTGATGTAACAGCAGAATATAGACTGCAGCTCTGGAGATGACTGGAGTATAAGACACGATGTAACAGCAGAATAGTGACTGCAGCTCTTGACGTGACTGAAGGATAAGACACGATGTAACAGCAGAATAGTGACTGCAGCTCTGGAGGTGTCTGAAGGATAAGACACGATGTAACAGCAGTATTTTGAGTGCAGCTCTGGAAGTGAACGGAGGATAAGACACGATGTAACAGCAGAATAGTGATTGCAGCTCTGGAGGTGACTGGAGGATAAGACACGATGTAACAACAGAATAGTGTCTGCAGCTCTAGAGGTGTCTGGAGGATAAGACACGATGTAACAGCAGAATAGTGAGTGCAGCTCTGGAGGTGAACGGAGGATAAGACACGGTGTAACAGCAGAATAGTGACTGCAGCTCTGGAGGTGACTGGAGGATAAGACACGATGTAACAGCAGAATAGAGACAGGAGCTCTGGAGATCACTGGAGTATAAGACACGATGTAACAGCAGAATAGTGAGTGCAGATCTGGAGGTGACTGGAGGATAAGACACGATGTAACAGCAGAATAGTGTCTGCCGCTCTGGAGGTGTCTGCAGGATAAGACACGATGTAACAGCAGAATAGTGACTACAGCTCAGGAGGTGACTGGAGGATAAGACACGATGAAACAGCAGATTAGTGACTGCAGCTCTGGAGGTGGCTGGAGGATAAGAAATGATGTAACAGCAGAAAAGAGACTACAGCTCTGGAGGTGGCTGGAGGATAAGACATGATGTAACAGCAGAATAGTGACTACAGCTCTGGAGGTGACTGGAGGATAAGACACAATGTAACAGCAGAATAGTGACTACAGCTCTGGAGGTGACTGGAGGATAAGAGGCGATGTAACAGCAGAATAGTGAGTGCATATCTGGAGGTGACTGGAGGATAAGACCTGATGTAACAGCAGAATAGTGACGCAGCTCTGGAGGTGACTGGAGGATAAGACACGATGTAACAGCAGAATAGTGAGAGCAGCTCTGGAGGTGACTGGAGGATAAGACGTGATGTAAAAGCAGAATAGTGAGTGCAGCTCTGGAGGTGACTGGAGGATAAAACATGATGTAACAGCAGAATAGAGAGTGCAGCTCTGGAGGTGACTGGAGGATATGACATGATGTAATAGCAGAATAGTGACTGCAGCTCTGGAGGTGACTGGAGGATAAGATACGATGTAACAGCAGAATAGTGAGTGCAGCTATGGAGGTGACTGGAGGATAAGACGTGATATAACAGCAGAATATAGACTGCAGCTCTGGAAATGACTGGAGTATAAGACACGATGTAACAGCACAATATTAACTGCAGCTCTGGAGGTGACTGGAGGATAAGACACGATGTAACAGCAGAATAGTGACTGCAGCTCTGGAGGTGTCTGGAGGATAAGACACGATGTAACAGCAGAATAGTGAGTGCAGCTCTGGAGGTGAATGGAGGATAAGATACGATGTAACAAAATAATAGTGAGTGCAGCTCTTGAGGTGACTGGAGGATAAGACACGATGTAACAGCAGAATAGTGACTGCAGCTCTGGAGGTGAATGGAGGATAAGATACGATGTAACAAAATAATAGTGAGTGCAGCTCTTGAGGTGACTGGAGGATAAGACAAGATGTAACAGCAGAATAGTGAGTGCAGCTCTGGAGGTGTCTGGAGGATAAGACACGATGTAACAGCAGAATAGTGAGTGCAGATCTAGAGGTGACTGGAGGATAAGACCTGATGTAACAGCAGTATAGAGACGCAGCTCTGGAGGTGACTGGAGGATAATACACGATGTAACAGCAGAATAATGACTGCAGCTCTGGAGGTGACTGGAGGATAAGACACGATGTAACAGCAGAATAGAGACTGGAGATGACTGGAGTATAAGACACGATGTAACAGCAGAATAGTGACTGCAGCTCTGGAGGTGAATGGAGGATAAGATACGATGTAACAAAATAAGATTGAGTGCAGCTCTTGAGGTGACTGGAGGATAAGACACGATGTAACAGCAGAATAGTGAGTGCAGCTCTGGAGGTGTCTGGAGGATAAGACACGATGTAACAGCAGAATAGTGAGTGCAGCTCTCGAGGTGACTGGAGGATAAGACCTTATGAAACAGCAGAATAGAGACCACAGCTCTTGAGGTGACTGAAGGATAAGACACGATGTAACAGCAGAATAGTGTCTGCAGCTCTGGAGGTGTCGGGAGTATAAGACACGATGTAACAGCAGAATAGTGAGTGCAGCTCTGGAAGTGACAGGAGGATAAGACACGATAAAACAGCAGAATAGTGACTACAGCTCAGGAGGTGACTGGAGGATAAGACACGATGAAACAGCAGAATAGTGACTGCAGCTCTGGAGGTGGCTGGAGGATAAGAAATTATGTAACAGCAGAAAAGAGACTACAGCTCTGGAGGTGGCTGGAGGATAAGACATGATGTAACAGCAGAATAGTGACTACAGCTCTGGAGGTGACTGGAGGATAAGACAAAATGTAACAGCAGAATGATGAGTGCAGCTCTGGAGGTGACTGGAGGATAAGAGGCGATGTAACAGCAGAATAGTGAGTGCAGATCTGGAGGTGACTGGGGGATAAGACCTGATGTAACAGCAGAATAGTGAGTTCAGATCTGGAGGTGACTGGAGGATAAGACCTGATGTAACAGCAGAATAGTGACGCAGCTCTGGAGGTGACTGGAGGATAAGACACGATGTAACAGCAGAATAGTGAGAGCAGCTCTAGAGGTGACTGGAGGATAAGACGTGATGTAACAGCAGAATAGTGAGTGCAGCTCTGGAGGTGACTGGAGGATAAAACATGATGTAACAGCAGAATAGAGAGTGCAGCTCTGGAGGTGACTGGAGGACATGACATGATGTAACAGCAGAATAGTGACTGCAGCTCTGGAGGTGACTGGAGGATAAGATACGATGTAACAGCAGAATAGTGAGTGCAGCTATGGAGGTGACTGGAGGATAAGACGTGATGTAACAGCAGAATATAGACTGCAGCTCTGGAGATGACTGGAGTATAAGACACGATGTAACAGCAGAATAGTGACTGCAGCTCTGGAGGTGACTGGAGGATAAGACATGATGTAACAGCAGAATAGTGACTGCAGCTCTGGAGGTGTCTGAAGGATAAGACACGATGTAACAGCAGTATTTTGAGTGCAGCTCTGGAAGTGAACGGAGGATAAGACACGATGTAACAGCAGAATAGTGATTGCAGCTCTGGAGGTGACTGGAGGATAAGACACGATGTAACAACAGAATAGTGTCTGCAGCTCTAGAGGTGTCTGGAGGATAAGACACGATGTAACAGCAGAATAGTGAGTGCAGCTCTGGAGGTGAACGGAGGATAAGACACGGTGTGACAGCAGAATAGTGACTGCAGCTCTGGAGGTGACTGGAGGATAAGACACGATGTAACAGCAGAATAGAGACAGGAGCTCTGGAGATCACTGGAGTATAAGACACGATGTAACAGCAGAATAGTGAGTGCAGATCTGGAGGTGACTGGAGGATAAGACACGATGTAACAGCAGAATAGTGTCTGCCGCTCTGGAGGTGTCTGGAGGATAAGACACGATGTAACAGCAGAATAGTGACTACAGCTCAGGAGGTGACTGGAGGATAAGACACGATGAAACAGCAGATTAGTGACTGCAGCTCTGGAGGTGGCTGGAGGATAAGAAATGATGTAACAGCAGAAAAGAGACTACAGCTCTGGAGGTGGCTGGAGGATAAGACATGATGTAACAGCAGAATAGTGACTACAGCTCTGGAGGTGACTGGAGGATAAGACACAATGTAACAGCAGAATAGTGACTACAGCTCTGGAGGTGACTGGAGGATAAGAGGCGATGTAACAGCAGAATAGTGAGTGCATATCTGGAGGTGACTGGAGGATAAGACCTGATGTAACAGCAGAATAGTGACGCAGCTCTGGAGGTGACTGGAGGATAAGACACGATGTAACAGCAGAATAGTGAGAGCAGCTCTGGAGGTGACTGGAGGATAAGACGTGATGTAAAAGCAGAATAGTGAGTGCAGCTCTGGAGGTGACTGGAGGATAAAACATGATGTAACAGCAGAATAGAGAGTGCAGCTCTGGAGGTGACTGGAGGATATGACATGATGTAACAGCAGAATAGTGACTGCAGCTCTGGAGGTGACTGGAGGATAAGATACGATGTAACAGCAGAATAGTGAGTGCAGCTGTGGAGGTGACTGGAGGATAAGACGTGATATAACAGCAGAATATAGACTGCAGCTCTGGAAATGACTGGAGTATAAGACACGATGTAACAGCACAATATTAACTGCAGCTCTGGAGGTGACTGGAGGATAAGACACGATGTAACAGCAGAATAGTGACTGCAGCTCTGGAGGTGTCTGGAGGATAAGACACGATGTAACAGTAGAATAGTGAGTGCAGCTCTGGAAGTGAACGGAGGATAAGACACGATGTAACAGCAGAATAGTGATTGCAGCTCTGGAGGTGACTGGAGGATAAGACATGATGTAACAACAGAATAGTGTCTGCAGCTCTGGAGGTGTCTGGAGGATAAGACACGATGTAACAGCAGAATAGTGAGTGCAGCTCTGGAGGTGAACGGAGGATAAGACACGATGTAACAGCAGAATAGTGACTGCAGCTCTGGAGGTGACTGGAGGATAAGACACAATGTAACAGCAGAATAGAGACTGGAGCTCTGGAGATGACTGGAGTATAAAACACGATGTAACAGCAGAATAGTGACTGCAGCTCTGGAGGTGAATGGAGGATAAGATACGATGTAACAAAATAATATTGAGTGCAGCTCTTGAGGTGACTGGAGGATAAGTCACGATGTAACAGCAGAATAGTGAGTGCAGATCTGGAGGTGAACGGAGGATAAGACACGATGTAACAGCAGAATAGTGACTGCAGCTCTGAAGGTGACTGGAGGATAAGATACGATGTAACAGCAGAATAGTGAGTGCAGATCTGGAGGTGACTGGAGGATAAGACACGATGTAACAGCAGAATAGTGAGTGCAGATCTGGAGGTGACTGGAGGATAAGACACGATGTAACAGCAGAATAGTGTCTGCAGCTCTGGAGGTGTCTGGAGGATAAGACACGATGTAACAGCAGAATAGTGAGTGCAGCTCTGGAGGTGGCTGGAGGATAAGACACGATGTAACAGCAGAATAGTGTCTGCAGCTCTGGAGTTGTCTGGAGGATATGACACGATGTAACAGCAGAATAGTGAGTGCAGCTCTGGAGGTGGCTGGAGGATAAGACACGATGTAACAGCAGAATAGTGACTGCAGCTCTGGAGGTGACTGGAGGATAAGACGTGATGTAAAAGCAGAATAGTGAGTGCAGCTCTGGAGGTGACTGGAGGATAAAACATGATGTAACAGCAGAATAGAGAGTGCAGCTCTGGAGGTGACTGGAGGATATGACATGATGTAACAGCAGAATAGTGACTGCAGCTCTGGAGGTGACTGGAGGATAAGATACGATGTAACAGCAGAATAGTGAGTGCAGCTATGGAGGTGACTGGAGGATAAGACGTGATATAACAGCAGAATATAGACTGCAGCTCTGGAAATGACTGGAGTATAAGACACGATGTAACAGCACAATATTAACTGCAGCTCTGGAGGTGACTGGAGGATAAGACACGATGTAACAGCAGAATAGTGACTGCAGCTCTGGAGGTGTCTGGAGGATAAGATACGATGTAACAGCAGAATAGTGAGTGCAGATCTGGAGGTGACTGGAGGATAAGACACGATGTAACAGCAGAATAGTGAGTGCAGATCTGGAGGTGACTGGAGGATAAGACACGATGTAACAGCAGAATAGTGTCTGCAGCTCTGGAGGTGTCTGGAGGATAAGACACGATGTAACAGCAGAATAGTGAGTGCAGCTCTGGAGGTGGCTGGAGGATAAGACACGATGTAACAGCAGAATAGTGACTGCAGCTCTGGAGGTGACTGGAGGATAAGACGTGATGTAAAAGCAGAATAGTGAGTGCAGCTCTGGAGGTGACTGGAGGATAAAACATGATGTAACAGCAGAATAGAGAGTGCAGCTCTGGAGGTGACTGGAGGATATGACATGATGTAACAGCAGAATAGTGACTGCAGCTCTGGAGGTGACTGGAGGATAAGATACGATGTAACAGCAGAATAGTGAGTGCAGCTCTGGAGGTGAATGGAGGATAAGATACGATGTAACAAAATAATATTGAGTGCAGCTTTTGAGGTGACTGGAGGATAAGACACGATGTAACAGCAGAATAGTGAGTGCAGCTCTGGAGGTGTCTGGAGGATAAGACACGATGTAACAGCAGAATAGTGAGTGCAGATCTGGAGGTGACTGGAGGATAAGACACGATGTAACAGCAGAATAGTGTCTGCAGCTCTGGAGGTGTCTGGAGGATAAGACACGATGTAACAGCAGAATAGTGAGTGCAGCTCTGGAGGTGGCTGGAGGATAAGACACGATGTAACAGCAGAATAGTGTCTGCAGCTCTGGAGTTGTCTGGAGGATATGACACGATGTAACAGCAGAATAGTGAGTGCAGCTCTGGAGGTGGCTGGAGGATAAGACACGATGTAACAGCAGAATAGTGACTGCAGCTCTGGAGGTGACTGGAGGATAAGACGTGATGTAAAAGCAGAATAGTGAGTGCAGCTCTGGAGGTGACTGGAGGATAAAACATGATGTAACAGCAGAATAGAGAGTGCAGCTCTGGAGGTGACTGGAGGATATGACATGATGTAACAGCAGAATAGTGACTGCAGCTCTGGAGGTGACTGGAGGATAAGATACGATGTAACAGCAGAATAGTGAGTGCAGCTATGGAGGTGACTGGAGGATAAGACGTGATATAACAGCAGAATATAGACTGCAGCTCTGGAAATGACTGGAGTATAAGACACGATGTAACAGCACAATATTAACTTCAGCTCTGGAGGTGACTGGAGGATAAGACACGATGTAACAGCAGAATAGTGACTGCAGCTCTGGAGGTGTCTGGAGGATAAGACACGATGTAACAGCAGAATAGTGAGTGCAGCTCTGGAAGTGAACGGAGGATAAGACACGATGTAACAGCAGAATAGTGATTGCAGCTCTGGAGGTGACTGGAGGATAAGACATGATGTAACAACAGAATAGTGTCTGCAGCTCTGGAGGTGTCTGGAGGATAAGACACGATGTAACAGCAGAATAGTGAGTGCAGCTCTGGAGGTGAACGGAGGATAAGACACGATGTAACAGCAGAATAGTGACTGCAGCTCTGGAGGTGACTGGAGGATAAGACACGATGTAACAGCAGAATAGAGACTGGAGCTCTGGAGATGACTGGAGTATAAAACACGATGTAACAGCAGAATAGTGACTGCAGCTCTGGAGGTGAATGGAGGATAAGATACGATGTAACAAAATAATATTGAGTGCAGCTCTTGAGGTGACTGGAGGATAAGTCACGATGTAACAGCAGAATAGTGAGTGCAGATCTGGAGGTGAACGGAGGATAAGACACGATGTAACAGCAGAATAGTGACTGCAGCTCTGAAGGTGACTGGAGGATAAGATACGATGTAACAGCAGAATAGTGACTGCAGCTCTGGAGATGAGTGGAGGATAAGACACGATGTAACAGCAGAATAGTGACTGCAGCTCTGAAGGTGACTGGAGGATAAGATACGATGTAACAGCAGAATAGTGACTGCAGCTCTGGAGATGAGTGGAGGATAAGATACGATGTAACAGCAGAATAGTGACTGCAGCTCTGGAGGTGAACGGAGGATAAGACACGATGTAACAGCAGAATAGTGACTGCAGCTCTGGAGGTGACTGGAGGATAAGACACGATGTAACAGCAGAATAGAGACTGGAGCTCTGGAGATGACTGGAGTATACAACACGATGTAACAGCAGAATAGTGACTGCAGCTCTGGAGGTGAATGGAGGATAAGATACGATGTAACAAAATAATATTGAGTGCAGCTTTTGAGGTGACTGGAGGATAAGACACGATGTAACAGCAGAATAGTGAGTGCAGCTCTGGAGGTGTCTGGAGGATAAGACACGATGTAACAGCAGAATAGTGAGTGCAGATCTGGAGGTGACTGGAGGATAAGACACGATGTAACAGCAGAATAGTGTCTGCAGCTCTGGAGGTGTCTGGAGGATAAGACACGATGTAACAGCAGAATAGTGAGTGCAGCTCTGGAGGTGGCTGGAGGATAAGACACGATGTAACAGCAGAATAGTGACTGCAGCTCTGGAGGTGACTGGAGGATAAGACACGATGTAACAGCAGAATAGTGAGTGCAGCTCTGGAGATGACTGGAGGATAAGACCTTATGAAACAGCAGAATAGAGACCACAGCTCTTGAGGTGACTGGAGGATAAGACACGATGTAACAGCAGAATAGTGAGTGCAGCTCTTGAGGTGACTGGAGGATAAGATACGATGTAACAGCAGAATAGTGTCTGCAGCTCTGGAGGTGTCTGAAGCATAAGACACGATGTAACAGCAGAATAGTGAGTGCAGCTCTGGAGGTGGCTGGAGGATAAGACACGATGTAACAGCAGAATAGTGACTGCAGCTCTGGAGGTGTCTGGAGAATAAGACACGATGCAACATCAGAATAGTGAGTGCAGATCTGGAGGTGACTGGAGGATAAGACCTGATGTAACAGCAGAATAGTGACGCAGCTCTGGAGGTGACTGGAGGATAAGACATGATGTAACAGCAAAATTGAGATTACAGCTCGGGAGGTGACTGGAGGATAAGACACGATGTAACAGCAGAATAGTAATTGCAGCTCTGGAGGCGACTGGAGGATAAGACATGATGTAACAGCAGAATAGTGAGTGCAGCTCTTGAGGTCACTGGAGGATAAGACACGATATTACAGCAGAATAGTGACTGCAGCTCTGGAGGTGACTGGGGGATAAGACCTGATGTAACAGCAGAATAATGACTGCAGCTGTGGAGGTCACTGGAAGATAGGACATGATGTAAGAGTAGAATAGTGACTGCAGCTCTGGAGGTGACTGGAGGATAAGACATGATGTAACAGCAGAATAATGACTGCAGCTGTGGAGGTCACTGGAAGATAGGACATGATGTAACAGCAGAATAGAGACTGCAGCTCGGGAGGTGGCTGGAGGATAAGACATTATGTAACAGCAGAATAGTGACTACAGCTCTGGAGGATAAGACACAGTGTAACAGCAGAATGGTGAGTGCAGCTTTGGAGTTGACTGGAGGATAAGACACGATGTAACAGCAGAATAGTGAGTGTAGCTCTGGAGGTGATTGGAGGATAAGACCTGATGTAACAGCAGAATAGTGACTGCAGCTCTGGAGGTGACTGTAGGATAAGACACGATGTAACAGCAGAATAGTGACTGCAGCTCTGGAGTTTACTGGAGGATAAGACACGATGTAACAGCAGAATAGTGAGTGCAGCTCTGAAGGTGGCTGGAGGATAAGACACGATGTAACAGCAGAATAGTGACTGCAGCTCTGGAGGTGACTGGAGGATAAGACATGAAGCAATAGCATAATAGTGAGTGCAGCTCTGGAGGTGACTGGAGGACAAGACACGATGTAACAGCAGAATAGTGACTGCAGCTCTTGAGGTGACTGGAGGATAAGACACGATGTAATAGCAGAATAGTGACTGCAGCTCTTGAGGTGACTGGAGGATAAGACACGATGTAACAGCAGAAGAGTGAGTGCAGCTCTGGAGGTGACAGGAGGATAAGACACGATGTAACGGCAGAATAGGGACTACAGCTTGGGAGGTGACTGGAGGATAAGACACGATGTAACAGCAGAATAGTGATTGCAGCTCTGGAGGAGACTGGAGGATAAGACATGATGTAACAGCAGAATAGTGAGTGCAGCTCTTGAGGATAAGACACGATATTACAGCAGAATAGTGACTGCAGCTCTGGAAATGAATGGAGGATAAGACTTGATGTAACACCAGAATAGTGACTGCAGCTCTGGAGGTGACTGGAAGATAGGACATGATTTAACAGCAGAATAGTGATTGCAGCTCTGGAGGTGACTGGAAGATAGGTCATAATGTAATAGCAGAAGAGTGACTGCAGCTCTGGAGGTGACTGGAGGATAAGACATGATGTAACAGCAGAATAGTGACTGCAGCTCTGGAGGTGGCTGGAGTGTAAGATATGATGTAACAGCAAAATAGTGACTACAGCTCTGGAGGTGACTGGAGGATAAGACACAATGTAACAGCAGAATGGTGAGTGCAGCTCAGGAGGTGACTGGAGGATAAGACACGATGTAACAGCAGAATAGTGAGTGCAGCTCTGGAGGTGACTGGAGGATAAGACCTGATTTAACAGCAGAATAGTGACTGCAGCTCTGGAGGTGACTGGAGGATAAGACACGATGTAACAGCAGAATAGTGACTGCAGCTCTGGAGTTTACTGGAGGATAAGACACGATGTAACAGCAGAATAGTGAGTGCAGCTCTGGAGGTGAATGGAGGATAAGACACGATGTAACAGCAGAATAGTGATACAGCCCCATCCTGCAGTATATCCCACCTCTCACCTATATACAGCCCCATCCTGTAGTATATCCCAACTCTCACCTATATACAGCCCCATCCTGTAGTATATCCCACCTCTCACCTATATACAACCCCATCCTGCAGTATATCCCACCTCTCACCTATATACAGCCCCATCCTGTAGTATATCCCACCTCTCACCTATATACAGCCCCATCCTGCAGTATATCCCACCTCTCACCTATATACAGCCCCATCCTGCAGTATATCCCACCTCTCACCTATATACCGTCCCATCCTGCAGTATATCCCACCTCTCACCTATATACCGTCCCATCCTGCAGTATATCCCCCCTCTCATCTATATACCGTCCCATCCTGTAGTATATCCCACCTCTCATCTATATACCGTCCCATCCTGCAGTATATCCCACCTCTCACCTATATACCGTCCCATCCTGCAGTATATCCCACCTCTCATCTATATACCGTCCCATCCTGCAGTATAACCCACCTCTCATCTATATAACGTCCCATCCTGCAGTATATCCCACCTCTCATCTATATACCGTCCCATCCTGCAGTATATCCCACCTCTCATCTATATACCGTCCCATCCTGCAGTATATCCCACCTCTCATCTATATACCGTCCCATCCTTCAGTGTATCCCACCTCTCACCTATATACCGTCCCATCCTGCAGTATATCCCACCTCTCATCTATATACCGTCCCATCCTGCAGTATATCCCACCTCTCACCTATATACCGTCCCATCCTGCAGTATATCTCACCTCTCATCTATATACCGTCCCATCCTGCAGTATATCCCACCTCTCATCTATATACCGTCCCATCCTGCAGTATATCCCACCTCTCATCTATATACCGTCCCATCCTGCAGTATATCCCACCTCTCATCTATATACCGTCCCATCCTGCAGTATATCCCACCTCTCATCTATATACCGTCCCATCCTGCAGTATATCCCACCTCTCATCTATATACCGTCCCATCCTGCAGTATATCCCACCTCTCACCTATATACCGTCCCATCCTGCAGTATATCCCACCTCTCACCTATATACCGTCCCATCCTGCAGTATATCCCACCTCTCATCTATATACCGTCCCATCCTGCAGTATATCCCACCTCTCATCTATATACCGTCCCATCCTGCAGTATATCCCACCTCTCACCTATATACCGTCCCATCCTGCAGTATATCCCACCTCTCACCTATATACCGTCCCATCCTGCAGTATATCCCACCTCTCACCTATATACCGTCCCATCCTGCAGTATATCTCACCTCTCATCTATATACCGTCCCATCCTGCAGTATATCCCACCTCTCATCTATATACCGTCCCATCCTGCAGTATATCCCACCTCTCATCTATATACCGTCCCATCCTGCAGTATATCCCACCTCTCATCTATATACCGTCCCATCCTGCAGTATATCCCACCTCTCATCTATATACCGTCCCATCCTGCAGTATATCCCACCTCTCAGACCCTCTATATAGCTCTGTATAATGCAGCCCCATATAGTATAATGCACCCCTATTGCCCATTCAGTATAAAGCACTCCCATATAGTATAATGCAGCCCCATAGTCTTAAATGTAATTTAATGGCCACAACAATGTCCTAAAAAAAATAAAATACTATACTCACCTCTCCTCCGCGGTCGCCGCAGCTTGTGCGCTATGCGTCGCACCTCCCAGCGTAGAGGACGCTACGTAGTGACGTCATCGTGCTGAGACGTTAGACGCTGAGATAGAACGATGGGGGAGGGAGCGTCAGCTGTGACGTTTCGTCCTCCATCGCTTTCAAGTGTATCTGCAGATGTCGCCTATACAGTGACCCTGCGGAGGGGCCCCCAGCTCAAAGGGCCCAATAGAGGCAAAGCCGCACAGTTTAACCTTTTCAGCTCCGGGTGGCCCCTCAGAGCGCGGGGCCCGGGGCGGTCACAGTCTTTGCCCCCGGTAGCTGCACTATTACATCACTTCAGCCTGCAGGACCGGGCTCCTCGTAGTGACCTGCGGACTGTGCTGCGGCCTCCGTGTATGAGCTCCGCACTGTGGGAAGCTCTGCCGCCTGGTGACGTTATCCCTCAGAAGAGCTGCTCCATTATACAGGTCTGTGAGGAGCAGGAGAGGATTGTCAGCTGGACACAGAGCAGCTACAGCACAGGGACAGGTGTGATGGGTGAGCTGCTGGGGAAGGTGATGGCAGGTGACTGGTGCCACAACACTGACCACACAGTCACAGCTCTCCCGGCTAACAGTGCTCAAGGCACAAGCTCCACCCCCGGTCCATGCCCCACCTCTGTCCCACCCCCGGTCCATGCCCCATCCCCGGTCCATGCCCCACCTCCACCCCACTACCGGTCCATGCCCCCACCTCTACCCCACCCTCGGTCTATGCCCCCACCTCTCCCCACCCCCGGTCCATGCCCCCACCTCCGGTCCATGCCCCCACCTTAGAATAGATGTCTCAATGTGATTTTTTTCAGTGTCATTTTGATGTTAAAGCCTAGAAAAAAAAACAGATTAATCCTGGAAAGAGCATTGCCCCCTGTCATTCTAACTTCCCAGCTGTGCGATAAAAGGTGGAGATGAATGGAGAGCACAGATCAATATTGTGCGATGTGTCCAAGCATCATTAAACTCATCTAAATGCCATCTATTTCCTTAAAGGGAAACGTCCTAGCTGCTATGTAAACTGCCCCTATAGCGTTGGTAGTGATGCAATGTACATCACTAACACACTTTTTTCATTATAATTGGTGCAACTATAATGAGTGTATAGCACTTTACATACTTACTAGCTATTGAACCCGTTCTACGTCCAGGTGGCGATCATTTTTATTGGTATATGGTCTCCCATGCTGGTATGTGCTGCCCCCCTCCTTGTATTTGTGCTGCCCCCATCCTGTCCCCACCATCCAATCCTGGTATGCGTGGCCCCCCTCACCCCCAATCCTGGTATGCGTGGCCCCCCTCACCCCCAATCCTGGTATGCGTGGGCCCCCCTCACCCCCAATCCTGGTATGCGTGGCACCCCTCACCCCCAATCCTGGTATGCATGGCACCCCTCACCCCCAATCCTGGTATGCGTGGCACCCCTATCCTGGTGTGTATGGTATCCCTCATCCTGGTATGCATGGCACCCTATCCCTCACTCCCAATCCTGGTATGCGTGGCACCCCTCACCCCCAATCCCGGTGTGCGTGTCACCCCTTATCCCGGTATGTGTGGCTCCCCTCATCCCCAATCCCGGTATGCGTGGCACCCCCAATCCCGGTATGCATGGCACCCCTCATCCTTATCCTGGTGTGTATGGTATCCCTCATCCTGGTATGCATGGTACCCCATCCCTATCCTGGTGTGTATGGTGTCCCTCATCCTTGTATGCATGGCACCCCATCCCTCATTCCCAATCCCGGTATGCGTGGCACCCCTCATCCCCAATCCCGGTATGCATGGCACCCCTCATCCCCAGTCCCAGTATGCCTGGCACCCCTAATCCCCCCAATCCCAGTATGCGTGGCACCCCTCATCCCTATCCTGGTGTGTATGGTATCCCTCATCCTAGTATGCGTGGCACCCTATCCCTAAATCCCAATCCCGGTATGCGTGTCACCCCTCATCCCGGTATGTGTGGCTCCCCTCACCCCCAATCCCGGTATGCGTGGCACCCCTCACCCCCAATCCCGGTATGCGTGGCACCCCTCATCCTTATCCTGGTGTGCATGGTACCCCATCCCTATCCTGGTGTGTATGGTATCCCTCATCCTGGTATGCATGGCACCCCATCCCTCATTCCCAATCCCGGTATGCGTGGCACCCCTCATCCCCAATCCTGGTATGCGTGGCACCCCTCATCCCCAATCCTAGTATGCCTGGCACCCCTCATCCCCCCAATCCCGGTATGCGTGGCACCCCTCATCCCTATCCTGGTGTGTATGGTATCCCTCATCCTGGTATGCATGGCACCCTATCCCTCACTCCCAATCCGGTATGCGTGGCACCCCTCACCCCCATTCCCGTTATGCGTGGCACCCCTCATCCCGGTATGCGTGGCTCCCCTCACCCCCAATCCCGGTATGCGTGGAACCCCTCACCCCCAATCCCGGTATTCATGGCACCCCTCATCCTTATCCTGGTGTGTATGGTATCCCTCATCCTGGTATGCATGGTACCCCATCCCTATCCTGGTGTGTATGGTATCCCTCATCCTGGTATGCATGGCACCCCATCCCTCATTCCCAATCCCGGTATGCGTGGCACCCCTCATCCCCAATCCCGGTATGCATGGCACCCCTCATCCCCAATCCCAGTATGCCTGGCACCCCTCACCCCCAATCCCGGTATGCGTGGCACCCCTCACCCCCCAATCCTGGTATGCGTGGTACCCCTCAATCATGGTATGCGTGGTATCCCTCACCCCCATTCCTGGTATGCGTGGTACCCCTCACCCCCAATCGTCACAGCGCATGCGCGGCTCCCAGCGCTACAAGCTTTGCTGTCAGCTGTGTCATACTGCTCAAGCGTCCCATAACTTCAGCGCTCACCGGGAGCAAAATTCAAACACCTGGGCGGCGCCACCCATGACTGAATGTGAGGATCACACCCCTATGACTGAATGAGCAGGTAGGGTATAAGTATATAAAGTGCTATACACTCATTATAGTTGCACCAATTATAATGAAAAAAGTGTTAGTGATGTACATTGCATCACTATCAACGCTATGAGGGCAGTTTACATAGTAACTAGGATGTGACAGCTTCCCTTTAACATGACAACATGTCAGTTCAGAGTCTTCATAAATGCCTGCTCCAGGAATCTTTTTTTTCCAGCCCCCATCTGGGCTCATCATCTATAATGTTGATAATTTACCTTTATCATAAAATCTTTTCCCGCAGCTTGGCATCTCACTATTTCCCGATGCATTGGCTCATTGCTTCTCATTGTCTCCTGTGTTGCAGTTTATTTCTTCTACTGAATTCTGAGTTTGGAGCAGATGGAATAAAATATATATTCAGGTTCCCCAAGGAGGTGGGCTGCAAGTAATAGATAACTTCAAAGCAGACACGAAATAAAAGCGCAGTGAGCCATACTTCGAGTTCTTGACAATTTCTGCTCATCAGTCTGACTGATGAGAATGGAGGAGTAGGAGTTATCTGAATGTATAATCCTTTTTACTTAGAGACTTGTGTTTTTGAAATTTCTCGATAGGCTGGAAATTGAGCGTTATTAGATTTTCTCTCAGTGAATTAATGGCTGGAATAATGTTATTACCTTACAAATAGGAGTAGTATTGAAGTTCTTTCTGCTTGCATTCATCATGGTTGTATATTACTGCGGTATTTTATTGCTATTTTTAGTTGAGTTATATTAATCACACTAAAATTTATTAAAGAGAATCTGTAACCACCTGCATGATGTAGAGGCAGAGACCATGATTACAGCGATGTATCACTTACTATACTGGGTGCTGCAGTATTGATTAAAAACTATTTTATCTGCCACAGATCTAAGAGATCTCTGAATTCTGAGATCTAGATAGCTCCGCCCTCATACCACTGAGCTGACAATCAGTGATGGAGGCGGGGTTGGACTACCTAGCATCAGGCCAAGTAGTCCTGATAATCTGCTGCTAATAAAACAGTATTTTTTTCAAAACTACATTAACCCCTTAAGGACGGAGACAATTATGTCCTTAATGATCAGGCCAATTTTTACAATTCTGTCCACTGTCACTTTATGAGGTAATAACTCTGGAACGCTGCAACGGATCCCACTGATTCTGAGACTGTCCTTTCATGACATATTGCACTCCATGTTAGTGATAAAATTTCTTCAATATCACTTGCATTTATTTGTGAAAAAAATCAGAAATTTGATGAAAATTTTGAAAATTTCACAATTTTCAAAATTTTAATTTCCATGCCCTTAAATCAGGTATACAGTACAGACCAAAAGTTTGGACACACCTTCTCATTTAAAGATTTTTCTATATTTTCATGACTATGAAAATTGTACATTCACACTGAAGGCATCAAAACTGTGAATTAACACATGTGGAATTATATACTTAACAAAAAAGTGTGAAACAACTGAAAATATGTCTTATATTCTAGGTTCTTCAAAGTAGCCACCTTTTGCTTTGATAACTGCTTTGCACACTCTTGGCATTCTGTTGATGAGCTTCAAGAGGTAGTCACCGGAAATGGTCTTCCAACAATCTTGAAGGAGTTCCCAGAGATGCTTAGCACTTGTTGGCCCTTTTGCCTTCACTCTGCGGTCCAGCTCACCCCAAACCATCTCGATTGGGTTCAGGTCTGGTGACTGTGGAGGCCAGGTCATCTGGCGTAGCACCCCATCACTCTCCCTCTTGGTCAAATAGCCCTTACACAGCCTGGAGGTGTGTTTGGGGTCATTGTCCTGTTGAAAAATAAATGATGGTCCAACTAAACGCAAACCGGATGGAATAGCATGCCGCTGTAAGATGCTGTGGTAGCCATGCTGGTTCAGTATGCCTTCAGTTTTGAATAAATCCCCAACAGTGTCACCAGCAAAGCACCCCCACACCATCACACCTCCTCCTCCATGCTTCACGGTGGGAACCAGGCATGTAGAGTCCATCCGTTCACCTTTTCTGCGTCGCACAAATACACGGTGGTTGGAACCAAAGATCTCAAATTTGGACTCATCAGACCAAAGCACAGATTTCCACTGGTCTAATGTCCATTCCTTGTGTTCTTTAGCCCAAACAAGTCTCTTCTGCTTGTTGCCTGTCCTTAGCAGTGGTTTCCTAGCAGCTATTTTACCATGAAGGCCTGCTGCACAAAGTCTCCTCTTAACAGTTGTTGAAGAGATGTGTCTGCTGCTAGAACTCTGTGTGGCATTGACCTAGTCTATAATCTGAGCTGCTTTTAACCTGCGATTTCTGAGACTGGTGACTCGGATAAACTTATCCTCAGAAGCAGAGGTGACTCCTGGTCTTCCTTCCTGGGGCGGTCCTCATGTGAGCCAGTTTCTTTGTAGCGCTTGATGGTTTTTGCAACTGCACTTGGGGACACTTTCAAAGTTTTCCCAATTTTTCGCACTGACTGACCTTCATTTCTTAAAGTAATGATGGCCACTCGTTTTTCTCTACTTAGCTGCTTTTTTCTTGCCATAGAACAGTCTATTCAGTAGGACTATCAGCTGTGTATCCACCAGACTTCTGCACAACACAACTGATGGTCCCAACCCCATTTATAAGGCAAGAAATCCCACTTATTAAACCTGACAGGGCACACCTGTGAAGTGAAAACCATTTCCGGTGACTACCTCTTGAAGCTCATCAAGAGAATGCCAAGAGTGTGCAAAGCAGTCATCAAAGCAAAAGGTGGCTACTTTGAAGAACCTAGAATATAAGACATATTTTCAGTTGTTTCACACTTTTTTGTTAAGTATATAATTCCAAATGTGTTAATTCATAGTTTTGATGTCTTCAGTGTGAATGTACAATTTTCGTAGTCATGAAAATGCAGAAAAATCTTTTAATGGGAAGGTGTGTCCAAACTTTTGGTCTGCACTGTATATATGCAGTATATATCTAACACATATATTTAAATGCAACCAAGGGAACACATAAAAGTGTGGTATAGAAGTAACGGAGTATAAGGTATTTGTATAGCCTAGAGTAAAAATGTCACACTGTAATCTGTGTAATTTATGTGGGATGATGACTTTATCGAAGTGCCATAATTTAGCAAAGTGCCCTGGCAGTTAGAAAATGGCAGTTGGACAGGGCAGGAGACAGGTAAGACATGCAAGACAAACCAACAAACTTGCTTACAGGTCATCTTTTTGGCAAACAGTATTCACCATTTGTATCTGTGCCATTTATCTTCTGGTTGCTACAATCATCCACATTCACCGTTCTCCCACAAATGCGACACACTTCATCCATATTAATCCCTCACTCCTCTCTTCTCCTATGTACAGCTGTCATGCTCTCTTCACAATGTTATACCACGCAGATCCATTCATTCCCACCATACAACGCAGGAAACGCTCTCACAAATCAATCAATCATCTGCTCACTCTCTGTATCTTCCTTCTATTAGTCGCAGGTGATATTTCTCCCAACCCAGGACCCTCCAGTAATAATAACACTAACTCTTTCCCTGTTACATTCAGAAACCCTGCTAATCTCATTAATATTCCCTGCATATCTTCTGTCTCATTCAACTGTGCCCTTTGGAATGCACGCTCAGCTTGTAATAAACTCTCTTACATCCATGACTTTTTCCTCTCTAATTCCCTCAACCTTCTGGCTCTCACTGAAACCTGGATCCAACAGTCGGACACCACCGCCGCTGCAGCTCTCTCCTATGGTGGCCTACATTTCTCTCATACCCCGCGACCTGACAACAGATCAGGTGGAGGTGTTGGTCTGCTTCTTTCAACAAAATGTACTTTTCAGGTTATCCCCCCTGTACCCTCCCTTATCTTCCCGTCCTTTGAGGCCCACACAGTCAGACTCTACCGGCCCTTCTCCCTGCGAGTGGCGGTTGTCTATCGCCCCCCAGGTCCCCCCCGTCAATTCCTGGATCACTTTGCTGCCTGGCTTACAAATTTTCTATCCTGCGACATCCCCACGATAATCATGGGAGACTTTAACATCCCAATTGGCGATCCTCTTTCCCCATCTGCCACGCATCTTTTATCATTAACCTCCTCCTTCGGCCTTTCACAGCTTGCTAATTCTCCTACACATGAGGACGGGAACACATTGGACCTGATCTTCTCCCGGCTTTGCTCAGTACATGACTTTACTAACTCTCCCCTTCCACTCTCTGACCATAATCTTCTTTCATTCTCTGTCAAGAACTGTGACTCTACTCAAGACACTCCCACCGTCCACACTTATAGAAATTTACGCGCCATTAACACCCAGAAATTTATAAAAAGGTTGCAATCATCATTGGCCCCAATCTCCTCCCTCTCATGTCCCGACTCTGCATTGAAGCATTATAACAAAATAATGCTATGCGCCCTGGATGAAGCCGCACCTCCTACACAAAGAACAATTCGGCATAGACGGCGACAACCCTGGCACACGCCTCAAACACGTCTTCTCCAGCGGTGCTCCAGGTGCGCTGAACGGCTGTGGAGAAAATCAAATCTGCCCGAAGATTTCCTCCACTATAAATTTATGCTGAAAACATATAACTCTGCCCTTCACCTCTCCAAACAAACCTACTTTAACAACCTCATCATCTCACTTTCCAATAATCCTAAACGACTCTTTGACACGTTTCATTCTCTCCTCAATCAAACAGCACAGGCCCCGACCACCGACCTCAGCGCTGACGATCTGGCTAACTATTTCAAAGAAAAAATTGACCATATCCGACAGGAAATTTTCTCCCAATCCCCAAATGTTATGCATGCTCCCCCCCGCCACATTGTATCTTGCTCATTTTCTGACTTCGAACCAGTCACGGAAGATGAAGTGATCAGGCTCCTTGCATCTTCTCGCCCTACCACCTGCACCAGCGACCCTATTCCCTCACATCTCCTTCAGTCCCTTGCTCCAGCTGTCACCTCTCACCTAACTAAAATTTTCAACCTTTCCCTCTCATCTGGTATCTTTCCCTTTTCTTTTAAACACGCCAGCATACAACCATTACTTAAAAAACCATCCCTCGACCAGAACTGCACGGCCAACTACAGACCTGTTTCCAATCTTCCCTTTATCTCTAAACTCCTGGAACGCCTGGTCCACTCCCGTCTAATCCGCTATCTCTCAGACAACTCTCTTCTTGACCCTTTACAATCTGGTTTCCGCTCTTTACATTCTACTGAAACTGCCCTCACTAAAGTCTCTAATGATCTACTAACAGCTAAATCTAATGGTCACTACTCCCTGCTGATTCTCCTGGATCTCTCTGCAGCATTTGACACTGTGGATCATCAGCTCCTCCTCACTATGCTCCGCACTATTGGCCTCAAGGACACGGTTCTCTCCTGGTTCTCCTCTTATCTCTCTGACCGCTCCTTCTCTGTGTCTTTTGCCGGCTCCTCCTCCTCCCTACTTCCTCTTACTGTCGGGGTTCCTCAAGGATCAGTCCTAGGCCCCCTTCTTTTCTCCTTATACACTGCACCTATTGGACAAACAATCAGTAGATTCGGTTTTCAGTACCATCTCTATGCTGATGACACCCAATTATACACCTCTGCTCCGGACATCACCCCTGCATTACTACAAAAGACCAGTGATTGTCTTTCTGCTGTGTCTAACATTATGTCCTCCCTCTACCTAAAACTGAATCTGTCAAAAACTGAACTCCTCGTCTTTCCTCCCTCCATTAATCTACCTGTGCCCGATATTGCCATCTCCGTTTGTGGCTCAACCATTACTCCCCAGCTACAAGCCCGCTGTCTTGGGGTCATTTTTGATTCAGATCTTTCTTTCACTCCTCACATCAAATCACTCGCTCGTTCATGTCATCTACACCTCAAAAACATCTCAAGAATCAGGACTTTTCTCACCTTTGACTCGGCAAAAACTCTTACTGTCGCTCTTATTCATTCTCGTCTTGACTATTGCAACGCTCTACTAATCGGTCTCCCTCTTACTAAACTCTCCCCTCTCCAATCCGTCCTGAACGCAGCAGCCAGGATCATATTCCTCGCCAACCGCTACACCGATGCCTCTTCCCTGTGCCAGTCATTGCATTGGTTGCCCATCCAATATAGAGTTCGTTTTAAACTTATCACGCTTACCCACAAAGCGCTCCATGCTTCAGTACCCCCCTACATCTCCTCCCTTGTCTCAGTCTACCACCCTACACGTGCCCTCCGTTCTGCAAATGACTTGAAACTAAAATCCTCCATAATCCGAACTTCCCACTCCCGTCTCCAAGATTTCTCGAGTGCTGCGCCAATTCTCTGGAATGCACTACCCAGGACAGTTCGATTAATTCCCAATACCCACAGTTTCAAGCGAACCCTAAAAACACATTTCTTTAGACTGGCGTATCACCTAAACACACTCTGTCCATCCCAGCTTTCCCCCATATTAAAATCTTCTTCAACTTCGGGTTCAAACCAACCATGCACATAAAAGCCTCTGTCAGGACTGCACACATACTGGCTGGCGACCAGTCCATGTATTATTATTTATCCTATTCAGTATATCAAGGCTGCATTATACAATATATGTACTTTTTACCTTTTGTGTCTCCCCCACTTCCTCATAGACTGTAAGCTCGCGAGCAGGGCCCTCACTCCGTTCGATATGAGATATGCTTATTCTGTATTGTCTGTATATGTCCCCCTTAAAATTGTAAAGTGCTGCGGAATATGTTGGCGCTATAAAAATAAACTATTATTATTATTATTATTATTATGATGGCAGCCTAGACAGTCTGAGAAGTTCAGAAAAAAGGGGAGAAAGAAAACCGACCAAAAAAGTCTAGATACAAAGTAGAAATATAGTGTAAAGTTTATTGTAAAATCAGGGAGGTAACATTCGCATAACAAGGAAGGGGTGCACGTGCAAAGTACAGGATGGGCCATTTATATGGAAACACCTATATAAAATGGGAATGCTTGGTGATGTCAACTTCCTGTTTTTGGCACATTAGTATATGGGAGGGGGAAAAGTTTTCCAGATGGGTGGTGACCATGGCGGCCATTTTAAAGTCGGCCATTTTGGATCCAACTTTATTTTTTTCAATGGGAATAGGGTCATGTAACACATCAAACTTATTCAGAATTTCATAAGAAAAACAATGGTGTATTTGTTTTTAACGTAACTTTATTCTTTCATGAGCTTTTTACAAGTTTATGACCACTGATAAAATGTGTTCAAAGTGCTGCCCATTGTGTTGGATTGTCAATGCAACCCTCTTCTCCCACTCTTGACACACTGACAGCAACACCGCAGAAGAAATGCCAGCACAGGCTTCCAGTATCCGTTGTTTCAGATGCTGCACATCTCGTATCCTCACAGCATTGACAATTGGCTTCAGATGACCCCAAAGATAAAATTCTAAGGGGGTCAGATTGGGAGACCTTGGTGGCCATTCAACTGGCCCACGCCGACCAATCCACTTTCCAGGAAACTGTTCATGTAGGAATGCTCGCACCTGACACCCATAATGTGGTGGTGACCATCTTGTTAGAAAAACTCAGAGAACGTGCCATCGTCAGTGCATAAAGAGGGCAACACGTCATCATGTAGCAATTTCAGATATCCAGTGACACAAGTTTTCTTGTGTTTGCAATGCGTTACATATGTATGTATGTGTGTGTGTACATATATGCATGTGTGTGTATATATACTGTGTATATATATATATATATATATACACCAAAAACTCCAAAAATTGAGACAGGGCATATGTTGTCATACGTGCAATGCATAGATGTGCAGTGACACTGTGGCCATTTGACAAGCAGAACGTGAGATAAAAACAAAATGAGCAAATATCCTGTAGTAAGTAAGTAAATAAGAATAATACATGTAAATAACATAGGGCATAGGGTGCTTAGCTGCCACTGGCTAAATAAAAAACGTAAAAGCCATCCCATCACGACACGTCACATACTTATATATATACATACACACATATATATATATATATATATATATAGGTACCCCAAAAAATGAGAATTATTTATTTTTTATTTAACATAACATCTTGAAAACATTAGTCCTCTTCAAAAATCCTGTCCATTAGATGATTTTCACTTGTTCCAACGGGTTTTCCAGAGTTCGAAACATTTTTTATCTTCTTCTGAACTAATGCTGTTAAATGCCTCCAGCTATTTTCTTTTAACCTCTTTTTTGTCCTGAAAACGCTTCCCTTTTAGTTTTTCTTCATCTTTGGGAATAAGAAGAAGTCGCAGGGGGGTATGTCGGGTGAGAAGTCATTGTCATGCCGTTTTTGCTAAATCCTGGTTGATTTTCTGCGCTGTGTGGGAAGGGGCGTTATCATGATGATGCCAGTCCCCCGATCGCCACAGTTCAGGTAGTTTTTTTCTCACTGCCTCTCTCAATGTGGGCGTGTATGTATCCGCCCTCGGGATACAACTCATGCGATACACACGTCCCTCTCCTCCTCTCCCCGTGTATGGGTATAACACACTGATACATCACTTACATCGTCATTTCTGGTCTCATGACTTCCGGTCCGGACTGGCTGTGGAACACTGATCATCACCGGCAACCGTTTACCTCTAATTATGGTTATGATAAAATACATTGAACATTCATGGAGAAACATATTCCCCACGAAGTCTTGTGGGTCATGGCAATACGCGTAGGGTTCTCCCTGCATCCCCTCTGACACCACAACCCCTCTTTGCACATACTGACAACAATGGGTAATATTCTACCACCTCATTACATGCACCTTTTCGTGCAGTCTCTGGCGTGAGATGGCTCTATGCTTGGATTTTACCGTTCTTTTTTTATTATGACCCACTAGAACAGCTACATTCAACTGTGTAAAGTGTTTGACATCATAGGCATTTCTATATAGCTCTCCCAGAGCAACCCATTTTTGCATGTTCATGTATGCTATTGCCTCCTGCCTTTGGTTATCTGCTAGGAATATATTTAGGACGTCTTTTTGTTATATTTGTATGTACTGACTTTATTCTACATACAATAGATATTTGTACGTATTGGGAACTGTATATGATGACACTACCTTGTGTAGTATCTTCCCACTTTTATGATGGCCTTCTTTCCCTTGTTCATTAACTGTCTGGGTTTCTGTATTGTATTTGGGATTTACCATTGCTAGTGTGGATTTGGCTATAGATTGTGCATCTTGGGGTCTGTATGCTTATTATTTACTATTATTGATGACTATTGTCATGTGGGAAACAGTTGTATACCATGTCTATGGTTTTTAAATGCTTTTAATAGTGTGCTTATGTTCAATAAACTTTTTGCGATTTTTCTATTGGAGGTGTGCATGTACTTATGTAGTGCCTTTTGTAATGCCTTCAAATCCTCCAGATGATCCCATTCCAATACTGCCCGGACTTTTGCTGGATCCATGCGAAAACCGGTGGAGGACAACACATATCTTAGGAAAGGCGTCTCCTCAACTGAGAACTTACACTTCTCAGGCTTAATATATAATTTTTTGTCTCGAAGAATATGTAAAACCTGCCTGACGTGAACCTGGTGCGACTCAAGGTCAGGAGAATAAATTAGTATGTCATCCAGATAGGCAGATTCGTGGTTATCTATCAGATGACTAAAAATGTAATTTATGAAGTTTTGAAAGACAGCTTGTGCCTTTGTCAACCCAAAGGGCATCACCAGATTCTCATAGTGTCCCTCAGGCGTGTTAAACACTTTTTTCCACTCATCCCCCTCTTTAATTCGGACAAGATTATACGCCCCCCTAAGGCCCATCTTAGAGAACCATTTTGCCCCTTCAATTTGATTGAAGAGGTCAGGAATGAGAGGAAGTGGATAAGGATCACTGACAAGTTCAAGGAAATCCAAGTAAGGGCGTAACCCCCCCATCTTTTTTCTTTACAAAAAAGAAACCAGCGCAATGGGGAAGAGGATGGTCTGATATGACCTTTAGTCAGGCTTTCCGTGATTTAGTTTTTCATGGCCTGCCTCTCTCCGAACCAGATATGTTATAGAGTCTGCTCTTTGGCAGCTTGGCCCCCGGAATGAGATTTATATTGCTATCATAAGGACGATGGGGAGGGAGTTTTTGGCACCCCTGCTCCGAGAACTCTTCCCCAAAATCTGACAGGTAATTAGGCACAGACCGGGTATCCACCCTTGCCAACCGGGTACCCAAGCAGTGCTCTTGACAATACCCACTCCATTTAACAATCTCCTGAGTCTTCCAATCAACAACAGGTTTGTGCACGGTGAGCCAAGGGAGTCCCAGTACTACAAGTGAGGGCAGACCCTCTAGCACATAGCAGTCTAACACGTCAGTGTGCATAGCCCCCACCTGAAGCCACACGTCACAGATGACTTGAGTAAAGTGCCCTTGTCTCAAGGGGGTGGAGTCGATGGCGACAATGTGAATGAGTCTGGACAGTGGATGTGGGACGGGGACTTGGACCTGGACGAACCTAGAGTCGATCAAATTTAACACGGCCCCACTGTCCAGAAAGGCCCACACCTCCGCCTTAACTCCACCCACATGAACCACGGCTGAGAGTTTCATGGCACAGCTAAATATAAATATGTGGGGAATTCGGTTGACATATAAATATGATGCATCTAAGATCGAATTCCTGGATGTCTGTCTGGAGGTGGACGATTCTGGCCGCATTCAGACGGACATCTATAGGAAACCAACGTCGACCAATTCCCTTATTCATGCAAGTAGTGCCCACCATCCAACCACAATAAGGGCCGTCCCGGTCGGGCAATTCCTGAGGGCGAGGCGGATCTGCTCATCGGACCATAAATTTGAGAAGCAGGCTATCGATCTTAAATCATGATTCGCATCACGTGGCTACAGTAATAGGTGTGTGAGGCGGGGTTACGAACGTGCTAGGCATACCCCAAGAAACCACTTATTATACCCAAACAAAGCATATAAAACCAATGATGATGGGCAGAAGAAGATACGGTATATCTCTACATTCAATCACGAGTGGGATAATATGAGGAGTATAATGACAAAACACTGGAGTATCCTGATGACCGATGCCTCCTTGGGACCGACTCTTGGGGATTATCCCCTAATGACCCCTAGACGGTCCAACAACCTGAAAGATATTTTTGTGTCGAGCCACTACGTTGCGAAAAAATTAAACCCCTTCGGCTCCCGTGGCCCTACTTTGGGCATGTTTCCTTGCGGCCACTGTCGTGCCTGCGCCAATGTCCTCCGCTGCACCACTTTTGCGTCCTCGGATGGTACAAGACAGTTTGATATCAGACATCACATCTCGTGTGGCACAAGTAACGTAATTTACTACGCAACTTGTGACTGCTCTCTGATATATATTGGTCTGACATCCAGGGAGCTCCGGGTACGCATACGGGAGCATGTGCGGGACATTGGCGCGGCCAGGACAGTGGCTGATGTCACTGAATTAAAAACAATTCCGAGACACTTCAGGGTCGCCCATAATTGCGACCCTAGATGCCTCAAAGTTCGTGGGATAGATGTGGTTCACATGGGTGCCCGGGGGGGTAATGTAAGAAAAGTCTTGGCACGTGCCGAAACTAAGTGGATCACTATGTTGGATACTCTTTCTCCACATGGTTTAAATGAGTCCCTGTCTTTTTCCTCATTTCTATAAATTTGATTTATGACTATTTATTTAATTTAGTCTTTTATGGAATTGTTCCTCCTTGGTCTTTTTCTTTTTCTTTCTTTTTTTCTTTCCTTTTTTCTCCCCCCCTCTTGTGCTTTAAAATAATTCTGTTGCGCTTTAATATTTGCTTTTATTGTATATATGGGGTTTCCCCAGTTTCTAATTTTTATATTTATTTCTAGTTTTTATCGTCTGTTTGGAATATTTGGCCCCTATATGCCGGATTATGCATATTGATGCCTGAATTAAATCATCTGCGAATCGGTCTGATGTTGGCGGACGTAACAATTACAAATGTCATATGAAAACACCATCGCTTTGAAAGCGATCTTTCTGCACACTGCATCAAATTGGTGGATTAATTATCGACAAAGTGACCTGCTTGTGTGTCTTTTTCAAATCAAGTTGTTTATTATGAGATATGATACATCTTTAAATGCAGTGTTATATTTTCCGCCTTAATCTGTGCCCTTTTGATGTTGTGCGCATGCTCCGCTCCCTCCACTGTGGGTCGCGCGCCCGGCTGTCTCTGCGGGGCTGGTGCGTGCGCGGGCGCCCGGCCTTGTCTTTGGCCGTGCGCCCGCGCTTGCGCACTAGCCCCTGACGGCCTGGCTTCGCGTCCTGGGGCGGGGAGTGGCGACGCATGCGCCGCTTACCGGCATCAAACCACGCCTACTTGTTGATCAGGTGATCGGTCATGTGTGGCCACACATGACCGACGCCATGGTTGAAAAGGGTGCCGCTTTTTTACTCCTGCACATTCCCCTTGAGGAAGCGGCCAGTTTTGGGCCGTGAAACGCGCGTCGGGGCTTGCTACAGCGCGGCTATTACTATTAGCCAGTGTTTGGCTTTTCGCTGGGTAAGATGACCTAATGTTTATATCTGTCCTTATGGCTATCCCTCTCTTTAATAGTAATTACTTTATTCTTATTACTTGATTAACTTACTGCATATATTCTGGGATCATGAGGACCTCTACTGTTGGCCATCTTTTTCAGTGTACAATTTTCTTGGCCACCACCTGTATTCTGGGGGTTTGCCATTTTGTGGCCATTATCACTGGCTTGTGATTGATCTTCACTGGGTAAGGCTGCCTAACGCATAGGACCTGTCCCTCTGAAAATCCTTTTCTTCAGCAATAATTATTTTACTCGGAAACACACCTACAATTGTGCTCCGATATATACCACTATTGGTTTCAGTATATATATTATTCTGCTGTATGAATTTTCTGGGACCATGGGGACCTCTGTTGTTGGTTGTCTTCTCCAGTGAATATTTTTCTTGGCCACCATCTATATACTGTCATTTGATATTGTACTTTATGTGTAATTTTAAATGTTGTAATAAAATTTGAATGTTTTATGCCTATAAAACAACTCTGTGTTTCTCAAATCTATTATATGAACCACGGCTGGTAGAAAAAATTGTGTCTTACCCATGGAGGTGATGAATACACCCAGGTTGCTAACCTCCCAGCAACCTGGGCTATCAGGCTCCTCCGGTGGTTGCTTACACTGGGAAGGACACATGCCTACATGTCCCCTTTTCCCACAAAAGGAACACACTCCCCCTTACGACGGACTACAGTCAATTTGCCAGTGGAGGATGCCGCTCCCACCTGCATGAGATTCACAGTTGGCTCAACACTGACTTCCCGTGACCCTGGATCCCCCACACACGGACTCCCTATATCTCTGGCAAAGACGGCAGTCAACCCGGATCGCCAGAGACATGGCTGTCTCAAGGAAGTCTGGAGTCTCATACAGGGCCAAGGCATTCTTCACACTTACTGAAAGCCCCTCACAAAAGAGACTACCAAGTGGGGGTCGTTCCACATGGTATCCGTGGCCCACTTCCGAAACTTGGAGCAATATTCCTCCGCCGGCCGATCTCCTTGCTGAAGTTGGTGCAGTGTGGACTCCGCTAAGGAGACACAATCGGGGTCATAATATATATGGCCTAGAGTCCGCAAAAACCCCTCCACCGTCTGGAGCGACGGTGAATCAGGAGCGAGATTATTATGCCCACATGTTGCTCCTCTGAATCTGAGGAAACGGAATGTAGCCTGAAGTGCATTTCACAGGCCTCTCTAAAGACCACAAAGTTGTCCCGCCCCCCAGAGAACCTGTCAGGCAATGCAACCTTGGGCTCCACTATGGTTTGTCTGAGAGACGAGACACCCACACCCGATGTATTAAGGGACCGCAAAGCCACTGTGCTTAAATCCACCACCTCCAGACTGAGCTGCTGCAATTGCCCCGTCAGAGCAGTAAAAGGATCCATAATGGAGCAGAAAAAACAGTTATGGTCAGAGATAATGTCACAACACAGCTGTCGGGTGACTAGAGATCAGGTGCTCCTACCCTGGCCCTAACACTACAGGGTGCTCTAGCTCACCCTATTCCCCGGTATACCTCTGAAGGTGAGGATGCCAGGGGCGGACTGGCCCACCGGAGGATCGGGAAAACCCCCGGTGGGCCCCGAGTCCCGATGGCCACGCCCCCAAGCTCCACCCCCTATCCTTCATGGGCCCTGTACAGAGAACAGAGGGCCCCCCGGTTCGCTATTCATATCGGTAGCACTGCCGATATGATTAGTGATGGGCTCTCTACACCGGCAAAGCAGGGAGAGCGATCTCCCTGCTCTGCCTGCTGCCGCAGTGCCCCTCTGCCTCCTCTGCGCAGCGCGACACTGCCAGCGCGTGCACAGGAGGTCAGTCTCAGGGCGATTACGTCATCGCCCTGGGACTGCTTCCTGTGCGATGATGTCATCGCCCTGGGACTGCTTCCTGTGGAGGACGGACCCGGCGTCGCCCCAGGCAACTCGGCGCGCGAGTATGAAACACGGGGGGGGGAGAACCCCTGGCCGAGGACCCCTGGCCGAGGCTGGCAGTAAATACTACTGGGCAATGGGCATGATTATCATCATGCCCATTGCCCAGCATGTCCTGCTGCCAGCCTCTGGTTACTGGTACTATGCCCAGCAGCATGTACTACCACCAGTGGCTGGCAGAACATGCTGGGTGGGCATGATAGTACCACGGAGGCTGACAGGACATACTAGGCATGAATCATGCCTGCCTAGTATGTCTTGCCTGCCTCTGTGGTACTATCATGCCCACCTGGCATGTCCTGCCAGCCACTGGTGGTGGTGTGGTACTATCATGCTAGTACTACTACCACCAGTGGCTGGCTGGCAGGACATGCTGGGTGGGCATGATAGTACCACAGATGCTGGCACGACATACAAGGCATGAATCATGCCTAGTATGTCCTGTCAGCCTCTGTGGTACTATCATGCCCAGCATGTCCTGCCAGCCACTGGTGGTACCATCATGCATGCCCATTGCCCATTTTGATTTTTATTAACCCCTTAAGCCCCGCGGGTGGTTTGCACGTTAATGACCGGGCCAATTTTTACAATTCTGACCACTGTCACTTTATGAGGTAATTACTCTGGAACGCTTCAACGGATCCCCCTGATTCTGAGATTGTTTTTTCGTGACATATTGTACTTCATGATTGTGGAAAAATTTCTTCGATATCACTTGCGTTTATTTGTGAAAAAAACGGAAATTTGGCGAAAATTTTGAAAATTTTGCAATTTTCAAAATTTGAATTTTTAAGCCCTGAAATCAGAGCGATATGTCACACAAAAGAGTTAATAAATAACATTTCCCACATGTCTACTTTACATCAGCACAATTTTGGAACCAAAATTTTTTTTTGTTAGGGTTAAAAGTTGACCAGCGATTTCTCATTTTTCCAACAAAATTTACAAAACCATTTTTTTAGGGACCACATCACATTTGAAGTCACTTTGAGAGGTCTTTATGACAGAAAATACCCAAAAGTGACACCATTCTAAAAACTGCACCCCTCAAGGTGCTCAAAACCACATTCAAGAACTTTATTAACCCTTCAGGTGCTTCATAGGAATTTTTTGAATGTGGAAGAAAAAAATGAACTTTTAACTTTTTTCACAAAAATGTTACTTTAGACCCAATTTTTTTTATTTTCACAGGGGTAACAAGAAAAAATGGACCGCAAAATTTGTTGTGCAATTTCCCCTGGGCACGCAGATACCCAATATTTGGGGAAAAAACACTGTTTGGGCGCACTGTAGGGCTCGGAAGGGAAGGAGCGCCATTTGACTTTTTGATTGTAAAATTTCCTTGAATAATTAGCGGACACCATGTTGCGTTTAGAGAGCCCCTGTGTGCCCAAACATTGGAGCTCCCCCACAAGTGACCCCATTTTGGAAACTAGACCCCCCAAGGCACCTATCTAGATGCATAGTGAGCAGTTGCAACCCCCAGGTGCTTCACAAATTGATTCGTAAAAATGAAAAGGTGAAAAAAAAAACACTTTTTCATTGTTACGAATCAATTTGTGAAGCACCTGGGGGTTCCAACTGCTCACTATGCATCTAGATAGGTGCCTTGGGGGGTTTAGTTTCCAAAATGGGGTCACTTGTGGGGGAGCTCCAATGTTTGGGCACACAGGGACTCTCTAAATGCAACATGGTATCCGCTAACAAATTGAATGGAAAATCGGCTCAAATTGTTAGCGGACACCACATTGCGTTTGGAGAGCCCCTCTGTGCCCAAACTTTGGAGCTCCCCCACAAGTGACCCCATTTTGGAAACTAGACCCCCCAAGGCACCTTTCTAGATGCATAGTGAGCACTTGGAACCCCCAGGTGCTTCACAAATTGATTCGTAATAATGAAAAAGTGAAAAAAAAAACACTTTTTCATTTTTATGAATCAATTTGTGAAGCACCTGGGGTTCCAAGTGCTCACTATTCATCTAGATAGGTGCCTTGGGGGGTATAGTTTCCAAAATGGGGTCACTTGTGGGGGAGCTCCAATGTTTGGGCACACAGGGACTCTCCAAATGCAACATGATATCCGCTAACAATTTGAGCCGACAATTTGTTAGCGGAAATCATGTTGCATTTGGAGAGTCCCTGTGTGCCCAAACATTGGAGCTCCCCCACAAGTGACCCCATTTTGGAAACTAGACCCCCCAAGGCACCTATCTAGATTCATAGTGAGCACTTGGAACCCCAGGTGCTTCACAAATTGATTCATAAAAATGAAAAAGTGTTTTTTTTTTCACTTTTTCATTATTACGAATCAATTTGTGAAGCACCTGGGGGTTCCAAGTGCTCACTATGCATCTAGAAAGGTGCCTTGGGGGGTCTAGTTTCCAAAATGGGGTCACTTGTGGGGGAGCTCCAAAGTTTGGGCACAGAGGGGCTCTCCAAACGCAATGTGGTGTCCGCTAACAATTTGAGCCGATTTTCCATTCAATTTGTTAGCGGATACCATGTTGCATTTAGAGAGTCCCTGCGTGCCCAAACAGTGGAGCTCCCCCACAAGTGTCCCCATTTTGGAAACTATACCCCTCAAGGATTTTATTAAGGTGTATAGTGAACATTTTGAACCCAGAGGTACGGCACAGAATTTGTTTACATTAGGTCATCATATTGAATAAGTTGTCATTATTCTTGAGCGCAAGTGCTCGCTACTTGAGTTTGTATCGGGTACTCAGGTATGCACCATGTACAGCGTGTGCTCGAGTGACATGCTCGAGTCCCTGCTCCTCATGTTTCACGGTTATTAGACACCCAAAAAAAAACATGCGGGGATCGCTCGTGCATGGCAGGCAATCCCCGTAAAGTTTTTTGGCCGCGAAGCATATGGGGCAGAGACTCGAGCATGTCACTCAAATACCCACGATACTCAATGCATACCAGAGCACCCGATGCAAACTCAAGTAGCGAGCACTTGCTCTCAACACTAGTCGCCATATCGTCATCTTTTTTTCTTACTTTTGAAAAAAATCCCAACCCCAGCCCTAGCCCTAGCACAACCCTAGCCCCAGCACAACCCTAGCCCCAGCACAACCCTAGCCCCAAACCCAGCCCTAACCCTAGCCCAATCCTAACCCAAGAGTTTATTTTTGACGCCGTTCCTTGTGCGGTATAAGTGATTAGACGACTTTATTCTTCGGGTCGGTGTGATTACAGCAATGCCAGAATCATATGGGGTTTTTATGACTGACAGCTGTCACACAATAAAAGACGCATTTTTTGTAAAATCTAGTTTTTGCATCGCCATATTTTGAGAGCTATAATTTTTCCAGATTTTGGCAGACAGTCATGTGACAGCTCGTTTTTTGCGGGATGACTTGACGTTGTTATTGGTGCCATTTTCAGGCACGTGACATTTTTTGATCGCTTTCTATTCCGATTTTTGGGAGGCAGAATAAACAAAAACCAACAATTCAGGAATTGTTTTTTTTTATTCTGTTCCGCGTGTGGTAAAATTGATGAGGTAGCTTTATTCTTCGGGTCAGTACGTTTACAGCGGTACCACATTTGTATAATTTTTCTATGTTTTGGCGCTTATACACAATAAAAGCTATTTTATAGAAAAAAATATTTTTTAGTATCGCTTTATTCTGAGAGCTATAACTTTTTTATTTTTTGGCTGATGGAGCTGTGTGGTGGCTTGTTTTTTGCGGGACGAGATGACGTTTTCAGCGGTATCATTTTTATTTATATGCGTCTTTTTGATCGCGTGTTATTCCACTTTTTGTTTGGCGGTATGGTGATAAAGCATTGTTTTTTGCTTCGTTTTTTTTTTTTTTTTACCGTGTTCACTGAAGGGGTTAACTAGTGAGACAGTTTTATAGGTCAGGTTGTTCCGGACGCGACGATACCAAATATGTGTACTTTTATTGTTTTTTTTTTTATTTTTTTTTATAATAATATTTATTGATGGGTACATTATATTTTTATTTTTGGTGTATTTTTATTTTTATTAAAACATTTTTTTCTCTGTGTTGTGTTTTTTTTCTGTTTACTAGAAATTCATTGTGGCCATGTCTAATTTGGCTTGACGCCATGAATTTCAGGCTGTTGGAAGATCTGGAAATGGCGCTACGATGAATGCGCCAATTCCAGGGGTGGCTGCGGGCTGCCGTTTTCAGCATGGGGGCCCAGAATGCTTGGGCCTTACCATGCTGAGAATCCCAGCCCCCAGCTGCCTGGTTTTACCTGGCTGGCGATCAAAATATGGTGGGCGCCCACGCATTTTTTTTATTGTTATTTTTTTAAATAATTTAAAAAAAAAAACATTGGCCTTTCCAGACTTATGATCAGCAGCCACGGTAAAGCCAGGCAGCCAGAGGTGGCAGCCCGTAGCTGTCTGCTTTATCTGCGCTGAGAATCAAAAATTCTGCGGAGCGCTATGTCATTTTTGTTTTATTATTTATTTTCACACTTCTATATGTGTGACAGTCCCAACAGCCAATCACAGACGCTGACACAGAGAATGGGCATCGTGATTGGCTGCTTGAGTAACCTGAAAGCAGCCCATACATAGTACCATACTAGAATATATGGGCTAATTGTACATTAGTCGAACAGTCAATCACAGACGCCCATCCTCTTTGACAGCATCTGCGATTGGCTGTTGGGTCTGTCACATATAGAAGTGTGAAAAGAAATTTTTAAAAACGATGTAGCGCTCCGCAGAATTTTTGATTCTCACCGCAGATAAAGCAGACAACTACGGCCTGCCACCCCAGCTGCCTGGCTTTACCTTGGCTGGCGATCAAAAGACAGAGAAGCCGAATATTTGTTTTAAACGTATTTAACATTTTAAAAAAAAAAAAAAAAAATGCGTGGGCTCCCGCCATATGTTGATCGCCAGCCAGATAAAACAAGGCAGCTGGGGGCTGGGATTCGCAGCATGGCATGGTAAGGCCCAAGCGTTCTTGGCCCCCCACGCTGAAAATCGCAGCCCGCAGCCACCCCTGAAAAGGGCGCATTCATCCTAGCACCATTTCCACATGCTTTACCTGGCTATTCCAGCGGCCCTGGTGGGAGTGGCACCCTGGGTAATAATAGGGTTAGTACCAGGCCAGCTTTGTATTATCAGCTGGTACTAAGCCCAAAATTCATGGTGTCACGCCAAATTAGACATAGCCACCATGAATTTCTAGTAAACAGAAAAAAAAAAGACAGAATTTTTTTTTTATTAAAAATAAAACACATTTAGGGACTCCATCTTTAATAAAGAAAAATCCTCACTCCAACATAATCCATAGGTCTTCTGTCTTCAGCTCTGCTACATCTTTGCCATCAGACAAATATGTCTGCTGACAGAGATGAGCAGGCAAAGAATGACATTGGAGCTCTGTTACTGTGTAGTGCGGCACTAGGTTGCTTTTCTTGTCATTTCATGCAGTGTAGAAATCTTGGGAAAAGTGTGGATTGTGCTCTGGAAGTGATCAGTTATAGCTATAGTTATTTTCTGCAGAGATAAGTCCTGCATAGAAGATGTGATATATTGGTCTGCGGCAGATAAAGAACTTGTGAGTATGTGTATTACCTATACACGCACACTGACACTATATACAGAGCTCCTGTGTGTAATGTCACTGGTGATCACTGTATTACCTGTACACTGACACTATATACAGAGTTCCTGTGTGTAATGTCACTGGTGATCACTGTATTACCTATACACACACATTGACACTATATACAGAGCTCCTGTGTGTAATGTCACTGGTGATCACTGTATTACCTATACACACACACTGACACTATATACAGAGCTCCTGTGTGTAATGTCACTGGTGATGACTGTATAACCTGTACACTATATACAGAGCTCCTGTGTATAATGTCACTGGTGATCACTGTATAACCTGTACACTGACCCAATATACAGAGCTTTTTTACATTTTTATTATTTTAGTATTATTTGTCACTATGTGGTGGCATTATGTGCTTTGGTCATGGTGTGGCGGTATTTGTGCCTTGTATGTGGCATTATTTGGGCACTATGTGGTGGTAATATGTGATCTGGTCACGGTGTGGTAGTACTTCTGCCTTCTATCTGGTAATATTGGTCTTGGTAGAGTGGATTGTGGTTGGTCATTTGTTTTATCTGATATCAATTAGGGGAAACCTCTTTATTTCCAACAGATATTAAATACTTGGATGTTTAACCCCTCCCTGTCCTGTAACTATTACACAGCAGCAGAGATGCAGTTACAGAGGTTCACCAGAGAAAGCAAGTTGGCATTTGGTGAGATTTTCACCTCTGTATTTATAAGAAAAAAACAGAAGTGGGTGAGAAATGCATAAAACATTACCTCGGATTGCTCCACTCCTGGTTTTGTCTTATAAATACTGAGGTAAAAATCTCACCAAATACTCAAAGTGCCACAATCTTCTGACAGTGCGGATTCCACCAATAAATAAGTGATCACCTTCCCAACCTGTGCATCGCTGATAACTTGTTTTCACCAATAAAAACCCTTTAATGCAAACTACAGTAATTGAACATCGCAGTTCTGGTGAGGGCACAGTGATGGGCAGGAGCCGCCAATATAATGGGTATAACGGCTAACCGGTATTTGCAAATAGCTGAAGGGTGGGTTGGCATGGGTGGGTGGGCCCCTGGAGTCAATTTCCCTGGTGGGCCCCAGACACTCCAGTCCGGCGCTGGCCTCCGCCTTCGCCCTAACTCCTGCCTTAGCCCTCCTTCTGTTCTCCGCCACCTGGGGAAGAGTGGCGCTACTGTGCACTGTAGTACACCAACCCGACAAACAGGGCTACAAAGACAGGGGTTAATAGAAAACTCCAGGCATACGAAATATTCACTCACATATTACAGAGGGAAACACCAGGGTGTGAAGGTAGGGGGAATAAACCAAAATGGAGAAGGATAAGGAATTACACGCATACAAACCAGACACCAGTCACAAGTAATTCCTCCAACACTCCTTCTCATAAGAAACTCCTCTCCCTCCTCTGACATAGATTAGTATCAGAGCCCAGATTATAAAGGGAAAAGGAGTGGCTAACCGAGCTCAGCTGTGAGCACAGGGAAATCCAACATGGCCGCTTAACCCCTGTTCAGCCAGAATAAATACACACAATTAAAATGACAGAGAAGTGCTTTGTCTCAGAGCCGGAGTAGGAGCAATATGACGCTTAGGTCTCCTGGCTCCAAACTGTCGTGGTAACCATGTGACAAAATCATTTTTCGCATGATTATTAACTGCTTTGTTTATTTCTTCCTGACCATCCCCCAATGCTGCGCAGAGATTTGTGGAAGAAGTATCATAGAACCTGCAATTATCAGGTGACAAAAACTTTCCCACTCCAGCACAGAAGGTGGGTGTGCGTGCATTTGCCAGTGTATGCATGTGCCTCTGTCTGCAAAAAATCAATTTTGCGCATGATTATTAACTCCATTATTTTTTCCTTCCTGACCCTCCCCCAATGCTGCATGGAGATTTGTGGACTAAGTATCATAGGACCTGCAATTATCAAGTGAGAAAATATTTGAAGGTCCAGCACAGAAGGTGGGTGTGCGTACATGTGCCTGTGTCTGCAAAATATTATTTTCACAGATAATTATTAACTGTATTATTTCTTTCTTCCTGACCCTCTCCTATTGCTGCACTGAGATTTGTGGAGTAAGTATCATAGGACCTGCAATTATCAAGTGAGAAAACCTTTCAAGGTCCAGCACAGGAGGTGGGTGTGCATGCATTTGCCTGTCTATACATGTGCCTGTGTCTTCAAAAAATAATTTTTGCTGATGACTATTAACTGCATTGTTTCTTTCTTCCTGGCCATCCCCAAATGCTGCACTGGGATTTGTGGAGTAAGTATCATAGGACCTGCAATTATCAAGTTTGAAAACATTTCAAGGTCCAGCACAGAAGGTGGGTGTGCATGCATTTGCCTGTGCATGCATGTGCCTGTGTGTGCAATAAATAATTTTTGCTGATGATTATTAACTGCATTGTTTCTTTCTTCCTGGTCATCCCCCAATGCTGCACTGAGATTTGTGGCGTAAATATGTGACCTGCAATCATCAAGAGAGAAAACTTTTCAAATTCCAGCACAGAAGGTGGGTGTGCATGCATGCATTTGTCTATGTATGCATGTGCCTGTGTCTGCAAAAAATCAGTTTTGCTGATGATTATTAACTGCAATGTTTCTTGGTTCCTGGCCATCCCCCAATGCTTCATGGAGATTTGTGGCGTAAATTTCATGGGACCTGCAATCATCAAGTGAGAAAACCTTTCAAGATCCATCACAGCAGGTGGGTGTGCATGCTTTTGCCTTTGTATGCATGTGCCTGTGTCTGCAGAAATCATTTTTGCGGATGATTATTAACTGCATTTTTTCTATCTTCCTGATCCTGCCTCAATGCTGTACTGAAACTTGTGAAGTATCATAGGACCTGTAATTATCAAGTGAGAAAACATTTGAAGGTCCAGCACAGAAGGTGGGTGTGCATGCATTTGCCTGTGCATGCATGTACCTGTGTCTGAAAAAAATCATCTTTGCGCATCATAATTAACTGCATTGTTTCTTTCTTCCTTACCCTCCCCCCAATGATGAACGAAGATTTGTGGACTAAGTATCATAGGACTTGCAATAATCAAGTAAGAAAACTTTTCAAATTCCAGCTCAGAAGGAGGGTGTGTGTAAAGGTGCCTGTGTCTGCAAAAAATCAGTTTTGCAGAAGATTATTAACTGCATTGTTTCTTTCTTCCTGACCCTCCCCCAAGACTGCACTGAGATTTGTGGACTAAGTATCATAGGACCTGCAATTATCAAGTGAGAAAATCTTTCAAGGTCCAGCACAGAAGGTGGGTGTGCGTGCCTTTGCAAGTGTATGCATATGCTTGTGTCTGCAAAAAATAATTTTTACAAATGATTTTTAACTAAATCTTTCTTTTTTCCTGATCCTCCCCCAATGCTGCACAGAGATTTGTAGACAAAGTAACATAGGACCTGCAATTATCAAGTGAAAAAACCTTTCAAGGTCTAGCACAGAAGGTGGGTGTGCATGCGTGCATTTGCCTATGTATGCATGTGCCTGTGGCTGCAAAAAATCAGTTTTGCTGATGATTATTAACTGAATTTTTCTTTCTTCCTGACCATGTCCCATTGCTGCACTGAGATTTGTGGCGTAAGTATCATAGGACCTGCAATTATCAAGTGAACAACATTTCAAGGTCCAGCACAGAAGGTGGGTGTGCATGCATTTGCCTGTGTATGCATGTGCCTGTGTGTGCAAAAATAACTTTTGCTGATGATTATTAACTGCATTGTTTCTTTCTTCCTGGTCATCCCCCAATGCTGCACTGAGATTTGTGGCGTAAATTTCATGGGACCTGCAATCATCAAGTGAGAAAACCTTTTAAGATCCATCACAGAAGGTGGGTGTGCATGCTTTTGCCTTTGTATGCATGTGCCTGTGTCTGCAAAAAATCAGTTTTGCAGGAGATTATTAACTGCATTGTTTCTTTCTTCCTGACCCTCCCCCAATGCTTCACTGAGATATGTGGACTAAGTATCATACGACCTGTAATTATCAAGTGAGAAAACCTTTCAACGTTCTGCACAAAAGGTGTGTGTGCATGCCTCTGCTTGTGTATGCATATGCCTGTGTCTGCAAAAAATCATTTTTACAGAAGATTTTTAACAAAATTTTTCTTTCTTCCTGACCCTCTCCCAATGCTGCACTGAGATTTGTGTAGTAAGTATCATTGGACCTGCAAATATCAAGTGAGAATACATTTGAAGGTCCTGCACAGAAGGTGGGTGTGCATGCATTTGCTTGTGCATGCATGTACCTGTGTCTGCAAAAAATCATCTTTGCGCATGATTATTAGCTGCATTGTTTCTTTCTTTCTTACCCTCCCCCAATGATGGACTAAGTACCATAGGACCTTCAATAATCAAGTAAGAAAACTTTTCAAATTCCAGCTCAGAAGGAGGGTGTTCGTAAATGTGCTTGTGTCTGCAAAAAATCAGTTTTGCATCAGATTATTAACTGCATTGTTTCTTTCTTTCTGCCCCTCCCCCAATGCTGCACTGAGATTTGTGGACTAAGTATCATAGGACCTGCAATTATCAAGTGAGAAAACATTTCAAGGTCCAGCACAGAAGGTGGGTGTGCATGCATTTGCCTGTGTATGCATGTGCCTGTGTCTGCAATAAATAATTTTTGCTGATGATTGTTAACTGCATATTTTCTTTCTTCCTGATCCTGCCTCAATGCTGTACTGAAACTTGTGAAGTATCGTAGTACCTGCAGTTATCAAGTTAGAAAACATTTCAAGGTCCAGCTCAGAAGGTGGGTGTGCATGCATGTGCCTGTGTCTACAAAAAATCATCTTTGCAAATGATTATTAACTGCATTGTTTCTTTCTTCCTTATCCTCCCCCAATGATGCACGGAGATTTGTGTAGTAAGTATCATAGGACCTGCAATTATCCAGTGAGAAAACCTTTCAAGGTCTAGCACAGAAGGTGGGTGTGCGTGCATTTGCCTATGTATGCATGTTCCTGTGTGTGCAATAAATAATTTTTGCTGATGATTATTAACTGCATTGTTTCTTTCTTCCTGGTCATCCCCCAATGCTGCACTGAGATTTGTGGCGTAAATATCATGGGACCTGCAATCATCAAGTGAGAAAACTTTTCAAATTCCAGCACAGAAGGTGGGTGTGCATGCGGGCATTTGCGTGTGTATGCATGTGCATGTGTCTGTAAACAATCAGTTTTGCAGATGATTATTAACTTAATTTTTCTTTTTTCCTGATCCTCCCCCAATGCTGCACTGAGATTTGTGGACGAATTATCATAGGACCTGCAATTATCAAGTGAAAAAACCTTTCAAGGTCTAACACAGAAGGTGAGTGTGCATGCGTGCCTGTGTCTGCAAAAAAATCAGTTTTGCTGATAATTATTAACTGAATTTTTATTTTTTCCTGACCATCCCCCAATGCTTCACTGAGATTTGTCGTGTATCATAGGACCTGCAATTATCAAGTGAGAAAACATTTCAAGGTCCAGGACAGAAGGTGGGTGTGCATGCATTTGCCTGTATCTGCAATAAATAATTTTTGCTGATGATTATTAACTGCATTGTTTCTTCCTGACCATCCCCCAATGCTGCACTTTGTGGCGTAAATTTCTTGGGACCTGCAATCATCAAGTGAGAAAACCTTTTAAGATCCATCACAGAAGGTGGGTGTTCATGTGTGCATTTGCCTTTGCATGCGTGTGCCTGTATCTACAAAAATCTTTTTTGCGGATGATTATTAACTGCATTTTTTCTTTCTTCCTGATCCTGCCTCAATGCTGTACTGAAACTTGAGAAGTATCATAGGACCTGCAATTATCAAGTGAAAAAAACTTTAAAGGTCCAGCACAGAAGGTGGGTGTGCGTGCCTTTGCCTGTGTATGCATGTGCCTTTGTCTGCAAAAAAATTTTTTTTTCAGATGATTATTAACTGCCTTATTTCTTCCTGACCCTTCTCGAATGCTGCACTGAGATTTGTGGAGTAAGTATCATAGGACCTGCAATTATCAAGTGAGAAAACCTTTTATGGTCCAAAACAGAAGGTGTGTGTTCATGCGTGCATTTGCCTGTGTATGCATGTGCCTGTGTCTGCAAAAAGTCAGTTTTGCTGATGATTATTAACTGAATTATTCTTTCTTCCTGACTATCTCCCATTGCTGCACTGAGATTTGTCGCGTATCATAGGACCTGCAATTATCAAGTTTGAAAACATTTCAAGGTCCAGCACAGAAGGTGGGTGTGCATGCATTTGCCTGTGCATGCATGTGCCTGTGTGTGCAATAAATAATTTTTGCTGATGATTATTAACTGCATTGTTTCTTTCTTCCTGGTCATCCCCCAATGCTGCACTGAGATTTGTGGCGTAAATATGGGACCTGCAATCATCAGGTGAGAAAACTTTTCAAATTCCATCACAGAAGGTGGGTGTGCATGCTTTTGCCTTTGTATGCATGTGCCTGTGTCTGCAAAAAATCAGTTTTGCAGGAGATTATTAACTGCTTTGTTTCTTTCTTCCTGACCCTCCCCCAATGCTTCACTGAGATATGTGGACTAAGTATCATAGGACCTGTAATTATCAAGTGAGAAAACCTTTCAACGTTCTGCACAGAAGGTGTGTGTGCATGCCTCTGCTTGTGTATGCATATGCCTGAGTCTGCAAAAAATCATTTTTACAGAAGATTTTTAACTAAATTTTTCTTTCTTCCTGACCCTCTCCCAATGCTGCACTGAGATTTGTGTAGTAAGTATCATTGGACCTGCAAATATCAAGTGAGAATACATTTGAAGGTCCTGCACAGAAGGTGGGTGGGCATGCATTTGCTTGTGCATGCATGTACCTGTGTCTGCAAAAAATCATCTTTGTGCATGATTATTAACTGCATTGTTTCTTTCTTTCTTACCCTCCCCCAATGATGGACTAAGTACCATAGGACCTGCAATAATCAAGTAAGAAAACTTTTCAAATTCCAGCTCAGAAGGAGGGTGTGCGTAAATGTGCTTGTGTCTGCAAAAAATCTGTTTTGCAGAAGATTATTAACTGCATTGTTTCTTTCTTCCTGCCCCTCCCCCAAGACTGCACTGAGATTTGTGGACTAAGTATCATAGGACCTGCAATTATCAAGTGAGAAAACATTTCAAGGTCCAGCACAGAAGGTGGGTGTGCATGCATTTGCCTGTGTATGCATGTGCCTGTGTCTGCAATAAATAATTTTTGCTGATGATTGTTAACTGCATTTTTTCTTTCTTCCTGATCCTCCCTCAATGCTGTACTGAAACTTGTGAAGTATCGTAGGACCTGCAGTTATCAAGTTAGAAAACATTTCAAGGTCCAGCTCAGAAGGTGGGTGTGCATGCATGTGCCTGTGTCTGCAAAAAATCATCTTTGCACATGATTATTAACTGCATTGTTTCTTTCTTCCTTACCCTCCCCCAATGATGCACAGAGATTTGTGTAGTGAGTATCATAGGACCTGCAATTATCAAGTGAGAAAACCTTTCAAGGTCTAGCACAGACGGTGGGTGTGCGTGCATTTGCCTATGTATGCATGTGCCTGTGTGTGCAATAAATCATTTTTGCTGATGATTATTAACTGCATTGTTTCTTTCTTCCTGGTCATCCCCCAATGCTGCACTGAGATTTGTCGCGTAAATATCATGGGACCTGCAATCATTAAGTGAGAAACTTTTCAAATTTCAGCACAGAATTTGGGTGTGCATGCGTGAATTTACACATTCTGTGCTTGACCTTAAAAGGTTTTCTCACTTGATAATTGCAAGTCCTACGATATTTATTTCACAAATCTCAGGGCAACATTTCGGGAGGGCCAGGAAGAAAGAAATAATGCAGTTAATAATCATCAACAAAAAATATATTTTGCAGACACAGGGACATGCATACTCAGGCAAATGCATGCACACCCACCTTCTGTGCTGGACCTTGTAAGGTTTTCTCACTTGATAATTGCAGATCCTATTATACTTACTTCACAAATCTCAGTGCAGCAATAGGAGAGGGTCAGGAAGAAAGAAACAATGTAGTTAGTAATCTTCTGCAAAACTGATTTTTTTGTAGACACAGGTGTTAAGATGAATAAATTAAGTTGTTTATGAAATTAATTATTGCCTTTATATGAGTCAGTAGAGATGCTAGAAAGTGCTGTGAGACAAGATGGCGCCTGCACTCAGGACCAAGCCCTGGAAAGCAAGATATCTCGTGCTGGAAGTCTACGCAATGCAAAGACCATATATGCAAAACCTACAAAAGACAAAAGACAAAAATATATCTCATACCCTACCATCATTATATATAAATGTAAAGCAAAGTTGCATAATAAATATAGGGTACTTAGTGAACTATTTTTGATCAAAAAAAGTATACAAGCCGTCCCACCAGCGGCAAGGTGACCCTAAATTGGGACGGTACCTATACTGCCTATATTAAAAACCTTACTGTATATCAAAGTTGAAATAATGCATATAAAAGGGTAGACAAATAGGACCGGGTCCCAACTCCAGACCACCCAGGCCCGTGGTAAGCTACATATATACCAGTCAGCTCAACAAAGGGGATGCCACACCCTTAAATTGCACAGAATGCAAACAAGACAAAAAACCAAGCAATGTGAACTGAGGTCTAAGATGGTAGACATGCAAGGAATAGGAGCATGTTCACACTAGCAAAAAGAAGCAAAACCTACAAAAGACAAAAGACAAAAATATATCTCATACCCTACCATCATTATATATAAATGTAAAGCAAAGTTGCATAATAAATATAGGGTACTTAGTGAACTATTTTTGATCAAAAAAAGTATACAAGCCATATATGGACTATCCAATGGAAAAGGACATGACAATCAGCTAGCTACGCCTTAGTATGCGATGATATAAAATGCCCCTTGCTTGTGTCGCAATAAAGATTTGACGCACCTACTCTGTCAAGAGAGGAGCTGCACCTGACTGTGTATGGTTTTATTTCTTCTGGGCATGCACTTGATTTAAACCATTAGGTCAGGAGCAGGCAATCGAGCGTCCTGATATAGGACCACCCTAACATTCTTGGCGCCCAACGTGGGGCCACCAGCAGGAGGCGCCCCAACTCCAGCAACCGAAGGAGATGCCTCGGGACACATCGGCGAGGCTTGATACGGAGACTGATCACCACCAAAGGAACACATTTTTTGGATATTCTATCTCTCAATGTTAAAATTACCCTACCCTTAAAATTATAGACTGTTCATGTCTTTGTAAGTGGGCAAACTTACAAAAACAGCAAGGTATCAAATACTTATTTCCCCCACTGTGTATGTATATACACTCCTCAAAAAAATAAAGGGAACACTTAAGCAACAGAATATAAATCCAAGTAAATCAAACTTCTGTGAAAGCAAACTGTCCACTTAGGAAGCAACACTGATTGACAATCAATTTCACATGCTGTTGTGCAAATGGAATAGACAATAGATGGAAATTATTGGCAATTATCAAGACACACTCAATAAAGGAGTGGTTCTGCAGGTGGGGACCACAGACCACATCTCAGTACCAATGCTTTCTGGCTGATGTTTTGGTCACTTTTGAATGTTGGTTGTACTTTCACACTCATGGTAGCATGAGACGGACTCTACAACCCACAGAAGTTGCTCAGATAGTGCTGCTCATCCAGGATGGCACATCAATGCGAGCTGTGGCAAGAAGGTTTGCTGTGTCTGTCAGCGTAGTGTCCAGAGGCTGGAGGCGCAATCAGGAGACAGGCCAGTACACCAGGAGACGTGGAGGGGGCCGTAGGAGGGCAACAAACCAGCAGCAGGATCGCTACCTCCACCTTTGTGCAAGGAGGAACAGGAATAGCACTGCAAGAGCCCTGCAAAATGACCTCCAGCAGGCCACAAATGTGCATGTGTCTGCACAAGCTGTTAAAAACCGACTCTATGAGGGTGGTATGGGGGCCCGACGTCCACGGATGGGGGTTGTGCTCACAGCCCAACACCGTGCAGGACGCTTGGCATTTGCCACAGAACAACAGGATTGGCAAAGTCGCTACTAGTGCCATGTGCTCTTCACAGATGAAAGAAGGTTCACACTGAGCACATGTGACAGAGTCTGGAGACGCCGTGGAGAGCGATCTGCTGCCTGCAGCATCCTTCAGCATGACCGGTTTGGCAGTGGGTTAGTAATGGTGTGGGGTGGCATTTCTTTGGAGGGCCGCAGAGCCCACCATGTTCTCGCCTGAGGTAGCCTGACTGCCATTAGGTACCGAGATGAGATCCTTAGACCCCTTGTGAGACCATATGCTGGTGTGGTTGGCCCTGGGTTCCTCCTAATGCAGGACAATACCAGACCTCATGTGGCTGGAGTGTGTCAGCAGTTCCTGCAAGATGAAGGCATTGAAGCTATGGACTGGCCCGCCCGTTCCCTAGACCTGAATCCGATTGAGCACATCTGGGACATCATGTCTCGCTCCATCCACCAACGTCACATTGCTAGTGTTGAGCGAGCACTAAAATGCTCGGGTGCTTGAAGCTCGGGCCGAGCTCGCCGTGATACTCGGGTGCTCGACCCGAGCAACTAGCCCAATGTTAGTCTATGGGAGACCCGAGCATTTTTGCGGCGGCTCCCCCGGCAGTCTTTTAAAAGCCTAACAAGTGCCCAAAACGATAGTGACAGTGCTGAAATGACATGGGGACAGCATGGGGATCGCCCCAGGAAGCATTTCTGACCCCCAGGTCACTGCTGTCAGCAACGTGGTCAGAGATATTAAGCCACTGTTAAGGGCTCACAATAAAACGTTCAAAAACGAAACTGAAGTGCTTTCCTGTGAAATATGTTAAGGAAGTTCCTTTCCCGGGTAAAGACTTGTGTATAAGGTAAAATAAATAACCCCAAAAAAAATGCTCCTCCACACCTTGGGCTATTTTCACAAGTAGCATTTTTTATGCGTTTTTACACATTTGTATTGCTTTCAACCGTGACAAATGCATTCACCGGGAAATGTCATTTTAACATTTTACAACCTTATCTGGCCATGTGCTGTGTGACACATGCATACAGTGCTGAAAAGACATGGGAACAGCATGGGGAAGACCCCTGGAAGCATCTCTGACACCCAGGTCACTGCCTAAATGTGTGCCCATCAGAAGTCATCCTTGCCGCATCAGAAGATACAGACTTGCAACTATCCCCGTGCAAGTTCTTGTCCCAGGGCAGTGCTCAATTGTACCTCCCCCATTCCTTGCAATGCAAGCACAAATATGCAGCCAATCACCCACCCACCCCCAGGCTGCAATACCATACTGCTTGCTTGCACTTCAAATTGGGCCTTTTAGGCATGTGGAGGCGGAATCTGGCCACCACGTCATGGCTGCGTTGTCGGCCTGGTATCCATACTCAGTCCCCAGCCGCCCGGCGGCCGGGTGTCCACACTCGGTCCCCAGCCGTAAGGGGGCGGCCGGGTGTCCATACTCGGTCCCCAACCACCCCGCGGCCAGGTGTCCACACACGGTCCCCAGCCACCTGGGGGCAGCCGGGTGTCCATAAACGGTCCCCAGCCGCCCCTATTTCTCCTTGGAACATCCCCCACACACTTTTCTTAGCCCGGCCTGCTTTAGGGCAGCATTGGACGAGCCCACCAGAGAACCAGACTCCTCCGGTGGGCCCTGGCTTCTCCATCAGGGGAGTTGAGAGTGCCAAGGTGAGGAGCATGATGATGATGATAGAAGTTAGCATCTGCTTTGTTTTCTTGGAATGCAAGCGTAAGTGTGCAGCCTGCCACCCACCCACCCCCAGGCTGCAATACCATACTGCTTGCTTGCACTTCAAATTGGGCCTTTTAGGCATGTGGAGGCGGAATCTGGCCACCACATCATGGCTGCGTTGGCTGCCTGGTATCCATACTCAGTCCCCAGCCGCCCGGCGGCCGGGTGTCCACACTCGGTCCCCAGCCGCAAGGGGTTGGCCGGGTGTCCACACACGGTCCCCAGCCGCCTGGGGGCAGCCGGGTGTCCATAAATGGTCCCCAGCCACCCCTATTTCTCCTTGGAACATCCCCACACACACTTTTCTTAGCCCGGCCTGCTTTAGGGCAGCATTGGACGAGCCCACCAGAGAACCAGACTCCTCCGGTGGGCCCTGGCTTCTCCATCAGGGGAGTTGAGAGTGCCAAGGTGAGGACCATGATGATGATGATAGAAGTTAGCATCTGCTTTGTTTTCTTGGAATGCAAGCGCATGTATGTAGTAGCGGCTAGGCCTGAGGTGGTCAGCGTTTTGGCGCATATCCTACCTCCTCCGTGGATTGCTGGATGTTTTCCTGCTACTATTCCAGTTCTATGACTCCCGTTAAAACAAAGCTTCAGGTGATAAATGATGGATGAGGTAGTGGCAAAGGAGAAAGAGCAGGAGGAACAGGGACCATTCACATCAATATCAGGCCAGTCAACCACATATGTCTTGTAGGATATGTTTCTGTAACAAAAGGAGCGGTTCGGCTACACAGTTATAGGGCATACAGTGAGTGCAATGCCTACCAAAAATTTTGAGGCACTCCAATGCCCCTTGGAAATGACATGGAGGTCAGAGGGCCTTAACTAAACCGTTTTTTCCATTTATAGCAACTGGGTCTCCTGTACACTGTTGGCCTAAGCAGTGAATGGAAGGCTTTCCAAAAATTATGAAGAACTGCAATGCCCCTTGAAACAGACGTGGATTACAGCGTACTAAAAACTTTCTACCCATTATTGGGGAGTGGGTCTCCCTTAGTTTTCGCCTTTGCATTGAAAAGCAAAAGCTGACTAAAATTAGGAGGAAATGCAATGCCCGTTGGAAGAGTCGTGGAGGTTAGAGGTAATTAAAAACAACATTTCAATGCCCCTTGGAAGAGCTGTGGAGTTCAGAGTGGCTTAAGAAGACGCTTTTAATGCCCCTTTGAAGAGACGTGGAGGTCACAGTAGCTTAACAAGATGGTTTTAATGCCCCTCGGAAAAGACGTGGAGGTCCCAGTAGCTTAACAAGACGGTTTGAATGCCCCTTGGAAGAGACATGGAGGTCACAGTAGCTTAACAAGACGGTTTTAATGCCCCTCGGAAAAGTGGTGGAGATCGCAGTAGCTTAACAAGACTGTTTTAATGCCCCTTACATGAGCCATACAGTACAGCATCTTAAAAACATTATTCCCATGATTGGGGAGTGTGTCTCCCATAGTATTTGCTTATGCCTTCCAAGCAAAAGCTGCCAAAAATTAGGACGGAGGAACTTGCAATGCCCCTTACAAGAGTCATGCAGTACAGCATATTACAAATATTATTCCCTCCTCCTCCTCCCCTCTGTCCTCAGGCCACCCATGCTGACCCGACGGTATGACAGTTGTACAGGTACTACCGTCTACAGCGCATGATACAAGCTCCTGTTCTTCCTCCTCCTCCTCCTCTCCCTTATTGTCCCCCAATGCACGTTGGGATGAGATGAGGCTGGGCTGTGTGTAATCGACCGCTACGGCTTCTTGATCCATCTCATCATACTCTGGCTGCAATGCCTCCTCTTTAATTCTCTGCAGAGAGCGTTGCAAAAGACAGACAAGTGGAATGCTGACACTAATGATGGCGTCATCGCCACTCACCATCTGGGTGGACTCCTCAAAGTTTGTCAAGATGGTACAGATGTCAGACATCTAGGTCCACTCCTGAGGTCTTATGTGTGGAGTCTGACCTGAATATCGACTGCCTTGTTGCAGCTGGTACTCCACAACTGCTCTCTTCTGCTCACAAATCCTTTGCAACATGTGGAGGGTAGAGTTCCAACGTGTGGGAACATCACACACCAGTCGGTGTGAGGGAAGCTGCAATCGCTGCTGCAACACAGCAAGGGCGGCGGAAGCTGTAGCCGACTTGAGAAAATGAGCTGACAGGCGGCGTACTTTGATGAGCAGATCTGGCAACTCGGGGTACGATTTAAGAAACTGCTGAACCACGAGGTTAAGCACATGAGCCAGGCATGGTACGTGTGTGATCTCGCCTCAGAGCCGCCACCAGGTTACGGCCATTGTCACACCCGACCATGCCTGGATGTAGGTTCAGCAGTCTCAGCCACAGATCTGCCTGCTCTTTCACAGCTGTCCACAACTCACAAGCAGTGTGAGGTTTCTCACCTAAGCTTATGAGTTTCAGCACAGCCTGTTGCCGCTTGGGGGAGGCAGTACTGCAGTGCTTCCAGCTTGTAACTGATGTGGTGATATCTGAGATGGAGGCTGAACATGAGGAGGAGGAAGATGATGCGCAGGAGCTGTACACTGTGGGGGCAACTCTGACTGACATAAGGCCCGCAATCCTTGGTGTAGGGAGGATGTGTTCCATCCCAAGGTCCTACTGGATCCCGGCTTCCACTATGTTTACTCAGTGTGCCGTCAGGGAGATGTACTGTCCCTGGCCACAAGCACTTGTCCATGTGTCCGTTGTCAGGTGGACTCTCCCAGTAACTGCTTTGTTGAGGGCACGGCAGATGCTTTGGGACACGTGCTTGTGTAGTTCGGGGATGGCACACCGGGCAAAATAGTGTCGGCTGTGGACCGAGCACCGAAGGACGGCCACCGCCATAAGGTTACGGAAGGATTCCGTCTCCACCAGCCTAAAAGGCAGCATTTCCAATGCAAGTAGTCGTGAAATGTGCTAATTTAGGACTGTGGCCTGTGGGGCGTTAGCTGCGAATTTCCGCTTTCGTTCAAAGGTCTGGGATATGGACAATTGAACGCTGCGGTGGGACGTGGACGTTGATGCTGTTTCTTGAGAAACTGCCATAACAAGTGAAGACTGAGAGGAGGGGGCATCTTTACATGCAGTATGGACAGGGGATTGCTTTGCACACACAACAGGGGGTTCTATTGGATGCACAACAGCGGAAGAAGCAGTGGTGACACCCGCTGACACTGGTCGTGGACCCTGGGGTTCGCCCCACAAAGTCGGGTGCTTTGCTGCCATGTGCCTGATCATGCTGGTGGTGGTCAGGCTGGTAGTTTTGTCACCCCTGCTGATGCTGGCATGGCAGGTGGTACAAATGGCCCTTTTGGGGTTATCAGCAGAGTCTTTAAAAAAATTCCAGACTCTGGAAGACCTACCGCTTGTAGTGCCAACGTCACTCGTGTTGGTGTTACGAGGAACTGTTGCCCGCCTACAGTCTGCGGCCACCACATTGCTTCTTCCTGTCTGTTGGGGTACTCTGCCTCCCTCCCCCTTAGAGCTGCTGGCGTCACTCTGCATGTCCTCCTGCCACGTTGGGTCAGTTACTAGATCATCCACCACCTCCTCCTCTTCCACTTGCGCACCACGATCCTCCTCCTCACTTCCTGGCAATTGTGTCTCATCATCGTCCACCTCTTGTGACAAATTGCCAGCGTCGACTTCCTGTGTCCGTGGCTGTTCAAATATTTGTGCATCGCTACATGGGATCTCCTCTTCCACCACTTCAAGCGGAGCAGGCGAGGGGCACAAATCTGGAAATGACCAGTGAACAGCTCTTCAGAGTGTCCAAGTGTGGGATCAGTTACTGTCTGACGACACTCTGCATGGTGGGGGGAAGGAGCATCAGGGTGAGGAGGAGTATGCGGTCGAGACTCATGGCTACTAAGAGTCGACCGTGTGGAAGACAGGCCGGAGGTGGTGGTGCCCAGGTAACTGGAAGTATTATCTGTTATCCAATTAATAACCTGTTCACACTGATCAGTTCGCAATACTGGTGTTGTTCTGTGCTTCCCTAGTAATTCGGTCAAGAAGTGGGAGCAAGAAGATGTGGCTGTTGGTTGTGGCACATTTTCACCTTGGCCACGGCCCCGTCCTCTGCACGCACCATCACCAGAACGTCCACTTCCACGTCCCTTGCGACGTGCCTTGCCCATTGTAAAGGAAGCAAAATAGCTTACACTCGCACTATCAATGGAACAAGGGTAATAAAAAGTAGATTAGAACCGGGGAAGAGGAAAACCACAGTTCTTTCTCTGGCCTACACCCAACTCTTTTAAACAATCTGAACAATCAGGGAGAAACTATTACTGTTTTTCTTTACGGAAAAAATACCAAAAGCTGAATAATAGAGATTTCTTACCGTGGAACAGCAAAACCACAGTTATAATTTACTGGTGTATACCAGACTTTTTTAAATACATATATTTGCGGCTGAACAGTGAGCGATACACTCAAACTGTTTTTTTTAGATACAAATGGCCCAAAAGTGGATAATACAGAGGTTTGAACCGTGGAACTGCAAAACCACACTTGTATTTCTCGGGCCTACACCAAACTATTTTCAACAGATATATTTGTGTCTGAACAATCAGGAGACACTATTATTTATTTTTTACGGCAAAAATTGCGAAAAGCAGGATAATACAGAGATTTGACCTGTGGAACTGCAAAACCACACTTGTATTTCTCGGGCCTACACCAGACTATTTTCAACAGATATATTTGTGTCTGAACAATCAGGAGACACTATTATTTATTTTTTACCGCAAAAAATGCCAAAAGCAGGATAATAGAGATTTTTTACCGTGGAACAGCAAAACCACAGTTATAATTTACTGGTGTATACCAGACTTTTTTAAATATATATATTTGCGGCTGAACAGTGAGTGACACACTCAAACTGTTTTTTTTAGATACAAATGGCCCAAAAGTGGATGATACAGAGGTTTGAACCGTGGAACTGCAAAACCACACTTGTATTTCTCGAGCCTACACAAAACTATCTTCAACAGATATATTTGTGTCTGAACAATCAGGGAGACACTATTATTTTTTTTTTACGGCAAAAAATGCCAAAAGCAGGATAATAGAGATTTTTTACCGTGGAACAGCAAAACCACACTTCTGTCTCTCTGGCCTACACCAGACTATTTTCAACAGATATATTTGTGTCTGAAAAATCAGGGAGACACTATTATTTTTTTTTTTACGGCAAAAAATGCCAAAAGCAGGATAATAGAGATTTTTTACCGTGGAACAGCAAAACCACACTTCTGTCTCTCTGGCCTACACCAGACTATTTTCAACAGATATATTTGTGTCTGAAAAATCAGGGAGACACTATTATTTTTTTTTCTACGGCAAAAAATGCCAAAAGCAGGATAATAGAGATTTTTTACCGTGGAACAGCAAAACCACACTTCTGTCTCTCTGGCCTACACCAGACTATTTTCAACAGATATATTTGTGTCTGAAAAATCAGGGAGACACTATTATTATTTTTTTTACGGCAAAAAATGCCAAAAGCAGGATAATAGAGATTTTTTACCGTGGAACACCAAAACCACACTTCTGTCTCTCTGGCCTACACCAGACTATTTTCAACAGATATATTTGTGTCTGAAAAATCAGGGAGACACTATTATTTTTTTTTACGGCAAAAATTGCCAAAATCAGGATAATAGAGAGTTTTTACCGTGGAGCAGCAAAACCACAGTTATAATTTACTGGTGTATACCAGACTTTTTTAAATATATATATTTGTGGCTGAACAGTGAGCGACACACTCAAACTGTTTTTTTAGATACAAATGGCCCATGGAACTGCAAAACCACACTTCTATTTCTCTGACCTACACCAGACTATTTTCAACAGATATATTTGTGTCTGAAAAATCAGAGACACGCTTTTTTTTGGGAGGGGGGGCACCAAAAGGTTAATAAGATGGGTATTTGTACAGTGTGAAGGAGGAAAAAAAAAGAGGATTTAGATGAAAAAAAAAGAATTTTTCCTGGCCCCCGAGACCTGGAGCTAAGTCCAGCAATTTCAGCAACAGGAGCACACAGGACTGTAATGCAGCGTTTGCTGGTATAACCACTGCGTCTCCTATACAGCCTGCCTGCCTGATATCTGGGATGGATATTAGTCCTTAGAAGGACTGTTTGTTTGATCTGGCAGCCTTTACAGACCCTACACTAACTATATATCTCTCCCTAAATCAACAGCGCTGTCACTACACTGTCTGTTCTGGAGCGACTGTGTCCAAGATGGCGGCGCCCGGTTTTAAATACTCGAGGTGACGCTGTGCAGCCAGCCAATCACTAATGCCCACAAACAATATGGCTGCGGCATTAAAGTGACTGGCTGGCAATCCCTGCATGTTCATTGGCTCTGTAAAGAGCGCCAAACATGCAGGGCGGAGACCCGAGCTCCCGCCCGAGTAACCCGGAAATGCTCGGTGCTCGCCGAACATTCCGAGTAGCGTGATGCTCGGGCGAGTACCGAGCAGTGTCGAGCATGCTCGCTCAATACTACACATTGCACCACAGACTGTCCAGGAGTTGGCGGATGCTTTAGTCCAGGTCTGGGAAGAGATCCCACAGGAGACCATCCGCAACCTCATCAAGAGCATGCCCAGGCGTTGTAGGGAGGTCATACAGGCACGTGGAGGCCACACACAATACTGAGCCTCATTTTGACTTGTTTTAAGGACATTACACAAAAGTACGATCAGCCTGTTGTGTGTTTTTCCACTTTAATTTTGGGGGTGACTCCAAATCCAGGCCTCCATTGGTTAATAAATTTGATTTCCATTGATGATTTTTGTGTGATTTTGTTGTCAGCACATTCAACTTTGTACAGAACAAAGTATTCAATGAGAATATTTCATTCATTCAGATCTAGGATGTGTTATTTGAGTGTTCCCTTTATTTTTTTGAGCAGTGTATATACACAGTGTGTCTATCTGTGTCTGTGTGTGACAGCTGAGTGTGTGTACACTTTATGAAACATAATACTATGTTGTGATTGGGGTCTGTGGGGCATCATACAGTGTGTGGGCATTGTTAGGGCTGTATACTATGTGTGAGAGGCTGTTGGGTATCATGCAGTGTTGTGGGCACTATTGGGGCCATATACTATGTGTGGAGGGCTGAGGGGGCATCATAAAGTGTTGTGGGCAAAGTTGGAGCTGTATACTATATGTGGGGGGTTTCAGGGGCATCATACAGAGTTGTTTGCACTGTTGGGGCTGTGGCGCCCCTGAGGGTTCGGTCGCCACAGAGGTATTGCATCTCATCCAGATGTGTGGTACTTCACTCTCAGGTAAGGAAGGAGTATGGCTCAGGATCCTAACACCAGCATTCACTACACCACATTTCCGGGGGACAGGGCAAGATTGCTCCTACGGGAGAGCACAGTCCCTGATCCCTGGCTGGAGTGGGGGGAACCACCTAGAGAGGGGGAACCATGTAGTGGATGGGGTGAAGGACGCAGATTCTGGGAACACTTGAGTGGGAGCAGTATAAAATAGGGACACCATCTTAGAGAGTTCAGTCAGAGGAGAAGTGAAGGAGCAGAGGCTCTGTATGAGCTCTGCTCCAGAGGTGGGCCTAGCCTGTGAGGCCCAGGACTGAAGGAGAGAAGAGAGGAGTGGGAGCAGGAAGGCTCCAGGAACTGAAGGGACCCTAGGGGTACGGGCCGTGCAGAAGGCCACCCGTACGCCCGCTGCTACCAGGAGGTAGAGGGGTCAGGCCAGATAAGGGGAACCGGTCCCTCAACTAGCAGAGAAACAGCAAGGCTCAACTAGAAACCGGAAGCTGCAGCACTTTATGTACCGTAAGCCAAAAGTCCACACCAGTCTCACTAAGAAGGTAGCCACATAGGACCCAGGGGACGGAACACACGTCGCCCGCCAAGGCCCGAGGGTACCGGATAGAAGTGTCACTGAGTGTGAGGTGCAGGGAGAAGGCCAGAGAAAAGACACACAGAGCAGGATCCTGCTAAATACTCCGGAGTTACCTGGGGGTCGGCTGAACCCCTCACTGAGTGAGCACAGAACGACGAGGGCCGTTACATGGGTCCCTGTAACCAGAACTGCAATAACTGTGAGTAAAGACCTTGGGTTTGCATCACACGGACTCTGTTTTCATTACTGACTCCTTGCACTACAATCACCATCATCCACTCACACTGCCCTGAAGCTACACTCTTCCTGTGGGGAGTTATACCACATGTGCTGCCAAACCATCAGCTTCAGAGGACTGTTCCGCAGCGGCGGCCTCATTGGCCGCACTCCACAGGTGGCGTAGTCGGACATTATAAAACCCCTACACACAAATACTACCCTTAGATTGACCGCCCTGGGTCACGGACCGGGTCACCGCCACAGTGACTACAACCCCCAGCGTCTACCGGCCCGGCTCCGGGTACCCCACGGCCCAGGGGGCACGTCAACTTTGGTGTAGTCGGCAGGATATGAGCCCACCCGTTATCACCGGGTATCGCGCGCCTAAAGACTGTGTTTTCTACTAAATGTGGCGCCCGCCCCAGAAGAACGGGCGCCATTATGTGCGTGCTAAAAGACGACAAGAAACCACCTCCCATCGTGGGCCAGGTCCCAGAATGGTGCCAGAAGCGGAGCCCGCCCCAAACAGCAGTGGTCATGTATGCAAGTGTGTCCATCAAGGTGGGGGGGGCTGACCCTGAAAGTAACCGACAGCAGATTGCCATGGGACCGCAACAAACAGCCCTGGGACCGCCCCCAAAAGGGGAGAGGAGAGAAGAAAACTGGGAGACAGGGCGTGGTCTGGATCAGTCTAGACAGACCGCACCCGGTAGGGAAGATGGAGGACGGCAGCACCAGAGCCCCAGTCAGCGGCCTGCTGCAGGCCGCAGCACCCTACACCTTGGAGGAGCTAGTGGCTAAGCTGCCCCAGGAGGACTCGGAGTTCCTCCACTCTGGGATGGAAGACCAGGGCCGGAGGATGGAGAGGGCCTAGCGAGACGCCATCACCGGGTGGAGACGGGAGATGGAACAGCGGATGGCGAACTGGCAGCCGACGACGCTACCAAGCACCGGCGGTGCCCCAGCCTTAGCGGAGCCCGACCAGCGCCAGGAGGCGACACGTGACGCAGGAGCAGCCGCGGGAGCAGGTAGGAGGAGTTTCCCTGTCCCGGGCGCTGCCAGCGTCGACCTGCTCCTGGGCCCCCTGGTGGAGCCGCTGACCCCGGGTGCTACCAACACCAGCCCGCTCCTGACCCCGCAGCAAGGCTCCCAGCCAAGCCCTCCAGCCCCGGGCGCCACCAGCGGCGGCCCGCTCCTAGGCCCCCAGCCAAGCCCTCCAGCCCCGGGCGCCGCCAGCGTCGACCTGCTCCTGGGCCCGCTGGTGGAGCTGCTGACCCCAGGCGCCACCAGCGGCGGCCCACACCTGACCCCGCCGCAAGGTCCACAAGTCCCGGGCGCGCCTGCCCTGCACGCCCCGCAAGCCCAGACACCGCCACCTCCGGGCACCGGCACAGCCAGCCAGCTTCTGGGTCCCCTGCAGGAACCAACTCCCCCACCAGCCAAGTGGGTATACAGACGTTGCCGGTGGGACTGGTCCACGGAGGTGGAGGACCAGCGGCCCTCGCTCCTACCCGCTCCGCAGCCTGCCGCCATCTCCCGGTTGCCGGAAGACGAGGCCCAGTTTGAGTGGGATCACTCTGGGGAGGACCTGATGGGGTTGTCCCAGGAGACCAGGGCAGCCGCAGCCCGTCGCAAAGAGTTCTGCCACCAGCAGCTGGTCCAATTTGAAAAAGAGCGCAGCTCACGGCGCGTGCGGTGGGAGAAATTAGAGGCCCAGAATATGCAGGAAAAGACCCGGGCCTGCCAGGCCAACAAAGCCACCCACGGTCCCAAGGAAGAAGGGACCGTAGTTAAATTCAATTTGGATGCCGGGTGGGGATTCATCCGGGACCCACACACAGACATTGATCTGTTCGTCAACAGGAGGGACGTGGAGTCCCACCTAATAGCAGGTCACCCTGATAGGGACCTCTACCCCGGAGACATCGTGACCTATACCCGTCACAAAGGAGTCAGAGGCTGGTACGCCTTAAATGTCCACAAGGTGGTAGAAGAGCACGGCTTCTACCAGTATGAAGCTGAAGACCCGGCTGGGTCAGCTTGTGATGAACTAGAGCCTCCCTGGAGGGAGCAATACTACTAAGGACTGCCAGTAGTAATCAGTACCCGTACAGCAGCATAGACGCTGCAGGTTCACCGTTTGTGTTTTTACCAGGTTGTTTAGTTACCCGTAAAGGGTCCAGAGACTAACCGGCTGAGGACTGGGAGCAGCCGCTTCTTGTAAATAGTTGCACCTCTTGAGGTGCCCCTTATTGGTTTTATAAGAACTACAACGAGTGACCTCAGAACAAAAACCTGTTGTAGGTGACCGAAGACGAGGTCCAGCATCTGGATCGTCTAGGCCCTGCAGCCACCCCAGGGCCTCCGTTGAGGGTTTGGGACGGGTCCCTCATATTCATGTTTGCAAGTTTGCACTTTATCGAAAAATGGACACCTGGTTGCAGGCATTACTGTGACCGGTTGACCAAAAGTTTTACTTGAAAATGTGTTGATATGAAGAATGTTTATATTAAAAATGTCTTATATGTGTGAAGAAATATTTTATAAGTGTGAAGAGAAATGTCCTTTAAAAAGTATCCATAATGTTATATAATGTGATGCATCCAAAAATTAGCATGTCCTAATTTACCCTGTCTTTTGCTCTGTTCCAGCCCGCGGATGTGCTGTGTTTTACCAGGGGGGGGTGTGGCGCCCCTGAGAGTTCGGTCGCCACAGAGGTATTGCACTCCCAGGTAAGGAAAGAGTACAGCTCAGGACCCTAACACCAGCATTCACTACACCACATTTCCGGGGGACAGGGCGAGATTGCTCCTACGGGAGAGCACAGTCCCTGGTCCCTGGCTGGAGTGGGGGGAACCACCTAGAGAGGGGGAACTATGTAGTGGATGGGGTGGAGGACATAGATACTGGGAGCACATGTGTAGGAGGTATAAAAGTAAGGAACCATCTTGGTTCAGACAGAAGAGCAGGTGGAGTTCCAGTCAGACAGACTGAGGAGAAGTCAGGGAGCAGAGGCTCTGTATGAGCTCTGCTCCAAAGGCGGGCCAAGTCAGGAGGCCTGAGCCTGAGAGAGAGGAGAGGGAGCAGGACGGCTCCAGGAATGAGGAGTGAAGGGACCCTAGGAGTACGGGTCGTGCAGCAAGCCACCCGTACCAGGAGGTAGAGGGGTCAGGCCAGAACAGGGAACCGGGTCCTTCAACTAGTAGAGAAACAGCAAATGCTTAACTAGGAACCGGAGGCTGCAGCATTTCAAGTACTGCAGACCACAAGTCCACACCAGTACACTAAGAAGGTATCCGCACAGGACCCAGGGGACAGAACACACGTCGCCCGCCAAGGCCCGAGGGTACCGGATAGAAGTGGCGCTGGGTGTGAGGTGCAGGAAGAGGCCAGAGGAAGGTACACAGAACGGGGTCCTGATAAGTGCTCTGGAAATACCTGAGGGTGGACTGAACCCCTCACTGAGTATGCACAGCACGACGGGGGATGATTGCTTGGTACCTGTAATCTGAACTACAACAATAGTGAGTAAAGACCCTGGGACTGCATTATCCTGTCTCTGTGTTCCTTGCGGCGCCAGCACTCATAGCACTAGAACGCCATCACAATCATCACCATCATCCAAGCACGCTGCCCTGAAGCTACACTCCTCCTGTGGGGAGTCACATCACCTTGCTGCACATACCACCAGCTTCAGCGGACTGCTCCGCAGCGGCGGTTACCAATGACCGCAATCCACAGGTGGCTTAGTCGGACATTAACATTTGTACATATAGACTACCCCCTTGGTTTGACCGCCCTGGGTCACGGACCGGGTCACCACCACGGTGACTACAACCCCCAGCATCTACAAGGCCCGGCTCCGGGTATCCCCATGGCTCAGGGGGCGCGTCATCATGGCCAGGTATTTTTGACAAGGAAGGAAAAGTTTTCAAAGATGGTCAAGCAATACCTGGCCAACCAAACCAGCTTATTTGTTAATTCCTCTGCGACCTTCAGCTATTGGGTCTCAAAGCTGGACACCTGGCATGAGCTGTCCCTCTATGCCTTGGAGGTGTTGTGCTGCACTGACGCTAGGGTCTTGTCTCAGCAGATTTTTAGTGCCAAAGGGGGGTCATAACGGACAGGCGCTTTCTCCTGCAACAGAAAGGCTGACTGATAACAATGAACAAAGCATGGATTATACCAGGCTTTTACACACCACCTGATGACAGCAGCATATAAAGTGTTTTTAATGTTCTATATTTGAATGAGGCCTGCCAGTTGTTGCCTTCTAGGGTCTATGGATGACCTTACTTATAATTTGTTCCTGCCTTTGTACTTGTACAAAGCCTTTATGAATGTAGGAGTACCACAACTACACTTTGTTCACAATATTTGAATGAGGCACTACAGTTGGTGCCTTCAAGAGAGTATGGATAACCCTGCTTGTAATTTTTGGCAGGATTTGCACTTAGTGCATAGCCTTTATGAGTCTAGGAGTACCACTACATGACAATTTGAACAGAATGTGTATGAGACCCTCCTTTATGTCTAATACAGGGTGTATCCGAGTCGATAATTTTTGGCAGTTCGTGCTTCCTTCATAAATTACACTGAAGTTTACTATTTTTTCATAAAAAAAACAATTTTGGTTTACTTAAATTATAATTTTTTTAAAATGCTTTTTAAATTTTGCCTTATATACAAGTTATTATACAGGAAACATATTTCTTAACATTTTTTTTCATCTAAAATGCAATTTATCGTTGATTTGGAATGTTTTATTGTCAGTCCTTAAAGTGGAGTAAAAGTGTGAAACCATTGTTCTCAGCTGTGATCTGGGAGTCAGAGATGCTTCCAGGGGTCTTCCCCATGCTGTTCTCCTTCCATTCAGCACCTTTCTCATCCATTTGAACATTTTCTCTGCCCCCCAGACCTCCTTGTAGGGTCTGCCGGAAAAATGCTCAGATTTCTCATTGACTCCCATTATACTCATTACTCGAAACAAGCACCCGAGCATTAGGAATTGTTTGGTCCGAGTAAGGAGCATTTTAGTTACTCGTGCATGCGTCCTGCAGTCACCGAGCACTGATCAGTGACGCAAATCACTAATCGGCACTCGTGCTCGCTGTTTTCCAGTAATTTTTTTTCCTCTAATCCCCGACCTCCACCCTTCCTTTACACCACTTCCATGCATGCGTCCTGCAGCCGCCGAGCCGCTGATCAGACGCACATCACTAATTGGAACCAATGCTCACATTTGGCTAGGACTTTTTTCCTTCCTTTCTATTTTTTTTATCCTCTTTTTTCACCAGATCTGTGTATGCGTCCTACAGCCATTGAGCGCTGATCGGCATCCGATTATTTATTTTTTTTGTGTGTGATAAAAGAATTAAAAAAAATTTGAGTAATTAATAGGACTAGAATAGGGACAGTAAAAATAAACATGGTGTGGTAGCCTTTTTATACATGGTGTGGTAGGTCGACTTGCTCGGCCGCTTCCGGAAGTAGACTCAGGAACCAGGTTTTCTCTGCAGGCTTTATTATATGGCATAATGCTGTCACATCAGGTGTTAGTGCAGTACAGAGGGAAAAGGGAAAGGGAGCCCAGACACTAGGGAAAGGGGGAAGTGGAGACCTCCTAGTCTAGTCTAGCATCACTGTTTCTCAACTACCGCCCCTATATTGACTCTTCAGCAATCGCTGCACGCGTGCCTTGCCCTACTTTCCCTCATGTATGGCTACGGCTAGGGATGGAAAGAGATGAGCACTAGTCAACCTCCACTAAACACTATAGACAACAAGGGAAGACAAAACGGGGAAATTGCTTAGCTTTAGATCAGTTCAAATATACACACGGCCTCAAGCTCCTGAAAGGACTAAGTGCTGCTCCTGATAAGCCTCACAAGTAGAAATGAATATAGCCGGCGACTCCCTCTCAGACACACCAGGTATATATATGACGCGCCCACTGGGCCGCGCGCGTGTGGGGAAACCCGGAACCGGACTCATTGCAGATGCTGGGGGTTGTAGTCTTTGTGCGACGGGGACTCGGTCCCATGGCTCAGGGTGGTCAACTCAAATGGCAGTCTATTTGTGTGGTTTTTATGATATTAAATGTCCGACTACGCCACCCGTGGATTGCGGTCAGGATGAACCGCCGCTGCAGGGCAGACCGCTGAGGCTGGTGTTGTGAGTGCAGCAGAGTGTAGTACAACTCCCCACGGGAGGAGTGTAGTCTCAGGGCAGTGTAAGCGGAGGATGGGAGTGATGGTGCAGGAGTAGCAGTGACGACACAGAGTCAGTGATGCAGTCCAGGGTCTTTACTCACAGTTCTTATTATCCAGACCACTTCTGCAGGTAACGGCTGCCTACGTCGTACTGTGCTCACCAGGTGAGGGGCTCGGCCAACTCCCAGGTATCTCCGGAGTGTTTCACAGGACCCCCTTTGTGTGTCCTTTCTCTGGCCTGTCATACCCCGCCAGTGACCTCGCTTCTGTCCGGCTGCCTCGGGCCTTCTTTTGGTAAACTTGGCGCCAGTTTCCTTGACCCTATATGGTGCCTTCCTAGCGGGTGTAGCGAGGGGCTGCGCCACATGAAATGTCGCAGCCTCCGGTTTCTAGCTGAGGGTAGTTCCCCGCCTCCACTAGTTTCGGGGACCGGTCTCCCCCTTTAGCCTGACCCTTCTACGCAGGCAGATTCGGGCGTGCAGTGGCGACTCACCGGTCCGCACCCTTGGGGTCCCTTTGTTCCTTGTTCCTGGAGCCTCCTCCGCTCCTCTTTCTTCCTTCTCCTTCCTTCTGCTTCCTCCAGGCTCTGGCCTCTCTCTTAGGCCTGCCTGCGGAGCAGAGCCCATGCAGAGCCTCTGCTCCCACCTCCTGCTCCCTCTTCTTCTCTCACTGAACTGACTTCTCTTTCAGTGCTTGCTGGGCCTCACAGGCTAGGCCTGCCTCCGGAGCAGAGCTCCACAGAGGCCCTGCTCTGTCACTTCCTCTCTCAGACTGAACACTGATCTAAGATGGTGCCCACCTTTTATACCTCCCTCTAGGTGCACCCAGGAACTACCTCCTCCCTGCTCCTGCACTACAGGGTTCCCACTTCCTCGGTGTTCCCTCCCCCCACTCCAGCCAGGGACAGGGACTGTCGTGCTCTACTTGGAGCATATCGGTCGCCCTGCCCTCCGGAAATGTGGTGTAATGCATGCAGGTGTCAGGGTCCTGATCCACACTGCATCCATACCTGAGAGTGAGATATCGCACATCTGGCTGAGATGCAATACCTCTGTAGCAACCGAGCCCTCGGGGTGCTACATATACACCCAGGCCAGAGAGCTAATTAGCAAGAGAGAGGTAGCCACTTGGTCCTAAAGACAGCTTCTTATCTACAATCTTATCTTATCTTATCTGTAATGCCAAACGTAGAGATCTCCTGCAACCCACTGCAGGGCGACTGTTTGTCACCTTTGACACACTTGCGATAGTAGCCCCCCCTCTACGAGTGGCCTCAGGACCGGGTTTCTCAGGAAAAGAGGTGTGGAATGAGCTAACCAATCTGGGAACGTTCACCTCTGACGCTGAAACCCACATCCTCTCCTCTGGACTATGGCCTTTTCAGTGCACCAAGTATTGTAAAGAACGACATTTGAGATGAGAATCTACAAGCCTCAAAATCTGGAACTCCAGATTACCATCAACCAGTACTGGGAGCGGTGGTGGACTTGAGGGTTCAAGAGGTTCCACATACCTTTTGAGTAAGGATATGTGGAACACATTGTGGACCTTTAAGGGCCTGAGGAAGTTCAAGATGAAACGCTGCTGGGATAATGACGGCGGTTATTTTATAGGGCTTATTAACCTAGGTCCCAGCTTCCAAGAAGGAACTTTTAATCTTATATTCCTGGTAGACAACCACACAAAATCATTCACATTCAGGTCCAGACCTGGCAAGCGTTTTCTGTCGGCCATACGTTTATACCTGTTTCACATGGTCTTTAAGTTTCAAAGAACACCCTGCCATATGGAGGAGAGCAATGATGTAAACCGTTCCTCCTCAGAAACTCATGAAGCTCTTCCCCCACTGAAGGTACCAAACTGTGGATGATAACCATATGTACCGAAGAACGGTGACCTGCCAGTGGCTTCTTGACGATGATTATTGATGGCAAATTCTGCTGGCGTTAAGTAGGATTTCGGAAACGAAACACCTGAGGTATGTCTCCAAGTTCTGATTGACACGCTCGGTCTGACCATTCGACTGAGGGTAGAAGGCAGATGAAAAGGACTGCTGCACCCCCAGTCGAGAACAGAATGCCTTCCAGAACTTGGAAACAAACTGGGTCCCCTGATCAGACACCACATCGGAGAGAACCCCGTGAAGCTTCACAATATAATTTATGAACACCTGAGCAAGTGTCTTGGCATTAGGAAGTGCAGGTAATGCGACAAAGTGAACCATTTTACTGAACCTATCTACTACCACCAAAACCACCGTTTCACCTGCAGAAACCGGTAGGTCAGTAATAAAATGCATGGACAAGTGTGTCCGTGACCTACTAGGGATAAGTAGCGGAAGAAGAGTACAAGACGGAGGGGTATACGAAACCTTAGAACGCGCGCAAATACTACAAGCAGCTAAGTGTTCAATTGGATCCCGGTGCAACCCCAGCCACCAAAAACGACGAGAGAGGAGGTCCGCAGTTGCCTTACCACCCCAATGCTCAGCAAGCACAGAGTTATGATGTTCCTTGATTACTTTGCGGCGCAGGTCAGATGGTACAAATAACTTTCCTGAAGGGCAGAAGGCAGGGGCGTCCCCCTGAGCCTCCAACACCTCACCGTCCAGTTCAGGATAAAGAGCGAAAATGACTACCCCTTTCTGTAATATCGGGGCAGGGTTCTCATGGTCACCACCACCAGGGAAGCTCCGGGACAAAGCATCAGCCTTGACATTTTTGACCCCTGGACGAAGAGTGACAGCAAAATTGAACCCAGTAAAAAACAGAGATCATCTGGTTTGCCTAGGGTTGAGACATTTAGCTGACTGGAGATATGACGGGTTCTTATGGTCAGTAATAACAGTAATAGGATGGACAGCCTCCTCCAACTAATGTCGACATTACTTGAACGCCAATTTGATCGCCAAAAGTTCCCTATTACCCATGTCATAATTTCTCTCTGCTGAAGACAATTTTTTAGAAAAGAAGGCGCATGGATGCCATTTACCAGGGGATGAACCCAGAGACAACACAGCCCCAACCCCAACATCAGAAGCATCAACCTCCACAATAAAGGGTTGAGAAACATTGGGTTGACTGAGTATAGATGCAGTGGCAAAATGGTTCTTTAAGGAAGAAAAAGCCTGGAGGGAAGAATCAGGAAGAGGGTATGGATCATGGATGGTAATTTGATGTAATTCCCGGAAATCTAAACAGGGACGTAGACCGCCATCTTTTTTCTTCACAAAGAAGAACCCTGCCGCCACTAGCGAAGATGAGGGTCTGATATGTCCCTTCTCCAGACAAAGGAAAAAAATGACAGTTTTTTTTTTCTTTTCAAAACGTGCTCGGCCGGCTATAATGTCACGCCAGGAGTTAGTGCAACACAAAGGGAAAGGGGGAAGTGGAGACCTCCTAGTATGGTCTAACGTCACCCTGTCTTAACTACCGTACCTATATTGCCTCTTCTGCAATCACCGTATGCGTGCCTCGCCCTACTTTCCCTGGCGTACGGCTACGGCTAGGGATGGAAGGAGATGAGAACTAGTCAACCTCCACTAAACACTATAGACAATAAGAGAAGACAAAACAGGGGAAAATTGCTTAGCTTTAGATGATTTCAAATATACACATGGCCTCAAGCTCCAGAAAGGATGAAGTGCTGCTCCTGATAAGCCTCACAAGTAGAAATGAATATAGCCGGCGACTCCCTCTCAGACACACCAGGTATATATACACCCAGGCCAGAGAGCTAATTAGCAAGAGAGAGGTAGCCACTTGGTCCTAAAGACAGCCTCTTATCTAAGAAGCTGTCTGCAATGCCAAACGTAGATGTCTCCAGCAACCCACTGTAGGGCGACTGTCTGTCACCTCTGACACACCCGTGACAAAAGCTCTGCAACTCCAGCAAAGATAAACACAGCCTTACTAGCAAAACAACATAACAAAAGATAAACAATAGCACAGTCCATATGTGTATGTGCCGTTCACCCACACAGGTTATGTCCACCCTTCACCTCTGTCCTGAGCTATGGCTGTCCAGCCTGGAGACCTTGCCTCTCCAAACACAACACAAAGAAAAAAAAACAGGACTGAACATTTAAAGCTTGCTCAGCCACACCCTGAGGAGGAGGTATGGGGAATGACTTCCCTCCCATCTCTACGTCATTCCCATAAAACCACACCCTTTAAAAGAGGTAACCCACAGCATATAACATGCTGGCAGAGATTCAGTAGGTCTCAGTTCACACAGGAGAGAATCCTGAGTGACACATACCTCCCCTCGCATATAATACCAGTGACTCTGTCACATATCCCCCCCCCTCTGCCAAAAGCCGGGGGGCACCTTCAGTCTCCCAGCAGGGAATTCTGGAGAGGGCAGTAGCATTAGCGTGTAACTTCGCAGGTCTATGCTCCATGTGAAAATTAAAGTCTTTGAGACCTAAGAACCACCTAGGTGCTCAGGCATTCTTACCCTTCTTTTCCCTCAACCATCCCTCAACCATCTCAAAGGGGCATAGTCTGACACCAATTTAAACTTTTGGCCAAGTAGGTAATATCTTAGCGTGTGTATGGCTCATTTTATGGCTAAGCATTCTTTCTTCACAATGGCATAATTTTTCTCACAGGATGAGAGCTTCCGGCTCATATACAGGATGGGATGCTCTTCCCTATTTATCTCCTGTGACGGCACGGCTCCTAGGCCAACTTCTGAGGCATCTGTCTGGAGCACAAACTCTTTAGTAAAGTCTGGTGCAACCAGGACCGGCTGCTTACAGAGTGCCAGCTTCAGCTGTTGGAACGTCATCTCGGTTTCAACCGTCCATTTCGCCCTCGTTGATTTTGTGCCTTTCAGAAGGTCCGTCAGTGGTGCGGCAATCATAGAAAAATTTGGGATAAACCGCTGGTAATATCCCACGATTCCAAGAAACGCTCTCACATGCTTCTTGGAGAGCGGTTGCAGCCAGTTCTGAATTGCCTCGTTCTTATTGACCTGTGGCTTAATTTTGCCTTTCCCAACTACGAAGCTTAAGTACTTGGCCTCCTTTTTTTGTCATTTTCTGTAAAGTAGTTAAAAATTATGTACATTTCTCTTCATGTTTTGAATTAGAAAACAGTGTGTAATGTTCCCAATGCTGGAAATAAAAACTAGTAGAAAGATTTTGTGCTTAACTCATGTTTTTGGACACACTGCTATTGTTTTGAACATTACTGTATTAAAACGAAATCTGTGTTCCAAAAGCCAAGTAGCGCTCCTTCCTATCCAACCCCTGCTGTGTGCTCAAACATTAGTGTACAACCACATATGGGGTATCACTGTGTTCAGTAAAAATTGCAGATTATGGGGTCCATTTTCTCCTATTACCGCTTGTGTAAATTATAAATTTGGTGCTAAAACAGTATTTTAGTATAAAAAAATAATTTTTTGTTCTCACATCTGGAAGTTATAAAGTTTTGTGAATCACCTGTAAGTTAAAAATACTCAATACATCCCTAGATAAATTCCTTGAGGGGACTAGTGTCCAAAATTGGGTCCCCTGTGGTGGCTTCTGCTGTTTTCGCATGTCAGGGGATTTCCAAATGCGACATGGCATTCACAATATATTCCAGACCAATAGCTCTCTTTCCTTTCCTAGTCCTGCCATGTGCCCAAATAGAAGTTTTTGATTATCACGTTACTTTTTTTAAACTATTATCCATTGTGAAAATAATCAATTTGGGGCTAAAACGTCATTTTTGTGAAATAAATTACAATTTTCGATGTGGCGACCTAATGTTATCAAATTATGTGTAGTACCTGTGGTTTATAAATGCTTACTATACATAACCCTGGATGAAATCCTTGAGGGGTGTAGGTTTCAAAATGGGGTAACTTGTGGGGGGCTTTCCACTGTTTAAGCACATCAGGGGCTCTCCAAACACGACATGACACCCGCAGACCATTCCATCAAAGTCTGCTTTCCAAAACGTCACTCCTTCCTTTCCGAACCCTGCCATGTGCCCAAACAATAGTTTTCCCCTACATATGGGATATCGGCGTACTCAGGAGCAATTGCACAACAAATTTTTGGGTCCATTTTCTCCCATTACCCTTGTGGGAAAAAAAATTTGGGGCTAAAAGTATATTTTTGTGGTAAAAAATAGATTTTTTTTTATTTTCACGGCTCTGCGTTATAAACTTCTGTGAAGCACCTGGGCGTTCAAGGTGCTCACCAGGTATCTACATGCATTCCTTGAGAGGTCTAGTTTCCAAAATCGTGTCACTTGTAGGGGTTTTCACTGTTTAGGCACATATGGGGCTCTCCAAACGACATGGCGTCTGCTCTCGATTCCAGCTATTTTTGCATTCAAAAAGACATTATGCTCCTTCCCTTCTGAACCCTGCCGTGTGCCCAATCAGTAGTTTTATCCCACATATAGGGTATTGGCATACTCAGGACCAATTACACAACAATTTTTGGTGTCCATTTCTCCTGTTACACTTGTGAAAATAAAAAAAATGGGGCTAAAGTAAAATTTTTGTGGAAAAAATATTTATTTTTTCCTTGCCATTGCTTTAGTTCCTGTGAAGCACCTGAAAGGTTAATAAACTTCTTGAATGTGGTTTTGAGGAATTAAGGGGTGCAATTTTTAGAATAGTATCCCTTTTGGATATTTTGTGTCATATATGCCCCCCAAAGTCAATTGAAATGTGATGTGGTCCCTAAAAAAAATATTTAGTAAATTTTGTTGTAAAAATGAGAAATCACTGGTCAACTCTTGACCCTTATAACTTCCTAACAGAAAAAACGATGTTTCAAAAATGACGCAGATGTATAGTAAACATGTGGGAAATGTTATTTATTAACTGTTTTGTGTGACATGACACTCTGATTTAAGGGCGTAAGAACTAAAAGGTTGAAAATTGTGAAATTTTAAAAATTTTCGCCAAATTTCCGATATTTTCACAAATAAATGAAAGTCATATTGAAAAATTGTTACCACTATTATGAAGTACAATATGTCATAAAAAAACAGTCTCAAAATCAGTGGGATCCGTTGAAGCGTTAAAGAGTTATTACCACATAAATTGACATTGGTCAAACTTCAAAAATTTGGGCAGGTCATTAAGGTCAAAATTGGCTTGGTCACTAAGGAGTTAAGGAAGATTTGGCGGTATGAAGCATGTTGTTGTTTTGCTTTAATAATAATAATCTTTATTCATATAGCGCCAACATATTCCTCAGCGCTTTACAATTCAGGTTCATATACAACAGTCATAAGTAACATAGCTAAAGATAATACAATAATTAAAGCAAAACTAATGAGGACCCTGCTGGTAAGAGCTTACAATCTATAATGAGGTGGGGGGACACAAAGTACAGGGGCTTATTTACAATGATGGTCCGCCATCTTGAGGGGATGAGGGAGAGATAAAGGCTGCAGGAGCTGTCGCCAGCCAGGATTTGTAGTGGTTTTGGGTGCGGTGGAGTGACTTATGTTTGGAGAAATAATGAATGGGCTATAAATATATAAAAGGACTTTGATTAAGGAGCGTGATAGGCCGCCCTAAACAGATGTGGTTTTAGGGAGCACCTATCTTCGAGGAGTTAAGACTAAATGAACAGGTCACCAGCCAATATCTGTACATATGTACAGATATTAAGTGCTACTGAGTGCTGGGGGCAAAACTTAGATTAGTGACATGACTTGATAGTCTTGCTAAGTGTTCTGTTTTTAGTGAACACTTAAATCCATAGACAGTAGGAATGAACCTGATGCACTCCTGAGAGCTGGTGCAGCACAGAAAAAGTCATGGACGTGAGAGTGGGAGGTCCTGATTATGGAGGATATTAGTCTTTGCTCATTGGAGTGTAGATATGGTAGTAGACTGACATATGGGAGGAGTTGTAGAACAGTGTAGCACTGTGGAGAGCTTTGTGGGAGAGTGCAATGACTGGTACTGTGGAGGCGCCGGTGTAGCTGCTGGACTGAAATATGAGCCTGGCTGCTGCATTCAGAATAATGACAAATGCATTTAGTGTTAAGAAGAACAATTAGTGAGTTACAATTAGTTGTGAACTCAAGATGAAAAAAAATCAGAGCAACAGTAACAGCTTTTATTTTTATTTTTTTATTATTAATAATAGGATAGAAGGTTAAGACATGAACAAAACCATGAATATTATTAATAGATGAAATCATAGTCATGAACACAGCTGGGGTCAGATACCAGGTGATCAGTAAAAGCCAAGTCAGGCGAGTAGTATGAATACCGCGGAGCCTGATGATAGAGGCAAAACATATCCGGGTAAAGATGTTCCAGTGAGAAGGCCACAGGAAGCTGGTGAAGGTCCTTCTATACAGGTTCAGCAGTGATGGGGGATCTGCTGCATTTCTGGTTTCTAGATGCGGAGGTTTTCAGTCTTTTAGATGATGCTGGGGGAACAGTGACAACATGCACATATCCGAGCAGCCCTGGACAATCCACGCCGGCAGGATGATAAGATCCGGCGGAGGAGGGAACCTATGAGAAGAGAAATCAATATAATGTAAGTACTGGGACTCCGTATTACATGATACCACTGCGTGGACACTGCGGCCAAACGGCAGAGGAATCTTAACATACAGAGGTCAGGGATCATTGTCAGCCATCATACATGCGACAATCCCATCACTGACAGATGACATCTGCTCCACATGAATTATTCTCACTGACATAACACAACATAGAGCTGATTCTCACACTTACCTCGTCTCCTTCCTCTCTTTTCTTCATTTTCTGAGTTTTGTTCCTGTGTACTCAGATTTTTTTCAGATTTCCTTTCTTTCTGAGCTGGAAATTCTGATCAGAAAGTAAAAAAAAAAACTCAGTAACAATATATTCTTATAGGATCTGCTTTGTATTTATAATGTAAGTAAAGGAGCTGATTCTCACACTTACCTCGTCTCTTTTGCCTCTTTTCTTTATTTTCTGAGTTTTGTTGCTCTATAAGCAAATACAGCGAAGATTTTCTTTTCTCGAGAGCTGGAATTTCTGATCAGAAAGTAGAAAAAAAAACCAGTAACAATATATTCTTATAAGATCTGCTTTGTGTCTATAATGTAAGTAAAGGGACGACTTATTACTTGATGCTACTGTGCGGTCACTGTGGCTGAACGGCAGAGGAATCTTATTCATAAAGAGGTCAGGGATCATTGTCAGCCATCATAGATGTGACGGTCCGTACTGGACACCTAGTGTCTCCCGGAAGTCTGTGTTACTGTTCAGGTTCAGCAGTCCGAACAAAGCTTGTTGAAAGGATGCAGCACAGCCATTCAATAAACTTTTCTGGTGTGGGCACTTCAGGCCCCATCACAGCCATGCCAAGTATTGGTATGCCTGTGATTGGCCGGCGCAGTATAAAGGGGACCCCACGTCATTTTTGGGGGTGCTCCCCCCTTTAATAATCAGTGAAGGCTATGCAGACAGCCGTGAGCTGATATTAATAACCTGGGAAGCTTCATGGACATTGGCCTCTTCCCAGAATAATAACACCAGACCCGAGCTGTCTGCTTTCCCTCATCTGGGCATTTTTTTATTTTATTTTTTTAATTATTATCTAAATACATGTAAAGTAAGCTACACACACACACTGCACTAAATTATATATCTCACTGACAAATTTCTAACTATGCACAGGCACCGGCTGGTGAATACCGTATTTTTCGGACTATAAGACGCACCTAGGTTTTAGAAGAGCAAAATAGAAAAAAATGTAAGCAAAAAATGTTGTCATGCTGCCCTGTTAAGGGGGAGGGGGTCTGCTGCTGACACTGTGTAATGTACCCCACTTCCGTTAATATACCCCATCCTGGTATATATGGCCCCCTCCTTCCTGTTATATGTGGCCCTCATCCCCATCATGATATGCAATGGCACCCCAATCCACCATCCTGGTATGCATGGCACCCCAATCCCCCATCCTGGTATGCATGGCTCCCTCATCCCTCTTCCTGGTATGTATGGCACCCTTCATCCTGTTATGTATGGCACCCCCGCACACCCATCCTGGTATGTATGGCACCTTCATCCCTCTTCCTGGTATGTATGGTACCTTCATTCCTCTTCCTGGTATGTATACTATGTATGGCACTATTCATCCCTGTATGTATGGCCCCCCTCATCCTTCATCCCTGTATGTATGGCCCCCCTCATCCCGGTATGTATGGCCCCCTTCATCCCTGTATGTATGGCCCCCCTCATGCCACATCTCTGTATGTATGGCCCCCCTCATGCCTCATCCCTGTATGTATAGCCCCCCTCATCCTTGTATGCATCGCCCCCCTCATCCTTATATGCATGGCCCCCTTCATCCCTGTATGTATGGCCCCCTCATCCTGGTATGCTTGGCACCCCCTGATCCCTGTCACGCTGCTCATAAAAAAAATAAACAATCAAACTCACCTCCTCTCTCCTCCAGCGCTGTGTTCCCCGAACATCCACGGGTCTGCCCATCCCTAATAACAACTGCTCCACATGAATTATTCTCACTGAATGACATCACACAACATGGAGCTGACTCTCTCGCTTACCTCGTCTCTTTTCCCTCTTTTCTTCATTTTCTGAGATTTCTTGCTCTATACTCAGATATATTGAAGATTTTCTTTCCACGTCAGCTGGAATTTCTAATCAGAAAGTAAAAAAAAGCCCTCATTAACAATATATTCTTATAGGATCTGCTTTGTGTCTATAATGTAAGTAAAGGGACGACTTATTACTTGATACTACTGTGCGGTCACTGTGGCTGAACGGCAGAGGAATCTTATTCATAAAGAGGTCAGGGATCATTGTCAGCCATCATATATGTGACAGTCCGTACTGGACATCTAGTGTCTCCCGGAAGTCTGTGTTACTGTTTGGGTTCAGCAGTCCGAACAAAGCTTGTTGAAAGGATGCAGAACAGCCAATCAACAAACTTTTCTGGAGTGGGCACTTCAGGCCCCATCACTGCCATGCCAAGTATTGGTATGCCTGTGATTGGCCGGCGCAGTATAAAGGGGACCCCACATCACTTTTGGGGGTGCACCCCCTTTTAATAATCAGTAAAGGCTATGCAGACAGCCGTGAGCTGATATTAATAGCCTGGGAAGCTTCATGGACATTGGCCTCTTCCCAGAATAATAACACCAGTCCCGAGCTGTCTGCTTTCCCTCATCTGGGCATTTTTTTATTTTATTTTTTTAATTATTATCTAAATACATGTACAGTAAGCTACACACACACACTGCACTAAATTATATATCTCACTGACAAATTTCTAACTATGCACAGGCACCGGCTGGTGAATACCGTATTTTTCGGACTATAAGACGCACCTAGGTTTTAGAGGAGCAAAATAGAAAAAAAATTTAAGCAAAAAATGTTGTCATGATGCCCTGTTAAGCTGGAGGGGGTCTGCTGCTGACACTGTTATAGGGGTAATGTACCCCACTTCCGTTAATATCCCCCATCCTGGTATATATGGCCCCCTCCTTCCTGTTATATGTGGCCCTCATCTCCATCCTGATATGCAATGGCACCCCAATCCACCATCCTGGTATGCATGGCACCCCAATCCCCCATCCTGGTATGCATGGCCCCCTCATCCCTCTTCCTGGTATGTATGGCACTCTTCATCCTGTTATGTATGGCGCCCCCGCACACCAATCCTGGTATGTATGGCACCTTCATCCCTCTTCCTGGTATGTATGGTACCTTCATTCCTCTTCCTGGTATGTATGGCACTCTTCATCCCTGTATGTATGGCCCCCCTCATCCTTCATCCCTGTATGTATGGACCCCCTCATCCAAGTATGTATGGCCCCCTTCATCCCTGTATGTATGGCCCCCCTCATGCCTCATCCCTGTATGTATAGCCCCCCTCATCCTTATATGCATCGCCCCCCTCATCACTTATATGCATGGCCCCCTTCATCCCTGTATGTATGGCCCCCTCATCCTGGTATGCTTGGCACCCCCTGATCTCTGTCACGCTGCTCATAAAAAAAATAAACAATCATACTCACCTCCTCTCTCCTCCAGCGCTGTGTTCCCCTCTGTGCTGAAATATTCACTGCATGCGTGGGGAGCAGTGACCACTCATTTTCCCTAATAGTTTGCACGTGGTAGCCGCAACGCAGCTCCTGCTGCGCTCAGCTGTCTGTGTGCCCGCTATTAAAGTCCCATGAATATTCACCACATCCCGTTCGGGTTCGGGATCACGTTAGGGTAACATTCTTGAGCCTGATGGACCCGAATATCCACGGGTCTGCCCATCCCTAACAACAACTGCTCCACATGAATTATTCTCACTGAATGACATCACACAACATGGAGCTGACTCTCACACTTACCTCGTCTCTTTTCCCCCTTTTCTTCATTTTCTGAGATTTCTTGCTCTATACTCAGATATATTGAAGATTTTCTTTCCACGTCAGCTGGAATTTCTAATCAGAAAGTAGAAAAAAGCCCTCATTAACAATATATTCTTATAGGATCTGCTTTGTATCTTTCCTGCATATAGTAGAATTGTTCTACTCCTGTCCCCTATACATCTGGTAATCTGGAAAAACTTTACAAAATTAGGCAAATGGAGATACAGTATGGGCCTATGGGCAACATAATTGGGATCCATGAAACATGTATAACATAGAAGACCACTAACAAAAATACCATATGAAAATATTTGAGCCTTGACATCAACATTCTCATTTTTTGTGCTGTAGACATGTACATACCTGACAATGGGGACGAGGGTGGCAAGCTGGTAATAGCATCATCTCTAATAGACACAGGAAAAGATTCTTTCTGCCTGTTTGGAAGAAGATAAACGTGTAAATTACAAGTAAATTCGGTATAGAAGGGGTTGTCTCACTAGATTAACATCAACAATAAGGCCTATTAGGATATATAAGAGTTATGGTAGGGAAGGTTTCCTACTCAAAACTACCTTCTATAAAGCAGAGCGAAAAACCACTACCAAGAATGGCTGGCATGTAGTACTACATCTCTCCTACAGTGTGGGCAGCACTAAAAGTGCATGACTGGCTGCAATTATGGGCTGTCACCACCAGAGGTTTCTGAAGCCAAAAGGACAATGACTGCTAATCACGGGAGATGCATGCTGTATTTGTTGTTATGGTGTTTATGTCCTATATTTGGGTTTGTGCATATATATCAGTATGGAGCTCCCAGTAATGACCCTAGAATCTACTCACATTTCTGAGATGCTTGTGCTGGATGCCGGGGTACACTCTGGAGGGGACTTGGGATCCTCATTGTTCATCCTCCTGGTAGCGGTGGTACAGAGCTAAATGCGGACAACAAGAAGATATTAAATACTTTTTTTTTACTTTTAGAGGTCTTTTTTTACATATTTTAGATTTATTGTTCTCATACTTACTTTAGAAAGCTTTTCAGAAGAAGATGTAAAATTCTGGAAGTTAAAGCTCTCATTGTCCTCCTCATCCTCTGAGACGAGATGTTTGTTTATATCAGAGTGATCTACCAGAGATAAGTAATGAAGTATTATTAGAGATTGTTAGTTTAGCACAGTCACCATTTATCCGTAATATTAATGGGAGCCAATTGCCTCAAATTATGGTAGACGAGACAAATAGCTGATTTGTCTAGATGACGTCTCCTTCTACTTACTGATAGGGGAGCTTGTGTCCACGTCTGACAAAAGCTGAGGAACGTACTCAGGCTTCTGACTTAAAAGGTTGTCAAAGTCTACATCACTCAGGAATGGATGACCTTTGATCTGAAATGCTCCTGCTGTAGAAGACAAAACAAAAGTATTGCGGATATTGCCAGAGACTGCTCCATATCTGAACTGTTTAACTTAATCTGAACTAATGACATAACTGAGCAAACATGAAGGAAATATACTGAAAGTCATATTATGGCGAACTAAAAATGGATGAGCTGATAGAGAAGTGCTGAGTCTCATGGACTTGAGCGATATGTCCTTGGTGTTATAAGTAAACTGTTACCTGTCCCAAGTCTTTGTGCAGGAATTTTTCTGAGCAGTTTAGTGATGAGGTTCTGAGCAACAAAGGGAGGAACGGGATTACAATCCCAAATTACGCCTCCTGTTATATAGAAAAAGACAGAAAATGAAATCTCTTTATTGGACTGTACGATAAAGCAAAGGAAATAAGTAAACAAATGTAACCAATCAAAGCTATAATCGGATTATTCTACTTACCTGTGACAACATTTTCATAAATCTCAGTTGGGGAATTTCCATAAAATGGAACCAATCCCACAAGAAATTGATGTAGTATGATCCCCATTGACCACCAGTCAACAGGTCTCCCATAGCCTTTTTTCAGGATGACCTCTGGGGCTACATAATATGGGGTGCCACAGACCTGGAAAGCAATAGAAGAAAGAGATGAGATTGATGATACCATTAATATGACAAGTTCTCACCATAAAAACACAATGACAGAAGATAAAATATCAGTGGAAAAGTTCTCTAGGAATGAAGAACGTAGAGAAGAAGCAATAGTGTGATGAGATTTGTAAAGAACAAGCTGGGTTTCTGTAAGTGATGCTGACCTCATGGTCCCGGAACTCTCTGGTGATGTCCTCTGTTAATTGCTTGTAGATGTTGGTTTTTGGTATCATGACACCAACTTTTGAAAGCCCAAAATCGGTAACTTTAATGTGTCCAGCAGATGTTATCAGGAGGCTGCGAAAAAAAAGATGATTTTAGCCTTACAGACTATATGATAATAAATAATAACTTTCCCTCCTTATTATACTACAGGGGCACTTACTTCTCCGGTTTCAGGTCTCTGTGCACCACACCACAGCTGTGCAAGTATTCCACTGCAACAACCACTTCTGCAAAGTACAAGCGGGTCAAGGGGACAGATAAATGACCCCTGGTGTTTAGAAGGGTCTGACAGTTTCCACCTATAGAAAAAAAGGAAATATGACAGGTGAGGGGTTTATAAATCAGATCCCTGTGACGAATAATGAGAAGTCAGCAGATATATTTGGCAGGAGAGAATATATACAGATGTAAAGGATAGTGCACATAATATTAGACAAAAGTAGTGGTAAAATGTGGTCCTTAACTAATTACATAAATACATGTCCCACTCAATATGAGTGGCCGCTCACACATAATTTTGACCACAACATAGAATGAGGATCCCCACACAGAATAAGGACTCCCACAGCACACCACTCAGTATGAGGACCCCACTCAGTTTAGGGGCATTCACAGTCGGCAACTCAATATAGGAGCATTCACAGTCTCCCATAGCCTCTCACACAATATTATGTCTCCCACAGCCCCCAATTCAGTATTATGCCCACCACCAGCCACATCACTCAGTATTATGGCACCCACCAGCCTCACTATTTCATATTATGGCCCTCACCAGCCATCTAATCAGTATCATGGCCCCCCACCAGCCCCACCAATCAGTATTATGGGCCTCACCAGCCCTCCAATCAGTATCATGGCCGCCTCCAGCCCCACCACTTATACAAATCAGTATAGTTGTTCCCACGAGCCTCTTAACTCAATATTATGACTCCCAGCAGCCCCACCACTCAGTATTATGGCTAACACAAGCCTCACTACTCAGTATTATGGCCCCCATCAGCCCCATCACTCATTATTATGGACCTCACCAGCCCCACCACTCAGTACTATGGCCCTCACCAGCCATCTAATCAGTATCATGGCCCCCACCAGCCCCACCAATCAGTATTATGGGCCTCACCAGCGCTCCAATCAGTATCATGGCCTCCCCCAGCCCTACCACTTAGTATTATGGCCCTAACCATCCATCTAATCAGTAAAATGGCCCCAGCACTCAGTATGATGGCCCCCTCCAGCCCCATTACACAGTATTATGGCACCCACCAACTCTCAGTATTATGGCCCTCACCAAGCCTCCAATCAGTATCATGCCCCTCCATCTTCCAAATCAGTATGATGGCCCCCATCAATGCTCCAATTAGTATGATTGGCTACCTTCAGCCCCCTATTCAGTATTATGGTTGCCACCACTCAGTATAATTGTCCCCACTAGCCCCCAGCTCATTATTATTGCTCCCTTCAGCCCCACCACTCAGTATTTTGCCCCCCTGAAATCAGCATGATGACCCCCACCAGTGCCCCAAACAGTATGATTGGCTACTGCCAGCCACCCATTCAGTATTATGGCCCCTGCAAATACTAACATAAAAAAGCACTACTCATCTCACCCCATTCCCCAGGCATTCTGGTCAGTGCAGTGTGAGTACTGAGTCGCCACACTACAGGCGTGATGCTATTGCGACTTTTCACCTTCAGTGCACAGAGTCTCAGACTCACCACAGGCTGAATGGTGGATCAGGGAGCTTTTGGCTTCTTTATCCACCATTCTGTTCAGCCATATTCGCATTCTGAGGATGTGGCTATGCTGAAATTTTGATGATAGGATCAGGGATGGGAAACAAAGCAAAGTGGTGCAGGACCCCTCCGACTCATGGGCACCATAGCACCCGTGCACACAGATCAATGAATTTCCAGGTATCTTGGTAATATATAACCTATAGTAAATTCTCTGTGGGGATGTAGCCAACCACTTGGACAAATCCTAATTATATGAGCGGTGATAAGATGTAAGCAGACATGGATTGAATATAAAATAATGTATATGTCCTACCTTCTACATACTCCATAACCATACACAGGTGAGATTTAGTTGGAAAGGAGCAGAGCATGGAGACCACAAAGGGACAATCAGCGAATGTTAAGATGTCCCTCTCCAGAAAGGCCAATTCCACTTTTCTTGGAGTATCCAGGTTCTGCTTGGCCATTTTCTTCATTGCAAAGATCTGGTGTGAGTCTTTATGGTGCACTAAGTATACGGCCCTGGAGAAAAGGAGAATCTATGGGTTATAATGAATCCTTATTAATAGTCCATCTATAGAAGTCATTACATGATCTTCTGTACCAATTCTTGAAATCTGTCCGTCACTGGATATTCATTTCAAGAAATTAATAAAATAGCACTTTCTAGATCAACTATGGGAGATCTGCACAATGCCATGTCTGTCTGAGCCCTCACCCATGTCGCATTAGAGACATGGGAGAGAATCTACCGAAATTCTTCTTGGCCAGATTCTCTATATTTGGTGAATAGATACGATTCTGTCCAAGTGAAATTTACTGCAAATTGAAATTCCTCCAATTGCTGTAAGAAGAAATTTGTTATGCTCCTCCCATACCCTATGGCATAATAAAAGGATGGGATGGAAGTAGTTAAAAAATAATAAAACATGTTATACCCACCTATCCTAGGCTCTCGCCTGTCCATCGCTGCAGTCCTGCGTCCTCTGTGCCAGTCTCTGGATGTTCTGGCGCCCCCTTCTGGTGCTGAGGCCAGTGATTGGACTCACATTGTCATGGTGGAGGATGTGGGTGCAGATGTCATTGACGTCAGTATCGTGTCAATCCTCACATGACCGTGTGCAGCCAATCTCTCTTATCAGCTCCATAATGGAGCCGCCCCCAAAAAAACAAAGTCCGCTGAGGAGGAGAAGGAAGCCCTGGTGGAGGTGCAGCATAAGAACAGGTGAGGGGCTAGGACAGGGGAATGGAATATATTATTTTATCTCTTTCCTTAAGGGTATGTGTCCATATGAAGTATTTGGAGCAGAAAGTTTTCCACCAAATCTGCATCCCTAGGCAGGAAAAACTATGCAAAAAAGAGGTGCGTTTTGTCATGTTTTTACCTGCGTTTTTGTTGCAGATTTTTCCCCACTTATTATTATGTGTGAAATCTGCAGAAAAAATACTGAAAGAAATGACATGATGCAGATGTGCTGCAAATCTGCAAGGAAAAATAAGCATCGTGTGCATAAGATTTCAGGAGTCTCCATCACTTTGCTGGCAACATGAAATCCCTCAGGTTTTGTGACAATTCTGAGCAGAAAAAACAGCAAAAATGCAAAAAATCTGCAATGTGTGCACAGGCCCTTACAGTCTGATTTGTTATAGATCAGTTTGCTCAACTGTATATAAATGACCTGAATAGTGAGAATTAGAACAGTGATGTGGACTCAGATCATTTCCCTATGATAACGCTGAATGGCAGAGCACAGAGGCAGAAGCATTGTCATAGGGAACCTGAGAAATATGGATTATACCAACAGAAATCTCACCCAAAAGCTCCGCTGCCGATCAGTCTGGATGTTTGGAAGTCGCTCATATGCGGCTTTCTCGCCGGGATCAATGATTCGATCAAACGCTATAAAAAAATAAGAAATGATTTTCAGATAAAAAAGCTGCAAGAAAAAAGCTCCGGATACAAAACCATCTTCCACCTATGTTATGTCCCAGCTGATTTACACTGATTGTATGTAGGGGGCGATACAAGCAGGACGCGCCGCAGACATGGGGGTAATTTAAGGGGGATCCGCCATACACCGGAATCATTGTACAGTGCAGAATAATATGGGAGATCACAGAAGAGAACTGAAAAGGAATCTGTCAGCAAGTTGTGTTTTATATGTAATCTAAGAACTGCATGAAGTAAGGGCCGAAATCCTGATTCCAGCGATGTGTCACTTACTAGGGTCTGTGTCGTTGTTTTATTAAAATCAGTGTTTAATCAGCAAGAGATTATCACTACAGGACTAGTTGTCTTGTGCCATGTAGTCCTATTGCTCTGTGTAGCCCTGCCCCCACCACTGATTAGTGGATTTCTGCCTATCCACAGCGTACTGTACAAGAAAGCTGCCAATCAGTGCTGTGGGCAGTTATACATAGCCCAGCATGCAGAGAAAGAGAGATTTTATCACAACTGCTGCACCCAGTAAGTGACAGTGCTGGAATCAGGGTCCCTGCCCCTACATCATGCTGCTCTCAGGTGAGTAGCACAATCTGGTGACAGATTCCCTTTAGTATAAGTGCTATTATCTAACACAATAGTGTCATCTACATTTAGAATAGAGATGTCCCATGGTTATATGGGGATAATACAGGACGTGTCATTCACACCCCATGATCTGGTGATATACAGACATCTCCCTCTATGATACTTACAGCGGCAGGTTCTTGGATCTCTGGGATCTCACAGATTACACTGTCAGCATCCGCCAGCACAGTTGTATCTAAAATAGTGATAAAACGATGAAGAAATAAAATGTATTAGATTATATCAATCCTATATACACAATACAGCAATATAATGGAGAAATGGCAGGACGTCTGTAAATGGGGCTATTACTAATTATATGGGGATTCTAAATATGAGAACGTACGGCACATCCATAGACAGATACATGTAATATAAATGATGGAGGAATCCCCAATCATCACATGAATGAGGAACTCATCACCCTCACTGTACATGTGAGTGATGGGAAGAGACAGTTCAAGCAGAGCAGCCATATGCAAGTTAGCCTGGAAGTGCACTGGGGGCATGTTACTGCACTCTGACTTTTTCTTCCCCCCCAGTGAACTTCCATCTAGATTTATATTAGATTTCTCCTGACTAAGACATTAGATCCTGATCCCCCATCCTGGTATATGCTCCTGTAGCACCCTGAGGATTCGGCTGCTACAGGGGTATTGCACCTCAACCCAGAGGTGTGATATTCCACTCCCGGGTAAGGAAGGAGTGTGGAACTGAGCTCAGATAGACTGCATGCACTACATACATCCCATTCCAGAGGAGCAGGCCGACGGTACTCCCACTTAGAAATGTGCAGGTACAACCGAGCCTGTTCCTGGCTGGAGTGGGAGGGGGGTGGTACATCCCATGTAGTGTAGGGGCAGATAGGGGGAGCAGTCTGGGTAGTGATAGGAGCTCATTGGGTGCTGGTCACCTGAGCTCACACATAGAGGGATATATAAGGTGGGCACCAACTAGAATCAGGGTCAGACGCTGAGAACAAGTCAGTTGGAGAGGAGAGAGAAGGAAACAGCAGCCCTGGAGAGAGAGAGAGTGGAGCAGAGAAAGACCCAGAGGGGGAATACTGAAGGGACCCAAGAACCCAAATTAGAGCACCGGGTGAGGAGTCAGCAAGAGGGTACCGGAACCCAAGCTGGTGGGGGCAAAGACATTCCCCAGCCAGAGACCGGAGACCGTGGGCAGTGTCTGTCACGGTCACCCACTACATTCACCCCGAAGGCACACCACATGAAGGGTCGGGGAACCCAGGGCCAAGGGTGTCCCAAAAGAAGGCCCGAGGGAGCTGGACCTAGGTGAATCCCTGGTGGGGACGGCTGAAGAAAGGACAGAGGGAGAGCTCAGGGCCACGCTCCGGACTTGTTTGGGGGTTGGCTGGATCCAGGACCTGGTGGACGCAGCACGGCTCGGGTGGTCACTAGCAGCTGGAGTGACCAGTACAACATCTGCAGTAAGTAAACACCCTTAACTGCACAACCCGAGTCTGTCTTCATTGCCGGCTGCACCGCACCACCACAACCCCCATCCTCTGCGCCTGTCCCCTCTGAGGCTATACCCCTCCCGTTGGGGGTTATCTCACCAAGCTGCGCACCCACCATCAGCCTCAGCGGACCCTGCAGCAGCGGCGGCCACAGTGACCGCATCACAACGGGTGGCGTAGTCGACACAAAAGAACTTTAGTAACATCTGTAAAGCTGCCACATAACACTTAGCTTGACGCCCTGGGCACGGGACCGGGTCACAGCCGCTCGGAGACTACAACCCCCCATCTGATCCGGTGCCGGGTATTCCCCTCAAAAAGGAATATGTCCCAGGGGGCGCGTCAACTTTGGCGTAGTCGGCAGGATTACGTGCCCGCAACACCCGGGTACTGCGTGCCTGAAGAAAAGTGCAAGTTTACCTCAGAAAGAAGTCTCCCGCCGGTTCCGGAGGGTCCACGCCATCGGACTCCATCACCAGTCGTTTCCCGCCGATTGTCCGCCATTTCCAGCTTGTTCCCGCCATCTGCAGAGTTTCCCGCCACTGGGCGACGCTTCCCGCCAAAACCGCAGATTTCCCGCCTTGGAAGAGCAGCGGACGCCATTATGGGCGTGCCAAAGGAGGGCAAGAGGCCACCTCCCATCGTGGGCCAGGACAGAAAATGGCGCCAAAAGTGGAAACCGCCCCCACCAACAGAGACTGTGATGCTAGAGGTGTCTGTCAGCGTGAAAGAACTCCCCCTGGAGCTGACAGTCACCGAGTTGCCCCGGGACCGCCCTCTAAGTGGGAGGAGACGAAAGAGAAGAGAAAAGATGGGTGTCGCTTGGAGCAGTCTGGAGCGAGCGCACCCGGAGGCAAGAGGTCTAACAAGGAGTAGCGGAGGAGCTCACCCGGAGATGGAGAGAAAGCAGAACAGCACCGGCCCGCTGGCCAGGAGTCTGCTAGAGACCGAGGAAGGAGGGCAGAGCAGCACCGGCCCGCTGGCCCGGAGCCTGCCGGAAGCAGAGCAGAGCAGCACCGACCCGATGGTCAGGAGCCTGCTAGAGTCCACAACCCCGCTAGGTCTAGCGGAGATCCTAGCGCAGCTCCCCCGAGACCGGGAGTGTGCACAAACTGCCCTGGAGGGCCTCGCAAGGAGGATGGCCCGGGTACAGCGCGAGATACTGGCGGAGTGGAGCCGGGAGATGACCCAGCAAGCAGAGACCAGTCAACGGAGCACGCTACCCTGGAAGAGGAAGCAGACCGCCTCTGAGGATGGCGCAGGAGGACCCAAGGCCGGAGACGGCGCCGAGGAGGGAGCCGAACGCATGGAGGCAGGTAAAGGGGACGCCTATACCCCAAGCCGTGACACCGCTTACCTGCCCCAGCTCCCCGTCGCAGAGCCCGAAAGTCCCCCTGCTGTGCCCGTAGCCGCCAGGTCACCGCCATGGACTAGGCCCCGACCGGAAGCCGCTGCAGCGACCCCTGTGACGTCACGCGCCCCGACCCGGAGCGTGACAAAGCAGGAATTACCACCAGCCTGGTCGCAAGGCCTAGTACCCCCGGGCGCCGCACCACCAACAGCGCCCCCTACCTCCGCGGAGCCTCCGGCCTGGCCGCAAGGCCAGGTAGCCCAGGGCGCCGCCGTCCTAACGGTGCCCTTCACCTTCCAGGTGCCCCAGGCCTGGCCGCAAGGCCTGGGCAACCCGGGCGCCACCACCACCGCGCCCGCGCCCGCAATACCTAGGGTGCCACACCTGGGGGAGGACCTCTTCGGCCAGCTCACATGGCCGGACGGGCGGCCCTTCATCTGGCCCGAAGGGTACCCTGAGCTGGAGCGGCAGCAAAGACTAGGGCCCTTGTGTGAGCCCCTAATTCCGGCTCCGAAGCCCGTGGCTCGGGTCTCGCCTCCTCTAGCAGAAGCCCAATTCGTGTGGGACCCCACGGGAGAAGATTTGATGGGGTTCACCGGAGAAACTCGGGCAGCCGCAGCTGAACGTACAGAGTGTTGCTGTCAACAGCTGGCAGAGTTTAAGAGAGAACGGGAGGAGAGGCGGGTCAGAGAACAACAGGCCCAAATCCAGAGCGCGGAGCAGAAGAGCCGGACTAGGAGGAACCCCCGTGCAGCGCATTGTCCCCGCACCATCGGGACAGTGATAAAGTTCAACCCGCAGCATGGGTGGGGCTTTATTCGGGACCGTAACAACCGCGGTGACATTTTTGTGACCCGCAGAGACGTCGAGTCCCACCTGCCGGAAGGTCACAAAGGCCGTGACCTCTACGTCGGAGACGAGGTCACTTTCACCCGGCACAAGTGTGCCAAAGGACCTTACGCCCTCCACGTACACCGCTTGACGGAGGAGGAGTTGCGGTACGGGGAGGAGGAGCCAGAGGACCCGGACGGGTCTGAAGAAACATCATATCAAGAAAGAGCAGGAGGAAGACGCCGTTGAGTGCGGCAGAGCAGGAGCTGTAAATAGTTACCCAATCGGGGTATATAGAAACTGAAACTGCTGCTGCTAAAATAGTCCCCGTTGGGACCAGTGAACTGTTTTACCCGTTAACCCCTTCATCCTACAGGCTGAGGACTGTGAGCAGCCATTCCCTTTCCTCTAACTGGCCGAGGACTGAGAGCGGCCAACTTTCAACTTTCCCTGTATATAGTTGCGCTTCCTAAAGCGCCCCCTACCGGTTTTATAAGAAAACCAGATTTTTCTAAGAGACTGTCGCACTTTTCCCGGACACACGTTGCACAGTGTCCGGAGGAGGAACCAGAGACAAGAGAAGTCTACGAGAATGTTTATATAAAAAGTTTTATATATATATAATGTTTATATGTTTTATATGTTCATATAAAAATTTTGTATGTTTTGGTGTTTTATGTCTTACAGCCCGAGGACGTGCTGTGATTTACCAGGGGGGAATGTAGCACCCTGAGGATTCGGCTGCTACAGGGGTATTGCACCTCAACCCAGAGGTGTGATATTCCACTCCCGGGTAAGGAAGGAGTGTGGAACTGAGCTCAGATAGACTGCATGCACTACATACATCCCATTCCAGAGGAGCAGGCCGACGGTACTCCCACTTAGAAATGTGCAGGTACAACCGAGCCTGTTCCTGGCTGGAGTGGGAGGGGGGTGGTACATCCCATGTAGTGTAGGGGCAGATAGGGGGAGCAGTCTGGGTAGTGATAGGAGCTCATTGGGTGCTGGTCACCTGAGCTCACACATAGAGGGATATATAAGGTGGGCACCAACTAGAATCAGGGTCAGACGCTGAGAACAAGTCAGTTGGAGAGGAGAGAGAAGGAAACAGCAGCCCTGGAGAGAGAGAGAGTGGAGCAGAGAAAGACCCAGAGGGGGAATACTGAAGGGACCCAAGAACCCAAATTAGAGCACCGGGTGAGGAGTCAGCAAGAGGGTACCGGAACCCAAGCTGGTGGGGGCAAAGACATTCCCCAGCCAGAGACCGGAGACCGTGGGCAGTGTCTGTCACGGTCACCCACTACATTCACCCCGAAGGCACACCACATGAAGGGTCGGGGAACCCAGGGCCAAGGGTGTCCCAAAAGAAGGCCCGAGGGAGCTGGACCTAGGTGAATCCCTGGTGGGGACGGCTGAAGAAAGGACAGAGGGAGAGCTCAGGGCCACGCTCCGGACTTGTTTGGGGGTTGGCTGGATCCAGGACCTGGTGGACGCAGCACGGCTCGGGTGGTCACTAGCAGCTGGAGTGACCAGTACAACATCTGCAGTAAGTAAACACCCTTAACTGCACAACCCGAGTCTGTCTTCATTGCCGGCTGCACCGCACCACCACAACCCCCATCCTCTGCGCCTGTCCCCTCTGAGGCTATACCCCTCCCGTTGGGGGTTATCTCACCAAGCTGCGCACCCACCATCAGCCTCAGCGGACCCTGCAGCAGCGGCGGCCACAGTGACCGCATCACAACGGGTGGCGTAGTCGACACAAAAGAACTTTAGTAACATCTGTAAAGCTGCCACATAACACTTAGCTTGACGCCCTGGGCACGGGACCGGGTCACAGCCGCTCGGAGACTACAACCCCCCATCTGATCCGGTGCCGGGTATTCCCCTCAAAAAGGAATATGTCCCAGGGGGCGCGTCACTCCCCCATACTGGTATATGCTCCCCCATCATGGTATATGCTCCCCCATCTTGGGCCCCCATTCTAGTATGTGCTCCTCCATCCTGGAATATGCTCCCCCATCCTGGTATATGCTCTCCTATCCTGGTATATGCTCCCCAGTCCTGGTATATTGTCCCCCATTCTGGTATATTGTTCCTCATCTTGGTATATGGTCCCCCATCCTGGTATATGCTCCCCTCCATCCTGTTCCCCTATACTGGTATATGCTCCCCCATCCTAATCCCCTATCCTGGTATATGCTCCCCTATGCTCGTCCCCCATCCTGGTATATGCTCCCCCCATCCTGGTATACGCTCCCTCATACTGGTCCCCTATCCTGGTATATGCTCCCCCATCCTGGTCCCCCATCCTGGTATATGCTCTCTCATCATGGTCCTCTATACTGGTATATGCTCCCCCATCCTGGTCCATGGTCCCTCATCCTGGTATATGCTTTCCCCCATCCTGGTATATGCTCTACAATCCTGGTCCCCTATAGTGGTATACGCTCCCCAATACTGTTCCTCTATCCTGATATATGCTCCCCAATCCTGGTCCCCTATCCTGGTCCATACTCCCCCATCCTGGTTCCCTATCCTGGTATATGCTCCCCCATCCTGGTTCCCTATCCTGGTATATGCTCCCCCATCCTGCTCCATGCTCCCCCATCCTGGTATATGCTCCCCCATCCTGGTCCTTGTTCCCCCATCCCGGTCCCCAATCCTGGAATATGCTCCCCCGTCCTGGTCCATGCTCCCCCATTCTGGTATACGCTCCCCAATCCTGGTCCCCCATCCTGATCCCCCATCCTGGTATATGCTCCCCCATCATGGTATATGCTACCCCTTATTCTGGTATATGCTCCCCAATCTTGATCCTCCATCCTGGTATATGCTCCTCCATCATGTTATATGCTCCCACCCCAGCCGGGTATATGCTCCCCCATCCTGGTCCCCCATCCTGGTATATGCTCCCCCATCATGGTATATGCTCCCCCCCCATCCTCTGGCGCCAGTCTCCTCCACCGGCCTCTCTGAAGATCAGGGTATGTCCCCACTGGAGATCGCAATACACGGTAAGCGCCTACGCATACCGCTTTATCAGTCGCCACACTCCTCCTCCATCCTCATCCTCCTCCCTCCCTGTCTGGGATGTGTCTTTCTGTCTCTGTCACATCCCTGATTATATTATAGGTAGAAGGTCGGATGGTCGGCTTACCTGTAATCAGATCGCTGGTCAGTTCCGGCTGACTTGTATTAGGGTCAGGGATTATTTCCGGGTGTAGATTTTGCCCATCTTTGGTGTTGCCTTTTGCTGTTTCCTAATAATTATAATATATATATTTAATATGTGGAAGATTTCACCAAATCACGAAACACATAAATCAGGAAGCACTAAACCCACATTTACAGATGCAGCAATTGTAACTATACAAATAATGCGCCATCTTGATAATATTTCTCAGAAAGTTCTCTCATTTAGGTGGATTAAGATAAATTTAGATTGAAAAATCAAACGTTCAGTGTAAACTTCGACTTTTCTGCACTGTGATACCCCAGAGCTGTGTTACCTGCATTCTTTATATCATGGGTACATCTTGTACTCCATTCCCTACAGTATTGGGTGGAATTGCTTTACACTGCAGTTCCTCTCCACAAGTCCATGTTAATATAGTGTAGAAGAGACTTGTGTGCACTATTATCGCCTATTATCTCAGCTTCAGCATTTACAAGCAGGAAGACTCTGATAATAGTGATAGACAGAAGCGGTAATACAGACTTCCCACCACTGAGCTGTGACTACATCAGCAGAATACAGACTGTCCTCACAGGCGAGGGAGCAGCACAGACTGGCGGCCATACATATGCTGAGCCTGCCAGGAGCTGACAGGAGGCCTGTAACATCTACCACCAGATCTGATATCTGACTGCTGATCTGGAGAAGATCAGAAAACAAGGACGTGTGATAGGGAAGATGACGGCTCCTTACCAGGCGTTCCGATGAGCGGGCCGGATGTTCCAGGACAGACAGGACTTTCTCGGCGAGTTCTTTAATAAAAGCCAAATCGCCGTTTTGAAATCTTTTTTCAGCCTATAAAAAAGAAAAGAAATAAAAATGAAAATCCTGAGTGAGAAAGGGCACAATGGAGGCGGCCATTGTATGTGACATCTGCTCCTCTGAAGAAGTTTCTGTCCCACTATTATTATCTATGATTATGGAGAAGATTTGTGCGGAGCGTCCGCCACTTACCTGCTGTAGTAAAGTCCTGATGTTCTGAGGTAAATCCATCAGATAGTCTGACGTTAGATGACCTTGGTAGTGTTTGGTCAGGCAGTCATTTACTAGCTTTATCACCATCCGGTGAGTGAAGCTGAGGACGCCATCAGGTGGTAGAAGCGCAGTGTCTGGGTTATTATTGATAATAATCTCCCATAGTGCGTCTACCTCAAGATTATCCAAAAGTAATTCAGCCATAGCGAAAAACTGCAAATGCTATCAGTCACTATGAAGCCAAGAAAGGCACCCGTGACCCTGTGTACATTCTATAAGTAATGGCTGTGAGCTGTGATGTCATAATGGCCGACCATCACCAGTGATGTCATCATGGAATCTTGTCACAGAATGTTAAACTGGCGGCTCTGCACAAAAAGATGCCACCTAGCAATGCTGACAGTGCAAACACCATAGAATGAATTACATCTCCATGTTATTATGGACGTTTTATTTTATTTCCAATTACAGCACAACCAGGATAAGGGGATGTTCACACGTTGCATTTTCACTGCATTTTTTTCCACCCCGAAAACCTGAGTGGTAGGAGGAAAAACGCTGCATACAATACTCGCGTTTTTGCAGCTCTTTTAATGTTTTTTTTTTATTTTAATGGGTGAAAAGCGCTGCAAAACTGAAAGAATTGACAAGCTGCAGATTTAAAAAAACACAGGAAAAAAAATGCAACGTGTGATTGAGAGTTTAGAAATCTCATTCTCTAAGCTGGCTCTGTAAAATGCAGCGTGTGATTGAGAGTTTAGAAATCTCATTCTCTAAGCTGGCTCTGTAAAATGCAGCGTGTGATTGAGAGTTTAGAAACCTCATTCTCTAAGCCGGCTCTGTAAAATGCAGCGTTTTATTTCCTCAGAAGAAAAAAAACGGCTGAAAAAAAACTGCCAACTGTGAACATACCTTAAAAATATACTCAGTTCTGTTACAGGAAACATTGTGTAGATTTATTTCTCATGTGTCTTTTTTTACCATAGAACATTTAACTCATTGGCTGCACATGACTATTAACAACTGTGACAACTATTGAGCAATTAAAGATAAGCGACTCAAGTTATAAATCATTTAGATCAGGGGTCGGCAATTCATTTTCCTGAGGGGCCACATAAGAAATTGTGACTGTTGTGGCTGAACTAATAGGCTGAGAATTAATTCTACTATGCTCACGCGCCATGCTCAAGTCCCCGGCCCGCATATTGTGCGGCTGTGACAGCTGACAAACATGCAGGAAATGTTTTCCATACACATGGCCTTAGCCATGTTGGTTATTGGCATTACTGTGATTGGCCGGCTGCATTGCGTCATCGGGTTTATAGAAGACCCTGTGAGGCGAAGCTTACCACACTGTCCTCTGGAAGCAGTTCAGAGAGAGTTGACCTAAAAAGGGAGAGCTTATATTATTCTACGTCCCACCCTAAATATTATAAAATTGTACCCTTTACTACCTTTCATGGTGTTTTTAACATTTTCTGACCTATTTAATAAGTAATGAATTTAAAAAAATGACGTGGCGTCCCCCCTATTTTTGATAACCAGCCAAGGTAAAGCAGACAGCTACAGGCTGATATTACTGATATTATCAGGCTGGGAACGTCTATGGATATGACGCGCCCCCTGGGCCGTGGGGTACCCGGTGCCGGGCTGGTAGATGCTGGGGGTTGTAGTCACAGTGGCGGTGACCCGGTCCGTGACCCAGGGCGGTCAATCCAAGGGAAATTATATGTATAGGTTTTATTAAAGAGTCCGACTACGCCACCTGTGGAATGCAGCTAAAGGGGCCGCCGCTGCGGAGCAGTCCTCTTAAGCTGGTGGTATTGCAGCAAGGATGTTATGACTCCCCACAGGAAGAGTTAGCTTCAGGGCAGGGTGTAAATGTTGGTGGTTGTGCAGGGTGTCGTAGTGCAGTAATAACCACAGAGTCAGTATAGTGCAGTCCCAGGGTCTTTACTGATGACAATTAGGCAAGACTGGATTGGGGTACTGGCTAGAGGTAAGAGTCCGGTCAGCCTGGAAGCAAGCATAGAGTCCTCCTTGCCAGGTGAGGTTGTAGGCCTCCCCTTCTCACTATACTCTTTGGCTTTGCTGCTTGTAGCTGTGCTATAGCCCATGTCCCTGAGTATAATGTTCTGTGCTCACCCGTATGGCTTGCAGCTCGGGCCTTACTCATGCATTGATCCCACGTAGCGGTGCTGGTCCCTCTGTGCTGCTGAGCCTCCGGGCGTCTGATGGGGCCAGGAGACCTTCAATCTCCTGCCCTACGGTATCTGCTGCTGGGCCTTCAGTGCCCCACAGCCTCGGACTCCGGTGTCCGGTCCTCTGTGTTTTTTCTAGCTAGGACGAGCTACCTCAGCTCCAATACCTAGCTCCTCTCTCTTCGACGTCCTAAACTCAACTACCAATACTAAGACTAACTAACTCCGCCCCCAGATCCCAGTTACCAAGGGGAGGAGCTCCCCTTGCTGGTCTGGAGCCAGAAAAATGTTGCATGCTTAGTATCCCTGACTAGGGGATCCCTGCTTGCTTCCAGGCATGGCATTACCTCTTTTGAGGGAGGCAAAGCCACTGTGGCAACCGTACCACTAGGGTGCCACATTCCCTCCTTGTTAATTTCAGTACTCCCGGACTGAGAATATTTTTCAAAAGTAACAAATAACAACAACAAGGCACATAGAAAATTATTAACATTACAGTCTTTAACAGGTTACAGTATAATCTGCAACCAGGTGTCCATTTTCCTTATTAAGGTGCAAACTTGAACATGAGGGACCCGTCCGCAAACCCTCAATGTAGGCCCTGGGCGTGGCTGCAGGGCATGGATGATCCAGGTGTTGGACCACGTCTTCGGCCACGCCAAACGTTTTTTTGTTCTAAGGTCATTTGTTATAATCATAAAACCAATAAGGGGGGCACTCTAATAAGTGCAACTATTTACAATGGAAAGTTCTTTGGTTATTCACTGTCCATAACCTACAAGTCTTTGTACCCCTTTCAGGTAACTGGATAAACACATATAAAATGTAACGGGTCTGGGAGGCGGAACCTCTGGGCTACTATACAAGGGAGCGGTCCTTGTAAGGGAGCGGGTGGCGACCAGGCAGGCAGTCACAGCAGGTGACCGGGACAGTCTCTGGGTGTACGGGCAGGAGGTCACGGCAAGTGATCAGGGCAGTCTCTGGAAGAACGGGCTGGAGGTCACGGCAAGTGACCGGGGCAGTCTCTGGAAGAACGGGCTGGAGGTCACGGCAAGTGACCGGGGCAGTCTCTAGGTAAGGGGTAGGTACGACCTGTGATGGCAGAACCTCCAGGTAGGCTAGCAAGGCAGATAGAGGATGTGTGCTCCCAGGTGAGCAAGCGAGAGTCTCTGGAATAGCAGGTGGTCACAGCACGTGACGGCGGAGCCTCCAGGTAGGCAAGCAGGCAGGTAGCGGAGAAGCGCTCCCAGGTGAGCGGGCAAGAGTCTGGAATAGCTGGTGGTCACAGCACGTGACAGCGGAGCCTCCGGGCAGGCAAGCAGGCAGGTAGCGGAGAAGCGCTCCCAGGTGAGCGGGCAAGCTGGTCCATAGACAGACTGACCGGAGTTGTAAGGCAGACCGTCGGACCTCAGGCAAGCAGGCAGGTAGCTGATGTGCGCTCCCAGGTGAGCGGGCAAGTTGGTCCTTAGACAGACTGACCGGAGTTGTAAGGCAGACCGTCGGACCTCAGGCAGGCAGGCAGGTAACAGGAAATCAGGCAGGATTAGGACAGCAAGCTGGCAGGAATCTGGCAGGTAACTGGCAACGGGACCTGAGGGCTGAAGCAGAGTAGAACGGTGCAACAACATTGCTCGGGCACCTCCATTTTGGAGGAGGTGCCTTATATATGGTAAAGTCCTCCGGCCATTGGCCGGGGACTCCTTAGGACGGCGCGCGCGGCCCCTTTAAGAGGGAGGGAGAGCGCGCGCGCGCGCCCTAAGCACAGTGGCCGGGAAGGAGCGCGCGCTGCCAGCAGAGCGGGAGAGGGACGCCGGGCACGGAGCAGAGCGGTGAGGGGAACAGTGTCCCTGCCTAGCAGAGGGCAGGGACACCGGCACTACAGTACCCCCCCCTTTAGGCCCCCCCTTTTTTAGGCCAGATAGAAATTTAGCTAGGATGAGAGGGGCATGGATGTTCTCCCGGGGCTCCCACGTTCTCTCCTCAGGACCAAACCCCTTCCAATCTACCAGAAAAAAGGTCTTTCCTCTTACCCTTTTGGTGGCAAGAATGTTCTCTACCTCAAACTCGTCCTCAGCAGAAACCGGAGCAGGAGGCGTACCTGTAGACTTGGAAAAAGAGTTAAGCACCACGGGTTTGAGGAGAGATACATGGAAGGAGTTAGGGATCCGTAAGTTGGCCGGGAGTTTCAATTTATAGGCCACCGGGTTGATCTGACTGATGACCTCCAGAGGACCGATGAACCGAGGCCCTAACTTGTAAGAAGGTATCTTGAGTCGAACATATTTAGATGAGAGCCAGACTTTATCTCCTGGACGAAATTGTGGAGGATCCAGGCGTTTTTTGTCAGCGTGTCTTTTCATACGCTCGGATGACAGAAGGAGTGCGGACCGGGTACTCTCCCATATGGAGGAAAATTTGCTAACGAGAGATTCCGCAGCCGGGTTGTCCACAGAGGTGGAGACAGGAAAAGGAATCCGAGGATGCTGACCAAAGACTACAAAAAACGGGGATTTGGAGGAGGATTCGCTCTCGTGATTATTATAAGAGAACTCGGCCCATGGTAGGAGATCCACCCAGTCAGAATGGTGGGCATTAACGAAGTGCCGGAGGTAACTGGTCAGGTTCTGATTGATCCGCTCCACTTGACCATTGGACTGTGGGTGGTAAGCGGAAGAGAAGTCCAGGGTGACGTCTAGTAGTTTACAAGTGGCTCTCCAGAAACGTGAGGTGAACTGTACCCCACGATCCGACACGATGTGGAGGGGCAGGCCATGAAGACGGAAGATGTGGCGGATAAAGTCTTTAGCCAGCTCGGGTGCAGACGGAAGGTCTGGCAGGGGAATAAAGTGAGCCATCTTGGAAAAGCGGTCAGCGACCACCCAAATGACCGTACAACCGGCAGAGACGGGGAGATCAGTTATAAAGTCCATTGCTATATGCTGCCAGGGGGCAGCAGGTACAGGAAGCGGAAGGAGGCGTCCGGCTGGCAGATGTCTCGGGACTTTGTTGCGGGCGCAGGACACACAGGCAGAAACAAAGTCTATTATGTCCTTGTGCAGGGTAGGCCACCAATAGTGCCGGGCAATAAGCTGGAGGGTCTTTTTCTGACCGGCGTGGCCAGCTAGTTTAGACGAATGGCCCCAGTGTAGGATCTTCTCCCGATCAGGTACTGAAACAAACGTCTTACCGGGAGGGAGACGATTTAGACTCACGGGAGCCACCTGCATTACTCTGGCGGGATCGATGATATGTTTAGGTTCTTCCTCGAGATCGGACACCAGAAAGGATCGGGACAAGGCGTCTGCTTTGACGTTTTTGTCAGCCGGGCGAAAATGAAGAACAAAATCAAAGCGAGCAAAAAACAAGGACCACCTGGCTTGGCGCGGGTTAAGTCTCTGGGCATGCTGGAGGTAAGCCAAGTTCTTGTGGTCAGTGTAAATTATTACCGGATGAAGAGCCCCCTCGAGTAGGTAACGCCACTCCTCCAACGCCAGCTTGATGGCCAATAACTCTCGGTCTCCTATGGAATAGTTGCGCTCAGAAGAGGAGAAGAGTTTGGAGAAGAAGCCACAAGTTACCATTCTCCCGGAAGATGATTTTTGAGTAAGTACCGCTCCGGCTCCAGAGGAGGAGGCGTCAACTTCCAGGAAGAACTGCTTGTTGCCGTCCGGGCGATGCAGCACCGGGGCGGAAGAGAAGGCCTGTTTTAGGGAAAGAAAGGCCTCCTCTGCTTCGGGCGGCCACTCTTTGGGATTAGTACCCTTACGGGTGAGCGCGGAAATTGGGGCAGTCCGGAAGAGAAGTGCGGGATGAAGAGGCGGTAATAGTTGGCGAAGCCCAGGAACCGTTGAATAGCCTTCAACCCCTCTGGTCGGGGCCATTTCTCGATGGCAGACAGTTTCTCAGGATCCATTTGTAGGCCGGTCTGAGAGATAATGTAGCCCAGAAACGGAAGCGAGGTCTGCTCAAAGAGGCACTTCTCATATTTAGCGTAGAGATGGTTCTGCCTGAGCCTGAGCAGGACCTGACGAACATCCCTCCGGTGAGTCTGGAGATCCGGAGAGAAGACCAAGATGTCGTCCAGGTACACCACTACGCAGGAGTAGAGAAGGTCCCGGAAGATGTCATTGACCAACTCTTGAAAGACGGCAGGAGCGTTACAGAGGCCAAAGGGCATTACCAGATATTCATAGTGGCCGTCCCGGGTGTTGAATGCCGTCTTCCATTCATCCCCCTGACGGATACGAACCAGGTTGTACGCCCCACGGAGGTCCAGTTTGGTGAAGATTCTAGCCCCCCTCAGACGATCAAATAACTCCGGAATGAGCGGAAGGGGGTACTTATTCTTCACCGTGATCTGGTTAAGGCCTCTATAGTCTATACAGGGACGGAGAGAGCCGTCCTTCTTTTTGACGAAAAAGAAGCCTGCTCCCGCCGGGGAGGTAGATTTCCGGATGAATCCCCTGGCCAGATTCTCCTCAATATATTCGGACATCGACCGGGTCTCAGCAGCGGATAATGGATAAATACGCCCACGGGGAGGAGAAGTACCAGGTAACAGGTCGATAGGGCAGTCGTATGGTCTATGAGGGGGTAGTGTCTCTGCCTCCTTTTTATTAAAGACATCAGCATAAGACCAATAAGGAATCGGAAGTCCAGGTAGATTAGCTGGGGTAGGAGAAGGACGGACGGGATGAACGGGAACCAGACAGGTCTTATGGCAGCCCTGTCCCCAGCGAAGGACTTCTCCGGTCTGCCAGTCAAGAACGGGTGCATGTTTCTGGAGCCAAGGTAGGCCTAGCAAGAGGGCGTGAGAGAGTCCAGGCAGAACATGGAAGGAGATACTTTCAGAATGCAGCATTCCCACCTGCAGAGTAATGGATTCGGTGATGAGTTGGATGGGGCGTGGTAAGAGCCCCCCATCCACGGCAGCAACAGACAAGGGTACAGCCAGAGGTTTGGTGGGGATGCGGTATTTCTCTACCAGGGACTGTGAAATAAGATTCCCGGCTGCTCCAGAGTCCAGTTGGGCTAGTTCGAAATAACGGTTCTCCCCGTAGACGATTGAAACTGACAACAGCAGGGATGGAGAGGATTTATTCTTGTCTAGGTGGACCTCTCTGAGCGAACCTAGACACAGGCGTTTCCCGACCTCTCCGGGCAGGCACGGATCCGGTGCTCCTTACTGCCACAGTAGAAGCAGGTCCCCTCGGCACGGCGTAAGTCCTGACGGGTCTTGACCATCTTGGTCTGGTCGACCTGCATAGGCTCAGGAGGGTGTACCTGGTTAGAGACAGAAGGAGTGACGGGTTTCTGAAAAGTAGGAGCTAGACGTGGTAACCTCCTCTCACGGGTGACCTCTCTGGCACGCTCCTGGAACCGTAGGTCAATCCGGGTGGCAAGAGTTATTAAGTCATCGAGAGTGGTAGGAATGTCCCGACCGGCAAGTTCATCTTTAATACGGCCGGACAGACCCTCCCAGAAGACGGAAACCAGAGCGTCGTTATCCCAGGCCAGCTCCGAGGCAAGGGTACGGAACCGTATGGCATATTGGCCCACGGTGAGACTTTCCTGACGGAGGCGTAGCAACGATGATGCGGATGAGGTCTTCCGCCCGGGTTCGTCGAAGACTTTCCGGAAAGCCGTGAGAAAAGCAGGCAAGTTGGACACCAGGGGGTCTCCTCTCTCCCATAGAGGATTTAGCCAGGCCAGGGCCTCCCCGGTGAGATGGGACATGATGAATGCAATTTTGGCTTGGTCGGAGTTAAACTGGTGGGACAATAGTTCAAAATGCAGGGTGCACTGATTTATGAAGCCCCGAGCCTGGGCTGAGTCGCCTCCGAAGCGAGGAGGTGCAGAAAGCCGAGGTCCGGGGTAGGATATCATGGTGTTAGTGGACAGCGGAGCTGCCGGATTGCGAGACATGGCACTGGCGGAGGTTGTTGGTGGAACAGTCAGAGTGTCCAGGCGAGTATTGACATTCCGCAGGTGACCCAGGATGGACTCCTGTTGGGACCTTTGACGGGACAGTTCATGACACAGGTCCGAGAGCGAGGGAGCTTGGGTGCCACCGGGTTCCATGGCCCGAGCAAACTGTAACGGGTCTGGGAGGCGGAACCTCTGGGCTACTATACAAGGGAGCGGTCCTTGTAAGGGAGCGGGTGGCGACCAGGCAGGCAGTCACAGCAGGTGACCGGGACAGTCTCTGGGTGTACGGGCAGGAGGTCACGGCAAGTGATCAGGGCAGTCTCTGGAAGAACGGGCTGGAGGTCACGGCAAGTGACCGGGGCAGTCTCTGGAAGAACGGGCTGGAGGTCACGGCAAGTGACCGGGGCAGTCTCTAGGTAAGGGGTAGGTACGACCTGTGATGGCAGAACCTCCAGGTAGGCTAGCAAGGCAGATGGAGGATGTGTGCTCCCAGGTGAGCAAGCGAGAGTCTCTGGAATAGCAGGTGGTCACAGCACGTGACGGCGGAGCCTCCAGGTAGGCAAGCAGGCAGGTAGCGGAGAAGCGCTCCCAGGTGAGCGGGCAAGAGTCTGGAATAGCTGGTGGCCACAGCACGTGACAGCGGAGCCTCCGGGCAGGCAAGCAGGCAGGTAGCGGAGAAGCGCTCCCAGGTGAGCGGGCAAGCTGGTCCATAGACAGACTGACCGGAGTTGTAAGGCAGACCGTCAGACCTCAGGCAAGCAGGCAGGTAGCTGATGTGCGCTCCCAGGTGAGCGGGCAAGTTGGTCCTTAGACAGACTGACCGGAGTTGTAAGGCAGACCGTCGGACCTCAGGCAGGCAGGCAGGTAACAGGAAATCAGGCAGGATTAGGACAGCAAGCTGGCAGGAATCTGGCAGGTAACTGGCAACGGGACCTGAGGGCTGAAGCAGAGTAGAACGGTGCAACAACATTGCTCGGGCACCTCCATTTTGGAGGAGGTGCCTTATATATGGTAAAGTCCTCCGGCCATTGGCCGGGGACTCCTTAGGACGGCGCGCGCGGCCCCTTTAAGAGGGAGGGAGGGCGCGCTCGCGCGCCTTAAGTACAGTGGCCGGGAAGGAGCGCGCGCTGCCAGCAGAGCGGGAGAGGGACGCCGGGCACGAAGCAGAGCGGTGAGGGGAACAGCGTCCCTGCCTAGCAGAGGGCAGGGACGCCGGCACTACATAAAACTTATCAAACTGGCAATGTCTCTGGCATACCCTTACGGGTAACTATATACAGCATACATTTTAATACTTTTATACTTTAAACTTTACATTTTAGTTTCTCCAACGGGCAGGGAGCTGACCTTTTGTACTTCTAGTCGATCTACGTAGTACATCGGTAGTTAGTGCTCTACCCTGGTCCCTTGTGTCTACCCCTGGTGTGGTGGGTTCAGTGTGAACTACACTACAGGTATTCTGAGGTAACACTGGTAGGATGGATAATTTCCTACGAATTCTTTGGCTCACCATGGGTACGACAGGTTCACTGCTAGCAGAGGGTTGATTCTCCTGGTTTGCTGATGATGAAACTTCCGTCTCTGGTGCCAACTGGTCTTCCAGCTGTTCTGGGAGTTCTGCAGTTTCCGGTGAGGCTGCTTGGAGAAAGTTAATGACCGGTACTACAATTGCATTGTTTACCTGTGTCCACGACCGGGGAAATTCTCCGAGTACTGTTTGGACCACTTCCTCCAATTCTTCTGTGGGCTGAGGGTTGTCTTGATTTTGTTTAGTGTGTTTTAACTGCTCAGGACATATCTTCAAGTGGTCTCTTGAGACTGCCGCTGAAATTTCTCCTCCATCTTTGCAGATGAGGCACACTTAGGTGTTATCGTAACTCGAGGGTAGGATGGTGTACGGCTCTACCTCCCACTGATCATCTAGTTTGTGGAGTCGTCTCTTTCTCTTAAGGACTTGTTCTCCAGGTAGCAAGGGGACAGCAGGTGCATGTTGATTTTAAGTTTTCTCTTGCTTCTGTCTTGCCTGGGACAAACTTCTTTCAACACACTCTTGCACTTTGTAGTATTGTTGCTGCCGCTCGGTATCCCAATCCGCATCTGGTGAGGTTATATCTGGTGTTAGGACTCCCATGTCCAAGTCGACAGGCAGCTTACCAGGTCTTGCCCTCATCAGGTAAGCGGGTATACAATTGGTTCACCGGGATGTGATTATATAGATCCACCAGATCTGGCAACTTCTTTGGCCACAGGCTACGTTATTCAAGGCGCAACGTCTTCAACAGGTCTATCACCACCTGGTTCATCTTTTCACACAACCCGTTGGTTTGGGAGTGATACGGCATTGTCCTGATTTTCTTGCAGCCGTACAGGTTGCAGAATTCCTGGAACACTTCCGCTTCAAAGGCTGGACCTTGATCAGTAAGCACACGGTCAGGGTAACCGTGCAGGCGACAGAAGTGCTTTTGAAATGCCTTGGCTGCCGTCTGAGCCGTCTGGTCTTTCACTGGCACTACTACCAGAAACCGGGAGTAGTGGTCTACGATGGTGAGAGCGTAGACATAGCCTAACCTGCTTGGGGCTAGCTTCACGTGGTCCAAGGCTACCAGTTCGAGTGGCTGTTTGGTGATGTTGGGCTGCAGGGGAGCCCTCTGGCTGTCACGGTCTTTTCGTCTCAGGTTGCATGGTCCGCATTCTCGACACCATCTCTCGATTGCTTTTCTCATGCCAGCCCAGTAAAATCGCTCACGTAGCAGGACTTCCAACTTCTTCCACCCGAAGTGTCCTGCTGCATCATGGTACGCTTCTAAGACCATCGACGCATCCCGCCTCGGGACTACCACTTGCCAGACAAGTTCATGCGTCTGGGAGTTGATGCTTCTTCGACACAGCTTTTCTTCGTAAATGAACAGTTTGCCCTTCTCCTTCCACAACTGTTGGGTCTCCTGTGGAGTATCTGGGTCAGGGCGCGAGTCAGCTTGCGTCAGCAACTCCTTGACTAGGCGGACAGCCGGGTCGCTATCCTGCGTTTCTGTGCATCCATGGTGGGGCAATGAGTTGAACGTGACCTCTCTATTGGTGTAGCACCTGTTCTTCACACAATGGGAGTGTAACGGGTCCGGGAGGCGGAACCTCTGAGCTACTATACAAGGGGGCGGCCCTTGTAAGGGAGCGGGTGGCAGTCTCTGGATGAACGGACAGGGAGATACGGCGAGTGATCAGGGCAGTCTCTGGGTGAACGGACAGGGAGATACGGCAAGTGATCAGGGCAGTCTCTGGGTAAGGGGTAGGTACGACCTGTGATGGCAGAGCCTCCGGGTAGGCTAGCAGGCAGATGGTAGATGGGTGCTCCCAGGTGAGCAAGCGAGAGTCTCAGGAATAGCAGGTGGTCACGGCACGTGACGGCGGAGCCTCAGGGCAGGCAGGCAGGCAGGTAACGGAGAAGCGCTCCCAGGTGAGCGGGCAAGAGTCTCTGGAATAGCTGGTGGTCACCGCACGTGACAACGGGACCTCCGGGCTGGCAAGCAGGCAGGTAACGGAGATGCGCTCCCAGGTGAGCGGGCAAGAGTCTCTGAGATAGCTGGTGGTCACAGCACGTGACAACGGAGCCTCCGGGCTGGCAAGCAGGCAGGTAACGGAGAAGCGCTCCCAGGTGAGCGGGCAAGCTGGTCCAAAGACAGACTGACCGGAGTAGTAAAGCAGACCGTCGGACCTCAGACAAGCAGGCAGGTAGCTGATATGCGCTCCCAGGTGAGCGGGCAGGCTGGTCCTTAGACAGACTGACAGGAGTAGTAAGGCAGACCGTCGGACCTCAGACTGGCAGACAGGTAACAAGTATTCAGGCAGGAAACAGGCAGGTAACTGGCAGGAATCAGGCAGGTAACTGGCAGGTAACTGGCAACGGGACCTGAGGGCTGAAGCACAGGTGAGACACAGGTGCAAACAACATTGCTCGGGCACCTCCATTTTGGAGGAGGTGCCTTATATATGATGAAGTCCTCCGGCCATTGGCCGGGGACTCTTTAGGGCGGCGCGCGCGGCCCCTTTAAGAGGAGGGGAGCGCGCGCGCGCGCGCCCTAAGCACAGGGGCCGGGAAGGAGCGCGCGCTGAGAGCAGAGCAGGAGGAGGACGCCGGGACGGAGCGCGCGCTGACAGCAGAGCGGGGGGAGGATGCCGGGCACGGAGCAGAGCGGTGAGAGGAGCAGCGTCCCTGCCTAGCAGAGGGCAGGGACGCCGGCACTACAGTACCCCCCCCTTTAGGCCCCCCCTTTTTTAGGCCAGACAGAAATTTAGCTAGGATGAGAGGGGCATGGATGTTCTCCCGGGGCTCCCACGTTCTCTCCTCAGGACCAAACCCCCTCCAATCTACTAGAAAAAAGGTCTTTCCTCTTACCCTTTTGCTGGCAAGAATGTTCTCTACCTCAAACTTGTCCTCAGCAGAAACCAGAGCAGGAGGCGTACCTGTAGACTTAGAAAAAGAGTTAAGTACCACAGGTTTGAGGAGAGATACATGGAAGGAGTTAGGGATCCGTAAGTTGGCCGGGAGTTTCAATTTATAGGCTACCGGGTTGATCTGACCGATGACCACCAGTGGGCCGATGAACCGAGACCCTAACTTATAGGAAGGGATCTTGAGTCGGACATATTTGGACGAGAGCCAGACTTTATCCCCAGGACGGAATTGAGGAGGGTCCATCGCTAAATGCTGCCAGGGGGCAGCAGGTACTGGCAGAGGAAGAAGGCGGCCGGCCGACAGGTGTCTCGGAACTTTGTTGCGGGCGCAGGATACACAGGCAGAAACAAAGTCCATAACATCCTTGTGCAGGTTAGGCCACCAGTAGTGTCGGGTAATAAGCTGGAGGGTCTTTTTCCGACCGGCGTGGTCAGCTAGTTTAGACGAATGACCCCAGTGTAGGATTCTCTCCCGATCAGGTACCGATACGAACGTCTTACCAGGAGGGAGACAATTTAGACTCACGGGAGCCACCTGCATTACTCTGGCGGGATCGATGGGGCAGTCACATGGTCTATGAGGTGGTGATGTCTCTGCCTCCTCCTTAACAAAGACATCAGCACTAGACCAATAAGGAATCGGAAGTCCAGGTAGATTAGCTGGGATAGGAGAGGGACGGACGGAATGGACGGGAACCAGGCAGGTTTTATGACAGGCCTGTCCCCAGTGAAGGACTTCTCCGGTTTGCCAGTCAAGCACGGGTGCATGTCTCTGGAGCCAAGGCAGACCTAGCAAGAGGGCGTGAGGGAGACCAGGCAGAACGTGAAAGGAGATACTCTCTGAATGCAGCATTCCTACCTGCAGAGTAATGGATTCGGTGATGAATTGGATGGGGCGAGGTAAGAGGCCCCCATCCACGGCAACAACAGACAAGGGTACAGCCAGAGGTTTGGTGGGGATGCGGAATCTCTCCACCAGGGACTGTGAAATAAGATTTCCGGCTGCTCCAGAGTCAAGTTGGGCTAGTTCGGAATAACGATTCTCCCCGCAGATGATTGAGACTGACAACAGCAGGGATGGAGAGGATTTATTTTTGTCTAGATCGACCCCTCTGAGTGAACCTAGATACAGGCGTTCTCCCGACCTCTCCGGGCAGGCACGGATCAGATGCTCCTTACTGCCACAGTAGAAGCAGCTCCCCTCGGCACGGCGGAAATCCTGACGGGATTTGACCATCTTGGTCTGGTCGACCTGCATAGGCTCAGGAGAGTGTACCTGTGGAGAAACGGAAGGAATGACGGGTTCCTGGAAAGTAGGAGCTAGACGTGGAATCCTTCTCTCACGGGTGACCTCTTTGGCACGCTCCTGGAACCGTAGGTCAATCCGGGTGGCAAGGGTTATTAGATCATCGAGAGTGGTAGGAATGTCCCGACCAGCAAGTTCATCTTTAATACGGCCGGACAGACCCTCCCAGAAGACGGATACCAGGGCTTCGTTATCCCAGGCCAGCTCCGAGGCAAGGGTACGGAACCGTATGGCATATTGGCCCACGGTGAGGCTTCCCTGACGGAGGCGAAGCAGAGAAGATGCGGATGAGGTCCTCCGTCCGGGTTCGTCGAAGGCTTTCCGGAAAGCCATGAGAAAGGCAGGCAAGTCGGACACCAGGGGATCTCCTCTCTCCCATAGAGGATTTAGCCAGGCCAGGGCCTCCCCGGTGAGATGGGACATGATAAAGGCAATTTTGGCTCGGTCGGAGTTAAACTGGTGGGATAATAGTTCAAAATGCAGGGTGCACTGATTTATGAAGCCCCGAGCCAGGACGGAGTCGCCTCCGAAGCGAGGAGGTGCAGAGAGCCGGGGTCCGGAAAAGGATACCATGGTACTGGCGGAGGTTGTTGGTGGATCAGACAGAGTGTTCAGGCGAGTATTAACATTCCGCAGGTGACCCAGGATGGTCTCCTGTTGGGACCTCTGACGGGACAGTTCAAGACAGAGGTCCGAGAGCGAGGGAGCTTGGGTGCCACCGGGTTCCATGGCCCGAGCAAACTGTAACGGGTCCGGGAGGCGGAACCTCTGAGCTACTATACAAGGGGGCGGCCCTTGTAAGGGAGCGGGTGGCAGTCTCTGGATGAACGGACAGGGAGATACGGCGAGTGATCAGGGCAGTCTCTGGGTGAACGGACAGGGAGATACGGCAAGTGATCAGGGCAGTCTCTGGGTAAGGGGTAGGTACGACCTGTGATGGCAGAGCCTCCGGGTAGGCTAGCAGGCAGATGGTAGATGGGTGCTCCCAGGTGAGCAAGCGAGAGTCTCAGGAATAGCAGGTGGTCACGGCACGTGACGGCGGAGCCTCAGGGCAGGCAGGCAGGCAGGTAACGGAGAAGCGCTCCCAGGTGAGCGGGCAAGAGTCTCTGGAATAGCTGGTGGTCACCGCACGTGACAACGGGACCTCCGGGCTGGCAAGCAGGCAGGTAACGGAGATGCGCTCCCAGGTGAGCGGGCAAGAGTCTCTGAGATAGCTGGTGGTCACAGCACGTGACAACGGAGCCTCCGGGCTGGCAAGCAGGCAGGTAACGGAGAAGCGCTCCCAGGTGAGCGGGCAAGCTGGTCCAAAGACAGACTGACCGGAGTAGTAAAGCAGACCGTCGGACCTCAGACAAGCAGGCAGGTAGCTGATATGCGCTCCCAGGTGAGCGGGCAGGCTGGTCCTTAGACAGACTGACAGGAGTAGTAAGGCAGACCGTCGGACCTCAGACTGGCAGACAGGTAACAAGTATTCAGGCAGGAAACAGGCAGGTAACTGGCAGGAATCAGGCAGGTAACTGGCAGGTAACTGGCAACGGGACCTGAGGGCTGAAGCACAGGTGAGACACAGGTGCAAACAACATTGCTCGGGCACCTCCATTTTGGAGGAGGTGCCTTATATATGATGAAGTCCTCCGGCCATTGGCCGGGGACTCTTTAGGGCGGCGCGCGCGGCCCCTTTAAGAGGAGGGGAGCGCGCGCGCGCGCGCCCTAAGCACAGGGGCCGGGAAGGAGCGCGCGCTGAGAGCAGAGCAGGAGGAGGACGCCGGGACGGAGCGCGCGCTGACAGCAGAGCGGGGGGAGGATGCCGGGCACGGAGCAGAGCGGTGAGAGGAGCAGCGTCCCTGCCTAGCAGAGGGCAGGGACGCCGGCACTACAGGGAGCACTGGGTTACCCCATGACGATGGAAAGCCGGTATCTCTATCTCTTCCAGGTCTACCCCCCATCTGGAAAGTTGGACATCCTGGACAGTGCGTCAGCATTTGCATTTTTGTGCCCAGCCCGATACTTGATGGTGAACTTGTAGTTAAATAGTCGGGCCATCCATCGTTGTTCCAGGGCACCAAGCTTCGCAGTTTCCAGGTGCATCAGCGGGTTATTGTCCGTGAAGACTGTAACTTTGGAGGAGGAGAGATAGTGCTTGAAGTGCTCTGTCACAGCCCAGACTACGGCGAGGAACTCCAACTTGAAGGAACTGTAGTTATCGGGGTTCCTTCCCGTGGGCCGGAGCTTCCTGCTGGCATAGGGAATTACTCCCTCTCTGCCCTGCTGTATCTGGGACAGCACCGCTCCTAACCCCACGTTGCTCGTGTCCGTATGGAGTATGAAGGGTTGGCCATAGTCGGGGTAGGCCAGGACTTCGTCTCCCGTGAGGGCCATCTTCAGTCGGGTGAAGGATTCGTCTTCTGGCTTATCCCATTTGAACGGAGGCTTCGGGGTTTTGGCCTTTCTGGACTGGCCTACTAGGAGGTCCTGCATAGGTGCCACTATCTTGGTGAAGCCTTTGATAAACCTTCGGTAGTAGCCTACCACCCCGAAGAACTGCCGCACTTCCTTAATAGTGGAGGGTCTTGGCCAGTCCTTGATTACGGTGACCTTTTCAGGGTCTGGTGCTACACCTTCGGCGCTTACCACATGACATAGGTACTGTACCTTGGGCTTCAACAGGTGGCATTTGGACGGCTTCACCTTCAGGCCAAACCCAGCTAGGGCTTCAAACACCTCTGCCAGGTGCTTCACGTGGTCTTCATAGGACTTGGAGTAGACAATGACATCATCCAGGTACAGCCGGACAGTCTCGAAGTTCCCAGACAGCACTCCATCAACCGCTGGAAGGTTCCTGGGGCGTTGCAGAGCCCGAATGGCATGCAGTTGAACTCGCTGAGGCCCATCGGCATTGTAAATGCGGTCTTTTATTTATCCGCCTCTGCTACAGGAGCCTGCCAATACCCACTGGTGAGATCCAAAGTAGAGAAATAATTAGCAGATTTTAATGCAGCTAGGGACTCTTCAATTCTGGGCAACGGGTAGGCATCCTTATGTGTAATGCAGTTAATTTGTCTGTAGTCAACACACATTCTCATTGTACCATCCTTTTTCCTGACGAGAACTAATGGAGAAGCCCAGGGGCTACAACTATCTCTTATCACCCCAGACTCCTTCATCTCCCGTAACATCCCTTTGGCACATTGATAGTGAGCTGGGGGCACAGGCCAGTACCGCTCTTTAATAGGTGGATGATCTCCCGTGGAGATATGGTGTTGTACCCCTTTTACCTGCCCATAATCTAGTGGGTATTTGCTGAAGATCCACTCATACTCCTGGACCACCCGGTATACTCCATGTTTTTGGTGCTGAGGGGTGGAGTCAGTGCCCACGTGTAGCTTCTGACACCAATCCTCCATCTGTCCCTTAGAGCCATTATCCTCCGCCGGTTTGGATAGAGGCAGGGGCTCTACTGCTTTTGTAGAGTTGTTACTAACTATGAATAATTTAGCAAGGGTAGCATAGCGGGGTAAATGGACCTCCTCCTCCCCACAATTCAGGATGCGGACTGGCACTCTGCGGACATCAACCACCCCCCTGGCTGTCAAAATGGTGGGCCTACTATTAGAGTAGACAATAATTTCTGAAAGACAATTTTCTATAACATTAGTGCCTAAGGTTATCATGGGATGACTTTCTCGGCGATCAATATCAACAATTATCATTCCTTGTGATAGCAATTCTACTTTGCCAACTTTTATGGTCACCTCTTTATACCCCACGTGAGGCAAGGGCTGACCATTGCTGTCATAGATGTTAAGATATTCATCTGGACGGCGAGTAATGTCTAAATCAGCCCAGTATTGTTTATAAAGGACATATGACATCGTGGTCACCGGGGACCCAGTGTCCAGCAATGCGTTCATTGGGATGCCGTCAAGTACGACAGGTAGGACCGGCCGTGATCCCACGTACTTGTCTCGCCAACTTTGTGGGCCTGGTCGCCTTACTCCTTGGGGTTGGCCCTCTGCCCCAGGTGTTGCTCATTTAAATTACAGTGCCTTGCGTAGTGTCCTGCCTTTTGACAGCAGCGACAGATGGGTTGTCCGTCCTGGTCGTAGCGATCGCTGTTCCTCCCTCTGATCGGTGGGATTCTTTTCTGTCGTCGCCACGGGACGTCATCTGGACTGGAAGCCAGCTTGATCTTTTCCTCTGGAGACACTTGCATGGCCTGCACTGTTTTGGTTAACGCGGCCACGCTTTTGGTCAACTCTTGGACTTGAAGGCGCAGGTCTGCAGACGGGTCATTGTCCAGCGTCTGCGCGTCAGCCTCCACAGGTGTTGGGGGAAAGGATGCCACCTCCTGGTGGTAGGTGATAGCTGGGCGCCGGTGGGATGTGGTGCCTCGTGGTGTTGATTCCCGCAGCACCCTGATGGCTCTGTCTTTAAATTGTGCAAAGTCCAGATCAGGGTTTTGCAGAGCCATAATGCACAGCTGCGTCCTGTGAGCGCTGGACAGGAGTCCCTCAATAAATTGTTCAGTTAGCAATCTGTTCTCATCATGCACACTGTCAGGGTCTACCTGTTTGATGGCCCGCAGCACCTCCTGCAGGTTTAGAGCATAGTCCCGTACACTGTCCTGTACTCTTTGTTTGCATCCGTAAAACTTCATTTTAATTTCCGCTGCGGTGCGGGTGTCAAAGGTATCCTTTAATCGGGCCAGTATTTCTTTTACAGTGCCTTTGTCTCTGCCTGGCCAGGACTTCACCTCTCTCTGGGCTGCACCGATTAGCTGGCCTATGAGGATGCTGACTTTCTGCTCCTCAGACAGGGGGTATACTTTAAACAAACTGTGCAGTCTTTCCTCAAAATCATTCAGGGTGTGCGACTCCCCTGAGTACTGGGGCAACCATGCCTCCCCCGGTATGTATGGCATTGATAACGGCATTACAGTGGCAGCGGCCGCGCCAGCAGGTTGAACCCTTTTCCACGTTGGGCATCTTCCTCCCCCCTAGTGAACCGCGTCCTACCTTCCTGCTTGTTGAGCCGGCTGCGGTCCCTCGGACGGGAAGAGGAGAACTGCTCGACTAGCAGTTCCCGCTGCAGGACCAGGCGTCCCTTGCATCTGACGTCAGGGCATTTGCTTACTGTCACGGCGACTTCCTTCCAGGACCTGACGCTGCGTCAGTGCGTGAGGCAGGGCTTGGGCTTCGCGAGCTTCCAGCGGTTACGCCCCTCTTCTTCCCACACGGCAATTCGGAAATGGCGGACAATGGCGGGAAACAGCGGTAATTGGCGCAAAACTTCACCACGGTATGCGACACAGTTCGTTAAAGCGCACAGTACCCGGTGGCAACGGGCACGAGATCCTGCCGACTACGCCAAGGTTGACGCGCCCCCTGGGCCAATGGGTACCCGGTGCCGGGCCAGTCCTCTTAAGCTGGTGGTATTGCAGCAAGGATGTTATGACTCCCCACAGGAAGAGTTAGCTTCAGGGCAGGGTGTAAATGTTGGTGGTTGTGCAGGGTGTCGTAGTGCAGTAATAACCACAGAGTCAGTATAGTGCAGTCCCAGGGTCTTTACTGATGACAATTAGGCAAGCCTGGATTGGGGTACTGGCTAGAGGTAAGAGTCCGGTCAGCCTGGAAGCAAGCATAGAGTCCTCCTTGCCAGGTGAGGTTGTAGGCCTCCCCTTCTCACTATACTCTTTGGCTTTGCAGCTTGTAGCTGTGCTATAGCCCACATCCCTGAGTGTAACGTTCTGTGCTCACCCGTATGGCTTGCAGCTCGGGCCTTACTCATGCATTGATCCCACGTAGGGGTGCTTGTCCTTCTGTGCTGCTGAGCCTCTGGGCATCTGATGGGGCTAGGAGACCTTCAGTCTCCTGCCCTACGGTATCTGCTGCTGGGCCTTCAGTGCTCCACAGCCTCGGACTTCAGTGTCCGGTCCTCTGTGTTTTTTCTAGCTAGGACGAGCTACCTCAGCTCCAGTCCCTAGCTCCTCTCTCTTCGATGTCCTAAGTTCAACTCCCAACACCAAGACTAACTAACCCCGCCCCCAAATCCCAGTTGCCAAGGGGAGGAGCTCCCCTTGCTGGTCTGGAGCCAGGAAAATGTTGCATGCTTAGTATCCCTGACTAGGGGATCCCTGCTTGCTTCTAGGCATGGCATTACCTCTTTTGAGGGAGGCAAAGCCACTGTGGCAACCGGACCACTGGGGTGCCACAGATATTGGCCTCTTCCCTGCCAAACAATACCAGCCCGCAGCCGCCCATGTAATCCATGGCGATCCCACGACATCTACCGATTCTGTAGTACAGCCGTTGGAGTCTCGTTCTGAGAACAAAGCCTCTTAGGTCACTCCCGGTCAAGCTGTGCTCTGCGAGACCCGGCGAGATCAGTGATGACATCAGTAATGTTACTAAATATATATCTAAAATATTTACAGCGTCTATCTATCCATCTATATACAATATCACCTATGGTGTATGTACATTCATGGCCGAAAGTGTTGGCACCCTTGAAATTGTTCCAGATAATGAAGTACCTTATTTTTCGATTTATAAGACGCACTTTTTCCCCCCATATTAGGGGGGAAAATAGGGGTGCGTCTTAGAAAGCGAAATCACCTTACCGGCTGCGGTCGAGCGGGTCCCGGAGATGCTGCGGGGTGCCAGAGATGCGGACGTGGTGCCGGAGATGCTGCGGGGTCAGGATGGGGTGTTCTGAGGCGGCCCCCATGTTGTCTGCCAAGTTCTACGCTGTAGATGTCCGGTGGTGAGGGGGATCCGCTGACATCTTGTGGCAGCCGGAGCCCCGCACCTTCCATGCTGTCCTATGCGATGGGCTCTGGGAAAAAGGCCGCCGGATTGAGATTTTTGCGCTGAGATCTCGTCTCCTGAGATCTTGGTGCCGAGATCTCAATCTGAGCATGCGCCGCCTCTGGCGACCATTTTCCCAGAGTTCATTGCATAGGACAGCATGGAAGGTGCGGGGGCTCCGCCAACATCCGGCTGCCACAAGATGTCGGCGGATCCCCCGCACCACCGGACACCTCCAGCGCAGAACTTGGCAGACAGCATGGGGCCTGCAGCTACTTCTGAACACCCCGTCCTGACCCTGCAGCATCTGCGGCCTCAGCCAGCAGCAACCCTGGGACCCCGCTCTACCAACGCCACCGCCCCCCAGGCAAGCTGATTATAATACGCACCGGTTTATAAAAAAAAAATGTCCTATTTTCCTGCCCAAAATTATAAACTGGTGCGTATTATAATCCGCAAAATACGGTATTTCTTCCAGAAAATTAATGCAATTACACATCTTTTGTTGTACACATGTTTATTTCCTTTGTGTACTGGAACAACACACAAAAAACAGAGATAGAAAGACAAATTGGACATAATTTCACAAAAAAAACCTAAAATGGGCAGGACAAAATTGCTGACAACTTTCCAAAATTGTGTGGGCAATATGAAAATCACACCTGAAACAAGATAAAAATGGTAGAAGTTGACTCAATCTTTGCATTGTGTGTCGAACTGTCTGGGGACTTGAGAACTCAAATTGTTGAAAAATATCAACACTCTCAAGGTTACAAGTCCATCTCCAGAGATCTTGATGTTCCGTTTTCCATGGTGTGCAACATAATCAAGAAGTTTATAACCCATGGCACTGTAGCTAATCTCTGTCGACATGAACGGCAGAGAAAAATTAATGAAAGGTTGCAACGCAGGATAGTCCGGATGGTGGATAAGCAGCCCCAATCAAGTTCTAAAGTAACTTTAGCTGTCCTGCAAGCTCAGGGTGCATCAGTGTCAGCGTGAACTATCCGTCGACATTTGAATGAAATGAAATGCTATGGCAGGTGATCCAGGAGGACCCCACTGCTAACACAGAGACATAAAAAAGTTAGACTGCAGTTTGCCAAAATGTGTGTGAGTAAGCCAAAATTTCTCTGGGAAAACGTCTTGTGGACAGATGAGATCAAGATAGAGACGTTTGGTAAAGCACATCATTCTACTGTTTGGAAGGCCTACAAAGAAAAGAACACAGTACCCACAGTCAAATATGGTGGAGGTTCAAAGATGTTTTGGGGTTGTTTTGCTGCCTCTGGCACTGGGTGCCCTGACTGTGTGCAAGGCATCATGAAATGTGAAGATACCAAAGGATGCAATGTAATGCTGTAGTGCTAAGATGTTAATGGTCATCAGGAATTCATATTGGTATCCTGTCTTTAAAGAACCCTTTAAGATATTTCACAGTAACAGTTCAACTTGATAGCCTTGTACTTTCTGTAATTTTCTCAAACACCTGGACTGCATAGCTCCATTATCATTGTTTAGTTTATAGTATCACCCAGTACCATATAGCTCCATTATCAATGTTTAGTGAGAACGATGCATGTTTATATTCGTTGGCAATATTTGGTGAGAATATGCTGTGTTTATAGAATGGTAAGACATCTGGTACCAGGAGCGTTTGGCATATTTCATCTCCGGTGATATATTTGATATATTTGTTTGGTGTTAATTGACATCTGAACAGCTGGCCACTCAGAAGAAAGATACTATATTGAACAAATAGAACCTGGCAGAATTTGTGTAACATTTGGTTGCGCAAGCATTTGTTTTTGAACAAGATATAAGCTAGTGAAGTTTTCAGCTAAGACAGAAGCCTGTTGACCTGTGGACTAAAAGGGGACGCCCTGACGTCGCAGTGTGGATTCATCCCAGGACTTTTCTCTGTCTTCGCTGTTTTGCTTCTCACAGCTGATATTTTTCCGGACAGATGATGTATGTTGCTCCTGGTGAAGTTTTTCCTGTATAGTGTGCGCTGTAACTACGTTACCTTTGTGATTTATACTATGCAAAAGTGTACGCAATATCACACCATTTCCTATTTTCTGTAATGATTTAATTATAATAAAAATTAATTGCCTTCTTTAAAGCCATATCCGAGCCCTTTAAATACTTGGCAAAACATTTTGGTGTCAGAAGTGGGATACACAGAAGGCTTAAAATAAAAATTTTAGCTAAATTCCGATAATCCGGAATTTTGAGATCAAATTCCAATAGTCCGGAAAAGTGTGCGTACACCCCAGCAAGCTACTACTCTGCTGAACCAACTCCCAGATCCAGAAAAACAGCCGATGCCTTTCTATAGAAGCATGCTTCAAATCCAAAGGAATTACTCCGCCACATGGCAAGATCTCATTTCCCTGGCAAATCTTAAAGCAGGTGATGCATATTGGCCTGTTATGGACACTGCATTGAATGATGCCTCACTTGTCAGTGACACCACATGGGACTCTGATGTTCAGTTCTGCCAAAAACTTAAGCTCCGAGCTGTTAACGTGGCAATCGTAATAGAAAGTCCCATTGTGCCCAATCCACATACATTGTCAGAAATGCCATCAGATGCAAAACGTGTCATCGATCTGGTCAATGCTTTCTTCAGTGTACCACTGCATCCACTGTTTACGGCCATGGAAAGAGACTAACCATCAAGTTGTCCTTCTTCAGTAAGTGGATGATCTCCTACTATGTTGGCCGGATCAGGTGACAGCTGAAGAGTCGAGTCTCAGTCTTCTCTTTCATCTTGCACAACAAAACTGTAAGGTGTCCCTCAACAAAATCCAGTGGTGTCAGCCCAAAGTTGTGTTTTTAGGCCACTGTCTCTCTCCAAACCTGAAACACCTAACGGGTGAAAGGAAACTTGCTTTTGAGACCGTTCCTCTACCAAAAGGACCTAAGCAATTACAAGCTTTCTTAGGAATTAACACATATTGTCGCCAAGGGATTCCAGATGCCTCAAAGCTGATGCAACCATTGTACTATTGTAGCAAAGGCGAGAGAGCTTGTAAGGGAATTCCTACATGATATTTCAAAGATAGAGAGAGGCTGCCATCTGCTGGCCAGACACAGTCAAGCGGAACCAAGATATGCAAGGGAAGTTGAAGGGAGAGCAGATTTAGATGCTGGGCCCAATCAGGTAACTTTCAGGAAGGAGTTCCGGGAGATAAGAGGCCAGCGCGCCAAACCTGAGGGGTCTTTGGCGCCAAGCAGCAGAAAGGAGCAGACGTGTTCCCTGCGTGCTGAGAAGCCCCGCGTGACAGGCCTAAGCCAGAGGCCTGTGAGGTGCCACAGCCGGGCACCAGTAGAAGAGCTCCGGATCCCTCACAGATGTGACCCGAGTGCTGTGCCTGCTGAGGAGACTCGGAACCTGCTTGTGGTGCTGAGTGAGTTCGCGGAACCCGACGCCGCCCGCTGACAGACGAGGACTGGACCCCCCTACCCAAGGCTTGAGAGACTGCCTTCAACGGTCAAGCAGAGAGGACTTGAGAGACGGCTGCCCCAGGAAAGTTACGCCAGCGAAAGCAGAGGAGCTGCATACGTGAACAGGGCCGTCACTTCTACTGTTCACTCATGGTACCGGGGACAATTGGGTTTAGGTACTCAGGTGGGGAGGGGAACAGTTGGGGCTAAAGAAGCTCAACGTGACCTAATTGAATTTTTCCGGAAAAAGACTCACGGCCTAGCGGGAATAACCGGTGACCCCCGCTAGAGCCATATGCACAGTTAAGGAACTCATGTGGTGTCTCCCATGATCTAGGGCACCACATTACCTTGAGAGACTTTGCATTTTGCTAATACTTCAAATTACTGTTTATTACCCTTGTTGCAATCCCTTATTCAGCGTACCTGTTAAATATATATATAAACTGTTTATATTCAACTCTTACTGTTCTCGCCTTGTGTCTCTGTGCCTTGCATTCCGGCACCTGCATTACATTTAGCGTAGTCGGCAGGATGCAACATTCAGACGCAGAGATGGCGGAGCAGCCTGTGACTGGGTCCGGCCGGAGCCATATACCTTTGGGGGCTATGCTCAGCCACCTACCCAAGTTTACGGGGGATGGCATGTCACTGTGGGACTGGATAGAAAGACTGAGAAGTATACTACGTATGTATCCCCTCGATCCTCTAGCCCAGGCGGAGCTGGCCCTTCTAACCCTTGATGGAGAGGCCCGGCAGACTGTGATATACCGCCCACCTGGGGACCGTGACACCGTGGACAAAGTGATAAAAATTATAGAGGACATGCACGGTGACACCACAGATCTGGGACACTTGCGCTTACGGTTGTTTCAGCGGGTCCAAGGGGAAAATGAGACAGTAAATCAGTATGTTAATGCATTGCAGGAAGTGACGGCCCATATCACCAAGAAAGCTCGAGATGGGAACCGAGGACTGGGACCATTGGATGAGGTGTTGCGTGACCAACTGATTGCTGGCTTGAAAGACCCTTCCCTGAGGCAGATCCTGAAGGAACGGCTGCGATTGAGCCCTGATCTGGGCTTCCCGGAGGTAGAGTCTGAAGCTAGAGTCCTGGAGAGAGAAGTTCCTGTTCTCAAAGCCACAGTTAGAAGTCATGAGGAAATTGCCCCTGAATTCACCAACAAAGAGCCTGATTGGGTACGGGAAATACGTCAGGAAATTCGAGACATTCGGGGTGAGTTGAATGCTATTAGAAAGACCCCTACTGCCCCCTTACCTACGGACCGTACTGCCCAACGCAGACGGAGACCAGAGCGAGAAAGACATTCCTACCCGGCCCCAGCACGGCATGTACCTGACCTATCGGTAGAACGAGGACCAGAGTGCTGGACCTGCGGAGGTAGGGGGCATATGTCCAAAGACTGTCCCAACCGAGAAAGGAGGAGGAGGGGACAGCCGTTAAACTAAAATGCCCCACGGTTGTGGAGCATACCGTGGGGTCTCGAGCTTCAGAGAGTGGAAGAGGGAGCTCTAAAGACATTGTCTCCGAGAGGCCCATTATCTGGGCTGAATTCAATGGGCAGCGGATCCGCTGTTTAATGGACACTGGGTCTCAAGTGACCACTATGCCTGAGACGTATTTCCAAAGTCACTTTCCTGAAGTCCCTCGTTCCTGCCGGGAACCCACTGTCAAACTGGTGGTGGCTAATCAACTACTTATCCCAGTAGCGGGAGTAGTATGGATGTCTGTTCGGGCATGTGGAAAGGACCTCGGTCGGAAAGGGATCGTACTGACCACAGGGCCCGGAGGCGATGGGCCCATTGTAACCCTGGGCATGAATGTGCTGAAAGAGGTCGGACAATTCCTGGCTGAGGGCTGTAACAAAAACAACTGGACCCGTGCCACTCGAGATCCAGCTAACAAGAGAGTATTCCAGCATCTCGTGCGGGTCAGTCAGATTCAAAAATTGCCCGCTACCTCTCAGTACCTTGGTAAGGTATCGATACCACCCGAAGCCACAATGACACTGCCAGTGGGACAGACTGTACTCACTCTACCGGTGCTGGCACATGTGTCCTTAGAGGGCGTGGACATTCAAATTGAACCAATGGAGGGAGAGGAAGCACCCTCTGGACTCCTGGTTGCTCGGACCCTGGCCACCGTGCGGCACGGTCGAGTACCCGTGCGTTGCATCAATTTAAGTGGCACAAGTTTACAGTTGGTGCCCTGACAAGAGGTGGTGCGAGTGTGTATAATGCCAGAAGCCCTTACTAGAGCTGACGCTATAGGGCTGGCACCTGTAGAAGGAAAGCCATGGACCCTGGAGGTGTCCCTCAATAGCCAGGAGAATGGAAGAGAACCGTTGGCTGGCGCCACCTCTTGGAGGAAATGGAGGCTAATCTGACTGAGTTTTCTGCTGGACAAGTAAGGCAGATCGAACAACTTCTACAGCGATATCAGGGAGTGTTTGCACAGCATGAAGATGATTTCGGTTGCACTCGGGACATTCAGCACGAAATACCCACCAGAAAAACTGCTCCCATCAGAAAGAGATATTGGCAGATCCCACCTCAAATGTACCAGGAGGTGAAAGAGCTGTTGGCCCACATTTTGCGGAACGGTGTGATCCGTGAAAGTCAGAGTCCTTGGGCGGCTCCGATCGTGCTGGTCCTGAAGAAGGATGGTACCCTGAGATTCTGCGTAGACTATCGAAAGCTGAATGCCTGTACAGTACGGGACTCCTATCCACTCTCCTCAATTGAAGAGTCTCTATCTGCACTAGGGAGCGCCAAGTTGTTCTCTTCCCTCGACCTGGCCAGTGGCTATTGGCAGGTCCCAGTAGCTGAGAAGGATCGTCCGAAGACAGCTTTTGTTCTTCCTATGGGCCTGTTTGAGTTCAATCGGATGCCGTTCGGGCTAAAAAATGCGCCAGGAACCTTCCAAAGACTGATGGAGAGATGCTTGGGGGACCTCAACTTTGAAGCCACTTTAATATATCTGGACGATATAATTATCTATTCCGGTACGTTTGAGGTTCATCTCCGCCGAATGGAACAAGTGTTAGAACGGCTTCAAAGGCACGGCCTGAAAATTAAGCCTCGTAAGCGTCGTCTCTTCAAACGAGAAATTGAATATCTGGGGCACACTGTGTCCAGTGCAGGAGTGCACCCCACTGCGGAGAAAGTAGCTGCCGTGCAGAAGTGGCCCACACCCGCCAATCTAAGGGAACTGAGGGCGTTCCTGGGGCTTGCTGGATACTACCGCAGATTCATTAAAGACTTCGCAAACATTGCGATCCCGCTCAATGAATTGCTGAGAGGAACGGCTGGGGGAGCCAAGCGGCAGCTAACGGACAGATAACATCCCTTTGGCCCACATGGAGAACGCCAAACTGGGCGCGTTAGAACAGCGGTGGGTCGCAAGGATGTCCAAATACCAATATAAAATCGCCTATCGGTCCAAGGCCCTGAACACTCATGCAGATGCCCTGTCCCGGGTCACTCAGGCGGGGCCGAAGAGGGACAGAGATGAGGAGCTCGAAGGCAACGAGATCCCGGATTTCAGCCAGTTCGCCGCTGCTCTGGTCGACGCCCAGGAGACCAGAGAGGAGCCGAGGCCCACTCAAATTCTGGGCCCTTTGTAAAATAGTTAATTATGGATATTCATTTTTCTTAAATCTGAGTTCTATGCATCAGCCATCGTGTCTAGTTGACATGCGCTATTTGTGTGTGTATTTTTAGTTCACTACCATATGTAGAACAGGTGTGCCATACGACTGGCTATAAAAGCCCATGGTACAGAAAGGGGGGGTTCTCTTGCTCTTCCCACCCTACAAGACACAGAAGAAGGATCTTCATGCTGAGAAGCAGCTGACATGTAGGCCTGGACACGTGTTGGACAAAGACATGATTTACCAGCCAGAATCCAAGGAAAGATGGACACTCATGATTGAATCTCTTTGTAACTACTTCATCGATTTTATATTCTGTTTCAATTATTTTTTAATGGACAATTCAAGAATAAATAGATACATTTTTTTATAAGAAAATCTTGAAATTGATACTTTGCGAAGTCCTCAGAAGAGAAAAATAATACAGAAAGAAGTATTATTTAACAATGGTGAGCCAGCCAGTCCTGATTTAAGTGAGTAAGTGAATTTCTTCCCTGAACAAAGGGGGGAGTCCTGACGAGTTGAGCAGCTGTTGTTCACGTGTCAGTAAATTCACTAATTTGTCACGAGAAGCAGAAAGGACCTACAGACTGAGGACTAACAGGAAGCAAAGGTACTAACAAGGAACAGAATCAGACAGGAAAAGAATCAGACGAACTGAAGACAGGACGTGCTGATAAAGAGAAGCTAAGGAATCTTAAGGTAAGCAAAATATGGATATAATTTCTTCTTTTGCTAAACAAAGTAATATTAATTTCAAAGTTAATGTAGGAAATGACTTAGACGTTTTGTGGCTCAGTTTATACAAAGAATGTGAATTGCAGAATTTACAGTTAACTTCTAAATTGGTAAATAGAGAGAAACACAAATTGCAGAATATTCTACATCTTGTACAGGTATTTCATAATTTTGTACTTGAGAGGTCTAAGCAGGACAATAGTGTAGAAGAAGTGTCAGATGGTGACAATGATTCTGACTGTAATGTGGAAAATGAACAAGATTTGAGACACGTGTATATAACTGAAGGTGACCTTGGGTCTGACCAAGAGACGGACATACAGAAACCTGACATGGGAGGAGACATGACTGACATACGAGAAACTCACATATTAGGTGATGTGGGAGAAGACGTGAGTGACGTAGGAGGAACGGACGTACAAGAGCCACTAAAAATATCAGAGAATTCAGGAATTACCCAGGCTCAACTACAAATTAAAATGAGGAAAAATTTGCTGAAATTATACAAAATCATGCCAAAATATGATGTCAAAATCCATGCCTGTAGAAATTCAGAGACATTTGAGAGCTTTTCTGATAAGTTTGATTTATCCAATGAGGAGAGGAATCAATTATTTAAAATATGGATTCCTGTGACATTGTCCAGATGTTACTCTCCTAATGGATGGGAAAATGATTCGGACAGGTTAAAATATTTGATTTATTGTGTCACAATGGATTTTCCCAACATAGAAGATCTGCAGAAACTAAGGATTGGTAGGAAGGAATGTACATATACATTCATGTCCATATTTGAACGGTTGTACAAAGCTCTCATCAAAAATGGAAAAGTACAACAAATGATAACAACTTTTGTACAAAAATTCAAATTCCTAAATCCAGTGTCTCAAGTTATGGCATCACAAAAAATTCATTATTTGAATGTGCTCAGTTGCTGGATTTTGTTAGAAAACATGAGAATCGTGAAAAGAATATAAATCAAGTTAAATTTATAAAACCAGAAAAGGTAAAATCTTACCAAAAGCCAATATCAAATTCTCCTAGACTGAGTCATCCCCATAGTGAACTCTATCAAATACGCAGAAGATTTCATATCTGTTATAAGGTCCATCTCTTCACAGAAAGAGTTAAAAATTCAAAGCTATGACTTCTCCCTGGAAAGGAAAATGGCTGAAACTGATGGACAGAGTCAGGTGAGACGACCAGCTGAGAGTGACATCAAGGAATGTGGACAGAAGGACAGACAGTTCTCTGAGGTTTTGAAGGATAGAAAAATGTCTTTCCTAAATAGGGCGTTTATGGAGATATTTGAGAGAGACAGAAGATTTGGTTTAGGGAGTGGCTAAGAAAAAACTCTAATTGTAATGTTGTATCAAAATGTAATACAATGTATCATTATTAATTTATAATCTTATACAGTAAAATTGTAGTTACATGGTTTCTAATAGTTCATATATATATATATATATATATATATATATATATACACTTGTCTAAGTAGAGATTGTGTATAATTGTATATATATATATTTATAGTAATAATTAAAGAAATTATTAATTAGTAAATTAGAATTTCACATATAAATTAAAATAGCAATATTTTGAATTACATTAGAACCAACTAATATATGTATAAGATATTTAAATAATTCTGTTTCTGTATGAATTTGATATTTCATTTTATTTTCTTATATTTCCTTAGAGTTTTCATTCCAAAGCAGGATTTGATCAAACAGCTCTAAAATGGATTTATTTCTTTATTCACACAGGAAGTTGAAAATTGCATGATTTATGTGTATAACATTTTAAAATAATAACAATATAACTAGTTGAATTATTTTGTGTTGCTAATATTTTCTGTGCATGAAGTGTTCGTGCTAATTAAAGTAGATTTACAGCATGACGTGTGACAGCTGCAGCCTTTGAACTTTGAGCTAATAAGTATAGATCCCATTCATTCTATTTCCAGCTGATGTAACTTAAAACCTGGCAGCCAGTGAAAAAAGAATCTAAGTCAAGTCAAGAGTTTTTTTCAAGTGTCTGAAATTTCAGTGACTTACTCTCATATTATATAATATTTACTTGGGGAATATTCAAAGAAATATTAAGATATTAAATTTAATTGATAAATTGGGATACAACAATTTTGGGTTAAATATATATATATCTAAAATTTCATATGTGGAATGTTTGAGTTGAACAGATCTGTGAATGTCAGAGTGAAAATGACAGGGAATGAATGTGAGCAGCTGCTAAGTTATTGAATGTGAGGCCTCATGTGTACAAGAAAAAAAATGTTTCTTTATGTGAAGGTACAAAAAAATATATTTAATTCTAAGAAAATTATAATACATAATTAGGTATTATCTACATATATATATATATATTTCTATATTTCTTTAATAATTATTATTTCTTGATTTAACTAATAGTGGATAAGGGAAACCACACATCAAAATGGTTTACAAAGTAAATTTACATTTAGAATCATTTTTCCACATGATAATATCCTTGAATAACTATGATATTATTATTTTTTTAATGGTTACCTAAATAGGTACACACCTCTCTTTAGACAAATCTATGCTACTCATCGATATGAAATTTATGCAAAGTATTTATAGAAGAATAATTATTTTTTGATTTGGTTCTGATTTATACATACATTTTATAAAATAATATTTTTTGATATTTAGGGGGAAAAATGTGTTTTTGATCCTGATTACATAATCACTTTTGATCAATACTTATTTTTCACACATTTTAATAAAGGTAAAATATTAATAAGGTACTATGGTATAATTAAGAAGGGTATTACATGCAAAGTTGCATAATTTAATATTTTTTGGTGATACAAGTTTATGACAAATATGAAATCATCCAAATAATGGAGATATAAAGGTATTTTTTATGAAGAATGATTGTTCTGCATTTGTCATTAAAATTTAAAGGCCTTATTTTTGTTTTTATTCTTATTTTTACTCTTAATTTTATTTTTCATTTTTAAAATTTTATTCTTACTTATTTTCTTATTTTTCCATTTTTCATTTTTAATTCTCAATTTTTGATTTTATTTCGGTTCAATATCTCAATTGAGAAAACACATTAATATTTAATAAAGTAATGTCTAGTACAAAGAATATTGCTTCATTAAATATAATGATATAAATTAATAGAAGGAAAAATGTTTACATTTTCTGAGTAAACACAACAATTCATTCATTCATTCATATATTTATTCATTTTAGTTCAGGAGTATACATTCTTTGGTATTATTGGTTTAATAAAGATATAAACACACTGACACCTATGGGTTGGAAAAGGTAATTACACCTATGACATAATATTTTATCACATGAAGAACTTGATTAATAATGAATCATTATCTATTATTGTTTATTATTCCAAACATAATTTATTTAATGTTTTGATAATAATTAGATGGATATTATTGATTGCTATGGTACACTGTGATATTATAGGTTAGAAAAAATTGCCAGATTTGGTATCAGATTAGGGAATGAAGACTTCAATCAAGACATTGCAATTATGAATTCTATCTTAATAAAGACTTTTCATATTTATAAATGAAAGAGACTCTCAAAAGTTACAAGAAGAAGCAACCGATATCCGGAAGTCTCAGAAGGTAACAGGTGTGAATGCTGAGTGATAATAGACTGTGTTCATTACATACAATACAATTCACACCACTGATCACCAGGACGGCAGAGGACGATGATCCTATATGTACTGTGTTGTGTTCAAGTTTCATCACGTTCCAGTGGTTTCTCATCACCTGCAACGCTTCAATGAAAGCTGGTGAACAGGTAATACCTGACATATGTGTCCTGTATATAAAGGACTGAGTACTGGTTATGGTGCTATATAAAGCAGGGAAGTGTCAAGTTAACCCTTGCTTTACTGACCAAAGACGTCACATCTGTTCCAAAAGTGACATGAGACCAGTGCGGACGACACGGAAGATTCCAGAACTATCCAACGTAAGTCCAGGTGACATCGCACAGATATTAAAGCTACATTTCATCCATGGACTTTGTTTTCTTATCAATTGACACACATGATCTTTCTAATAAAGACTACAGTTTATGGACTGCACAATGATGAATACAATTATGGACTGTACAATATCTACACGCTATCACTTATTTCAAAGGAGTTTTCATCTAAAGACTGTGTTATAAAAGAACCAAGAAGAAGACGAGACGACGACCCGATGACATCAGACGATGACGATTGAACCCGCGATTGCTTCAATTTAGATATAGGGAAGTATAATTATACATATTAAATGAATATTAGTCATGGCTTACCATAACATGAATTCACATCATTATATAACAATAATCAGATATTGATATTATTATTATTATTATTATTATTATTATGGAAATTTAATGATATTGCCAAGGAAGAAGGAAAGAAAAAATGATTGATGAATGTATCTTCTTTTGAGAATTTTCAGTTAAAGTCCTTATATCCTCAAAAAAAAGGGGGGAATGTTAAATAGTTAATTATGGATAATCATTTTTCTTAAATCTGAGTTCTATGCATCAGCCATCGTGTCTAGTTGACATGCGCTATTTGTGTGTGTATTTTTAGTTCACTACCATATGTAGAACAGGTGTGCCATACGACTGGCTATAAAAGCCCATGGTACAGAAAGGGGGGGCTCTCTTGTTCTTCCCACCCCACAAGACACAGAAGAAGGTTCATGCTGAGAAGCAGCTGACATGTAGGCCTGGACACGTGCTGGACAAAGACGTGATTTACCAGCCAGGATCCAATGAAAGATGGGTGAATCTCAACAATTAAGCTAATTATGGACAAATGGACAATTACTTTATAACTAATTATTGTATGTACCTGCTGGAATCTGATTCTTTTTAATGGACAATCTAAGAATAAATAGATACATTTTTTATAACAATATCGTGATATTGATACTTTGAGAAGTCCTCAGTAGAAAAATTAATACAGAAGGAAGTATTATTTAACAGCAGGATCCCTTCTGCGCAGTTAGAAAGCGGGTGGCATTACCAGACAGGCTTTGGGTGCAGGTGGAGGACCGAGAGGAGGCAGAAGCAGTGGAGGAACTTCTAGATAAAGAGGATTGATGCACAACTAGTGGGGACAGCAAGATTTGGACAGGCGCCCCTTGTCCTGCTGTCACCATAGTTACCCAGTGCCCAGTCAGCGACATGTAACGCCCCTGTCCATGCCTACTCGTCCAAGTGTCTGTGGTGAAATGCACCCTGTCACACACAGAGTTTCTCAAAGAAGCGGTGATGTTGTGTGCGACATGCTGGTGGAGCGCAGGCACACCTTTCTTTGAGAAGTAGTGCCGACTGGGCATCTGGTACTGGGGCACTGCGACGGACATAAGGTCTCGAAAATCCTCTGTGTCCACCAGGCGGAAAGGCAGCATTTCTGGAGCCAACAGCTTGCAGATGGTGAAATTCAGCCTCTTAGCTTTGTCATGGCTAGGAGGAAATGGTCTTTTACTTGTCCACATTTGAGAGACCGAGGGCTGGCTGTTCTGCTTAGACGGGGTTGAGTAGGGTGTCCCCGGCAAACTGCCGGTCTGTGAGGAAGATGCAGGCGGAAAAGTTAGGTTGCCTTGATCCAAAGGTGGTGCTCTCGATGTCGGAGAGTGCTCAACACCAGCTGGTGTTTCCACTTCCAAATGAAATGATGACCTGCCAATCACACTGGCTGTTGCGGGTAAAGAGGTGGCAGGTCTGCGTCCAAAAACATGTGTGACTGCTGTCCCCCCAGTCACAGAGGATGAAGAGGCCGCGGATGCACAAGATGGGGCAGATGGTGGTTGGCCCGGCCCACTAGGCCGCATTGTAGCACAGTGAGCTTCCCACTGCAACTTATGCTTCATATCCATGTGACGGTTCATGCATGAAGTACTCAAACTATGGATTTTTTGGCCTCTACTTAGCTTTTGGTGACAAATATTACAGATAACACGAGTTGGGTCATCCTTATCGATCTGAAAAAAAGCCCAGGCTATACAAGGCTTAGAGCCCATTCGACATGAAGAGCCAGCACGACTTGTGGTCAGAGGCAGAGTTGTGGTGGAGGATGCAGTTGTTGACGTGCTTGCAGTACTACGTCTCTGTCCAGGAAGGCGCAACCTAACTTCGTCGTCAATAGCATCCTCCTCCACCTCCTCTTCTGACCTCATCGACTGGCTGACTGTGGGTTGACAGTAAGTGGGTTCTCCAACCTCGTCATAATCACCCTGTGTGTTCTCACACCCGTCGTCCTCAGAGCCAACCTCTTCCTGCCCTGACCGAAAAATCAAGTTGTCGCTCCAATCAGGTATTTGAGTCTCATCATCGTCTTCATCATTGTCTCCACCATAAAGAGTTACAGTTTGGGAACGAGGGTCTACATTATGCTCAGAACCTTCTTCATCTGGTCCTGGATCCGACACATAAAGATTCTGGGCATCAGTGCAGATCATTTCCTCGTCTGGATTAACAGAAGCTCTGGAGCAGACCTCCGCTTCCCAGGCTATAGTATGAGTAAACAGCTCTGCAGACTCAACCATCTGTGTTACCCCATACTCAGACCGGCAGCTGGAGGCTTGGGAGCTGTGAGGAAGCAAGTGCGATTGGGGTGACACCTCTGAGGACTGGAGTATTTGTGATATTGAAGTTGAGGTGGAGGAGAGCCCACTTGAAGGAGCACTTGATATCCGTTGAAGCACCTGCTGTTTTTGTGCCTCATCTGGAATTTGTAGCGATGGGCGTGTCCGTAAGAAAGGGATCGTATCACATTGTCCACGAAAAGAAGTAGACATCTTAGTTTAGCTGAAAGATGGTCTTTCTTCTGCAGATGTTAATCCCCCCCCACCGCGGGGGGGCTCGACCCACCAGCGGACAGGCACCAGTATTGGGAGAGGGGGGGCTGGCCATCAGGGTCCACCGCAGCTCTGGCACAAACCCGGCGACACGGATGTCGCACGGGCAGGAACGGACTGGCCGTGTCGGCTTCGCACTCCAGCGCAGACCCTCTGCCCGCTCGCGCCCGTAACCTCAAAGGGATGCGCAAGCGGCTTTTCTTCCCAGGGCTGTTCCCCGCCCAGCAGGAACGTGGGGGAGCTCAGGTCGGCCTTCAACTGTACTCCCTTACCTCCCTCGCCCTCTTTCCTTCTTCCGTTCTCCATCTAACCCCTCGACTCTGTGGTGTCCGCTCTCCCTCCAGCTCTCTCCTTCTCACAGGCGGACTACCGCGTGTATTCTCACTGTGGCGAATCTTTTGGGCCCAGGCATAAGAAGTGGTCGAGGTAATGGATAATGTGTGCCCCCTTAGAAATGTCCATTACAACCCATTCGAGGAAGCAACTAAACGCCTCAAATAGTGAGCAGGATCTGGACCACCCCATGGGCAAAACAGCGATCTATATAGTATGCTCCTTCCCAGAAGCAGCCCAATAGGTGGACACTATTCGGAGGCACAGGTAGTAAGTAACCGGAACGCCGCATCAATGTCTGTTTTGGCCATTAGGGTGACCCTTCCCAACTTCTTGATCCGCCTGATTGCCTTGTCAAAGGATGTACAGTATATACTACTGTACTTGGTTCTGCGTCGATGTTGTCGTTTACTGACCAACCCTTGGATATGACAAATGGTGGATTAGTCCGAATGTATTGGGTTCCTATTTTGGGTGTTGTTAGGCTGATTTTAGATTTTTACTCCAGCCTTTCTTGATTTTAGAAGGGCATGACATGCCGATATCTGTGTCTCCTCCTCCTTTTACTCCTCCACCTCTTTTCTTTTCGCATGACTATATTTACTTGTCACTTTTCCATGTGTTAGTTGTGTCTTCTGAGCAGTTTGTCAGCTTTTGGACACCTTTGAAGGTGTTTTCTAAGTGTTTCTATGTGTTTTTGTTTGCCTGCCATTGGTTTTAACAGTGTTCGACGGTGTTCGACGAACAGTTCGGCGAACATATGGGTGTTCGATGAACCAAACCGAACCCGAACACTACGGGGGTGGCTCAACTCTACTCTTCACTGGTCTAAGTGCCAGCACACTCTCTCACAACTCTGAACTAACTCAGCTCCTGGCTCCACCTTCCCTATATATATGTCCCTAAAGGGCTCCCTCTGCTGGTGTGAGGTGGAAGGGTGGAGGTCTATGAATGTAGTGAGGGCCTCTTATAGAGAAGTCCATCCATGCACCCTACTGGGTTCTGTGGCACCTAGGCGTAGCAGGGCGCCACATAAGGGCTGTAGTCAGGACCTGGTAGGAGCCCCTACATTCTGCAGCCTCCAATAATATATACCCGAAAGGAGCCCATACATTCTGCTGCCTCCAATAATATATACCCGAAAGGAGCCCATACATTCTGCTGCCTCCAATAATATATACCCAACAGGAGCCCATATATTCTGCTGCCTCCAATAATATATACCCGACAGGAGCCCATACATTCTGCTGCCTCCAATAATATATACCCGACAGGAGCCCATACATTCTGCTGTCTCCAATAATATACACCCGACAGGAGCCCATACATTCTGCTGCCTCCAATAATATATACCCGACAGGAGCCCATACATTCTGCTGCCTCCAATAATATATAGCCGACAGGAGCCCATACATTCTGCTGCATCCAATAATATATACCTGACAGGAGCCCATACATTCTGCTGCCTCCAATAATATATACCCGACAGGAGCCCATACATTCTGCTGCCTCCAATAATATATACCCGATAGGAGCCCATACATTCTGCTGCCTCCAATAATATATAGCCGACAGGAGCCCATACATTCTGCTGCATCCAATAATATATACCTGACAGGAGCCCATACATTCTGCTGCCTCCAATAATATATACCCGACAGGAGCCCATACATTCTGCTGCCTCCAATAATATATACCCGATAGGAGCCCATACATTCTGCTGCCTCCAATAATATATACCCGACAGGAGCCCTTACATTCTGCTGCCTCCAATCATATATACCCGACAGGAGCCCATACATTCTGCTGCCTCCAATAATATATACCTGACAGGAGCCCATACATTCTCCTGCCTCCAATAATATATACCCGACAGGAGCCCATACATTCTGCTGCCTCCAATAATATATACCCGATAGGAGCCCATACATTCTGCTGCCTCCAATAATATATAGCCGACAGGAGCCCATACATTCTGCTGCATCCAATAATATATACCTGACAGGAGCCCATACATTCTGCTGCCTCCAATGATATATACCCGACAGGAGCCCATACATTCTGCTGCCTCCAATAATATATACCCGATAGGAGCCCATACATTCTGCTGCCTCCAATAATATATACCCGACAGGAGCCCATACATTCTGCTGCCTCCAATAATATATACCCGAAAGGAGCCCATACATTCTGCTGCCTCCAATAATATACACCCGACAGGAGCCCATACATTCTGCTGCCTCCAATAATATACACCCGACAGGAGCCCTTACATTCTGCTGCCTCCAATCATATATACCCGACAGGAGCCCATACATTCTGCTGCCTCCAATGAGGCAATGCCCCATCACTGTCACACAAACACAAACAAAAGGTATATGGCTCAATGTGCCTGACAGAAGCTGCTTTGGAGGTGGTAGTGGCCCCCTTATCATTTGGGCTCCTGTGCAGCTGCACAGGTTGCACCAATCATTTGTCCGTCGCTGGTCCTACAGTTATATGAAAAAGTTTGGGCACCCCTATTAATCTTAAGCTTAATGTTTTATAAAAATTGGTGTTTTTGCAACAGCTATTTCAGTTTGATATATGTAATAACTGTTGGACACAATAATGTTTCTGCCTTGAAATGAGGTTTATTGTACTAACAGAAAATGTGCAATCTGCATTCAAACAAAATTTGACAGGTGCAAATCACAGTACCTCACTAATCTAATCATTGCCTGTTCTCTCTTCTTAAATTCTTAGAATCTTGTACCTTCTGTCATCTGTTCTCAACAATCCGTGCACTCAGTAGCACTTTGTATCTGTCCTTATACAGGTACTGGCTGATGACTGGTTCATGAAGCGTTATGTGAATACCCCTATTTATTACAATGACGACTGGACTATACAATACAAGCCCCTTTTGCTCATCCCGCTATTTTCTAATAGATTGTAAGCTCTTGCGAGCAGGGCCCTCACTCCTTTTAGTTTTTGTTGAATTATGTGTTACGATGTAATGTCTGATATTGTTTTTACAAGTATTGTAAATTGCTGCGGAATATGTTGGCGCTATAAAATAATTATTATTTGCACTCATGTATATTTAGAATATGGAAATAATTTTTTAGATTCTAGAGTACTGATATAGCAGCCGCCATATGCTGTGCTATGTTAATAGTGGAGCGCACCACATCACTGTGCGCTAGTACTGGACTACAGCTGTCTTATTAGTGGCTGCTACATCTGGATTTAGAATATTGTAAGTGTTAATTAATAATATAGAGAAAAAAATGTCTCTGGAGCTCTACACCACGGGCGGACCCTGGGAACCTGTTGTAAAAATGTGAATGCTATTCCTGGGAGTACAGCAGTGTTTCATTACACCTGAATATCTGACAAAAGAGAGAAGTACTGCATAAGGCTAAGTGCCCACGATGCAGAAATGCTGCATCTCCCTGGCAGGAAGAACGCATGCGGATTTTACATGCGTTTATCTTGCCAGGTAGAAGCGTTTGTCAAGCGTTTTTCCAAGCAATTTTAGCATTGCTTATAAAAGTGCTTGACAATTTGGTCACACTATATAAATCCATGCAACCGGCATGGATTTATATAGTGTGACCAAGTTAATAGTTAAAAAAAAAGAATAACAATGGTAAAAAATAAAAAAAACATTATACTCACCTGGTCATTTCTCCGCTGCGTCCGTTCTCTTGTACGGCTCGCGGTGGTGTGAAAGGACCTTTCATGATGTCATTTAGTCATGTGACAGGTCACGCGACGTTCTATGGTACCCGAGTCCCCTCTTCTCCAGACCCGGGTACCATCCGCACATTGAATCGCTTAATATCCGCATGTGCACATGTAGTCATGCGGATATTAAGCGATTCAATGCAAGTAAATGGCGGCAATTACGCTGCGTGTCCGCAAAATTAATGGACATGCTGCGTATTTTTCAGCAATGATAATCCGCAGCGGAAATTTCCGCAGCATGTGCACAGCACATGCGGATTATCATTGGGGACCATGCGGCACGTATTACCAAGCGTTTTTTTAAGCGTTTTCGCTGCGGAAATTCGGCGTCAAAAACACTTGAAAAACGCATAGTGAGCACGCAGCCTAACTCTTCAAAGGTGTTGTCCATGATTAGAAACTTGTGTTTTTTTGTCTAAAAACAGCACCACAACCTGTCTACAGGTTCAGTGTGGTATTGCAGCTCAGCTCCATTTATTTCAGTAGAGCTGAAGTCCAATGCCAGTCACAATCTATGGACAGATGTGATATTGCTTTTGAAAGAAAACAATAATGTTTTTCTAATCCTGTATGTGAAGATCTGAGGTTGTGGGTTGCAATAATCACCTAGACAAGTTAACGATGCAACAATAGTTTATCTCTTACATCCAAGGTTTTACTACAACTCTAGGTAAATGGCCAAAATACATTGCCCCCAGTGCACAAGATACCCTTCCTGGGGCGGTAGTTCAACTGCCTTTGTACCAGGCGATACTCACTATTTCACCACTTTTGGTTGGCTCACAGATTTCGTATCGCCAACCAGTATAGTTTGTATTCACATTCCTCGCTCCTCCAGACGACAAGATAAAACAATAGAGACACAGGTATCCAGTAGCAACAGTCCTTAAGAAAGTTCATCAAATCCAGACGACAGATTCCACAACTGTAGCATATTTATCCAGCCTAGTGATCAACCGATCTTCAAACTCCATAGGCCATTCATCCATGGGTCCAGGACCTCAGCCTAGATCCTTTCCCTTCAACGTCATTTCACCAATTTCCTAAACATGGGGCTTTTTTTCCTCCCTTCATGGGAGCATTTGAGGGTCATCAGAGAGGTTCACATACAGCTATTTGAATTGGTTTTAAAAATAATATTTTTCTTTCATATATTTTCACGTTTTGGGTGCAGTTTTTGTTTATGTCCTAGATCATATTTATGTCTTTTTAGCATTGTATAAATAAAGGTTACATTTTATTATTAGATCCCTTTATGATTTCTGACTTTTTGAGACCTCTATATACATTTGACCATTAACCTGCAGATTAACTGCATATCTGCAGGTTAATAGCCTTTCTTTCACGTGACAGGTTCCCTTGTAGGGGTGTCATATGAATGCAATCCTTAATAAACCCAATCCTGTCTATGCTATATATACCCCTGTCCAGATCTATATTATAAAAGTATACAGTTGACATCTATCTGATGGATACATTTTTTTGCCAAACCTGTTTTCTAGTTGGCCCGTTATATTCATGCTGCAGCGTGGACTTACTTTACAGAGTGTTTTTTATAGCAGCGTGCTTTAGTAGAGGCATTTCCATGGGGATTTTTCACTTGATGTGATATGCATGTAACATTTTACTGTATATGCCGTGCTGCCAATGTGGTTTTCTGTAAAAAGATGTAGTAAATTAATTATTAAAACACTGCGCTACGACAGCCATCAATTAGATCCCATAATGATACAATAACCAGTACAGTTCTATTATCCTCATTAGACAGCGGTGTACACAGCTTATTGTATAGACCTTTGCTGCACAATGGGACAGTGTTCATTTATGTAAAATAATCCATAGATGTGGGACAGGTCCATAGGGATATGTACAAACACCCTCCATATAAATGTGCATATATAAGTTAACACTGCCCCCTACAGCTTCAGTGGCTGATCTCAGGTGTCCACAGGGAATCAGTGCCCGTGTATTGTTAGTAGACTTCCATTGTAGTCTTTATTAACACATCTACAACCCTTTATATTATTCTGAACCTCCATAGAAGTGAATGGAGAAAGCCTATCATGCACAGCCACTTCTATGTTCACATTAACTAGAGATACAGCCTTATCTCGATAGCTGCGGGGGGCTACAGAGGTGGAGCCAACATCTATTAGCCATTTATGGCTTCTTCGGTGGATATATCTGAGAGGGAAATAACCCTTTAATTGGGTTATCCACTACTAGACACCAACTATTGATGGGCCAAGGGAGGTGAGAAAACTAAAAGAAATTGATATCTCCAGACCAGCGCTGCATACCCCACTGGTTACATGAGGTTAACAACCGGTGGGGGCAACGCATGAGTGTTGCAGCTTCTGATTGGTTGCAGCATTCATATTTCATCTAAGCCAGAAGAAGTAGTGCTCACATGACACCCCTGCCTGATGTTGATGTCAGAATAATGGCGGGATGCACAACAATGAGTATAAGAGGGCACTGGTTTGGGAGGTGATTTGGGGATTTTTTAATATTTTCCCCTTCCTAGGTTCGCAAATAAGACCCTACAAGTTCCAGGGAACATAGGTACACAGAACACCCTTTTTGGGCTGTGCATCTTCTCTATATACAGTGGGGGGAAAAGTAAACTGCTCAAAAAAATAAAGGGAGCACTTAAACAACAGAATATAACTCCAAGTAAATCAAACTTCTGTGAAATCAAACTGTCCACTTAGGAAGCAACACTGATTGACAATCAATTTCACATGCTGTTGTGCAAATGGAATACACAATAGATGGAAATTATTGGCAATTATCAAGACACCCTCAATAAAGGAGTGGTTCTGCAGGTGGAGACCACAGATCACATCTCATTACCAATGCTTTCTGGCTGATGTTTTGGTCACTTTTGAATGTTGGTTGTGCTTTCACACTGGTGGTAGCATGAGACGGACTCTACAACCCACAGAAGTTGCTCAGGTAGTGCAGCTCATCCAGCATGGCACATCAATGCAAGCTGTGGCAAGAAGGTTTGCTGCATCTGTCAGCGTAGTGTCCAGAGGCTGGAGGCGCTACCAGGAGACAGGCCAGTACACCAGGAGACGTGGAGGGGGCCGTAGGAGGGCAACAACCCAGCAGCAGGACCGCTACCTCCGCCTTTGTGCAAGGAGGAACAGGAGGAGCACTGCCAGAGCCCTGCAAAATGACCTCCAGCAGGCCACAAATGTGCATGTGTACAGCCCAACACCGTGCAGGACACTTGGCATTTTCCACAGAACACCAGGATTGGCAAAGTCGCCACTGGCGCCCTGTGCTCTTCATAGATGAAAGCAGGTTCACACTGAGCTCATGCGACAGACGTGACAGAGTCTGGAGACGCCGTGGAGAGCGCATAGTGGGCAAACAACCTTACGCGGTGAAATGAGCTGCATCTGGATCTCGTCCACCTAAAGGGACTGTCAGCACAGAATGACTGTACAAACTAAGTCCCAACTCTCGGTGCTTCATGACGGGTCCAATCATTTATATACACCTTCCCATCTGCTTGTTTTCCCTCTATCCACACCCTTCTCTTCTTTGATTGACAGCTCTGGCTTCATAGAACCAGAGAAGGAAGGAGACAGAGGTAAAACAAGTAGGTGGGAAGGTGTATAGAAATGATTGGCCCACGCCGTGATCCATGGAGCGCTTGTACTTGATTTCAACAGTCATTCTGTGCTGACAGTCCCTTTAAAATCAGTGTTTCCCAAACTCCAGTCCCCACGGCCCCCCACAGGTCATGTCTTCAGGATTTCTATAGTATTGCACAGGTGAGAGAATTCCTGATTCCTTGATGCTACTTTCATCACATGTGTAATACTGAGGAAATCCTGAAAACATGACCTGTTGGGGGGAAAACCTGACCTGTTCGGGGCCATGAGGACTGGAGTTTGGGAAACACTGCCTTAAATGGAGCGGTGCTGCAGTTTTATTATTCAGCGATTAGCAGGATCCCCCAACAATTTCTTAAGCAATGAGAAAATGCAGTCCCTAATGATGTCCTCTGACAATAAGCGGATCACGGACAGCAGATGCATTGGGTTCTGCATTTCTTGGAGAATGGGATGGGGCAGCTTCTGTCTTCTCAGTGATACAATCAGGAAGGAGATGCAGCGTGAGACAATCCCTGTCTAGATCTTTGATCTGATCATCAATACAGAGGGCTGATTGGTGAAGACAGAGGGAAAGGCTAATAAGATTATTAAAAAAAAACTTAGTTTTTCAGCTGGTACTTCCTCTGGGGTCAGTATGCCAACCTCATTGACTTCATAGCACTTGCCAGAGTGGGCAGACACGATTTATTGCCTTTATACACGTCACCTCCACACAGGGCGATGCTGGCTACGACGCCTCTGTAGTGATCAAACGTTGAGTCAAACAGCAGGGCTTTAAGAGGGCTGCCCTTTTCAATCTTGGGACTAAAACACAAAAATAAGACATCCTGTTAAGGGGTATAAAGGTAAGTAAACCGCGTTCAGTCCAGGGTGATGAATTCCAAAAGACAAAGTTTATTCTGCCATCACATAACTGTTATAGGTCTTTATCAAGTATATACAAAGACATACAGGGATACTGATCCCCCTGGTCAGTGGCCAGAACCCTGTAAATTCCCCTTAAATGGTCCAAAACTGAAACTGTGGGAACAATCGAATCCACTTAGGGTTCAGCAAACTTACAGTCAAGGGTTTGATAAAGTTATCTACACCCTTGTGTCTCCGGAAAGCATGGCGTACGTTCACGTGCTGAAAATGCCGACCAGTGCTGGAGTGAGCGGAGGTCCGCAGCTTGTGACACTCCTGCTGTAGTGAAACTACAGATCCCAGCAGGCTGACGGTCTCTCATCAAGTTATGCTGGGAGTTGCAGTTTCACAAATAGTGCTAGAGGATCCATGTCAGAAATATGAGGCTGCCACTAGGGTTTCTCCCACAAATATGTAATCGGACGTGGAGCAGATCCGCACGTGGATGAGCCATATTCTCTATCTGTGAACATACTACTCTCCTTCACTCAGATTGTAAGTGGTTCTGCAGCGCATCTGTGCAGAGCAAGCTGTCAATCAAAATCCAGGCCAGGTTTACAGCCGTCACCTCTGATATAGTGAGCGGTGCTGTGATCCAAGACTGTAGCCGCTCCGTGCACAACGATGAGTGAAGGCCGGCAGCTGCAGGGAGGAAAGAAGTTAATTTTCTCCCGGTACCTGCACTATCAATAATGCGGCCGGGCAACATTGTAACAATATTTATCTGCAGATTAACCCTATACCTGCAGGTACATAGCATTTTTCAAGGTGACAGGTTCCCTTTAATAAAGAGAAGATGGATAGAGCCGCATTAGTCCATACTCACGGTGGAAGCCTCCTGACAACTTCTTGAAGAACACTTTCCGCATTTGTTCCAAGCTTCGCCGAGATCTAATAGAATTAAACAGAGAAATTAATTTCTTAATACAGTTTAGACCTCGGCTCCAATGAATCACAAGAAATGAAACCTGTTTGAAGCTGACAAGCAATCAAGCCCCTCCGTAAGCCACACTGAACATGGCTACTTATGTCATCTGCAGGTGATTAAAGGAACCTGTCATGTTGAAATGGTATAAGATCTGTAGGGGGATGTTGTAGAGCAGAGAAGTTGATCAGACTGATAGACATATCTGTGGGAAGAGAGTCAGTAAGACTTGCATTTTATGCAGAGAAAGTCCTGCCGTATGAACACTAGTCCAGTGAGCGGTCCTAAGTGATTGACAGTTCCCTGTATGACCATGCAGGCAAAGATGGCTGTCAATCACTAGCATGACCGCCCACTGGACTCATCTATACAAACAGCAGGATTCCACTGAATAAATTGATACAGGAAAAATATCTATCTTTGTACTGTGTTAGCCAGTAGATAGAAGAGTATTTAGATTTGAGAGTCCTCAGTGGTTGATACCTTTTAATGGCTAACGGAAAAGATGGTAACAAATTGCAAGCTTTCCAGACTACTCAGGTCTCAGGTCTGCCTGATGAAGAGGCCTGAGCAGTTTGGAAAGCTTGCAATTTGTTACCATCTTTTCCGTTAGCCATTAAAGGTATCAACCACTGAGGACTCTCAAATCTAATGAATGAATTACAATTTATACTGAATCTTCTCCCACAAACCTATATATCGTTCTGCTCAGTTTCTCATGGATAAAACCTGTAAGTCTGAATGGGGCTGTAATGTTATTACAATCATGTAAACGCAGATCACAAAATCTTTCAGATGATCTTTTTTTTTTAACACTCAAATCCCCTATGGATATTTATGTTTACTAAAGGATTCCTTACCCATTCTTCTGACAGCTCTTCTTTAGGTATGGACACATACCGGCATCCGGCATAAAGACATCTGGAGACTTTTCCTTTTTCTGTGATATTGGATAATCTTGTTCATTTCTAACGCTTTAAATCTTCCAAATTCTTTCCGAAAAATGTATCATAAAGGGACTTCCTCAGGTCAGTTTTGCTTGTGGTTGTGTTACCATTATTTGTGCCAAATGTATCAAAGAGTTGCACGATGTTTGATAAATGTTTATGTAGCACCCTGAGGACTCGGCTGCTACAGGGGTATTACACCTCAAGCCAGAGGTGTGGTATTCCACTCCCGGGTAAGGATGGAGTGTGGAACTGAGCTAGTAGGCTGCATGCACTACATACATCCCATTTCCGGGGGACAGAACGACGGTACTCCCACCAGTATATGTGCAGGTACGACAGCGTCTGTCCCTGGCTGGAGTGGGAGGGGGGTGGAACATCCCAGTAGTGTAGGGGCAGATAGGGGGAGTAGTCTGGGTAAAGATAGGAGCTCATTGGGTGCTGGTCACCTGAGCTCACACATAGAGGGAGTATATAAGGTGGGCACCATCTTAGAACAGGGTGAGTTCGGTGAGTTCAGTCAGGCAAGAGGAGCAGAGCAGAGGAGCTCAGCCAGAAGGGCTGACAGGGAGCTGTGGCTCCGGCTGGGCCCAGCTCCAGAGCAGAGCCTGCAGAGAGAGGAGTGAGAAGGACCCAGAGAGGAAACAAGAAGGAACCCCAAGATCCCAGAATAAGGACAGAAGGGTGAAGGGTTGGCGGACAAGGGTACCGGATCCCAAGCTGGCGGAGGCCAAAACGAACCTTAGCCAGGAACCGGAGGTCGTGGTCAGGATCTGCCACGACCCTCACCAAATCCACTAGAAAGGCACACCGAGTATAGGGTCAGGGAGCCCAGAGGAGGCTTGACCACCAAGAGACCCGAGGGAGCCGGCCAAAAGTGGATCCCTGGTGGGAACGGCCAGAGGAAGGGAGAGTCAGAAAGGAGCTCAGGACCACGCTCCGGAATTGCCTGGGGGTTGGCCGAGTCCAGGACCTGGTGGACGCAGCACGGCTCGGGTGGTCACTCAAGGCCAGAGTGACCAAAAGAACACCAGTAAGTAAAAACCCTGAACTGCATCTCCTGACTCTGAATCTTCTTTCTGCATCATCACAACCCCCATCATCTACACCTGCTGCCCTGAGGCCATACCCCTCCCGTTGGGGGTTATACCATCACTGCTGCACATATACCACCGGCCTCAGTGGACTGCTCTGCAGCGGCGGCTTCAAAGCCGCACTCAACGGGTGGCGTAGTCGACAATCAAGTTAACATCTACTGCCATAGACTGCCACTTAGTTTGACACCCTGGGCACGGACCGGGTCACCGCCACAAGGACTACTACCCCCATCGAGATCCGGCTCTGGGTATCCCCTACAGCACTGGCCCAGGGGGCGCGTCATTTATGTAGCACTTCCATCTTTATTTATTTATTTTACTCACTTACATAGCACCATCCTATTCTGCTGCGCTTTACAGACATTATCATCGCTGTCCCCATTGGGGCTCACAATCTACATTCCCTATCAGTATGTCTTTGGAGTGTGGGAGGAAACCAGAGAACCTGGAGGAAACCCACGCAAACACGGGGAGAACATACAAACTTCTTGCAGATGTCATCCTTGGTGGGATTTGAACCCAGGATCCCAGTGCTGCAAAGCAACAATGCTAACCACTGAGCCACCGTGTATCTTTATCCACTGAGCCACCGTGTATCTTTATCCACTTTTAACGTCACCCGTCGTTCTTAGACCTGTGTAGCTTACCAAGCCAAGTTTCTAAAAGTTGCAAGAGTGCTGTAAAATAGGAAGCTGCACATTTTTGCGCAAAAATGATGCGTTACAAAATAGTTTCGTGTTTTTTTAACACCAAAAATTGATGAAAATTCCTCGCTACATTGCCCCTTTTCCAGCCAAATTTTGTAGAAAAAAAAATAAAAGACAAGGTGCAGACAGCGAAGTTAAATTTGCCGACAGGAATGATTTTGATCTGGAGCGCATTGTACCCGGATACAGTCACTAGCGGGAATGTCAACCATCTTCTCAATTTGTTTCTCCACCCTCTCCGGATCTGCATTCTTCAAGTCTATCTAAGGCTATGTGCCCACGTTGCAGAAATGAAGCAGAAAATTTCTGCTTCATTTCTGCAAGTCTTCTCCCGGAAAAACGCATGCGGAATTCCGCACGCATTTATCGCGCGTTTTTCGTGCGTTTATCTCGCGTATTCCACATGCGGAATTGCCTTGCGTTTTTAATGCATTGCACAAGGCAATTCCGCTTGTGGAAACGCAAAATTAATTGACATGCTGCGGATTTTTGAACGCAGCATAAAAACTGCGGAAAAATCCGCAGCATGTGCATAGAACTTGCGGAATCCCCTTGGGGACCATGGGGTGCGGATTACCATGCGTTTTACAAGTGTTTCCGCTGCGGAAATTCCGCATCAAAAACGCTTGTAATCCGCAACGTGGGCACGCAGCCTAAAAGCAAAAGTATAAATACTAATTATTTATCAAAGCTGGACAAAATCTAGAAACCATATAATAAAACTGGCATAAAATATAGTGCTGAACAAGAGTTTAGGGAGAGATGTACAACTGGCACTGGCCTTTAAAAGGGATTGTGTAATCGCACAAAACTAGCAAAAATGTAAAGTGCCTGTAAAACAAGGAACGTGCAATTTACCTCTTAGTGAAAATCCTATTCTGTCTCAAGAACGGGAGGAATTTTAATTTCATGATTTTTTTTTAATCAAATAATTTTTATTGAAAAACTCCAAATACAAATTTTCCATCTTTCAAATAACATACATGACATAGTAATTCCATAGTATAAAACATGAACAAAGTATCTGAACTTCAATTCCCTAACCCACCCTAAACCCAAATCCCAACACTCCAGAGAGAACCATTTTCAGAGCAGTTCTAGAATAATGGACTACAGCATTCGTAGAAGGGGAAGAAGATAAAAAAGTGACTAACAAAGGGATAGCAGCGTTTTAATTTTATCATTTACTGCTTGATGCCTGAGCCGGGAAGTGCACGCTTGAAAACTGTTGCAGGCTGCTGTAATCACAGGACACAAGCAAACAGCATGGCATTTCCTATCAGCAGGGAGGAAGTAAAGGGAACAGTAATGAAAGTCTCCTCCTACTCCGCTCCATAATGAAATGAACAGTGTGCATGCTACAAATGCGATGCATATGACGCGCCCCTGGGCCTGTGTCGCGCTGCGTTGCGCACGCGGGAGCTTACCCGGAGCCGGATCTCTTGAGGGTTGTAGTCTCGTGGCGGTGACCCGGTCCGTGCCCAGGGAGTCAAACTGAGCGGCGATGTAACAGCGGTAGATGCAGGACGACTACGCCACCCGTTGAATGCAGCTATGGAGCTGCCGCTGCAGGACAGTCCGCTGAGGCCGGTGGATGGATGGTGCAGCGTAGATGGTATAACCCCCAACGGGAGGGGTATGGCCTCAGGGCAGCAGATGTGGATGATGGGGGTAGCAGGAACCACTCAGAGACGGTGCGGTGTAATTCAGGGTCTTTACTGGTAACAACGATAGACCCTCCCGGGGTACTTGCTAGTGAACGGGGCCTGGTCAGTCCTTGAGCAGATGGGATCTCCCCTGGCCAGGCGGAGTTGTAGGCCTCCCAAACTGACTGTACTCTTCTGGCTACCTTGCTAGAAGCGGATATAAGTAGCCCACGTCCCTGAGTGTACCGTGTGGTGCTCACCCGTATGGCCAGTGACTCGGGGCCTTCTAATGGCTTCCGCTCCACGATGGCGGTGCTGGTCCCACGCGTGTGACCGTGCCTTCGGGTTTCTGGGCCTGAGGACCTGAAATCCCCTGCCGGTCGGCTTCTGCTGCTGGGTAAGAGTTAGTCCCCACAGCCTCGGACGCCGGGTCCGGTAAGAAAGCTTCTCAGTCAGGGCGAGCTCTGCAGCTGCCAGCCCCTGACTCGTAGTAGTATTGCTTCTGCTGTTTCTTGTCTCTACTCTCCTTGACTGCTAACCCTGCTTCAGCCCCGGGTTTATATAGGGGAAGGTCTTCCCCTCCCAAGACTGGGCAGGAGGTGTGGCATGCACAGGATCCCTGGCCAAGAGACCTCCCACCTGCTCTCAGACATAACATTGCTTGTTACTGTGGAAACCAGACCCCTGGGGTGCCACACATACAGCAAACAATTCATTTTCCATACACAGGTTTTGAGTTGACCACTGGATATACACATGTGTATAACTAATTACCAGAACTGGAAATCGAAAAAAAAGACGAGCAAGTTTGGGGTGAATCCTGCCTTCATTACTGCACAGCCGCTCATAGAGGGATCGGTACTAGGAACAGCAGGAGTGCCGGCGATGTTCACAGATTTACCTGCTGCGGGACTGAAGGAGTCTGATCGTGTTCGGCTCTAAGCTTTTTACCTTGTTTACGACAGGAATAATTGAAAGCTGTGCTTCAAAGGCGAGGAAGAAGTTGGTCACCGTCTGCGCTTGAATACCCTTAAGAGGGGAAAAAAATATATATACATATATACAAATACTGAAACATCTAAATGCATTAGAACATCAAACCTGGTGAAGCGGTAAATGACTTGTCCTCCAGGGATACAGGCTACTGTCATTCAGTAATTATTTCATAGGAATTTTACATTTTATGTGATCACCACGCTAGAATGTAAATGATGAAAACACAACACAACTCCTCACCATATGAAGATATTTTGTGTTTTATAGAACAGCATTTCTGTGGAATAACACGACTGATTTACTGTGTATGCACCATAGCCTTCATTTGATGTCACTTACTGTCACCTGTCACCTTGCCCCAACTCTGCAATCCCCAATATCAGTCCATGACCTCAATGGGGTCACTATAAAATTCTAAAGAGGACTGGTCATGTCTCTATTAGAAAATAGACAAACTTAGGATAGAAACAATATGAGCACATACCCTGCTATAAATAAGTAAAAAGCAATAGTGAATATATATAATATAGGGTACTTAGTAAACATGGTTTTTGATTTAAAAAAAGCCATCCCACCCGCACCAAGGTGTACCCAGTCAGTTATGTGAAATATATAATAAAATACACTTTAGTACAATATTAGTGTTTTGTCCCTTTAAATCTGCTGCTACTTCTGTCACCATGGTAACTGCATTCATACTCAGCCAATAGGATTGCTCGGTTTGAATTTGGAAAAAAAAAAAAAAAGTCCTATATCGTCAGTTTGTTCCTTCTCATCTGAGTGTGAAGACAGACACCTGCGATCAGCGAGAGATTATAGGTATAAGACGTGATATAATATAATGGACGGAGCCACATCCCATCACACGCACTCAGCGACCACAACTGAAAGGAGTCAGCACATTTACCAGACAATAAGTTATTATTCCCCAACACATGATACGCTGAGACACCAGTGGGGGGCGCCGCACTCGTTACATCTCCCATCTGGATGGATCCAGCGACGAGATCCTGATATTTCCCCCCAGCTCCGCTCCTCCATAGGGAATGGCCCAGATGCACGCAGAACTGACCGAAGTGTTATACTGCTAGAACTCTGCATGATATCACATCCTCCATATATACCACATAATAAAGGGGTGCTCCCACTGGGACAGGTCATCACCTATCCAGAGATCAGTGATAACTTGTTCCAACTAGACATCCCCTTTAATGGAAGAGATCACATCTCTAACAGTCAATACGCTATTCATTCCCAATCTTCCCTGGCCCCAGTAATGCCCCTGAGTATATCGCCAATATGAGCCAATCATCAAACCCTCTGCTGACTGTTCCCGATGTTTTATAGAGTTTGGAGACGTTGCTACAAGAGAAGATATCAGCGGACACCATGGGGGTGGAGTATTCTGCCAGCGATGGAGCAGGTAGTATCCACCAGTCTGTGATATCTGACCTTCCTCCATATTCTGCTCTTACATGCGTTTCTTCAGCTTTACCCCTTCCCGACATAACCAACTTATGTTTTTTTTCTGTTTTTTCCTCCGCTTTTTCCAAGGGCTATAACTTTTTGATATCTGTCCACATAGTGTGAGGTCTTGTTATTTTGTAGGATGAGCTGTCCTTATAAATGACACCATTCATTTACCACATAGTCCTAGAAAACGGGAAAAACATTCCAAGTGCAGTAAAAGTGCGAAAAAAAAGCCTGACATTGTTTTTCTGGGAACGGTTTTAACGGCGCACATTGTGTGGTAAAAATGACCTGGTAATAGGATCCTATCCTCAGTGTGATTACAGCAAGACCAAACTTCTCCAATAGTTTTGGCAAAAGAAAAAAACTTTTTTTTGATGCTGTCACCATTTTTTCTGAGACCCGAAACATTTTCAGTTTCCGGGTTGATGGAGCTGTGTGGGGACTTATTTTTTGAAGGGCAAGAGGACTTTATTGATAACATTTTGGGACACATATGTCATGGTCATCGCTTCTTGCAGGATTTTCTGCAGTATTGAGGCGAACGAAAAAATGCAATTTTGTCTTTTTGAATTTTTTTCTGTGTTCACTGATCGTTTTTTTTTTTTATATTTTGATAGATTGTATTTCTCTGAAAGAGACCATACCACAAAATGTGTATATTTTTATTATCTTTATTTTTAGTGGGAGGTGAGTTGAACGTGTGGGGTTTTAATAAATATATATATACTTTTTTTCACTGTATTTGTATACATCATCTGATTGCTTGTGCTATATACAGCGATACCACAGTAATGCTCCATATAGCAAAACCACGGTCTTCTTTACAGCCCAAATGAAGCTTTATGATGACAGGCACGGAGGCTTCAGCAGACCCCCGGATGTCATAGCAGTCCATCGGCGCCCTATGATCGCGTCACAGGAGCGCCGGTGGGCGTATGGAACGACGCGTCCCAATGCTGGCGCGCTGTTAATGCTGCTGTTAGAGATTGACAGCAGCACTGAACAGGTTAACAGTGGTGGGCAGATCTTCGCTCCACTTGCAGCTGTTAGAGGCAGGTCCTGGTTGTTTGTCACAGCCATTATCTGCCATGTACGGGGCGAGCTGACCCTGCTCCATACACCCGCTACTGACTTATACCATACATGTACGGCAGATGTTGGTAAGGAGTTAAAGCGGTTGTCCAGCTTTGGGGCCATTTTTTTTACTTTAATGCAAGTATTTGGGGCTAAAATCGATTTCTGTAATTGAGTTTCATTAAAAATGTTGCCTTCTGTAGCATCTGTGCTGCACTGTCTATTACTGGCTGCAAAATTAGCTAACTGAGAATCTATCAGTGAGCTCCTTAGTCTTAAGGGAGAGTTTGTAGATCTTTAATCTGTTTTTTTTTTCCTGAGTGCCTATTAGCTGATCTATGCCCAAAGAAAACACAAAACTTGAATGTGCAGGGAAACAATAAGTCTGTAATAGTCGGTGTAAAACACTTAATGAAACCTAAATGTAAAAAATTACTTTTAGTAGTAAATACATGACATGAGAAAATATACACTGCTCAAAAAATAAAGGGAACACTTAAACAACAGAATATAACTCCAAGTAAATCAAACTTCTGTGAAATCAAACTGTCCACTTAGGAAGCAACACTGATTGACAATCAATTTCACATGCTGTTGTGCAAATGGAAGACAATAGATGGAAATTATTGGCAATTATCAAGACACACTCAATAAAGGAGTGGTTCTGCAGGTGGAGACCACAGACCACATCTCAGTACCAATTCTTTCTGGCTGATGTTTTGGTCACTTTTGAATGTTGGTTGTGCTTTCACACTCGTGGTAGCATGAGACGGACTCTACAACCCACAGAAGTTGCTCAGGTAGTGCAGCTCATCCAGGATGGCACATCATTGCGAGCTGTGGCAAGAAGGTTTGCTGCGTCTGTCAGCGTAGTGTCCAGAGGCTGGAGGCGCTACCAGGAGACAGGCCAGTACACCAGGAGATGTGGAGGGGGCCATAGCAGGGCAACAACCCAGCAGCAGGACCCCTACCTCTGCCTTTGTGCAAGGAGGAACAGGAGGAGCACTTCCAGAGCCATGCAAAATGACCTCCAGCAGGCCACAAATGTGCATGTGTCTGCATAAACGGTTAGAAACCAACTCCATGAGAGTGGGATGAGGGCCAGACGTCCACAGATGGGGGTTGTGCCCAATGCCAGACCTCATGTGGCTGGAGTATGTCAGCAGTTCCTGCAAGATGAAGGCATTGAAGCTATGGACTAGCCCGCCCGTTCCCCAGACCTGAATCCCATTGAGCACATCTGGGACATCATGTCTCACTCCATCCACCAATGTCACGTAGCACCACAGACTGTCCAGGAGTTGGTGGATGCTTTAGTCCAGGTCTGGGAGGAGATCCCACAGGAGACCATCCGCAAACTCATCAGGAGCATGTCCAGGCGTTGTAGGGAGGTTATACAGGCACGTGGAGGCCACACACAATACTGAGCCTCATTTTGACTTGTTTTAAGGACATTACATCAAAGTTGGATCAGCCTGTAGTGTGTTTTTCCACTTTAATTTTGGGGGTGACTCCGAATCCAGGCCTCCATTGGTTAATAAATTTGATTTCCATTGATGATTTTTGTGTGATTTTGTTGTCAACACATTCAACTTTGTACAGAACAAAGTATTCAATGAGAATATTTCATTCATTCAGATCTAGGATGTGTTATTTGAGTGTTCCCTTTATTTTTTTGAGCAGTGTGTATATATAATATAAATAATTACTGCAGCTTTAATGCTATTTATTACGTCTCAGGAGGAGGACGGAAGAGGAAGAGGACGGAAGAGGCGGAGGACGGAAGAGATGGAGGACGGAAGAGGCGGAGGACGGAAGAGGAGGAGGACAGAAGAGGAGGAGGACGGAAAAGGAGGAGGACGGAAGAGGAGGAGGATGGAAGAGAAGGAGGACGGAAGAGGCGGAGGACGGAAGAGGCGGAGGATGGAAGAGGCAGAGGACAGAAGAGGCGGAGGACGGAAGAGGCGGAGGACGGAAGAGAAGGAGGACGGAAGAGGAGGAGGACGGAAGATGAGGAGGACCGAAGAGGAGGAGGACGTAAGAGGAAGAGGACGGAAGAGGAAGAGGACGAAAGAGGCGGAGGACAGAAAAGGCGGAGGACGGAAGAGGCGGAGGACAGAAGAGGCGGAGGACGGAAGAGGCGGAGGACAGAAGAGGAGGAGGACGGAAGAGAAGGAGGACGGAAGAGGAGGAGGACGGAAGAGGAGGAGGACAGAAGAGGAGGAGGACGGAAGAGGAAGAGGACGGAAGAGGAGGAGGACGAAAGTGGAGGAGGATGGAAGAGGAGGAGGACAGAATAGGAGGAGGAGGACAGAACTGCACCTTAAGATCCCTAGGGGGAAAGGGATGGTAGTAATATAGTGGTAGTATATCCGTATTAGTGTAATATGAGTAATAATACTAGTGATAATAGTAAGAAAGTAATAAAATAACAGTAGTAATAGTAGTAGGTAGAATAGCAGTGTGATCCAGGGTCCTAGGACTGATCGCCTTTTCTCGGGGTCAAGAAGGAATTTTTCCCCTGTGACACAAATTGGCTGAAGGTGTCCTGGGGTTTTTGCCTTCTTCTGGATCAACACTGTAGGTATAGGGCAGTATTAGTAGTGATAGGAAAGAAGAATAATACTGTAATAAGATAGCACAATGTAATAATAACCATATCAAATAGATTTATAAAAACAAATTAAAATAACTCCAGTAGTACAATAATTAGTGTAATATTATATAACTTGTAATAACATTAATAGGTTTGATCCAGGGTCCTAGGACTGATCGCCTTTTCCCGGGGTCAAGAAGGAATTTTTCCCCTGTGACACAAATTGGCTGAAGGTGTCCTGGGGTTTTTGCCTTCTTCTGGATCAACACTGTAGGTATAGGGCAGTATTAGTAGTGAAAGGAAAGAAGAATAATACTGTAATAAGATAGCACAATGTAATAATAACCATATCAAATAGATTTATAAAAACAAATTAAAATAACTCCAGTAGTACAATAATTAGTGTAATATTATATAACTTGTAATAACATTATTAGGTTTGATCCAGGGTCCTAGGACTGATCGCCTTTTCCCGGGGTCAAGAAGGAATTTTTCCCCTGTGACACAAATTGGCTGAAGGTGTCCTGGGGTTTTTGCCTTCTTCTGGATCAACAGCTTTAGGCATAGGGATTTTAGTAATACCATTATTAGAATCACAAGATTAATAAAAAAAAATTAGAATTACATTTTTTTAATTCGTTTTATAACAGTTACAATTAATTGCATTAATGCAATAATAATAAATAGTAAAAATGGTGGTAATAATAATAATACAAAAAACTAGTCCCAGTTAGTAAGTTAGTGTAATGTTAGTGTAGGGACCCATCTGAAGAGGTCGCCTTGACGTTGGCAGATGGGCTCGCACAATTTGCTCAAAATGTGCGCTAAGAACCTCATATTTCTATGTACAGGAGATCTAGCAGTAATACCACTCAGGAGATATCTGTGTACACACATTTTGTTATATACTTTTGTGCAGCACACAGGGCAGGTATACAGGTACAGGGCGAGAGTGTTACAGTGATATTATAACTCGGCCTTAAGGATAAAATGCTGATAACTACAGATCCTGGAAACACATTCGAAACTAGACCTTGTAAGTAACTGGTTCCCAGCTAGTGGTAAATATGTACAGGGCAGTCCGGTACCAAGACCTGCTCTATAGGACACATTATCATCAGGCAGGTCCTTACAAGATCTGCGGCAGAAGTGTGGCTGTGTAACACAGTCCTGCTCCTGCCTCAGCTGCCCACAGTGGAGCCAACCTTGATCCTGGCAGCTTAATCCATTGTATGACACAGTAGGGGGCTTCCACAGCATTTAGGCACTTTAGACAGGAGAGGGAGGCATGATCATGGTGCCAATGAGTTTCTATGGCAGCTGAGATCTAACAATGGACCCCATGACGGCCATTTTACTGCTCCTATTAGACCCCGGCTGAGGAAAGGTCTATGAGGACACCGGTCAGACTTATGTCACCTGCTCTGCACATATTAGAAATACCTAGGGCTGATTAGTTTGCCATTTGTAAATCTGATCCAGCAGCGCTGGGCTACCACTTACGTGATCAGGGCTATTGAGCTCCTAGATTGGGCAGAGGAGCTCAGTATTCAGCAGGAGCTGGCCGAGGAGAGCAGAGCAACTTGCATGGGGCTGCTGCACAAGAAGCAACTCACAAGGTGGAGATTTACCCGGAGACGCTGTGCTCGGGCTGTGATCTGCTGTGCAGGCTGCATAGTAGATGCCTTGAAGGACCCGAACTTCACCCCTAACAGGCACAGCAGAGCTCGGACGGCTGCAAGTGAACAGAGAGCGGCTGATTAGTAACTGCTGCGTCTCCTGCAGCTCAGATAAGAGCCGCACAGAGCGGGGGTTCAGTAATGATGAATATGGGAAGTGTCCGCCCCTCACATGCCCTAAATGCGGCCTCCAGAGGTAAAGTTTCCCCTGTAACCAGCGCCTCCTCCCACCTTCTCTGCTGGCATGCTCCATTACTTAAAGGGGATGTCTGTAGAAAACAAGTTATCACTTATCCACAGGCTCGGTGATCACTTACTGATCGTGGGGTCTGACCGCTGCGAGCCATCGTCTGATCGGGAAGGAGTGGAAAGTCAGGGATCAACTGCTGCTCCATTCATTCTCTATGGGGCTCCGGAAAAGCCGAGCTCAGCGCTTGAATGCCACATAGGGAATGAATGGAGCGGATCCTGGAGTAATAACATGCCCTCCTCTCCTCAGCTTTCTGTCTGTGTAAGTGGCTCAGCCCTTGTCTCCCCTTCTGCTCCGGCTTCTGTGCTGGTCCTTGTGAGGAAGAGGAAATCCTCTGCCCTTCTGCTCCGGCTTCTGTGCTGGTCCCTGTGAGGAAGAGGAAACCCTCTGCCCTTCTGCTCTCAGTCCTCTGTGACTTTTCACAATCGCTCAGTGCACCCATTATATGTAATAAGGATCATTCTTCATCCCTTGTCCAGCTTTCATCCCCCCCAGTCTGACCAGCGGACAAGATAATAAACATGTGAGTGGAAGGTTCACAATTATTAGATGTGTTGTGAAAAGTCTCCACAGCATTATCCGGAGAAAACTGCAGGGTGACCGCTTGTGAAACCAGCACAAAATCCAGCGGACAGCGCTTCCCTGCCCCCCGCCGGTCTCTGTATCCTGGCATTCAGCTATTCCATTTGGTGCTTATTCTGGAAGGAAAACAAAAATGTGATGTTCTTACACAGACGCCTGAAGACGCAGCTTTTCATCATCCATGTTGGGCTGTTGTATGACGTGTGGATTACTCTGCTTGCTGGATTCTTGCATTACCACAAACACTGCCTTTATTTTGTGATTTCTGTGCCGCTTCCCACTTCTATTGGCACTGTGATATATCAGCACGTGAGGGCTGCCACAATCATGTGTCAATAGGTTATTGCTGGAGCCTGTGATATAGAGACCATCCTGGACCAGGGAAGACTTGGTACAGAAGCACCTAGAGAGGGGGGTACAGGGGCTTCATTTCAATTTTAAACTTAGCTGGATTGTGTTTAGCTACAAGAATGGAAAGTAAAATAATAAAATCTTAATTTTTTTTTTCTATTTGGCAAAATCGTCCATCAGAGGTTTGGCCACTACCGAAAAGTTTTTGATGAACTTACAGTAGTAGCTGGCGAAACCCCAAAAACTTTGTAATGCCTTTAAGTCTTGAATATAATACCAATCCAGTACCGTCCGGACTTTGGCCAGATCCATGCAAAAACGGTGAATGATAAGAACTAACCCTGAATGGAGAACATACATTTCTCTGGTTTGACAAATAATTTATTATCTTTGAGTATCTGTAAGACCTGCCTGATATGTACCTGATGTGACTGGAGGTAAGTAAATTAATATGTCATCAAGATTGGTTTGTTGTGATCTACCTGCCAGATGACTAAAAATGTCACTAACAGTGTTGAAAGAAAGCGGGAGCATTAGTCAACCCAAATGCCATCACAAGCTTTTCATAGTGCCCCTCAGGAGTATTGAAGGCCATCTTCCACTCATCTCCTCAATGTGAATGAGATTATAAGCCCCCCTGAGGTCTAGTTTAATCAAATCGTAGGAGCCAAATTTTTTTCTAAAGAGGTCGGGGATGAGAGGGAGAGGATATGCATCCCAGACCGTGATCCGATTAAACTCGCGAAAATCAAGGCGGGGGCGCAACCCCCAGTCTTTTTTTTTGACAAATAAAAACCCCACTGCAACGGGAGATGAAGAACGTCGTATAGGGCCCAATGGTAGACTGACTGACCATTCTGTTCTGAACTGCCACCCTAAGATGGCTTCCCATTATATACCTACTGTATAAGTGCTCCCTCTAACGGCTTCCTCCACCCACACCCACTACTGGTTCCCCCTACCTTTGGGTTCCCCCCACTCCAGCCAGGGACAGGGCTCAGCAGCTGCACTCTGCATGTTGGATGCAGGTGTTTTGGGGGGTTCTGTGCAGCACTCCCATCTTACCTGAGTGAAGGGAGACACCACACCTCTGGGTGAGGTGCAGTACCACTGTGGTGACTGAACACTCAGGGGCGCCACATTCCCCCCCCCCGGTAAAACACAGCACGTCCGCGGGCTGGAACAGAGCAAAACCAGGCATAACTGACATGCAAAATTTTTAAGATGCATCAGCATATTTGACCATAAAACAACATTTCTTCCCTTTATGGGAGGCACATTTCTTTTAACGTTACTGGTTACATTATAAAACATCATAAGAGCATTGTCATATAAAACAATTTTCAAGACAGTTCCAGCACCAGGGTGCAACAGTAGCAGCATGAGGGACCCGTCCACAAACCCTCAACCCTGGGCATGGCTGCAGGGCATAGACGATCCAATCCTGGACCTCGTCTTCCGCCACGCCAAACGGGTTTTTGTTCTGAGGTATATTTGTAATTATAAAACCAATAGGATGCACTTTAAGAAGTGCTAAACTATGTACAATGTCAACGTCCGGCTTCTCACAGTCCTCAGCCTGTCAGTCTCTGTACCCTGACGGGTAACTGGGTAGCAAACATGAAGTCAACTGCACCCTTCCGGGCAACTTATGTACAGTCCAGTTAACTAAAACAGTTTAACAGTGGGGCCCCCCCCGGGGGAACCCCTGGTTTCTGCAGGCTGACCCAGCCTGGTCATCCCTGGTCATCAGCCTCAGGCTGCAGGGTGACCAGGGATGGAGCAGCGCCAGCCGCATTTGGGACAGGGACATCACTCCGACCTGCTCCCGCGACTGCGTCAGCTCGGCCTGACACCTCCCGGTCTTTACGCAGCTTCTCTCCACCGCCTCTCCTCTTTCGGGGGCGGTCCCATGGCACTTTGCTGTCGGTCACTCCCTGTGTCGGCCTCCCCGCTTTGACGGACACATCTATGCGGACAGTCACTGTTGCAAGGGGCAGGGCCTGCTTTTGGAGCCATTCTGGGACCCGGCCCACGACGGGAGGTTCCATTCTGTTGTTCTTTAGCACGCACATAATGGCGCCCGTTCTTCTGGGGCGGGCGCCACATTCAAGGCAGAAAACACTTCTTTAGGCGCACATTACCCGCAGATGGCAGGCTGGTCACGTATCCTGTTCGTGACGCCAAGTGGTGACTCGCTGCCCCCTGGGCCGCGGGGCACACGGCAGCCGGGCCGTATAGCTGCTTTGGGGAATATCACGGTGGCTGGCCCGGGGCGGTCAGTGCAAAAGGGATTATTTATAGGATTTGTCGTGAAGCCACCTGTGGTGTCTGGTGAGGATCACCAGCGCTGCAACAGTCCTCTGAGGCAGATGTTAGGGCAGCTAGAGATGGAACGGCTCCCCACAGGTGGAGCGGGCCTCAGGGCAGTGTAAATAGATGGAGGGTGCGCTGGGCGTTGTAGTGCAGGGAGGGAAATGGCACCAGTGAAGGAATAGACGGAGGCAACTCAGTGCAGTCGTCCAAGATTTTAATTCACAGTTCTTCAGGAAACACAAAAGTGCAAGTTACAGGTGAAGGCCTCCCATGTTGCGCCGTGTTCACCCTGGCAGGGGTTCAATCCTTCCTCAGGAAGTTTAGGAATGCTTGGCAGAACCCCACTTTCTCGTGTTCCTACTTTGACCGTCTTCACACTAGGTCCTTCTCCCTGCTGCCCTGCGCTGCCCACTCTCAATCCCGCTCGGGTATGCTGAAGTCCTTCCTGTACGTCGGATCCGGGACCAACCTGACCCCCTGGAGATTAGAATGGGGCAACCGATCCCTCTGTCTTCTGACAGATGCGGGGCGTATGGGTGCTGTCCTGCACGCGCCGTACCCCTGGGATCCCTTCTTAGAATGGAGCCTACTCCCTTCTCCCCTCCGGGGCCTCTATCCCGGGCCCTTCTTGTGGAGCAGAGCTCCTGCTGAGCCTCTGCTCCCAGACAGTCCTCACTGACCGTCTGTACTGTACTGACTGACCATTCTGTTCTGAACTGCCACCCTAAGATTGCTTCCCATTATATACCTACTGTGTGCTCCTTCTAACTGCTTCCTCCACCCACACCCACTACTGGTTCCCCCTACCTTTGGGTTTCCCCCACTCCAGCCAGGGACAGGGCTCAGCAGCTGCGCTCTGCATGTTGCCCTTCCAGCCGGTCTGAAGCAGTGTAATGTTGGATGCAGGTATTTTGGGGGGTTCTCTGCAGCACTCCCATCTTACCTGAGTGAAGGGAGACACCACACCTCTGGGTGAGGTGCAGTACCTCTGTGGCGACTAAACCCTCAGGGGCGCCACATGCCCACGATGCAGAAATGCTCCGGATTTTTCCTGAGTGTTTCTGCATCTCCCTGGCAGAAAAAACGCATGCAGATTTTACATGCGTTTTTCCTGCCAGGGACAAACGTAAGTGAAGCATTTTTCACATGCATGTCCGCATGCGGGTTGTCAACCGCTTTCCAAGCGATTTTAGCATCACTTGGAAAGTGCTTGACAACTTGGTCACACTATATAAATCCTTGCAACCGGCATGTATTTATATAGTGTGAACAAGTTAATAGTTGAAAAAAAGAATAAAAATGGTAAAAAAAAAAAATAGAATTAGACTTACCGGTAATTCTGTTTCTAAGACCCTCCACGACAGCACACCTGGAGGTAGCCTCCCCATCCTAATTAGGGACAGGAAAACAAGATGTTAAATAGCCCCTCCCTGCTACAATCCCCAGTGTTTTCAAAGGACCACACAGTATGAATGCTCTAAATATTTATTAACACTAAGGATTTTTCCAATCAAAGAAATGGAGGGAACTACCCATGCTGTTGTGGAGGGTCTTAGAAACCGAATTACTGGTAAGTCTAATTCTATTTTCTCCAATCCCCTCCATGACAGCACACCTGGAGTAATACCAAAGAATGAATTTTAGGGAGCGACAACAGCCTGAAGGACTTTCCTTCCAAATGCTAAGTCTCTATTAGATATTACATCTAGTCTATAATGTTTAGCAAAGGTATGGACAGACGACCATGTAGCTGCCCTGCAAATCTGCTCAATGGATGCACTAGCTTTTTCCGCCCAGGAGACCCACATAGCTCTAGTAGAAAGAGCTTTCAAGGATTTCAGAGGAGGCAAATCTTGAACTATGTATGTTTCACAAATTGCTTTCTTAATCCAATTTGCTAGCGTATTTTTGCAATTTTCTTTCCTTTATTGGGGCTTCCATATTGGACAAATAGGTTCTGATCCTTCCTCCAGGTTTCAGTCTGCCTCAAATAGCGGATTATAGTCCTTCTTACATCCAACGCGTGGAATTCTTCTTCCTTGCTATTTGATGGATTTTGACAGAATGACGGAAGAATTATTGGCTGAGACATATGAAAATTAGACGACACTTTAGGTAGAAAAGAAGGATCCAACTGGAGGATGATCCTGTCCTCCAAAATACGACAATAAGTCTCTCTGATAGACAGGGCTTGGATTTCACTCACTCTTCTGGCTGTAGTCAGAGCTATAAGCAATGCCGCTTTCCAAGACAATTTGTCTATGTGTGCCTCGGCTATTGGCTCGAAAGGATGCATAGTTAGGCCTCTAAAAACTACGTTGAGATCCCAAGGTGGAACTATTTTAGCTCTTGTTGGATTAATCCAAGAAGCAGCTATCATGAACCTCTTAATCCATCTGTTTTGGGCCAAATCAGCATCAAAATAGGAACTTAAAGGCGAGACTTGGACCTTCAGCGTGCTTGGTCTTAATCCTTTAGACAGACCGTTCTGTAGGAAATCCAAGATTCTGGCCACGTCAGGCCGAAAGGGATCTAATGGACGAGGCTCATACCATAGCTTGAAAGCTTTCTAGATTTTTCCATAGATGGAAATTGTGACTGGTTTTCTGCTTTTCTGCAGTGTATGTGACTCGCCCCCAGGGGTGTCGCGGGGCACCCGGCAGCCGGGCCTAAGACTGCCTGCGGGGATTATCGCGGTGGCTGGCCCAGGGCAGTCAGTGCCAAAAGGAATTATTTGTAGGGAATTTGTTGTGACGCCACTTGTGGTGTCTGGTAAGGATCACCAACGCTGCAACAGTCCTCTGAGGCAGATGTCAGGACAGCTTGAGATGGAACGGCTCCCCACAGGTGGAGCAGGCCTCAGGGCAGTATAAATGATGCAGGTTGCGCTGAGCATTGTGGTGCAGGGAAAGCGATGGCACAGCAGGAGTAACGGACAGAGACAGGGGATTTGCTTCATTTCCTTTACTGGTACAGCTGTTAGGTACGGTCCAGGGTACTCCAGATGAAGGGCGCACTTTTGGACTTCTCCCCAGGGAGCAGGTATAGGGCCTCCTGATCCGTGTCTGTCCCTATGTATGCTCCTGGCCAGCCTGCAACTGGGCCTAGCTTATGTGTCCTGCTTTTACTTCACCAGATGCTCAGAAATAGGACCTCTGGTTGGTAACCACTTTCCCTGGACGTCGGGGCCTTCGTGGTTCCTGATCTTGTGTGTGTCTAGCCTTCAGGTTTGTCAGGGACTTGTAGTCCTCCTGGGATTCCGGTTATCCCCACTGGGTGTAAAGGGTCCCTGTAGGCGCGGATCCGGTGTCCGGTAGATATAATGGGGTGAGCTTATTGTGCTCCTCTGCCCCCTTGGTTTCACTCCCCTTTTTCTCCTTGCCGTCGGCCACACTCGGGGCCCTCACTACTAGGCAGCTGACGTGCTGCGTCTTCACCGCTGAGTGTCGGCACGCTCTCAGGCTCTCTCTCAGCCTGCCTGCTCTGCTCTGACTCTGAGCACTCACTAATCAACTGAGCTGCCTGGCTCCACCTTCCCTATATATATCCCTATCTGGGCTCCCTCTGCTGGTATGAGTTGGAAGGTAGAGGTGTTTGTATCTAGTGAGGGCCTCTTGTGGAGAAATCCATCCATGCACCCTTCTGGGTTCTGTGGCACCAATGCACAGCAGGGCGCCACATTTGGATCACCTGTACTGAGAAGCCTCTGGCTTTTCAGAGGGCGGTCTCAGAAGCCAAGCTGCTAGAGCCAAATTCTGAGGGGCCGGATGGAAAATCTGGCCCTAATGCAGCAGATCGTGGATTCGAGGAAGCATCAATGGATCATCCATTCTTAGACTGCTCAATGTTCCGAACCATGCTCTTTTTGGCCACATTGGAGCTATTAGGATAGTCTTGAGCCCTTCCGACCTGATTTTTTGTAAAGTCCTTGGTATTAACAGAATCAGGGGAAAAGCATTAGCGAGCCCAACTTTCCAAGGGTGAGCGAATGCATCTATCCCTGTTGCTGAATCCTCGGGTTTCAAAGAGAAAAAGGCTCTTACTTTTGCGTTTTCCTGGTTCGCAAACAGGTCCACATCTGGGTATTCCCACTTTTGAACAATCATCTGAAATATCTTCGAGTTCATGCTCCACTCCCCTGGATGAATGTATTTTCTGCTCAGAAGATCTGCATGATAGTTGTCGGAGCCCCTCAGATGCAGAGCCGATAAGGATAGTAGATTATGCTCCGCCCAGTGGAAGATCCTTTCGGAGATCATCTGTAACCTCCTGTTTCTTGTACTTCCCTGATGTCTCAAGTGGGCTATAGTTGTCATATTGTCCGAGTAGACTCTGACATTCGACCCCTGAAGCACAGTAGTGGCTGCCCATAGGGTTTCTTCCACCACTTTAATTTCTCTTAAGTTTGAGTACTGCTCTGCTATTTCTTGCGACCAGACCCCTTGGAAGGCCACGTGGGAGACTACTGCTCCCCATCCTCTTTTGCTTGCGTCTGTTTTGACGGATAACAAGGGAAGTTGAATCCATGCTGAACTTTTCTCCAGATTTCCTGGACAGAGCCACCAATTTAAAGATGCTTTCACCTTCTCTGGCAGATGAATTCTGTTGGAGAGGGAACTTGGAGATCTGTCCCAACAGGAAAGGATGTAGTTTTGAAGGACCCTTGAATGCGCTTGAGCCCAAGGTACCGTCTAAATAAATGAGGTCATGGACCCGAGGACGGACATGGCGAATCTTAATGACACTCCTCTCTGGTTCTTTAGTGCATAAACTTTCGACCTCAACTGAATCTGCTTCTCTTTTGGCAGAAAAGAGGCTTGTTGCTGAGAATCCAGGAGAATTCCCAAGGAGGTCTTCCTGGTGGAGGGAATCAGATCTGACTTTTGGTAGTTTATCAACCATCCCAAGGATTCCAGGATCTGGAGGGTCATCTGGAGGTCTCTTTCCAAACTTGAAACCGAGGGAACTATCACCAAAAAATTGTCTAAATATGGGACGATGCAGATATTCAGTTTCCTTAGATAAACCTACTACCTCTGCCATGATCTTTGTAAACAGGCGGGGTGCTGACGAAATGCCGAAGGGGAGTACATTGAATTGAAAATGAAGTACCTCTCGGTTCTGAGTTACAGCAAATCTGAGAAATTTTCTGTAATCCGGATGAATTGGCACGTGGTAGTAAGCCTCTGGCTGGTCTACTGTTGCCACGACAAATCCTTTTCCAATCAATAAGCTGCCATTGAGGAAGGAAGCTCGCAATTCTGCCTCCTACCTTCTTGGCGTCATTGTCTGTCCTGCCTAGAACCTTGAAAGATATTCCTACCTCTTCCCCCTTTTGTGTAACTCCAGCGACCAGTTTTACCCTTGCCTCTGTACTGAAATGCTTGCTGCTGTTGTTGTTGAGGGAGAAGAAATGGTCTCTTTCTGAAACTTTTTGGATTCTTTGGCTCTGGCAGAGACTTCTTCTTGTCGGATGCTTTCTCCAACAACTCGTCTAGCACCGCCCCAAACATATACTCTCCTTTAAATGGAATGGAACAAAGCTTAGATTTTGATGCGTTGTCCCCACTCCACATCTTCAACCACAGAGCTCTTCTCATAGAATTTGATAATGCTGCCGATCTTGCCGCAATCTTGACCGACTCCGCCAAGGCATCCGCTAGGAATCCAGTGGCCTTCTGCAGAAAAGGAAGAGATGCTAGGAGGTCCTCTTGAGTGGTACCTTTCCAGAGATGTTCCTCTAGTTGTTGGAGCCAGAGGAACATGGAACGAGCTACACAAGTTGAAGCGATATTAGTCTTCAGTGAAGCCGCCGATGTTTCCCATGCCTTCCTTAGAAGGCTGTCCATCTTCCTATCCATAGGATTTTTGAGTTGTGACGAGTCTTCAAAGGGAAGAGTTGTTTTCTTCGCAACCCTTGCCACCTGTACATCAACCTTCGGGACTTCCATCAATAGCTTAGCCGCCTTTTCATCTAGAGGGAATCTATCCTTCATTTCTCCTGCCATACTAAGCCTTTTCTCAGGTGACTCCCATTCATCCAAAATAAGACTCCAAATGTTGTCATGCACAGGGAACACTACCTTCTTCTTGGATTTCAGACCGCCAAACATTTCATCCTGAACTGTACGGGTTTCCTTCTCCTCTTCCACCTGCATCGTGTCTCTCACCTGCGACAACAATTCCTCCATATTCTCAGACGAAAAGTAATATTTCCTATCTTCCTCATGATCTTCACTTAGGACCCCTTCTTCCGGTTCCTCCATAGACCCTAATTCTGAATCAGAGGTCTCCCTAACCGTATATTTTCTCCTTTTGGGGGGAGATGGACCTTCAGCTCTGGCTTGTGAGAAGGAGGCTAGGGAAGATTGTATTTCCTGCCGAACCAATCCCCTGACTTCTTCCATAAGGGAAGGCTGTTCTTCCTTCACAATGTTGTCAGTGCATTTCCAGCATAGGGGTTTCTTATGCCCTGAAGCCAGCTTTTTTATACAGATGGCACATTTGCGAACTGTAGTGCTTTCTCCCACTGTCGGTGCCGGATCCTTGTCTCCCTAAATTAAAAATAAAAAAAGGGGAGATTTAAAATATATTTAGGATCCTGCTCAAAAGAGAGTGGGGAATAACCTAGGACCTAGTACTTACTGGGGCCGGGTTAGCGCTGGGCTCTGCAGACGCAGGCTTTGGAACAGCACCCTCCATAGTAGCAGAATATTCTGTCCTACCTTAATGGAGTCTTCTCATCTGGGTCTTTTATAGGGGAGACCGAGATCCAGTGCCAAATTTTCACCTATCTGGTGAAGGATCCTCATTTTCAGGGCAAACCGCGGCTTCTCCTTTTGAATTTCCAGCCGCGGCCCCATGCGTTCCACGGTGGAACGCACCAGAAGTGACGTCCCGCTGGCCAAAAGCCTGACTTCCGGCACGCCGCCATGGAGGACAGAGGAGACTCCGGCCGGGGAGCTACAGGAGGCCCCCAGCCCCCAAAACCCTACTCGGCTTTACACGCAGGCGAGTGTGTGTGTGGGGGGTCCCGCTCTCAAGGAGACACGGGAGCTGCAAAGGAAGGAAGGTCGGAGGCGATCGCTCCCTGCAGCCCGGCAGGTAAATTTAATAGGGCCCTGCTTGCCGGCTGCAGGCACCCCAGGTAACCTCTTCATCCCATAGGGACAGGAAAACACTGGGGATTGTAGCGGGAAGGGGCTATTTAACCTCTTGTTTTCCTGTCCCTAATTAGGATGGGGAGGCTACCTCCAGGTGTGCTGTCATGGAGGGGATTGGAGAAAATAACATTATACTTACCTTCCCAGTGCTAGTGTCTAGCTCACTGATTTTCCTTGCTTGGTGCCTGACGTCCCAAAAAACTGACAGTGAGCTATCAATCAAGATACAGAGGCTGGTGCTGGGCAGGGAAGCAACCTTGGAAGGCTGAGGCTTGGTTAGTGCTCCGTTACACCCAGAGCACTCAGAAATGCAGCAACAGATAAAAGATATAGAGGTGTCTATGGATTTAGCTTTCCAAATCCTGCATGGTCATGAATGGGAATTGGAGGGAGGGGTATATCTGATGGATACCCTTAAATTGTTAATTGGCAATTGCAGTTCACATAGTTGCATATTACTTAATCATTAGAGCTACAAAAATTTGCACTTCAAGCACCAGTAAAACAGAGGCCAAAAAAGATTCCTTAGAGGCATCTGGTCACTATTAGTGATGATCGAGCGTGTTCTATCAACCCCTTCGGCGAGCACGCTCAGGTGCTCGCCGAGTATTTTGGCATGCTCGGCATTTCTTTTAAGGTCGCCGTGCCTGCAAGTGTCACGGCTGTTAGCGTGCTCGCTGAATGGGTTCATAGAACACGCTCAATCATCACTAGTCACTATACATTAGTATACAATAAAAAAACACATATCACATAGTGAATAACACAGACACTATTCAATACAGCAGGGTTGAGGTGTACTTTGTGGGACAAAAGTACAGCATTTTTGAAAGACGCTATTCACTTTACTGTGCAACATATAGAAAAAAAAGGGCAATGAATTCCAAATAAAGTGAAATGGTGCAGAAGAAAACGAAAACATTTTACTGCTTTTAAAAAATTCTAAACTTTGCAAACAAATTGTTTGGCTTGTGTTCCAATTTTCTAAGACCGTTTTTAATACCATTTTGGGGTACAACTTTTTGATTGCTCCATCAAATGTATAGTCGTAAGTTACTTACCGGTAACGGGATTTTTCAGAGACAGCACCACGAGAGAGGGGATCCGCCCACCAAGGAGAGGAAACCTACAGGCTTAAAAGGGCGCCACCTCTCTCCCGCCTCAGTTGGGATTACAGAGCATTGAGAGGACTGCCAGGTTAATAAACACAGCAAACAATCACAAAATTGCCATACCAGATGACACCTATTGAGTGTGATATTATAATTAATAAAAGGGGAGTGTTCCCACAAACGTGAAAGGAGGAAATATAAGGGTGCTGTCATGGTCTCCGAAAAATTCCATTACCGGTATGTAATTTAAGATTTTATCGGTCGACCATGACAGCACCACGAGAGAATTACAGAGATGAAGTAATCTATTGAAGGACCACAGCCTGGAACACTCTTCTCCCAAAGGTGAGGTCAGCCGATACACCTATATCTAACCTATCGTGTCTATGGAATGTAGAGGGACAGGACCAGGTAGCAGCCTTACATATGTCTTCTATCGAGACACCTGTCTTCTCAGCCCAGGAGGGGTGGGGTGGGATGAGCCTTCAGCCCTTCTGGCACTTCCTCGCCGCTAGATGTACAGACCAAAAGTTTGGACACATCTTCTCATTTAAAGATTCTTCTGTATTTTCATGACTATGAAAATTGTACATTCACACTGAAGGCATCAAAACTATGAATTAACACATGTGGAATTATATACTTAACAAAAAAGTGTGAAACAACTGAAAATATGTCTTATATACTAGGTTCTTCAAAGTAGCCACCTTTTGCTTTGATGACTGCTTTGCACACTCTTAGCATTCTCTTGATGAGCTTCAAGAGGTAGTCACCGGAAATTGTTTTCACTTCACAGGTATGCCTTGTCAGGTTTAATAAGTGGGATTTCTTGCCTTATAAATGGGGTTGGGACCATCAGTTGTGTTGTGCAGAAGTCTGGTGGATACACAGCTGATAGTCCTACTGAACAGACTGTTAGAATTTGTATTATGGCAAGAAAAAAGCAGCTAAGTAAAGAAAAACGAGTGACCATCATTACTTTAAGAAATGAAGGTCAGTCAGTCCGAAAAATTGGGAAAACTTTGAAAGTGTCCCCAAGTGCAGTTGCAAAAACCATCAAGCGCTACAAAGAAACTGGCTCACATGAGGACCGCCCCAGGAAAGGAAGACCAAGAGTCACCTCTGCTTCTGAGGATAAGTTTATCCGAGTCACCAGCTTCAGAAATCGCAGTTTAACAGCAGCTCAGATTAGAGACCAGTTCAATGCCACACAGAGTTCTAGCAGCAGACACATCTCTTCAACAACTGTTAAGAGGAGACTTTGTGCAGCAGGCCTTCATGGTAAAATAGCTGCTAGGAAACCACTGCTAAGGACGGGCAACAAGCAGAAGAGACTTGTTTGGGCTAAAGAACACAAGGAATGGACATTAGACCAGTGGAAATCTGTGCTTTGGTCTGATGAGTCCAAATTTGAGATCTTTGGTTCCAACCACCGTGTCTTTGTGCGACGCAGAAAAGGTGAACGGATGGACTCTACATGCCTGGTTCCCACCGTGAAGCATGGAGGAGGAGGTGTGATGGTGTGGGGGTGCTTTGCTGGTGACACGGTTGGGGATTTATTCAAAATTGAAGGCATACTGAACCAGCATGGCTACCACAGCATCTTGCAGCGGCATGCTATTCCATCTGGTTTGCGTTTAGTTGGACCATCATTTATTTTTCAACAGGACAATGACCCCAAACACACCTCCAGGCTGTGTAAGGGCTATTTGACCAAGAAGGTGAGTGATGGGGTGCTACGCCAGATAACCTGGCCTTCACAGTCACCAGACCTGAACCCAGTTGTTTCACACTTTTTTGTTAAATATATAATTCCACATGTGTTAATTCATAGTTTTGATGCCTTCAGTGTGAATGTACAATTTCCATAGTCAAGAAAATACAGAAAAATCTTTAAATGCGAAGGTGTGTCCAAACTTTTGGTCTATACTGTATATGATAGAGAAATGGCCTCCTAATTCCATCTAGCTATGGTGGACTTCGTGACCTTAGACCGTTCCTAGCCCCTTGGTAGGATATAAACAACGAGTTATCTTTCCTAAAGCTTTTGGTAACTGAATGGTACCTAACCACACATCTCTTCACTTCTAACGTATGTAACTCCACCTCTTTCTGGTTACTAGGATGTGGACAAAAGGAGGGTAGGAGAACTTCCTGAAGTCTGTGGAAACGAGTAGCTACCTTAGGGAGAGAGAGTGATTTTTAGACCAGATCCTGCCTATCATCCAGAATTTGAGTAAACGGCGAGGCCATAGACAGGGTCTGGATGTCACTAATGCTCCTGGCCGAGGTTAAAGATATTAAAGCGGTCTTAAGAGAGAGGGATTTAAGGGTTGCTGACTATTAGCTCAAACGGCGAGCTAGTCAAGGCCTTTAGAACCAAATTTAAATCCCAGGGAACCAAGCTGCTTTTAATAATGAGTCTAGATCTAAAAGCTGCCTTAATGAACCGAGAAACCCAGTAGCTACAAGCTACATCACAGCTATATAGGGCACCCAAGGCAGAAATCTGTACTTTAAGGGTGCTGGTGGATAACCCTAGTTCAAGACCTTTTTGTAAAAACTCCAAAGATTTGTCCTATTGGCACCCCTTCCCCATCAACCCCAGAACCAGAGAAAGACAAAAACTTTCTCCAACTTGTGGCATAAATCTGGGTTGTAACAGGTTTTCTGCTGTGCAGGATGGTTACTAGACCTTTGGAAAAACCTTTCTGATTTGGCAGTGTCCTTTCAAGTTCCACACCGTCAAGTGGAGGCCAGTTGCTTGAGGATGGAATATCGGACCCCGGAGAAGGAGATATGGAATCTCTGGAAGAACCCAAGGATCAGAGATGGACATGTTCCTCAGGCATGGGAACCAGGGCCTCCTGGGCCAAAAGGGTGCAATCAGCAGAACCCTGGCCTTCTCCTCCCTGATCTTTCTTATTACCATGAGAAGAACAGCCAACCAGGGGGGGAGGAGTCATACGCCAGGCTGAAATACCAACGTATCAGGAAAGCGTCCACAGCTAGAGGATTTAGGGAACACAAGATCTTTGTCTTCCGATTTAGTTTTGTGGCAAACGGATCTACCTGACTGGAGGCCCCCCCATCTTCGGCTAATTGGGTAAAAATTCCTTGATTTAGTTCCCATTCCCCTTGCATCAGAGGATAGCAGCTTAGGAAATCTGCTCTCATGTTTTCTTTTTCCATTATATGGAGGGCCATCAGGGAAAGGAGGTGACTTTCTGTAATCTGGAAGAGATGATCTGTCACTCTCATCAGCGATCTTGACCATGTATCCCCCTGGTGGTTCACATATGCTACCGCAACTAGATTATCCAAGAGGATCTTTACATTCTGGCCCTGAAGGAAAGGTAAGAAATTATTCACCGCCTTGTCTACCGCCAGAAGTTCTTTTGAATTGGAGGAGAGACCCTTTTCAATATCTGACCAGGTCCCCTGGGCTACCATATCTCCCAGATGGGCTCCCCACCCTCTCGGACTCGCATCTGTGGTAATTGTTCTAGTGACCCTAAGTACCCAGGGAACCCCTCGAGATAGGTTAGGCTCATCCTGCCACCACTATAAAGATTTTACTGACCGGGGTGATAAGGACATCTTCCAAGTGCCCCTTAAGAGAAACTTCATTAAGTAGCACATCCCACTGTAGAACTGTGGCGCCCCTGAAGGTTCGACCGCCACAGGGATGCTGCACTTCTGTAATGGAGTGTAGTGTTCCTCCTCCGAGGTAAGAACAGCGTGATGGTCGGGACCCAACCTTTGCATCCAACACCACATTTCTCCACCAGGGGGGCTAGTATGCACCAGGTGCTGCCCTCCTGGTTACAGGGAGACTGGGGAACCAAGAGTGAGGGGAACCAGTTAGTGGGTGAGGGTTGAGGACTTACAATTTAGTGACACTTTAAATTTCATATTTAATAAAAAGCCATCTTTGGTTTTGGTCTTTGTGCTGTTAATTACTGTGAGGTATTGTGATCTCCCACCCTGAACGTGGATCCTGTGTGGACCTGCAGTGGATGGAGACACAGCCCTCATACCCCAGCCTTGGGACGGGGGCAGGTTGCAGACGAGGAATGTCTCAACCCGGTCAAGGACCACGACCAAGAAGGCCCGGAGCTTAAGAGTGTAGCTCCACAGCTAATGGATCCCGGGGATGATGCAGATGGAGCAGTGTACGCCACCTGTCCTCACCATCTGATATATTCAGAGGGAGTCCGGCTGCAAGAGGGGTACCGGCCCCGACACCCGACCTTGCTTCTCCATGTCCTGGTTGGTAAAGCCTGGTAGGCCCAGAGGATCCCATCGGGTATCGGAAGGAGCGGAGCTGCCACCCGTGCCCTTGTTCTAAGAGGAGTTCAGAGGGAGACCCGGCCTATCTACACACACAGACAGGAGAGGATACGGTCTGTAGTTCAGGAACACTCTGGTGCGGGGTCCCGATTGAATGCTGGACTTGCTCGGAGGTTGTCGGACCCCCATCCCTGGTGACTGCAGGACTCCGTGGGGATCAGGGAGTCGCCTTCCTTCTGCCATCTCTAATGTGAGTAAAGCCTTGGAAGTTCACCCCTATGGCCTCCGGACTGTTTATTCTGCGCTACACCGCGCGACGTGGCATCCGTTCTTCCTCCACTACTACCCCCTCTATCCTTCCTGTCCCTCTGCCCTGAGGCCTTGCTCCGCCTGTGGGGAGTAGTAATAACTCTGGCCGCCGTAACACTATGCCTCAGCGGACTGCAGCGGCGCTGGTGGCCTTCACCAGGTGCCACAGGTGGCGTAGTCGTAAATCAGCCACTCAACCCGGATAAGCCCACACCATCTCTTTTAATGTGACGGCCCTGAGCATGGGTCGGGTCCGGGCCACGGCTGCACCCCATCTCTCCATCACAGGACCCGACTCCGAGTCCCCCATCTCCCAGGGTAAAGAAAAGGGCTTTTTCGAGTAAGAGACGTCACGCTATCACTTGTGGGGGGTTTCTGCTGTTTTCGCATGTCAGGGGCTCTCCAAATGTGATATGGCATCCACTTTTTTCATATGGCATTTTGTTTTCATAATGGCATTACGGCATTCATTTTAATATGGTGATATGGCATTCAGTCTTTTTTGCGTTCAAAAAGTCGAAACGGTGCTCCTTCCCTTCCGAGCCCTGTCTTGTGCCCAAACAATAGTTTTCCCCCACATATGGGGTATCAACATGCTCAGTAGAAATTACACAACAAATTTTGTGGTTCATTTTATCTTGTTACCCTTGTGAAAATAAAAAAATTGGGGCTATAGTAAAATTTTTGTGAAAAAAAGTAAAATGTTCATTTTTCTTTCCACATTGCTTTAGTTCCTTTTGGGTATTTTCTGTCATAAAGGCCCCTCAAAGTCACTTCAAATGTGATGTGGTCCCTAAAAAAATGGTTTTGTAAATTTTGTTGGAAAAATTAGAAATCGCTGGTCAACTTTTAAACCTTCTAACTTCCTAACAAAAAAAATGTTTTAAAAATTGTGCTGATGTAAAGTAAACATATCAGAAATGTTATTTATTAACTATTTTGTGTGACATAACTCTCTGGAATTAAAAGTTTGAAAATTGCAAAATTATCAAAATTTTCACCAAATTGTCGTATCAAAATTGGTTACCACTATCATGAAGTACAATATGTCACTAAACACAATCTCAGAATCAGTGGGATCCATTGTAAAATAAGAAGAAAATAATAAAATCCTTATACTCACATGTCCTATGTGTCCCTAGCTGTAATTCTCTGACCGCTGACGCTGAGGAGCCGAGGAGAATGAGCCGCTCCGGCGAGCGGGCCCCGAAGCTGAGCTCAGGAGCGGTGTCCTGTCACTCAGTGAGCGCAGCTCCGGGGCCACTATCCGGGGAACACTTAGGACCATAGGCAGATTATAATGAGGGCAATCTGGGCTACCGCCCGGGGCCCCGGGGCTCCGCGGAGCCCCGGGGGGTCCATGGCCAAGCTTAAAGGATCCCTCACTTTACACACTTAACATCTTTTATCCATTGTTAAAAAGCGTCATAGATTTCAAGCTTTTTTCATAGTGTTTTTCACCCTTGAATTTGTTCCAGAAAATGAAGTATTGCTCCTGGAAAATTAATGTAATTACACATGTGTTGGTATAGATATGTTTATTTCATTTGTATGTAATGGAACAACACAAAAAACAAACAAAAAAGGCAAATTGGACATAATTTCACACAAAACTCCCAAAATGGGCCAAACCAAAATGTTGGCACTTTTCCAAAGTTGTAGGTAAACAACTTTGTTTCAAGCATATGATGCTCATTCAAACTCACCTGTGGCAAGTAACAGGTTTGAGCAATATGAAATCATACCTGAAACCAGATAAAAAGGTGAGAAATTTACATATTCTTTGCATTGTATGACTGTGTGTGCCAAACTAAGCATGGAGAACACAAAGAGGAGAAGAGAACTGTCTGAGGAGTTGAGAACCAAAATTGTTGAAAAATATCAACAATCTCAAGGTTACAAATTAATCTCCAGAGATCTTGATGTTCCTTTGTCAATGGTGCGCAATATTATCAAGAAGTTTACAACCCATGGCACTGTAGCTAATCTCTCTGGATGTGGACAGCCGAGAAAAATTGATGAAAGGTTGCAACGCAGGATAGTCCAAATGGTGGATAAGCAACCCCAATCAAGTTCCAAAGATATTCAAGCTGTCCTGCATGCTCAGGGTGCATCAGTGTCAGCGTGAACTATATGTAGTCTTTTGAATGAAATGAATCACCATGGCAGGAGACCCAGGAGGACCCCACTGCTGACATAGATACATAAAAAAGCTAGACTACAATTTACCAATATGTGCGTGAGTAAGCCTAAATCCTTTTGGGAAATCATCTTGTGGACAGATGAAACCAAGATAGAGCTTTTTGGTGAAGCACATCATTCTACTGTTTACCAAAAATGGAATGAGGACTGCAAAGAAAAGAACACAGTACCTACAGTCATATATAGTGGAGGTTCAAAGATGTTTTGGGGTTGTTTTGTTGCCTCTGGCACTCATTGCTTTGACTGCGTGCAAAGCATCATGAAATCTGAAGATTCCCAAAGGATTTTGGGTCACAATGTAGTGTCTATTGTCAGAAAGCTGGGTTTGCGTCCTAGGTCATGGGACTTCGAGCAGGACAATTACCCCAAACATATTTCAAGAAGCACCAAGAAATGGATGGGAACAAAGTGCTGGAGAGTTCTGAGGTGGCAGCAATGAGTCCGGATCTAAATCCTTTTGAACACCTGTGGATTTAGATCCGGACTCATTGCTTAGTCCGGATCTAAATTGCTCTTAAAATTGCTCTTGGGAGGAGACACACTTCACATATGGGAGACCTGGGACAGTTTGCAAAAGAAGAGTGGTCTACATACTTTTATATATATATATATATATATATATATATATATACATATACATATATATATATATATATATATATATATATATAATACTTGACACCTAATGGGAGCCAAAGGCCAAAGAAGGGGGCATTGTCCTAAGTAGGGGCCACAGAGGGAGACATTATTTTAATTGGGGTCCAAGGAGGGGGACATTATTTTAAATGGGGGCCCCAAGAGGGGACATTATTGTAAATTTTGTCTAAAAAGGGGGGCATCATACCATGGGAGCAAAAGGGGAACATTATGATAAATGGTGGCCAAAGAAGGGGACTTTATTCTAAATGAGGACCAAAAAGAGAGACATTGTACTACAGGGGGCCAAAGAGAGTTATATATAATAATATTTTTTATTTAATTTCTATATTTAGTAGAGACATGTACAAACTGAATAAGACAATACAGATTATCACATAATTCATGACATACTAAGAGGAGTGAAGGCCCTGCTAACAAGCTTACAGTCTATGAAGATATAGGAGTGACACAAAAGATAAAAAGGTGCTTGTCATGTATGGTCCGGCCATGATTATTATAAACAGGGGAATTCAAATACCATTACATGAACCAGTCATCAGCCAGAATCTGTATAAGTACAGATACAAGGAGCTGTAGAGTGCATGGAGGCTGTGGATACAGATGAGTGAAGGGACCAGATTCTGGAGAAAATTAAGGAAGGGAGAACAGGGCATAGTTAGATTAACCATATTCTGTGGGATAGTGCATTCCAGAGAACTGCTGCAGCACAAGAGAAGTCCTGAAGATGGGGGTAGAAGGTTTTGATTACAGAGGATGCTAGTCTTAGGTAGATAGTTGATTTTACATTTCTGGATTCTGTAGATTTGTGATTTGTATTAAACAAAAAAAAAAAACAACAACAATCCGAGGTGTCAGTATTCTTTAATGAGGACATAGCCCTCATGGTTTGTAATTCCAGTGTGTGATGATTAAATAAATGTTGTGATTAAGGTGCAGTTACTGCAGTATATCACAGATCAATTAATCCACAGTCACACTAGCTATGTATACGGATGTCCCCCAGGCCGATACCCCAGCAGTTGTTTCGGGTTGCCTTGGCTTCTGCTGCTTTAGAAGATGCAGGTCATCCTTGTACATTTATCTGTATAGAAATAAATGGTTCGAGGCATGGTCATTAATTTTCCACAAAGCACTCTGCTACTATGCAAGCCAAATAATTTGTCCCTTTTTCCTTTCTGTTAAATTTGGGAATTATACAATAGATAACAGTCACATATTATCCTGTATATGATATCTGACTTCTGTAATCACTGTATACCATATACCAGTCATATATTATCCTGTATACTGCAGGTGCTATACTATGTGTATAGACATCAGATGATATATAGACTCCTTCATCATATCCTATGAGCTTTATTTATTGTTGTGGAGTTCAATTGTTTCCCATGGTATTTAATGGGTATTTTTAGAAATTACTTTTGTTATGTTTTTATATTTATTTTTAATAAAGGCATTTTTTTATTGCTTCAGTTGTACGTTGTTATTGTGGCTACTAGAATGGGAGTAACACTCAATCAGGTCAAAGAAGTATAGATGCACAAGTTTGATAAAAAGATTTGGAACTTTTATTGAATTATTTAAAAGAAATTTATAAAACACACATAAAGGGGAAGTGAACCAATGAAGGTGCCTGCAGTGCTAGTAACAAGGGTAGTCAATCATTTATTCTGTTTAACAAGACTTACAAAAGGAGATCATATCAATGAACCCAGTGATAAATACATGAAGAATTAAATAAATAAATAAGTAAAAGGATCAGTATCCAAAATTCATTCATCTAGTAAGCATTAGTGGATAACAAGTACATACCTTAAAGTATCCAGCATAGATAAATGTAGTCAAAATGCCATGAAAGTATATATCTATAAATATGTCAATAGGTCATATAGAGAGAAGCCATAAAGCCCACAAGTGGTAGACAAGTGTCAATATAGGGCAAAGTCAATCATGGCCCACAAAATACAGATGGTATCACCAAGCATAGAGATAAACAGATGGAATCATCAGGCATAGAGATAAACAGAATGTAAATAAAGACAATACAGCTGTCCTTACCTGCAGTTGAAAGGTTGTATTGTCTTTATTTACATTCTGTTTATCAGAACAGAATAAATGATTGACTACCCTTGTTACTAGCACTGCAGGCACCTTCATTGGTTCACTTCCCCTTTATGTGTGTTTTATAAATTTCTTTTAAATAATTCAATAAAAGTTCCAAATCTTTTTATCAAACTTGTGCATCTATACTTCTTTGACCTGATTGAGTGTTTGTTGAATAGAAGTATTGTACCAAATAGGCTTTTTACTTTTTGGACTAATAGAATGGAAGTATTAGTAGGATATTTTGCAATTATTGGGCTTTTGTTTTGCAGTATATGACAACGCCCCCCTGAGGAAGCGATAGGTGAAACACGCATCAAGCTGTGGGTGGCTGCCCGATCTCCATCATTTCCACTTGATCACATTTGATTGATCTTTCTCATTGTGTACCTAGTGGGCACTTATGATTTTGGTTACTTAGTCCCACTTTGGTTTATGCCCACTATGGATAAAATGCACATTACTTCTGTTATACTATAACTGGGCTGCAATCCTCCTCCTCCTCCTAATCTTTGTGCAGTATCACTTCTAATTGTATATCTATATATTTTTATGCTCTAATAAAGATTGTTATTTTACATGGATTTTGTATCGTTCACCTTATCTGCATTGTTATACATAGTGGGGAAATCTGTCTGTCTTAGGGGATATATACAGTAGACATTATCCATTATGGAGTGTATAGGATTGTATTTTGCAGTGTATAGTAATATAGGAATGAGGCTTCAGATTCAGGATTGGTTATTACTTTCTATGGACGTCACTGTATTGTACAGATCTGTAATACTATAGTGTGCAGGGGCCCTGATGCTTTTTAGTCTAATATATATATTTGTTAAAGTAATCAAATTATACAGATCATTACATTGCTGGAGCTACACAATACATCTCCGTATATTCAGAAGAAAACAGAAGAAACTTACAAAAGTCACCAACAATATAAATAATATAAATTACTACTTAAATAAAATAATCTATGACGATGTGTAATGTGAAGTGTAACCACCAGATCTGATGTTACTATGTAACCATTAGTGTCATTTACATTAGATACAAGGGGGCGGAGCTATTACCACTGACCCCTCCCCCAAATGTAGTGTCCCAGTCCTATATAAAGAGGCCTCTTCCATCTGCTCCTCACTTCTTACCTGTAGTCATACAGAAGCGAGGACCACCATGCAGGCCACTTACCTTCTCCTCCTCTGCTGCGTGACCCCCATATTTTCTGCACCTCGTAAGTCCAGTTCCTTTATCTATTGTCTGATTTCTTACAGCTTCTTAGTATATGTAATAGTTATATCATAATATCTTATGCTCTAGTGGTTTAATCCTGTAAGAATCTAAATCCAACATCAATGTCTTCAATTAATTAAACACTCAAATGCACAATGTTCCATTATATGTATCTATTGTCTGACTTCTTACTGCTTCTTATTATATGTAATATTTGTATGGTAATATCTTATGCTCTATTGTTGTAATCCTGTAAGAATATAAATCCAACATCAATGTGTTCATTTAATTCCACTATTAATTACAGACTCTTCTATGGGGAATCCCTGGGTAGACCTTACTTTGGGCACAGCTTAGGCGGCATTATGTGTCTTTATGTGTGATAGCATTCTTGGACACACCAAGCAGTTAGATATTTCTATCTGTTGATGAATCTTGCTACAAGAACAGCTTCTGCGATTGTCGCCCTCCACATAATGTAGATAGTTTACATTGTGTAACTTATTTTCCAATAATTCTATTGGTCATTACCATAGGTAATAGTAATAGTATATACAGTTATATGAAAAAGTTTGGGCACCCCTATTAATCTTAAGCTTATTGTTTTATAAAAATTGATGTTTTTGCAACAGCTATTTCAGTTTGATATATGGAATAACTGTTGGACACAGTAATGTTTCTGCCTTGAAATGAGGTTTATTGTACTAACAGAAAATGTGCAATCTGCATTCAAACAAAATTTGACATGTGCATAAGTATGGGCACCTCACCAGAAAAGTGACATTAATATTTAGTAGATCCTCCTTTTGCAAAAATAACAGCTTCTAGTCGCTTCCTGTAGCTTTTAATGAGTTCCTGGATCCTGGATGAAGGTATTTTTGACCATTCCTCTTTACAAAACATTCCCAGTTCAGTTAAGTTTGATGGTCGCCGAGCATGGACAGCCCCCTTCAAATGATCCCACAGATGTTCAATGAACATGATGGAACCTCCACCAAATTTTACTGTGGGTAGCAAGTGTTTTTCTTGGAATGCTGTGTTTTTTTGCCGCCATGCATAACGCCTTTTTGTATGACCAAACAACTCAATCTTGGTTTCATCGGTCCACAGGACCTTCTTCCAAAAAGAAATTGGCTTCTCCAAATGTGCTTTTGCATACCTCAGCCGACTCTGTTTGTGGCGTGCTTGCAGAAACGGCTTCTTTCGCATCACTCTCCCATACAGCTTCTCCTTGTGCAAAGTGCGTTGTATAGTTGACCGATGCACAGTGACACCATCTGCAGCAAGTTGATGCTGCAGCTCTCTGGAGGTGGTCTGAGGATTGTCCTTGACTGATCTCACCATTCTTCTTCTCTGCCTTTCTGATGTTTTTCTTGGCCTTCCACTTCTGGCCTTAACAAGAACTGTCCCTGTGTTCTTCCATTTCCTTACTATGTTCCTCACAGTGGAAACTGACAGGTTAAATCTCAGAGACTGCTTTTTGTATCCTTCCCCTGAACAACTATGTTGAATAATCTTTGTTTTCAGATCATTTGACAGTTGTTTTGAGGAGCCTATGATGCCACTCTTCAGAGGAGATTCAAACAGGAGAACAACTTGCAAGTGGCCACTTTAAGTAGCTTTTCTCATGATTGCATACACCTGGCTTTGAAGTTCAAAGCTCAATGAGGTTACAAAACCAAAAAAAGTGCTTTAGTAAGTCAGTAAAATGTAGGTAGGAGTATTTAAAACAAGAAAATGATAAGGGTGCCCATACTTATGCACCTGTCAAATTTTGTTTGAATGCAGATTGCACATTTTCTGTTAGTACAATAAACCTCATTTCAAGGCAGAAACATTACTGTGTCCAACAGTTATTACATATATCAAACTGAAATAGCAGTTGCAAAAACACAAATTTTTATAAAACATTAAGCTTAAGATTAATAGGGGTGCCCAAACTTTTTCATATAACTGTATTGTAATCGTAATAGTATATATTATAATATTTAGAGTATTCTAAACATAATTACTGTATATATTATAGTTTACTGCTAAGAACAAATGTAATAATTTAACAAGTAATTACAAATTTATAATGTGATATATATTAACTTGATGTTCATGTGCACACTATCTATGAAGTGGCATAAGGAACAAAATGGCTGAATTTTTGCATTTCTACCATGGTTGCACATACACCAATGTGATACATTTGCTGCAATTAGTGACATTTTTAAAGACTAGTAAATTCATGCCCTCTCTCTGATAATTTTAATAAATATCCCCAATTGAGCTGTTTTATAATCTAATTCTTCCCACGTGAATAAACCCCAGCGCGTTGTGTTCCTTAACACACAAAGTTGCTCTTGGATACTAATCTGCTTGTTCTTTTGTAGTTTTAATATTTTTTTGCTGTTTAGTAACTAATTATGAAATTGATGGCTGCTAACTATTGAATTTTTTAGTTTTTGAAGGATCTGGATTAGGATCTGGCGAGGAATTTGTCACAATAATCGGTCAAGATGAAGGATCTGGCATTGTCATCACTCCAGAAGGATCTGGCTCTGTAATCGGTCAAGATCAGGGATCTGGCATTGTCATCACTCCAGAATAAGGATCTGGCTCTGTAATCGGTCAAGATGAAGGATCTGGCATTATCATCACTCCAGAAGAAGGATCTGGCGCTATAATCGGTCAAGATGAGGGATCTGGCATTGTGATCACTCCAGAAGAAGGATCTGGCGACATAATCGGTCAAGATGAAGGATCTGGCATTATCATCACTCCAGAAGAAGGATCTGGCGACATAATCGGTCAAGATGAAGGATCTGGCATTATCATCACTCCAGAAGAAGGATCTGGCGCAATAGTTGGTCAAGATGAAGGATCTGGCATTGTCATCACTCCAGAAGAAGGATCTGGCACTATAATCGGTCAAGATGAAAGATCTGGTATTGTCATCCCTCCAGAAGAAGGATCTGGCACAAAATAATTGATCAAAATGAAGAATCTGGCATTTCAATCCCTCCAGAAGAAGGATCTGGCACACAATAATTGATCAAAATGAAGGATCTGGCATTTCAATCCCTCCAGAAGAAGGATCAGGCATTAGTTATTTCTCTAAAAAATAAACTGGTTGAAAATATATACTATTGGGAAACCAGATCACTTTTGGACATTAAGGAGATGCCCCATCACATGTTTGTTAGTGTGATTTCTTCTTTTAGGTGCTTATTTTATGAACTTAATTCCACAAAGCCGAAATAAGGCAAAGTAATCCAACCTGCACTGTATTCATGCATTTATCTTGTGCCTTGTATCCAGTTCACAGTTGAATATCAGTATCTTATATTTTTTTCAATAATAAAAATAACTTTTGCAACATATTTCACTTCATTTCATATGAATTCTATTAATATTACAATGAGAAAATTAATTTAAAAAACTCCATTTGATCTCTGTAAACCAGGGCCGGACTGGGACAAAAAAGCAGCCCTGCAAGACAAACCCCACCAGCCCACATACTGTAACACTCATTACCCCAGATCAGTAAATTTGGCTTTACTTAGTCGTGCCCCTCATCACTCCCTTTAAGGAGTTATTTGATGAGCCACATGTGAATAGTGCAGCAGTGTGTATGATCCACCATAGCCCCACTAACATGGTGCTCTTCAGAGCTCTGGATCTCGGGATTATGGGGGTCTCAGTGGACGGACCCCCAGTGATTGGAAAGTTCTCAGGATAGGGGATACTTGGGATGTTTAAATTAGTTTTCCAATATTTATTCTTATTTTATCATAGGAATATTGAAAATAATAAACCAATATTAACCCAACCAAAGTCTAATGTTGCCTCACGACAACAGGACACAAAAAAGTGGTACTGTGCAGTGTATATGTATATACAGGAAACAAGAAGTGGTACTGTGCTGTGTATATATACACGACAGGAGAAGTGGTACTGTGCAGTATATATATATATACAGGAAAGGAGAAGTGGGACTGTGCAGTGTATATAAACAGGAGAAGTGGTACTGTGCAGTGTATATACACAGGACAGGAGGAGTGGTGCTGTGCAGTGTATATATACAGGAAACAAGAAGTGGTACTGTGCAGTGTATATTTACACGACAGGAGAAGTGGTACTGTGCAGTATATATATACAGGACAGGAGAAGTGGGACTGTGCAGTGTATATATACAGGAGAAGTGGTACTGTGCAGTGTATATATACAGGAGAATTGGTACTGTGCAGTGTATATGTGGCGCCCCGAGGGTTCGGCCGCTACAGGGGTATTGCACCTCAGACCAGAGGTGTGATATTCCACTCCCGGGTAAGGATGGAGTATGGACCAGGGCTCAGTTAGCTGCATACAGCACACACACCCCATTTCCGAGGGACAGCTCAGCGGTGCTCCCACTAGACAGAAGTGCAGGCACGACCAACTATGTCCCTGTCTGGAGTGGGGAGGGGGGTGGAACACCCAGTGCTGTAGGGGCAGATAGGGGTTGGTTCCTGAGCGTAGATAGGAGCTCATTGGTTGCTGGTCCCCTGGGCTCATGGCTAGAGGGAGGTATAAAAGGTGGGCACCATCTTAGATCTAGGTTCTGTCCAGAGAAGAGAAGACAGGGAGTAGAGGCTCTGTAGGAGTTCTACTCCAGAGTGGGCCTAGTGAGAGGCCGAGGAGGAGAGTGGAGAGAGAGAGAGAGGAGGTGAAGTGGAGCTGAGATTACGCCTCATCCCAGCTCCACGAGAAAGGAACAGAAAAGGAGAAGAAGAGAGAGAGAGAGAAACAGAAGGGCTCAGGAACAAGAAGGTGGAAGGGACCCTAAGAACCCACGAGAATCCAGGGTGCAGGGTCAGGCAGATTAAGGGTACCAGATCCCAAGTTGGTGGAGGAGAAACAACCCTCAGCCAAAGACCGGAGGTCGTGATCATTTATTGGTGCGACACCTCATCAAACCTGCTAGGAAGGCACCATATAGGACAGCGGAGGACGGGGCCCACGTTTAACCGCACAAGTCCGCGGTAGCTGGACAAAAGTGGGTCACTGGTGAGGCAGGCCAGAGAAAGGACAAAAGGGGGTCTTGAGCCATACTCCTGAGCTGTCTGGGGGTTGACCGAGCCCCTCACCTGGTGGACGCAGCACGGCTCGGGCAGTCATTCCCCGCAGAAGTGACTTGGATATTAACCGTGAGTAAAGACCCTGGACTGCAGTACGTTGTCTGTGTGCTTTTTCACTCCTCCGGCATTACCGGTACTGGGACTCTCACCACCATCACTCCCACCATCCACTACACTGCCCTGGGGCCGCACTCTTCCCGTGGGGAGTCACACCATCCCAGCTGCATACATCATCGGCCCCAGCGGTCTGCCCTGCAGCGGCGGTTCCTAATAACCGCAATCCACGGGTGGCGTAGTCGGACATTATCTAAAACATCTAAAAGACTGCCACTGGTCTGACCACCCTGAGCCACGGGACCGGGTCGCCACTACTACCCCCATCGTCTCCCTATTGCCCGGTTCTGAGTGCCCCACGGCCCAGGGGGCGAGTCATATATACACAGGACAGGAGAAGTGGTACTGTGCAGTATACAGTATATACAGGAAAGGAGAAATGGGACTGTGAGGTGTATATATACAGGACTGTGTATATATATAGTGTATATGTACAGTGTATATATACAGGACTGTATTCAGGACTGTATATATACAGTCTATATATACTGTATATATACAGGTATATATACAGGACTGTATATATACAGGACTGTATATATACTGTATATATGTATATATACAGGTACTGTGCAGTGTATATACTGTATACAGGAGAATTGGTACTTTGCAGTGTATATATACAGTACACAGGACAGGAGGAGTGGTGCTGAGAGTAGCACCTGCCTCCTGAGCTCAAGCACTTCCAGGAGGAGGGTCGTCGTCTGCCTCTCTTCTCCCTAGGGAGAGGCAGGCCTACTGGGAGGCCGGCATGGCTTCCCAGCCTCCTATCCCCCGGTCTATGCCGGCGGAGGAGAAGGAGCCTCAACAACCGGCCCAGAAGGGAGTGAGGAGATCGGGAAGGGTGAGGAAGAGTACATCCACCTACTCCAACCCCGAGACTGTTCACCGCCCGCCCAGAGAGGGAGACCGGGGCACCCCAGGCCCCAGGAACAAGAGCCCAGCAAGATCCTGGGGGGAGATGAGCTCTTGCGAGTCCACAATTTCCTTCTCCTCCCGAGTGGTCGCCACGTTGCGAGAGTACGAGGACGCCGGCAAAGCACTAACCCAGCTGAAAGAGGAGCTGAGGGAGGCCTGGGTCCTGAACACCCGGGCGTCCAACAAGGAAAGACCCGCGACCTCCCAGAGGTTTAAAGCCCTCAGAGACGAGGTGGTCAGGTTAGTGCTCCTCCGGGAGGGGATTGAGAAAAGCGCAGGTCCCTTCCTGGAAAGGTTTAAGAACCAGCGGTGGTTCTCAGAAATGAAGGGGTTAAACACCTCAGGAGAACCGCCAACCGGCGTCCTTAGTGAAGAGGAGGAGGAGGATGAAGAGGTGACTGGAGTTTCAGTTGCTGGAGCCAGTGAGGGGCAGAGCCGGAGCCCAAGTGGTCTCCCTGCAGGGCAGAGGACTCCGACAGCAGAGGCTGGAGTGTTGGGGGAGGAGGAGGAAGGAGGATTGCTGAGGGAGATCCGACTGCTGGAGTTTCCAGTGGACCTGATGCGGTTTTCCTTCGGTGAGAACAAACCAGTGGAGGAGACCAAGAGGAGGAAGAGGAAGACCGGAGGAGCCGCACAGGAGGTGGTGAGTTACAAGTATGTACCAATGTCTGATGTTGTGCCTGCCACCTTCTGTTTAAACCCCACCAAACCTAAAGACACGGGCTCTGCAGTGGGCTCGAGGCAGAGGCAAGGTGGGGAGAGGAGAAGGATGTCCGGCGATGCTGCCATCTGTGCAGGGAACAGTGCAGAGGGCGAGGCTGTGGAGGTACTCACAGCGCCGGACATAGGAAGTTCTGTGGAGTTTCCCTCCCTGCCCTCTGCGGCTAAGCCAGTTATCACCGGGGCTGGGGGGGCCAGGAGGGATGTGAAAAACACATCTGCGAGGAACACTGGGCACACTGCTGTGACAGGGGGGCAGTGTGCTCCAGCGCCCAAAAAGGACACTAAGACCCCAAAGTCTGTGGGTGCAGGGCGGGCAGCGGTGCCCAACAAACAGTCTGCCCAGCACAAGGACCAAAATGCTGCAGTAGGGGGGCAGGGCGCTCCAGGAGACGACCTGCAGAAAGCCAGCAGCAACCAAAGGGAAAAGGGTGTGGTGCTGCAGGGAAAGGAGTCTCTGGAAGTGCTCCCCTCCCCCGGCCCAGCAGGTGTGAGTGCAGAGACACCAGACACAAGGGAGGAAGGAATGGAGGTGACTGTGGAAGGTGCAGAGAACAGCAGAGGTAATGGGGTGACAAGTAAAGGGAATGGAAGTAGTGGTGTAGTGAATGATGGGAGTAGTGGTGGAGCAGATGGTGGGAGTAATGGTGGAGCAGATGGTGGGAGTAGTGGTGGAGTGAATGGTGGGAGTAGTGGGAATGGTGGGAGTAGTGGTGTAGCAAATGGTGGGGGTAGTGGTGGAATGAATGCTGGGAGTAGTGGGAATGGTGGGAGTAGTGGTGTAGCAAATGGTGGGGGTAGTGGTGGAATGAATGGTGGGAGTAGTGATGCAGCAAATGGTGGGAGAAGTAGTGGAGTGAATGATGGGAGTAATGGTCCTGCGAATGGTGGGAGTAGTAGTGAAGTGAATGGTGGGAGCAGCACTGGTGTTGGTGGGGGGAAAGTAGGTGCTGGTCCCGCTGCCCCCCCCAGCATTGGCGGGGGCTTCAGCCCAAAGCTATTCAGGAGCTGTCAGTGCTGGGGGTAGTAGTGCGCCCTCGTCTGGTGGCCCTGGGGATGGTGACTTGCAACAGCAGCTCCTGGACGCCCTGAGGAGAGGGGAGAGCTCCATCACTATAGAGGGGAGGGAGGTTGATCTGTCTTTCTGGATAGAGAGACATGGTCTTTCAGCCTTCCGAGATAGAGGGGCAGAGACTGTCTGGTCTCTGTCGACAACGGGGCAGAGGAGTAACCATAGGAACGTGGTCCGTCTCCAGTGGGTAAGCAAGGATGCCTGTCCTGATAGGTGGAAGGTGGTTGAGCTCCTGCTGGGGATGGGCTTTGCGGCATATGACATCTTTGCCTTGATCCATCCCTACGGGACCTCCTACTTCGATGTCAGCTTCGTGAGACCGGAGGGCCTTGAGCTTTTCTGGTCTCGCCATGAGCTGGCTCAGAGTCGCCCCGAATGGCATGGTCTCTTTCCCCTGGCAATAACCCGCCAAGATTCAGTCAGGAAAGTGACCGTTTTGACTAGTAACGAGTCGCTTTCCTGTATGGACATTACGACCTGGGTGAGTCGATACGGAGAGGTCACCAATATTCCCGAAAAGAATCTGAATGGCCATAGTATCTGGTCAGGAGCCTGGACCTTCATGGTGAGATTGAAGGTTTTGGGAAACACTATTACCCATATCCCCTTCTCAACCTTTTTGGGGAGGGATAGGATCTTGATTTTCTACCGGGGGCAGCCTAAGGTCTGTCACAGGTGCGGTAGCCCCACACACTTCAGTGCGCAGTGTACCACCCAGAAATGCGCACTGTGTGGGGACCTTGGTCATCTTGCTGCTGCCTGTCGCAGGATTAGGTGTAACTTGTGTGGTGACCTCGGTCACCCGTTCAGTCGCTCTCCACGTTCCTTCACCAATGCTGTCCTGAAAGCGGCGAGTGCGGGACAGGCGAAAGCCAGGACTAATCTTGCCGGTGAAGGGACCAGTAGAGGCGGGGAGGCAGGGAACCGGTGAGGAGCAAGCTGCCGCCATCCACCATCAGGCGGCAGGAGCAGCGCCGTGGGGACAGGGGGCAGGGAATAATGTCCCTAAACTCTGACCCAGGTACTTCACTTGCAGCTGAGGATCCTAAAGACAGTGAATTGAGCGAGGAGGTCAAGAGACTTGAAAGGGAAGAGCGAGAGGACGCCACGTCTTCCCAGGAACCCTCTTCTGGTGACAGTCTAGATGAGGGAGAGGGGGAGTGGTCACAGAAAAAGAAAAAGGGTAACAGGAAAACGGCCAGAGGTAGGAGGGGGACCAGGTCTCGAGCTGCCTCTTTGGAGTGCGACCCCTCTGACTCTCTGGCCGTGATCCAAGCGCCATTGGAGGGTTCAGCCGCCCCCCCTCTGGTGGATCTCTCCAACCGGTTCGGGGCTCTCCAGGACCTCCCTCTGCAGGGGGGAAATGGGGACCCGGGGCCGGAGGTTGCGGACAAGGTGGTTGGGGCTCAGGAGATGGCTGGGTCTTCCTCTCGGGGGCAAATACAAAGCCCTCTGGGGGGACGACTAACCCAGGACCACCAGACGGGGGCAAGAATGTATGTAAGGAGAGAATGGACGAGTCTGTTTGTCTTAAGCGCACTAAAAACCCGTCATTATCGGAGGAAGAGGTTGGGACTGTCAGTGGTGGGAAGAAAAAGGCTATCTAATTCAACCATTCATGATGGCGGCACCCACCCCGTTGACGTTGGCAACTATTAATGTTTGCAGCATAAAGTCAGATGCGGCAAGGTACACGGCCTTTCATTTTCTCGGCCAACTTGACGCCGACATTTTATTTTTGCAGGAGACCAGGTTGACCGATATATCAACCTTGCATAAAGCAAGGCGGGAGTGGAGGCATGGGCCCTCCTACTGGTCTCTTGTGGCCGAGCCGTATAGCGGGGTGGCGGTCCTTTTTAAGACCGCAGCGGTTGAATGCAGACGAGTGATCGAATTAGAAATGGGGAGATGCTTGATCCTAGATGTCTCCATGGGGGGACAAGAGCTTCGGCTCATTAACATCTATGGTCCCCAGTCCAAGTGGGACCGCAAATGTCTCTTCCTGAAGATCAAACCTTTTTTATTTTCGAGTCGGCAGGTGGTCTTCGGAGGGAATTTCAACAATGTCACGAGATCCTGTGATAGAGGAGGTTCCGGAGACCGGCTGTCTTATGACTGGGTCGCGTTAAACAGGATAGTGAGTGAGGCTCGCCTGGTGGATGTCCACATCCGGCACAACCCGGGCAACACGGGATTCACCTTTTCTAGAGGTAGTCAGTGCAGGTCTAGGCTAGACAGGTTTTATTTGAAGGAGGAGGCCGTCTCTTCACCGTTGTCGGTTGTGGAGGTGGAGTTCTCCGATCACTGTTTGATTATGTTTTCTCTGAACGTTACAGAGACTCCTCGGATGGGAAGAGGTTATTGGAAGCTGAATTCGTCACTCCTTGAGGAAGAAGCTGTAAGACGTTCTTTTGAGGAATTATTTCAGAGCCAGGTACCATTGCTGGGCCTAAGTAACACTAAGTCAGAGTGGTGGGAGATGTTCAAAAATCGGGTGGCGAGATTCTTCCGGCAGCTCTCGAACTTCAGAAGCCTGAACAGGGATCGCCTGTATCAGAGCCTGAGGAGGAAACTCGAGCATCTTGTCTTGACTGGAGGTAGCCGCGAGGAGATCTCCAGAGTGAAGTCCTTGCTGAAGAGGTGTCAGTACGATAGGCACGCATCTATGGTTTTCGAGAGGGACTACGGGAAGTACTGCTCGCCCGACCCTTACAGAAACTGTAAGATGTCAGTGAATAGTAAGATAGTGACGGGGCTGGTGGACAGTACGGGGTCCCTGAGAAGGTCCAGGTCAGTGATCTTGGAGGTCGTCAGTTCCTACTACTCGCACCTCTTGGGAAAGAGGGAGCTTGATCGTGACGGGATGTCGGCTTTCCTGACTGAATCTGTTCCTGAGCCAGGGGCTGACCTCTCGCTGGGCGATTTGGCAGAAGCGATCAAAGAAGAGGAAGTGAGACTGGCGATCGATGGGCTTAGGCCCAAAAAGTCGCCAGGTCCGGATGGCTTAACATCCGAGTTCTTTAGGACCTTTAGGGACTCTTTGGTCCCCCTCTTGACTCAGGTGCTTAACGAGTGTCTCTCCTCGGGCACTCTGCCGAGATCGTTAAGGAGGTCAGCTTTGATCATTTTGTCAAAGGGTAAGGATCCGTCACGCATTGAGAACTGGCGTCCCATAGCACTTCTCAATGTGGACAGGAAGATTTTGGCTAAGATACTTTTCAACAGGCTGGTGAAGTTTGCACCCCGGCTCCTTTCGGAGGTTCAGCACTGTTGAGTTCCTGGCCGTAGCACTTTTAGTGCTGTTCTAGGTGTCCGAGAGGCCGTGGAGCAAGGCAGGGCGGGCCTCTGGAAGGGGTTCTTGCTGACCTTGGATCAGGCAAAAGCCTTTGATCGGGTTAACCACGAGTACCTCTGGTCCACTCTTTTGAGGTATGGTCTGCCTGGAGGGTTTGTGGACAGGCTTAAGACCTTATATGCAGGGGCTGAGACTTTCCCTCTGGTGAATGGGTGGATTGGACGACCTTTCGGGGTAGGATCCGGTGTCCGTCAGGGCTGTCCTCTTAGCCCTTTGCTTTACGCGTTTGCAATCGATCCCTTCCTCAGAAGGATCGATTGTGGACCGTTGGCGGGGGTGCGGATGGGCGGGGCGGCACCGGAGGCTATCCTGAGGGTGGTGGCCTACGCGGACGATGTCACCGTATTTGTTTCTTCGCAAGGGGAGGCAGCGAGTGGAGCGCTACTCGGAGCATCCGGGTCCAAGGTCAACCAGGATAAGTGTGAGAGTCTCTGGCTGGGAGGCGGAGATCCCGGGTTTTATCTTCCGGACACCCTCCCCGAACCCCAAGAACATGCCAAAGTCCTGGGCATCGAATTCGGCCAGGGTGATTACTCCACGAAAAACTGGGAAGGCAGAATCAAAGGTGTCGCCCAAAGAGTGGACCAATGGAGGGGATGTTCTTTGACCCTGAGGGAAAGGGTTGGCCTGTGCAAAGCTTTCCTGCTCCCCTTGCTAATCTACCTGGGCAGCGTCTGTGTCTTGCCAGAGCCTCTCTGGACACGGGTCTACAGTCTGTTCTTCCAGATGTTATGGGGTAACAGACTGAACCTAGTCAAGCGGGAGGTCACTTACCACACGAGGAGACTAGGGGGTTTGAATATGGTGAACCCCGTGGTGTTCCTAGTGAACACCTTCTTGAAAGTGAACGTGTCAAACCTCTGGAAAGAGAGGGCTCCTCCGTGGGTATTCTCCTGCAAGGGATGGTTTCAGCCTTTCTTCCAGGAATGGGAGACAGGGGGAAGATTGAAGGATCTTCGCACACCACACGGGCATCTCCCGGCTTATGTTACCCCGGTTCTGAAAATAATCCGCCGGTGGGGTCTGGGAATGTGGGAGGTGAGGTCCCTCCCGAGGAAACTCCTCGATATGAGGGTCTTGGTTTCTCATTTTCAGAGTCCATTGGCCCTCAAAGACTGCCCAAGTCGGGATCTGGAGGTTGGGTTGAGTTTGTTAAATTCTAGCAGGATCCCCGAGAAGTACTGGGACTTGACTTGGCGCTGCTTCCATGGTAAGCTGTATGTGAGGGACAATTTGAAGTACAGGAGCTCCGAGGACAGGAATTGCCCCCGTGAGGCTTGTGCTAACGTGCTGGAAAGCATGGAGCACTTCCTGCTTCATTGTCCCTTTAATACAGAGGTGTACAACAGGGTGGGGACTTCCATTGGTTGGCTGCGGCTGTCTACTCTGTCCTACCCCGGGTGGGCCTATGGAGCGTTCGGAGACCTTGGGAGAAGGGACCGAGACACTTTATTCATAGTCAGCGCAGTGGTCAGGTATTTCACGTGGAACGCACGAGTTTTAGTTTCGACGCAGAGTAAAATCCTCCATGTAGATCAGGGGTCTCAAACACGCGGCCCGCGGGCCGCATGCGGCCCCTGAGGCTGCTTTATGCGGCCCGCAGGCACAGACCCCTTGACGATCCCGACCTGGTCCAGGAGGAGCCGCTGACAGCAGCGCTGAATTGCCACACAGAGACTGTTTCCCAGCACTGCATTTCCAATGCCAGCCGCTGACCAATCAGAGGCCAGCAGCTGATATCTGCGTGTCGGCGCAGCGAGTATGACGTCATTGCCATATGCAGATGTCAGCTGCTGGCCTCTGATTGGCCGGCGGCTGACATTGAAAATGCAGTGCTGGGAGACAGTCTCTGTGCGGCAATGCAGCGCTGCTGTCGGCGGCTCCTCCTGGACCAGGTCGGGATCGTCAAGGGGTCGGACTCTGTGGTGCCTGCGGGCCACATCTGCAGGAAGGCCGCCGAGGGAACGGAGGACAGGTGAGAATCATCTTTTTTTTTTTCTATTTTATGTGTGTGAAGAACAGCACAGGGGGCACATAGCCACAAGAGGGGACCTGGATGGGGCACAGAGCCACAAGATGGGGACCTGGATGGGGCACAGAGCCACAAGAGGGGACCTGGATGGGGCACATAGCCACAAGATGGGGACCTGGATGGGGCACAGAGCCACAAGAGGGGACCTGGATGGGGCACATAGCCACAGGATGGGGACCTGGATGGGGCACATTAGTACAAGATGGGGACTTGGATGGGGAACATTACTACAAGATGTTTTCCATTATTACTATATGATGCTAATTGTAAGACAATATTACTGTATGTGGCCAATTGGGGGAAATAAAATTGTAAAAAAAATAAAAAATAAAATAAAGCATGAAAAAATATTGGGCACTAAAAATGCTGTTTTATATGTAAACTAAAGTAAACACAAAAAAGTGCACGTTTATTATCGCCACATCCATAACGACCCAAGCCATAAAAAAATAAACACGGCAAAAATGTTCAAAAGGTGTATACAAAAAAAATGGTATCACTAAAATGTCACATTGAACAAAGAATGCGGCCCCCCAAATTCAAATTTTTTCCATGTGCGGCCCATATACCCAGCCGAGTTTGAGACCCCTGATGTAGATGAAGTCTGTAGGAACATCCTAGGTGACCTGGTGAAGGTACATTCTCTGGAGTATGAAAGACTGGGTGCCCGGAGGGCGGCCCGTCTCTGGAGGGGCTTTTCCTTCAGGGTGCCTTAGTCCGGTAGTACTCCTATATCCTGGTGGTGGGCTGATGTCTTTCCACCCTAGATTTTTGTTTTGTATTTCTGTCTCCTGAATAGAAGGTTTGCCGGCATCGAACTTGAGCCTTGGATGGTGAGTGTGTAGGTTGTGTTCTGTATATATTGTATATAATGTATAATAGGGGGTTTTAGTTAGGTTGGGTGGGGGATTTGGGGAAGTTCTTCATCAGCGGTGATAAGAGGACTGATCTGGCCTGGTCCAGGCCCCGCCTGGGGAAAAACTTTGGGGTCTGATCCTAGCTCGGAGTAATCCTGAACTTTGTGGCCAGAGCTGGATCAGGGGTGGCGGGATAGTTAGTGTAGGTGTGTGTTTTATATATATATTAAAAAATTACAAAAAAAATATTAAAAAAAAAATATACAAAACAAAAAAAGGTTTAAAATTGTTCATGTCACTATTGTATATATTGTTATTTTTGGTTTTCTGTGGTGTGAATGAGGTGCGGTAAGGGTGTGACTGTAAGGTCAGGCAGTGGGACCAGTAGGTTAGTGTTAGTTTCCGGTTGTATATACGTTATATTAGGTTTAGTGTTTTGTGTTTCTAGCGTTTTATTGTATATAATCTTGTATATAGGACGGTGTTTTATGTGTATATAGGACAGTGTGAGCGTTGTGTGGGATTGTATATAGTAGTATGAATGAAGCTGGGCCGGAGGTTTTATAGGTTTTATAATATTTATTTCTTGTATATGTATATATTCCTGGGGGGATTTATTTTGTTTCTATTTTCTGTGATTTGTCGTCTTGTTTTGTTCATATGTTTGGTGTCCTGTAATGTATTATTGTTCTGTCATGTACTGTACTTATTCTATCAATAAAAAAAAGACCTGCAGTGTATATATACAGGACAGGAGAAGTGGTGCTGTGCAGTGTATATGCACAGGACAGGAGGAGTGGTGCTGTGCTGTGTATATATACAGGACAGGAGGAGTGGTGCTGTGCAGTGTATATATACAGGACAGGAGGAGTGGTGCTGTGCAGTGTATATATACAGGACAGGAGGAGTGGTACTGTGCAGTGTATATGTACAGGACAGGAGGAGTGGTACTGTGCAGTGTATATATACAGGACAGGAGGAGTGGTGCTGTGCAGTGTATATATACAGGACAGGAGGAGTGGTGCTGTGCAGTGTATATATACAGGACAGGAGGAGTGGTACTGTGCACTGTATATATACAGGACAGGAGGAGTGGTGCTGTGCAGTGTATATATACAGGACAGGAGAAGTGGTGCTGTGCAGTGTATATATACAGGACAGGAGGAGTGGTGCTGTGCAGTGTATATATACAGGACAGGAGGAGTGGTGCTGTGCAGTGTATATATACAGGACAGGAGGAGTGGTACTGTGCAGTGTATATATACAGGACAGGAGGAGTGGTACTGTGCTGTGTATATATACAGGACAGGAGGAGTGGTGCTGTGCAGTGTATATATACAGGACAGGAGGAGTGGTGCTGTGCAGTGTATATATACAGGACAGGAGGAGTGGTGCTGTGCAGTGTATATATACAGGACAGGAGGAGTGGTGCTGTGCAGTGTATATATACAGGACAGGAGGAGTGGTGCTGTGCAGTGTATATATACAGGACAGGAGGAGTGGTGCTGTGCAGTGTATATATACAGGACAGGAGGAGTGGTGCTGTGCAGTGTATATATACAGGACAGGAGGAGTGGTACTGTGCAGTGTATATATACAGGACAGGAGGAGTGGTGCTGTGCAGTGTATACAGTACAGACCAAAAGTTTGGACACACCTTCTCATTTAAAGATTTTTCTGTATTTTCATGACTATAAAAATTGTACATTCACACTGAAGGCATCAAAACTATGAATTAACACATGTGGAATTATATACTTAACAAAAAAGTGTGAAACAACTGAAAATATGTCTTATATTCTAGGTTCTTCAAAGTAGCCAACTTTTGCTTTGATGACTGCTTTGCACACTCTTGGCATATTCTTGATGAGCTTCAAGAGGTAGTCACTGGAAATGGTCTTCCAACAATCTTGAAGGAGTTCCCAGAGATGCTTAGCACTTGTTGGCCCTTTTGCCTTCACTCTGCGGTCTAGCTCACCCCAAACCATCTCGATTGGGTTCAGGTCTGGTGACTGTGGAGGCCAGGTCATCTGGCGTAGCACCCCATCACTCTCCGTCTTGGTCAAATAGCCCTTACACAGCCTGGAGGTGAGTTTGGGGTCATTGTCCTGTTGAAAAATAAATGATGGTCCAACTAAACACAAACTGGATGGAATAGCATGCCGCTGCAAGATGCTGTGGTAGCCATGCTGGTTCAGTATGCCTTCAATTTTGAATAAATCCCCAACAGTGTCACCAGCAAAACACCCCCACACCATCACACCTCCTCCTCCATGCTTCACGGTGGGAGCCAGGCATGTAGAGTCTATCCTTTCACCTTTTCTGCATCGCAACAATACACGGTTGTTGGAACCAAAGATCTCAAATTTGGACTCATCAGACCAAAGCACAGATTTCCACTAGTCTAATGTCCATTCCTTGTGTTCTTCTGCCCAAACTAGTCTCTTTTGCTTGTTGCCTGTCCTTAGCAGTGGTTTCCTAGCAGCTATTTTACCATGAAGGTCTGCTGCACAAAGTCCCCTCTTAACAGTTGTTGAAGAGATGTGTCTGCTGCTAGAACTCTGTGTGGCATTGAACTGGTCTCTAATCTGAGCTGCTGTTAACCTGCGATTTCTGAGGCTCAGATAAACTTATCCTCAGAAGCAGAGGTGACTCTTGGTCTTCCTTTCCTGGGGCGGTCCTCATGTGAGCCAGTTTCTTTGTAGCGCTTAATGGTTTTTGCAACTGCACTTGGGGACACTTTCAAAGTTTGCCCAATATTTTGCACTGACTGACCTTCATTTCTTAAAGTAATGATGGCCACTCGTTTTTCTTTACTTAGCTGCTTTTTTCTTGCTATAATACAAATTCTAACAGTCTACTCAGTAGGACTATCAGCTGTGTATCCATCAGACTTCTGCACAACACCACTGATGGTCCCAACCCCATTTATAAGGCAAGAAATCCCACTTATTAAACCTGACAGGGCACACCTGTGAAGTGAAAACCATTTCCGGTGACTTCCTCTTGAAGCTCATCAAGAGAATGCCAAGAGTGTGCAAAGCAGTCCTCAAAGCAAAAGGTGGCTACTTTGAAGAACCTAGAATATAAGACATATTTTCAGTTGTTTTACACTTTTTTTGTTAATTATATAATTCCACATGTGTTAATTCATAGTTTTGATGTCTTCAGTGTGAATGTACAATTTTCAAAGTCATGAAAATACAGAAAAATCTTTAAATGAGAAGGTGTGTCCAAACTTTTGGTCTGTACTGTATATACAGGACAGGAGGAGTGGTGCTGTGCAGTGTATATATACAGGACAGGAGGAGTGGTGCTGTGCAGTGTATATATACAGGACAGGAGGAGTGGTACTGTGCACTGTATATATACAGGACAGGAGGAGTGGTACTGTGCAGTGTATATGTACAGGACAGGAGGAGTGGTACTGTGCAGTGTATATATACAGGACAGGAGGAGTGGTTCTGTGCAGTGTATATATACAGGACAGGAGAAGTGGTACTGTGCAGTGTATATATACAGGACAGGAGAAATGGTGCTGTGCAGTGTATATATACAGGACAGGAGGAGTGGTGCTGTGCAGTGTATATATACAGGACAGGAGAAGTGGTACTGTGCAGTGTATATATACATGACAGGAGGAGTGGTGCTGTGCAGTGTATATATACAGGACAGGAGGAGCGATACTGTGCAGTGTATATGTACAGGACAGGAGGAGTGGTGCTGTGCAGTGTATATATACAGGACAGGAGGAGTGGTGCTGTGCAGTGTATATATACAGGACAGGAGGAGTGGTACTGTGCATTGTATATATACAGGACATGAGAAGTGGTACTGTGCATTGTATATATACAGGACAGGAGAAGTGGTACTGTGCAGTGTATATATACATGACAGGAGGAGTGGTGCTGTGCAGTGTATATATACAGGACAGGAGGAGCGGTACTGTGCAGTGTATATATAGAGGACAGGAGGAGTAGTACTATGCAGTGTATATATACAGGACAGAAGGAATGGTACTGTGCAGTGTATATATACAGGACAGGAGGAGTGGTGCTGTGCAGTGTATATATACAGGACAGGAGGAGCGGTACTGTGCAGTGTATATATAGAGGACAGGAGGAGTAGTACTGTGCAGTGTATATATACAGGACAGGAGGAGTGGTACTGTGCAGTGTATATATACAGGACAGGAGGAGTGGTGCTGTGCTGTGTATATATACAGGACAGGAGGAGTGGTACTGTGCAGTGTATATGTACAGGACAGGAAGAGTGGTACTGTGCAGTGTATATATACAGGACAGGAGGAGTGGTGCTGTGCAGTGTATATATACAGGACAGGAGGAGTGGTACTGTGCACTGTATATATACAGGACAGGAGGAGTGGTACTGTGCAGTGTATATATACAGGACAGGAGGAGTGGTGCTGTGCAGTGTATATATACAGGACAGGAGGAGTGGTGCTGTGCAGTGTATATATAGAGGACAGGAGAAGTGGTACTGTGCAGTGTATATGTACAGGACAGGAGGAGTGGTACTGTGCAGTGTATATATACAGGACAGGAGGAGTGGTGCTGTGCAGTGTATATATACAGGACAGGAGGAGTGGTACTGTGCAGTGTATATATACAGGACAGGAGGAGTGGTACTGTGCATTGTATATATACAGGACAGGATGAGTGGTACTGTGCATTGTATATATACATTTGTACCCTGCAGATGCCAGCCTCTATGACGACAATTCAGTTCCATAACAGAACATGAATCCGAAACATAACCACATGGGCTAATAAAGAAGAGTCCTCCATTTTTTTGACAATTAATCAGATTGTTGAGATATATATATTATTATATTATGCGTGTATGTATGTACACACACACGCAAACATAATAAGAGCAGATACTGAGAATGACACCATGTATACAGGGCAGGGGAAGTATACAAATCATACACAGCTCCACAATATATTCTACAATCAATTATATACCCAGCTCCACACTATATACTGTGCAAAAGAATATAGAGTCGAGCTGTTTATATACTATATATATTATATAGTGTAGGGATGTGCCTGTGTATATAGTGTGGATTCCAAACTATATACTACACTATGTACACAGCACCATACCATATAAACATCTCTACACTATACAGTACAGACCAAAAGTTTGGACACACCTCATTTAAAGATTTTTCTGTATTTTCATGACTATGAAAATTGTACATTCACACTGAAGGCATCAAAACTATGAACTAACACATGTGGAATTATATACTTAACAAAAAAGTGTGAACAACTAAAAACATGTATTATATTCTATGTTCTTCAAAGTAGCCACCTTTAGCTTTGATGACTGCTTTGCACACTCTTGGCATTCTCTTGATGAGCTTCAAGAGGAAGTCACCGGAAATGGTCTTCCAACAATCTTGAAGGAGTTCCCAGAGATGCTTAGCACTTGTTGGCCCTTTTGCCTTCACTCTGCAGTCCAGCTCACCCCAAACCATCTCGATTGGGTTCAGGTCTGGTGACTGTGGAGGCCAGGTCATCTGGCGTAGCACCCCATCACTCTCCTTCTTGGTCAAATAGCCCTTACACAGCATGGAGGTGTGTTTGGGGTCATTGCCCTGTTGAAAAATAAATGATGGTCCAACTAAACGCAAACCGGATGGAATAGCATGCCGCTGCAAGATGCTGTGGTAGCCATGCTGGTTCAGTATGCCTTCAATTTTGAATAAATCCCCAACAGTGTCACCAGCAAAGCACCCCCACACCATCACACCTCCTCCTCCATGCTTCACGGTGGGAACCAGGCATGTAGAGTCCATCCGTTCACCTATTCTGCGTCGCACAAAGACACGGTGGTTGGAACCAAAGATCTCAAATTTGGACTCATCAGACCAAAGCACATATTTCCACTGGTCTAATGTCCATTCCTTGTGTTCTTTAGCCCAAACAAGTCTATTCTGCTTGTTGCCTGTCATTAGCAGTGGTTTCCTAGCAGCTATTTTACCATGAAGGCCTGCTGCACAAAGTCTCCTCTTAACAGTTGTTGAAGAGATGTGTCTGCTGCTAGAACTCTGTGTGGCATTGAACTGGTCTCTAATCTGAGCTGCTGTTAACCTGCGATTTCTGAGGCTGGTGACTCGGATAAACTTATCCTCAGAAGCAGAGGTGACTCTTGGTCTTCCTTTCCTGGGGCGGTCCTCATATGAACCAGTTTCTTTGTAGCGCTTGATGTTTTTTGCAACTGCACTTGGGGACACTTTCAAAGTTTTCCCAATTTTTCGGACTGACTGACCTTCATTTCTTAAAGTAATGATGGCCACTCGTTTTTCTTTACTTAGCTGCTTTTTTCTTGCCATAATACAAATTCTAACAGTCTATTCAGTAGGACTATCAGCTGTGTATCTGACTTGCCCCCTGGGCCGTGGGGCACTCGGATCCGGGCAATAGGGGGAACGATGGGAGTAGTAGTGGCAACCCGGTTCCGTGGCTCAGGGTGGTCAGGCCAGTGGTAGTCCGTTATGTGTTGTTGATTATGTCCGACTACGCCACCCGTGGATTTGCGGTCATTAGGAACCGCTGCTGCAAGGCAGACCGCTGGGGCTGATGATGTGTGCAGCTGGGATGGTGTGACTCCCCACGGGAAGAGTGCGGCCCAGGGCAGTGTAGTGGATGGTGGGAGTGATGGTGGTGAGAATCCCAGTACTGGTAGTGCTGGAGGTGCGAAGGAGCACACAGACAATAGGTTGCAGTCCAGGGTCTTTACTGAAACAGGTAAACTGACTCATAAACAGTCCCAGCTAGGAGGGGACCTGGATGTCTGAGAGCAACGGGGAAATTGGCCCTGGTCAGGGTGAGGGTGTAGGCCTACCGTGCTTTCTGCGCTCCTTCTGGCTATCTCCTCATTATAGGGTAACAGCCCACGTTTCCGAGCTTTCCGTGTATTCTCACCTGTTTGGCCTGCGACGTGGGTTCCTTTCTGCTCCCAGCCTTGTACGGCTTTACTGGTCCCTTCGGCTGTGGCAGGGCCTCCAGGCTTCTTAGGCCAAGGAATATACAGTCCCTTGCGGACTGGTTATCTGCTGGAGGATGTAGAATCCTCCCAGCCTCAGACACCAAAGTCTGGTAAAGTAAGTCTTTTATCTGCCAAGACAGGCTCTCTTCGCCTCTTGTCTCTGGCTTGTGGCTCTCCTCCTGCCACACTTCCTCTTAGGTGCAATACAACTTTCTGTCCCTGCTCTGCTCTGGGACAAGTCTCAGTGCTGAGACAGGCCATCCAGTTCTCTCTAACCCTGCCCCCAGTAACAGCTTTTATAGGGGCAGCCTGCTCCCCCTACTGGCCTGAGACAGGAGGTACTGCATGCTAATGTTCCCCTGACTAAAGAACCTCCCCCTTGCTCTCAGACACAGCTTTAATTACACTTGTGGCATCCAGGCCAGGGTGACACATATCCACCAGACTTCTGAACAACACAACTGATGGTCCCAATCCCATTTATAAGGCAAGAAATCCCACTTATTAAACCTGACAGGGCACACCTGTGAAGTGAAAACCATTTCTGGTGACTACCTCTTGAAGCTCATCAAGAGAATGACAAGAGTGTGCAAAGCAGTCATCAAAGCAAAAGGTGGCTACTTTGAAGGACCTAGAATATAAGACATATTTTCAGTTGTTTCACACTTTTTTGTTAAGTATATAATTCCACATGTGTTAATTCATAGTTTTGATGTCTTCAGTGTGAATGTACAATTTTCATAGTCATGAAAATACAGAAAGATCTTTAAATGAGAAGGTGTGTCCAAACTTTTGGTCTGCACTGTATATACACAACTTTACATTATAATTAAGACCACATTATACTATATTATGAAACACACATCACAGGAGACACATATACATCACATAGGACACACAGCAACTGCTGAATATGTATCACAGATCCATAAACACATCAGTCAGCCCCGGAAGTTAGTAGTCAGCCCCCAGCCCCATAAGTAAGCCTCCAGCCCCATAAGTAATCCCCCAGCCCCAGAGGTCAGCCCCTAGCCCCATAAGTAAGCCCCCAGCCTCAGAGGTCAGCCCCCAGACCCATAAGTAATCCCCCAGCCCCAGAGGTCAGCCCCTAGCCCCATATGTAAGCCCCCAGCCCCAGAGGTCATCCCCCACCCCCCACCCCTGGGTACCAGAAACATGTTTTTTACTGGCTAAACAACAGCATACATCATCATGCCACTGTACTCACCCAGGTAGGAGCAGAGCTGCAGAGATCCGCTTCCTGATTCGGTACGGCACCGGGCTGCGCTGCACCAACAGCTGCAGCCGGTGTTGTAAAGGCGGGAGAGAGGATCGCGCTCTCCTCCCACAGAGAACGCTGATGTGCTCTTATATGTGACGCATGCAGCGGTTCAAATACTGAACCCTGCGTGCAGGCGCAGAGCGCCCCAATCCCGGCTGTGCCTCCAGATTTAAGGGGCCAGCGGCCAGAAAAGCGGGTCAGTGGCCGGATGAGCAGGCCGGTGGCCGGATCAGCGGGCCCCGTGGCCTACTACAATGCACACATCTGTGGACCACTGGGAAAATGCCCGGTGCGCCAGATTAGCAATTCTGGCCTGCTGTAAACTATTAATATGGGCATATAGGTTATGGACTGCAGAGGAGAGTGATGCCTGTATGCCTCATATCTGATGCCTTGTTGTTGATAAATCATCTTTTATCACTTTATGTAAATGACCTCTTCCTGGCTCTGGGGACGACGCTGCCTGGAAGATAACTCTGCCTCCTTATCTCACATGAAGGGGAGTTCCCAGTGTGATGTGTGATGGCCGCTCTCTGCTCTCCTGATCTCACTGCAGAGCTGTGTGCGCTTATAACTGACACGTCTGCAGCTTCCTCTCAGCTTCCATCTCACAGGCAGACAGGGCTGCAATATAGGACAACAAATGTCACTACTTACACCAGACATGATGGGGAAATTCAAAGAACCATGATTAAACTACAGCAAAACATTTCATATCGATGTAATCATCCAGAATTATGATAGAAATAAATACCTTAAATGAAAACGGCAAAAACAATAATAACAATTATAAGAATCAATCACACTCTAAATGGAGATGCCCCTAAGTGAGGGACAAACCACTTAGTAAGGAGCAAGCATTGTTCAAAACGCTGGTTTCACTGTTATCTTGACGTGTAATCAGGCTGCCAATCATTCCATAAATCAGTAAAACACTCATTCATCGGGGGAAATTATATTTTGTGCAAAACAAAAGATCATCATTCTCAGCTTGGCATCGTCCTGTATAAACAGGTCTCACACTGCCGAGAACTATGATCGATCACTCAGTTTTCATCGTTTGCTTTGGTCTGCCTGCGTAAACTGCCACTGAAACAACCATTGATACTTAGTTTATTGATCAGCGGTCATATAGTGCCACTGGCCAGTTCATGTAAACGGACCTTTAGATTTCAGAAAAGCTACAATTGGCCCTGTGTGGGGCTTCTGTGTGTCAGACCCCAATCACTCTTACATTGATGACCTATTCTAAGGGCTTGAGCAGACAACCGTATTATCAGTCCTAGTGTGATCCAACAAAACATAGGATTGCACTTAGATCATTATTATTGTATAGGGCTGTGCAAATGTCAGATTTTTTTCTCAGACAGAGCTGGTCCGAGGAAAACAATTGCAGCATGTCCTAGTTTGATCCAAAATTCGGAGCGCACTTGGCAATGCAAGTCTATGAGTCGAAGGAAAATATTGGACTGCACTCAGATTACATTTGAGTGCAGTCCGATTTTCATGGACTGACATAATGGAGAAGATGGAGAAATTTTGTTCTCCATCTTCTCATCCAACAGAATCGGAACACACTATGATCATGCTCTGATAAAACTCTAATTAGAGTTTTATCAGAGTGTGATTTGTCTAATCGACCCAATTCCCTTGGATGAGACATATATGCTTGTTTGACCCTAGCCTTAGGAAAGGTTATCTGTTTTACTACAGTGTAATACATTTAGGGATATAATGGTTATGTTATATAAATTGTTTCATTATTATTATTATTATTTCATAAGTCATCGGTTGATGGAGGAAATAATCATCCTTTGTTCGCATCACTTGTCTGTGCCTTTACTACTCTATACTTTCTATACTGTACCCACAGTTCAGATTGCCATTGCATTATGATAGACACATTCATAAATTCCAATACATCACATAATATAAACAAATTTGGTTCTTCTCACAACTATACCTAAGTGTGCAATACATGTCTGCATTTCTGCTCATTTTGCAATGATTTTGCAATATTCCCCATCCTGGCCGCTTTCTTTAATATTGTCCCCCATCTTGACCACCATCCTGTAATAATGTCCCTCTGTGGCGCCCTGCTGTGCACTGGTGCCACAGAACCCAGAAGGGTGCATGGATGGACTTCTCCACAAGAGGCCCTCACACATTCACACACCTCCACCCTACCACCTCAGACCACCAGAGGGAGTCCTTCAGGGATATATAAAGGGAGGGTGGAGCCAGGCAGCTCAGTCTAGTTAGTGAGTCTCTCAGACACAGAGAGGGACAGAGCTCAGAGTTGAGTAGAGAGCGTGCTGACGCTCAGAGAGCAGCGAAGAGGCAGCAAGCTGGCTGCTGTGCTTAGGCGAGCCAAGGCCTACAGCACGTGTGAAGGCCTAGTGAGGGCCCTGAGTGTGGCCGAAGGATAGAGGAGAAGGAAGAAGTAGCCAAGGGGGCAGAGGAGCTTACCAGGCTCACCCCGAGATATATACCGGACACCGGGTCCGCGCCTACAGGGACCCTCAATACCCAGTAGGAACCACCGGAACCCCTGGAGGACTACAGGTCCCAGGTTCACCAAATACTGATTGCAGTACCAGGGCTAGGAGTCACGGAGGCCCCAGCATCCAGGGAGAGTGATCTGCAAGAGTAGGCCCTACCACCAGGTCAGCAGGTGCAAAAGAGAGACAGCAACCAAGCTAGGCCAAGCTCCAGGCAGGTCAGAAGCTTAGCGAGTAAAGCCACGGATCAGGAGGCCCTATACCCGCTCACTAGGGAGAGTCCAAAAGTGCGCCCTTGTCCGGAGTACCCTGGACCGTGCCTGCAACATCACCAGTAAAGGTACAGAAGCTTACCCCTGTGTGAGTGTCCTTCTTTCCTCCGGGACCATCCTGTCGTCTCTCCCTGCACCACCATCCATTACACCTCACGCTGCCCTGGAGCTAGCTCTACCTGTGGAGAGCCACACCATCCCTGCTGCCGTAACACCAGCTCCAGAGGACGGCTCCAGAACTTTCCAAATCCCCTATACATATTCCCCCTTTTACTGACCACCCTGGGTCACGGACCGGGCCAGCCACCGTGATATCCCCCATACCGGCATCCATAGGCCCAGCACCTGGTACCCCACGGCCCAGGGGGCGCGTCACCTCCACCTACACCTCTTCCTGGTATAATTTCCTCCATCCTTTGCCTCTTCCTATTACAACCCCTGGAAAAAATTATGGAATCACCGGGCTCGGAGGATGTTCATTCAGTTGTTTAATGTTGTTGAAAAAAAGCAGATCACAGACATGGCACAAAACTAAAGTCATTTCAAATGGCAACTTTAGGGCTTTAAGAAACACTAAAAGAAATCAAGATTAAAAATGTGGTACTCAGTAAGGGTAATTTTTTTCAGACCAAGCATAATTTTTGCCAGGGGTTGTATAATGTCCCCTGTCCTGTACTCTTTCTGGTAAAATGTCCTCCATCCTGAGCCCTTTCCAGTAATAATGTCCCCCATCCTAAGCCTCTTCCTGGTATAATGTCCCCTGTCCTTGACCCCTTATTGTAATAATGTTCCACATTCTGGTACCTTCGTGTAACAATGTCACCCATCCTGGTATAATGTCCCCCATCATGGGGGCTTCCTGGTGTAATGTCTCCTGTACTGGGCCCCTTACTGTAATAATGTACACCATCCTGACACCATCATGGACCCTTTCCTGTTATAATGTCCTCCATTGTATAACCATGTCCCAGAATTCCCAGCCCCTTCCTAGTATAATTTCTCCCATCCTGGACCCCTTCCTGGTATACTGTGCCCATTCCTGGTATAATGACGTCCATCTTGGTATAATAATCCCGATCCTTAACCCCTTCCTGGTGTAATGTCCCCCATCGTGGGCTCCTTGCTGGTATAATAACCCCCATCCTAGGCCCCTTCCTTGTATAATGTCCCCCATCCTGGGGTCCACTGTTTAATTTTTTTTTACATAGCGTAAACTGACCAGCCGTGTGTGTTTGAAATCCTCAACATGTCAATTTTCTTGTGGACATTCAGAGTTTAAAGTCAGAATTGCATTGCATTGCATACAATGCTGAAAATCCACAGGTAAAAATTAGAGATGAGTGAGCACTAAAATGCTCAGATGCTCGTTACTCGACCTAAACAATTTCTAATGCTTGGATGCTCATTTCAAGTAACGAGTATAATGAGCGTCAATGAGAAATCAAAGCATTTTTCCAGAAGACCCTACAAGGAGGTCTGGGGGGCACTGAAAATGATGAAATGGATGGTAAAAGTGCTGAATGGAAGGAGAACAGCATGGAGAAGACCCCTGGAAGCATCTCTGACTCCCAGATCGCTACTGAGAACAAATTTCCATGTCTCAATATTATAAAATTCTGTGAGGCATCCATGAGTTCAAAATCTCACTACACCCCTAGATGAATTCCTTAGGTAGTGGAGTTTCCAATATGGAGTCACCTGGGGGTGGGGGTTCTGCTGTTTTGGCACCTCAGGGGCTAAACTAATGGAGCCCATAATCTATTCAAAAGGAATCTGCGTTCTAAAAGCCAAGTAGCGCTCCTTCCCATCTGATCCCTGCCGGGTGCTCAAACAGTAGTGTATATCCACATATAGAATGCTGCCACATGCGGGAGAAATTGCAGAACAAATTGTTGGGTCCAAATTTGGTGCTAAAACAGTGTTTTTGTAAAAAAATAAATAAAATTTGTTCTCACATCTAAATGTGTTATTCCTTGAGGGGGCTAGTTTCCAAAATGCTGTCACTTGTGGGGGTTTCTGCTGTTTTTCATGTCAGGGGCTCTCCAAATGTGACATGGCATCCACTCTTGATTCAGTCTTTTTTGCGTTCAAAAAGTCAAAACGGTGCTCCTTCCCTTCCAAGCCTTGTTGTGTGCCCAAACAATAGTTTTCCCCCACATATGGGGAATCAACATGCTCAGTAGAAATTGCACAACAAATTTTGTGGTCCATTTTATCCTGTTATCCTTGTGAAAATAAAAAATTTGGGGCTATAGTAAAATTTTTATGAAAAAATTTTCATTTTTGCTTCCACATTGCTTTAGTTCCTGTGAAGCACCTGAAGGGTTAATAAACTTCTTGAATGCGGTTTTGAGGACTTGGAGGGGTGCAGGTTTTAGAATGGTGTCACTTTTGGGTATTTTCTGGCATATCGGCCTCCCAAAGTCACTTCAAATGTGATATGGTCCCTATAAAAATAGTTTTGTAAATTTTGTTGGAAAAATTAGAAATCACTGGTCAACATTTAAACCTTCTAACTTCCTAACAAAAAAAAAATATGTTTTAAAAATTGTGCTGATGTAAAGTAAACATATGGGAGATGTTATTTATTAACTATTTTGTGTGACATAACTCTCTGGTTTAAAGGCATAGGAATTAAAAGTTTGAAAATTGCAAAATTTTCAAAATTTTCACCAAATTGTCGTATCAAAATTTTTTACCACTATCATGAAATACAATATGTCACTAAAAACAGTCTCAGAATCAGCGGGATCCATTGAAGCGTTCCAGAGTTATTACCACATGAAGTGACACTGGTCAGAATTCAAAAATTTGGCCTGGTCATTAATGTCCAAATTGTCTCAGTCACTAAGGGGTTAATAGACAATTTACACAGGAATACTGCGCTTCAGATACACTCTGAATGATCTGTATTAGACGATTGTTCATTGGCTGTCATTGTTCTCGGCAGCACAAGTCTTGTGCCAAGAATGATAATGTTGTGTGCATCCCAAAAGATCATTTCACCTGACGATTGAGCAGTTTGTTTATTCGGAGGATTTTTCGCAGCCGATTTAGGCCGGTTTCACATGTCCGTATATTTCGGTATAAACCGGTACCAGAGATATCCGTGTCTCATGTTTCCCTGTGTGTCACATGTGGCAACCATGTGCCACCCCTGAGCAGCATCAAGATCACACGGAACGGTGCCTGGGAATCACTGTACAGTTAGCACTGTTCCCATGCGCGGGGTGCTGAACACTGCCCTCATCATGGTTCCTACCGGTGCTGCGATCAGCACCAGCAGGAGACAATGATGAGGGTAGTAGTGTCTGCTCCCGCAGTGTCCACCTGTAAAAATAAGAATAAAATAATAAAATCCTTATACTCACATGTCCTATGTGTCCCTAGCTTTAATTCTCTGACCGCTGATGCTGAGGAGCCAGGGATAATGAGCCGCACCAGCGAGCGGGCCCTGGAGCTGAGCTCAGGAGCGGTGTCCTGTCACTCAGTGAGCCCAGCTCCGGGGCCATGTGTCTATAAATTCTTAGTGGGGTTTTTCCTAAAATTGTCAGCCGTTGGACTCACTGCATACCCTATAACTGTATAGCAGACTCTCTCCTTTCTAATGGGAACATGTCGTACTTGTTACTGTGGCCCTGCTCCATGTGTCTTTAAATTCTTAGTGGGGTTTTTCCTAAAATTGTCAGCTGTTGGACTCACTGCATACCCTATAACTTAAACACAAGCAGATCACCAAAGTGAAATGCAATCTCCAATGTACAACAGAAAAACCCAAACCAACGTCTAATAGGTATTAGTGGAAACGATCCAATAAGTAATGAAATAACAAATACCCAAGACACATTAGAGATATATTGCATACCCTATAACTGTATAGCAGACCCTCTCCTTTCTAATGGGAACATGTCGTACCTTGTTACTGTGGCCCTGCTCTATGTGTCTTTAAATTCTTAATGGGGTTTTTCCCAAATTTTGGCAGCCCTTGCAGTCACAGCATGTGCATTACCACTTATAGGAGACCCGATCCTTTATAATGGGAACATTTTTTTACTGAGACCCTCCTCTATGTCTCTTCAAAGGGGTATTGGGTTGCGTCCAAATTTCTGGCAGCCCTTGCAGTCACTGGATAAGCTATAACAGTATAGGAGACCCACTTGTTAATAATGGGAACAACAAAGCATAGCCGGCTGATGGCTCTCTAACAATAGCTAGGGCCGACTGCTGGCCTTTTAAGAATAGTAAGGGCCGTCTGATGTCCCTATAAAAATAGGCTTTATGACTTTCAGAGTCCCTCCATCATAAATAAAACAGGAAGTGTCTGATGATGTGTCACACACCACATTACCAGCTAAGGTTGTAAAATGTTAAAATGACATTTCCCGGTGAATGCATTTGTCTTAAAAAAATACATAAAAAAAACAAAACAATAGGATCTTTCTTTAGTATAAAAAACAGCGTCACCAATTTAACAACAATGTAATCACATTGTTCAGCTCATGCACCTCCTCCTCCATCTCCGAAATGACCACATCAGTCACAAGCTGACAGCACTGCAGCACTGTCTTGGCCAAGCGGCAACAGGCTGTGCTGAAGATAACATGCTTAATACTTAATTGACAAACCGCCCAGCGCTGCAGAGTTGTTGAAAGCTGTAACACAGCAGTCTGATCTGTGGCTCTCACCGCTGAACATACAGCCAGGCATGGTCGTGTGTGTCAATGTCCGGAACCTGGTGATGGAGAAATGACACCCAGAATAGATATGGTTTCCCTCTATGCCAGACCTTTCGCCAAGCTAAATATAACTCTCAGCAAAAAAAGCTGTGGAGTGGCTCCATACCGTCCCTGGCCACATTCACCTGTCCACGTGTTTGTGGTTAGGCGGTCCTTCCCAGTAAGTGCACTGGGGAGGGCACTGGTAATGTTGTGGGACCCATGCTTGTGGAAGGCGGAGACGACACCGGGAGAAACAGTGGCGGCTGGGGACCGAGTATGGACACCCGGCCGCCGCAGGCATGAGGTTATGAAAAGCTTCCGCCTCCACGAGCCTAAAAGGCCACATTTCAAGTGCAAGCAGCTGTCAAAAATTTGGCAGTATAGTATTGCAGCCTGTGGGTGGGTGTCTGCCTGCATACTTGCGCTTGCATTCCAAGGAATGGGGTAGGGAAAACTGAATGCTGCACTGGGACAAGGACGTGGACGGTGATGTCTGCAACGACAGGTGCATGGCGGGAGGCATCTTCGCATGCGCCAAGAATCACTTATGATGGGCACACTTTTAGGCAGTGACCTGGGAGTCAGAAATGGTTCCAGAGGTCTTCCCCATGCTGGTCCCATGTCTTTTCAGCACTGTATGCATGTGTCTGATGATGTGTCACACACCACATGGCCAGATAAGGTTGTAAAATGTTAAAATGACATTTCCCAGTGTATGCATTTGTATTTGCTGAAAGCAATGCAGAAGTGCAAAATCGCATCAAAAACTACGTGTGAACATAGCCCAAGGTGTGGAGGAGTATTTTTGGTTTTGGTTATTTATTTTGCCATATATACAAGTCATTACCCTGGAAAGGATGTTCCTTAATATATTTCCCAGGAAAATCCATTTTGGTTTTGTTTTTGTATGTTTTATTGTGAGTCCGTAAAAGTGGCGTAATACTCTGACAACGTTGTTGACAGCAGTGACCTGGGAGTCAGAAATGCTTCCAGGGATCTTCCCCATGCTGTTCCCATGTCATTTGGGCACTGTTCCCATCGATTTGGGAAATTTTTAGGCCCTCTGCAGACCGCCGGGTGGAGCCGCCTGAAAAATGCTCGAGTTTCCCATAGACTTACATTGGGCTCGTTGCTCGGGTCGAGCACCCGAGTATTACAATGTGCTCGACCCGAGCAATGAGTACCCAAGCATTTTAGTGCTCGCTCATCACTAATAATAATGCCTACACACTGTAGTTCACTCCCAGAAGATTTAGGTCTGAGCCGAAAATACAACAAACGCGTTTTTAAATGAAAAAAAATTCTGTTGTTTACCCGAGAAACACTCAGGTAATCCTACCTTAAGTTCTTCATAGCATTCTGCAGGGTATTTACTCATGTACTGCTGAAGATCGGCAACCTCCAGAGTCAATCCTTTCAAGCATTGAGCAAGCTCCTGGATGGTACACATACTGAAGATAACCGAGGAAGAGGAGAGGAGAAAAAAAAAAAAAACTTTTTTTTTTTTAAACAGGGCGGGACATACTGTTATGTACTGCAACTTAGAACTAAGGAATAGGAGGGAAAAGCTGTCCCTTCACTGAGACTCAGCTTAACCCTACGCTGGAGTGGGTGCCCTATTATGAATAGCCGCACCTAAACTCCTGCACTGAACTCAAACGAAGACATGAAGGAAGGGGAAAAGGGGTCCCTAAAAGATCTAAGGACTGGGAGCAAAACTGGAGACCTCCTAACAGAAAAGTTAGTTGCAGAAACGAAGATAAAAGGGAACAAAACTGGTGGAACAAGAAGTCCCAAGCAATCAATTGTCCAAAGCACAAAGAACTTAACAAGGCTACTTAGCCAGAGCACAAGCGTAACAACACTGATGTGCAGCATGGAATGGGAGACAGGTGCTAAGTAATAAAGAGTGAAGAGATCACGTGACCAAGACACCCAGCACCAGAGGAAAAGACTAGAAGCCAGCAAACCACAACAAGATGGCCGATAGTAAAACAACATAGATTCTAACAGCCAGACTGCCAACAGCCAAGACTTCCCTTTCCTGACAAAGAGGACGACTGTCCATGCTTTCCTCCTCCTCATCCTCCACCTTTCCACCTCTTCATTCTCCCTCTCCTCACGCCATCCACGCTGACCAGGCGGTATGAATGTTGTGTGGGTAGTAACATCTGTAGCGCATGAAACCAGCTCCTGTTCCTCCTCCTGTTCCTCCTTCTCCTCATTATCACCCAACCTGCATTGAGATGAGATGAGGCTAGGCTGTGTAGCATCAACCTGTATAGTTCCTTGCTCCATATCATGCTCCCCCTGCAATGCCTCCTCTTTAATTGTGAGCAACAAGCGTTTCATTAGACAGAGAAGAAGGATGGTGACGTCATCGCCGCTCACCATCTTGATGGAGTCCTCAAAGTTTTGGAGGATGGCACAGATGTCAGACATTTATGCCCACTCATCAGCTCTTATGTGTGGAGGCTGACTTGAATACCGACAGGCGTATTGAAGCTGGTACTCAACGACTGCCCTCTGCTGCTCACAAATCCTCCCCAACATATGCAAGGTTGAGTTCTACTGTATGGTGACATCACACACCAGTTGATGAGCTGGAAGCTGCAAGCGCAGCTGAAGCACAGCGAGGGTGGTGGAAGCTGTAGCTGACTTTCCGAAATGGGCAGACTGACGGCGTACTTTGACAACCAGCTCCGGCAGATCCGGGTAAGTTTTGAAAAACCGCTGAATCACTAGGTTGAGCACATGGACCAGGCATGGTACTTGTGCGAGGTTGCAAAGCTTCAGAGCCACCACCAGGTTCTGGCCATTGTCACAAACCACCATGCCTGGCTGTAGGTGCAGCGGTGACAGCCAGAGTTCTGCCTGCTCTGTTAAAGCTGTCAACAACACCATAGAGGTGTGCGGTTTGTCCCATAAGCATATCAGCTTCAGCACAGCCTGTTGCCACTTGGCCGAGGCAGTACTGCAGTGCTTCCAGCTTCCTACTGATGTGGTAATTTCGGAGATGGAGGCTGAAGAGGAGGAGGAGGTGCAGGAGCTTTATAATGTAGGGGCAACCCTGATTGACCCAGGGCCCACAATCCTTGGCGTCAGGAGGATGTGTTCCGTCCGACTGGGTCCCGGCTTCCCCTATTAACCCAGTGTGCCATCAGCGAGATGTATCGTCCCTGGCCACAAGCACTTGTCCATGTGTCCGTGGTTAGGTGGACCTTCCCTGTAACTGCATTGTTGAGGGCACGGCTAATGATCTGGGACACGTGCTTGTGTAAGGCAGGGACACCACACAGGGAGAAATAGTGGCAGCTGGAAACCGAGTACTGAGGGATGGCCGCCACCATGAGGTTGAAGAAAGATTGTGTCTCCACGAGCCTAAAAGACAATATTTAAAGTGCAAGCATTTTAGAAATGTGGCAGTTTAGTGCTATGGCCTGTGGGTGGTTGGCTGCATATTTGCGCTTGCGTTCAAAGGACTGGGGCAGGGACAAATGAATGCAGCCCTGGGACAAGGATGTACATGTGGTTGCTTATGGTGGTGGTTGTGAGTGTCAAACTACAGGTGCAGGGCGGGAGGCATCTTTGCCTGCACCATGGACAGAGGATTGGTGTGCACGCACAACAGCGGTACAGGCAGTATTGTCACCCTTAGACACTGTTTCTGGACTCTGGCATTACTAGTCGGGTGCTTTGCTGTCATGTGCCTGAGCTTGCTGGTGGTGGTCAGGCTGGTAGTTTTGCTGCCCCTGATGATGCTGGCATGGCAGATTTTGCAAATAGCCTTTTTTTGGGTTAACTGGACAGTTTTTAAAAAAGAGCCAGACTATAGAAGACCTAACAGTTGGACTGGCAACTTTCCTCGTGTTAATGTCCCACCTCGTCTTCCCCGTATGCACCCTGGGCCTCCTTCTGACTCGCTGGCAATTGTGTCTCATCATCATCATCCACCTCTTGCGACAGTAATTGCACTTTTCAACCGTCGCCTTTATGTAACCATGGCTGCTCAAATATTTGGGCATAGCTACATGTGATCTCTTCTTGCCCCACTTGAAACGGGCCAGGAGAGAGGCCCAAATCTATAAATGGGAAAGTAAACAGCTCTTCTGAGCGTTCAAGTGTGGTATCAGTTGTCTCTGGGCACTCGGCATAGTGGGAGTAAGGAGGATCAGGGTGAGGAATATGTGGTCCATACTCATGGCTACTGAGACTGGACAGTGTGAAAGACGGTGGTGGTGGTGGCAAAGTGACTGGAAGCATTATATGCTATCCAACCAACAACCTTTTCACACTGCTCTGGCTTTAAGAGTGGGGTTCCGCTGCCCCCTACAAAGTGGGACAGGAAGATAGGGTGACCAGGATGTGGGTGCTTGTTGTGCTCACTCAGCAGACATAATTTCAGCTTGCCCACGGCATAGGCCTTTGCGTGCACCATCACCATTACGTCCACTTCACTGTCCCTTGCCAAGCGTTTTGCCCATTTTAAATGGAGTGTAATTTTTGGCCCGCTCCAAAAAATGTCACGATTATAACTGCAGTAATATCGGATCACGTCTGATGACCAGGGTTTTAGGCAATGGCCTTATAGATGTGCTATTGGTCAGCGATCAAGTGTGAATAGGATGAACAACACACAACTGGCAGACTTTAAATGGAGGGTAATATGTAGCTTGCTCCAAAAAATGTCACGATTATCTCCTCAGTAATATCGGATAACGTCTGATGACTACGGTTTTAGGCAGTGGCCTTATAAATGTGGTATTGGTCAGCGACGAAGTGTGAATAGGATGAACAACACACAACTGGCAGACTTTAAATGGAGGGTAATATTTGGCACGCTCCAAAAAATGTCATAATTACCGCAGTAATATCAGATAACGTCTGATGACCACGGTTTTAGGCCTTATAGATGTGGTATTGGTCATAGACCAAGTGTGAATAGCATGAATAACACACAGCTGGCAGACTTTAAATGGAGGGTAAAATTTGGCATGCTCCAAAAAATGTCATGATTTTTACAGCAGTAATATCGGATAATGTCTGATGACCATGGTTTTAGGCAGTGGCCTTATAGATGTGGCATTGGTCAGCGACCAAGTGTGAATATGTTGAACAACACATAACTTGCAGACTTTAAATGGAGGGTAATATTTGGCATGCTCCAAAACATGTCACGATTATTACAGAAGTAATATCATATCACGTCTGACCACGGTTTTAAGCAGTGGCGTTATAGATATAAATAATCAGGATTAAGAGCAAAAAAAAATTTGGATGTGAATGTATTTTAATGCACATCTGAAACACACTTCTTTTTTGTGTAGCATCATGGGAAAGTGTAAAGAAATCAGCCAAGATATCAGGAAGAGAAATGTGGACTTTCACAAGTCTGGCTCATCCTTGGGTACAATTTCAAGATACCTGAAGGTGCCTCGCTCATCTGTACAAACAATTATACATAAGTACAAACAAGATGGGAATGTCCAGCATTCATACTGCTCAGGAAGGTAATGGGTTCTGTGTCCCAGACATGAACGTGCTTTGGTCCAACATGTGCATATAAATCCAAGGACAAAAGCAAAAGACCTTGTGAAGATGATGGCAGAAGCTGATAAGATTGTGTCAATATCCACAGTGAAACGAGTACTGTATCAACATAGGCTGAAAGTCCATGCTGCCAGGAAGAAGTCATTACTCCAAAAGAAACATAAAGAAACCAGATTAATGTTTGTAAATGTACACAGGAACAAAGACCTTAATTTTTGGAAACTTGTCCTGTGGTCTGAAGAAACTAAAATTGAACTTTTTGGGTATAATGACCATCGTTAAGTTTGGAGGAAAAAGAGAGAAGCTTGGAAGCCTAAGAATACCATCCCAACTGTGAAATACGGGGGTGGCATCATCATGTTGTGGGGTTGTTTTGCTGCAGGAGGGTCTGGTGCCCTTCACAAAATAGATGGCATCATGAGAAAAGAAGATCATGTGACAATACTGAAGCAACATCTCAAGACATCAGCCAGGAAGTTAAAGCTTGGTAAGAAATGGGTCTTCCAAATGGACAATGACCTGAAACTGTAATGCACACGCCCGGGCTGAGCGGCGTGTGCGTGCGATTCCACTGGACCATGCCGGAGAGTGAATGCCTGGAGGGGCGTAACTAGGTATTCACCCGATCCGACCAGGGTCGCACGACGGCATACGACGCCAGTGCACCAAGGAGGAACCGAGCAGAGGGACCAGGTGCTACTCCAGGACAGACCCCGGACACGGCTGTTGACCCACACAGGGGAATACAGGAACAGACAGGTTAGGCTGGCACACAGACTGGTGGGTATAGGCAGGCACGACTGGTATGCAGGCAGGCGGGTATGCAGGCAGGGGGGTACAGGCAAGCACGGCTAGAGTGCAGACAGGGAGGTGCTAGCAGGTAGGAACACAGGCGGGATAGGACCCAGTACACAGTGGGACTCAGGAACAGAACCACAGATGTGGCGGACAAACACAGCAGAGTGAGGCCGCCCAGAGAGGCGAGCGAGAGCAGGGCAGGACGAGACCGCCTAGAGCGGCGAGCGAGAGCAGAGCAGGACGAGGCCGCCCGGAGCGGCGAGCAAGAGCAGAGCAGGACGAGGCCGCCTGGAGCGGCGAGCAAGAGCAGAGCAGGACAAGGCCGCCCGGAGCAGCGAGCAAGAGCAGAGCAGGACAAGGCCGCCAGGAGCAAGAGCAGAGCAGGACGAGGCCGCCCGGAGCGGTGAGCAATAGCAGAGCAGGACGAGGCCGCCTGGAGCGGCGAGCAAGAGCAGAGCAAGACAAGGCCGCCCGGAGCGGCGAGCAAGAGCAGAGCAAGAAAAGGTCGCTCGGAGCAAGAGCAGAGCAGGACAAGGCCGCCTGGAGCGGCGAGCAAGAGCAGAGCAGGCTAGAACCGCCAGGAGCGGCGAGCAAGAGCAGAGCAGGCTAGAACCGCCGGAGCGGTGAGCAAGAGCAGAGCAGGCTAGAACCGCCAGAGCGGTGAGCAAAGGCAGAGCAGGCTAGAACCGCCGGAGCGGTGAGCAAAGGCAGAGCAGGCTAGAACCGCCGGAGCGGTGAGCAAAGGCAGAGCAGGCTAGAACCGCCGGAGCGGTGAGCAAAGGCAGAGCAGGCTAGAACCGCCGGAGCGGTGAGCAAGGGCAGAGCAGGCTAGAACCGCCAGAGCGGTGAGCAAAGGCAGAGCAGGCTAGAACCGCCGGAGCAGTGAGCAAAGGCAGAGCAGGCTAGAACCGCTGGAGCGGTGAGCAAAGGCAGAGCAGGCTAGAACCGCCGGAGCGGTGAGCAAAGGCAGAGCAGGCTAGAACCGCCGGAGCGGTGAGCAAAGGCAGAGCAGGCTAGAACCGCCAGAGCAGTGAGCAAAGGCAGAGCAGGCTAGAACCGCCGGAGCGGTGAGCAAAGGCAGAGCAGGCTAGAACCGCCGGAGCGGTGAGCAAAGGCAGAGCAGGCTAGAACCGCCGGAGCAGTGAGCAAAGGCAGAGCAGGCTAGAACAGGGCTCTGTTCACACGGAACAGACAGGAAGGGAAAGGCAGAACCAGATACCCACAGGGTACTTGCAGTGAAGTAGCGAGTGGACCACAAACTCACAACCGGGAGTACAGTGACAACGAGCAGGAGTTAGGTACGAGTTCAGACTGTGCAGAAAAAGGAAAGGTACGGACGTAGAGAAACACGGGAAAACAGGCTAGAAGAGTATACAGACAAGAACAGACACAGTAGCAAGATACAGGAGCAGGTCTAGGAATGCAGCCCCTAGAAGGTGGGAGGAACAGGCCAGGAGCGTGTTCAGACAGGACAGACAAGATACAGGAGCGGGTCTAGGTATGCGGCCCCTAGAAGGCGAGACGAACAGGCAAGGAGCGTGTTCAGACAGGCCTGGAAATACAGCCTCCAGGATAGGCAGACAAGAGAACACAGAAGGGGACCTGGCACAATCAGAGTGAAAGACCACACTGAATGAAACACAATGCTCGGGCAGGGATTCATTGGAGCAGCTGGGTTAAATAGCAGATGACAGACAGCAATAGGCTGAGAACACACAAGGGGTGTGCCTGCAGCAGGTACAAGAAACAGGAAGTGATCGGGCGCCGTCCTTAAGCAGCAGACACAGAGGCAAGCAAACAGCATGGAGGGAAGCCAGGCTAGCAGACTGGACTGGAGATCAAGTGCGCGCTCTTGCACAGTGGGAGATGGACCACTATGCAAGGACGCCGCCAGGTATGTTACAGAAACATACTGCCAAAATGCTAACAAAGTGGCTTAAGGATAACAAAGTCAATGTTTTGAAGTGGCCATTACAGAGCCCTCATCTCAATCCTATTGAAAATTTATGGGCAAAGCTGAAAAGGCAGGTGTGACAAGGCGACCTACAAACCTGGATCAGTTACACCAGTTTTGTCAGGAGGAATGGGCCCGAATTCCGACCAACTATTGTGAGAAGCTTGTGGAAGTCAGACCCAAGTCATTCAGTTTAACCCCTTAAGCCCCGAGGGTGGTTTGCACGTTAATGACCAGGCCAATTTTTACAATTCTGACCACTGTCACTTTATGAGGTAATTACTCTGGAACGCTTCACCGGATCCCCCTGATTCTGAGAATATTTTTTCGTGACATATTGTACTTCATGATTGTGGTAAAATTTCTACGATATCACTTGCGTTTATTTGTGAAAAAAACGGAAATTTGGCGAAAATTTTGAAAATTTTGCAATTTTCAAAATTTGAATTTTTGAGCCCTGAAATCAGAGAGATATGTCACACAAAAGAGTTAATAAATAACATTTCCCACATGTCTACTTTACATCAGCACAATTTTGGAACCAAAATTTTTTTTTGTTAGGGAGCTATAAGGGTTAAAAGTTCACCAGCGATTTCTCATTTTTACAACAAAATTTACAAAACCATTTTTTTAGGGACCACATCACATTTGAAGTCACTTTGAGAGGTCTTTATGACAGAAAATACCCAAAAGTGACACCATTCTAAAAACTGCACCCCTCAAGGTGCTCAAAACCACATTCAAGAACTTTATTAACCCTTCAGGTGCTTCACAGGAATTTTTTGAATGTGGAAGAAAAAAATGAACATTTAACTTTTTTCACAAAAATTTTACTTTAGACCCATTTTTTTTTATTTTCACAGGGGTAACAAGAAAAAATGGACCCCAAAATTTGTTGTGCAATTTCCCCTGGGCACGCAGATACCCAATATTTGGGGAAAAAACACTGTTTGGGCGCACGGCAGGGCTCGGAAGGGAAGGAGCGCCATTTGACTTTTTGATTGTAAAATTTGCTTGAATAATTAGCGGACACCATGTTGTGTTTGGAGAGCCCCTGTGTCCCCAAACATTAGAGCTCCCCCACAAGTGACCCCATTTTGGAAACTAGACCCCCCAAGGCACCTATCTAGATGCATAGTGAGCACTTGGAATCCTCAGGTGCTTCACAAATTGATTCATAAAAATGAAAAAGTGTTTTTTTTTTCACTTTTTCATTGTTACAAATCAATTTGTGAAGCACCTGGGGGTTCCAAGTGCTCACTATGCATCTAGATCAGAGGTCCCCAACCGCCGGTCCGCGGACCAGGACTGGGCCGTTGGGGTTTTTCAGCCGGTCCGCGGCGCCGCTGACCAGGGCCGGCGTCAGCACCCGGGCAAATGCCGGGGCTCTGAGCAGGCAGAGGGGCCCACTGGCGGTCGCGCACCCCGCTGGGCTATGGGCGGAGGAGAGCGGTGTCAGCGCCCGCCCTTCTCCGCCGCTTGCTCAGGGCCCCGGCAGCCCGATACTTACTTCTCCCCGTGCCTCCGCAGATCAGCTGTCTTCCTGCTCTGCGCTCCCTGTGACGTCTCAGGTCAGAGGGCGCGGTGACGTCTTTACACCGCGCCCTCCCCTGAGCCGTCACAGGGAGCGCTGAGCGGGAAAAAACGACAACGCTGGAGTTCGGAGCCGAGCAGCGAGCGGCGGGCAGCAGGTAGCAGGTGAGGAGAAGGGAGGTGAGTATTTGATTTTTTTTTTTTTTTTAATGTATGGAGGCATGGGGCAGTATAAAGAGGGGAGGGGGGCATCCTGCTTGGGGCATTATAAAGAGGAGGGGTGACAGCCTGCATGGGGCATTATAAGGTGGGGAACAGCCTGCATGGGGCATTATAAAGAGGGGGGGATTCCTGCTTGGGGCATTATAATGAGGAGGGGTGACAGCCTGCATGGGGCATTATAAGGTGGGGACCAGCCTGCATGGGGCATTATAAAGAGGGGGGGATTCCTGCTTGGGGCATTATAATGAGGAGGGGTGACAGCCTGCATGGGGCATTATAAGGTGGGGACCAGCCTGCATGGGGCATTATAAGGTGGGGAACAGCCTGCACGGGGCATTATAAAGAGAGGGGGGGACATCCTGCATGGGGCATTATAAAGAGGAGGGGTGACAGCCTGCATGGGGCAGTATAAAGAGGAGGGGTGACAGCCTGCATGGGGCAGTATAAAGAGGAGGGGTGACAGCCTGCATGGAGCATTATAAAGAGGAGGGGTGACAGCCTGCATGGGGCATTATAAAGAGGGGGGGTGACAGCCTGCATGGGGCAGTATAAAGAGGAGGGGTGACAGCCTGCATGGGGCAGTATAAAGAGGAGGGGTGACAGCCTGCATGGGGCATTATAAAGAGGGGGGGCAGCCTGTATGGGGCATTATGTGGGGGGTAACAGCCTGCATGGAGCATTAAAAGGGGGGGGGCCTGTATGGGGCATTATGTGGGGGGGAACAGCCTGCATGGAGCATTATAAGGGGGGGGGGCAGCCTGTATGGGGCATTATGTGGGGGTAACAGCCTGCATGGAGCATTAAAAGGGAGGGGCCTGTATGGGGCATTATGTGGGGGGTAACAGCCTGCATGGAGCATTATAAGGGGGGGACAGCCTGTATGGGGCATTATGTGGGGGGTAACAGCCTGCATGCAGCATTATATGGGGACCGGTATCCTGTATGGAGCGTTATATGGGGGCCAGTATCCTGTATGGAGCGTTATATGGGGGCCAGTATTCTGTATGGAGCCTTATATGGGGGCCAGTATTCCGTATGGGGTCTTATATGGGGGCCAGTATTCCGTATGGGGCCTTATATGGGGGCAAGTATTCCGTATGGGGCCTTATATGGGGGCAAGTATTCCGTATGGGGCCTTATATGGGGGCAAGAATTCCGTATGGGGCCTTATATGGGGGCCAGTATTCCGTATGAAGCATTATATGGGGGCCAGTATTCCGTATGGGCGTTATATGGGGACCAGTATTCCGTATGGAGCCTTATATGGGGGCCACTATTCTGTGTGGAGCGATTCACCGGTTTCTGAGCTATTGTAGAATTTACAATAGATATCACTCATGAAGTGAAATCTTTGCATTGTACTATATATATATATTTCTCCGCCGTATCTCTGCATCATGAATCGTGGTATGTGTTAAAGGGGCCCACTGAGACTCTTTCGCCCGGGGCCCAGAAAAACCTGGAGCCGGTCCTGCCGCTGACAGCTAGCTCCGCGGCCCTGCGCCTGGTCAGAACTCGCTCTGTGTGGATTTATAATGTTTTCTGCCATAGCCGTGACAGCTCGCAGCTCCCGGCAGAGAACATTATGCAGGACGGGGTGGGGCGTCGGGCGGGTCTTAGTGACGCAGCCCTCCACAGCACAGCATGGTACCTGTTGTACGTCACGGGGCGGGTCTTAGTGACGCGGCCCTCCTGCACAGCATGGTGTGTTCCTGTCACGGGTGTGTCGCCACGAAGATCGTCACGATTACACAGCCTGACTTCTCGCAGCTGACTTTTTGGTGCTTTGTGTTTTCGGCAGTGAGGGAGTTAATTCTCTCTCTCTCTGTGCTAGACGAGGTCCAGCCTCGCCCAGCTGCAATCAATGCTGCTGTAGTGAGTCTCCTTCAAATGCCTGCTGGTCTGTTTGGGAAGTGTCGGTGAAAGCATTTCATACAGACTTACAGAGCGGATCGTGGTATTTGGAGTTTCTGAGATAAGTGTATTTGGAGTGTATTTTCCCTTCCTCGCTTTATCATTTATCTCCTTTCCCGTTCGTGTTCCCTCTGTTGTAGTTGTGTAGTTTTTGTATGCAAGGTGGTTTTGGTTTTTCCCTTGTACTGTCTCGTTCGTCTAAGTACTGTGTGTGGGCATATTATTACTTGTCCTCTTTTGTTGTGATCGGGGTCCTTCTCAGGACTAGATTACTTAGGTGCAGGGATCCTCAGGAGGTAGGGGTTACGCTGGCGGCCTGGACCTCTGTACCTTTAACAGTACCTCCAGGTTGAGGGATTAGTCAGGGCCCCAGCTTAGGGTCAGCTTAGGCCCCCTACCTCCAGTATACAGAGACAGCGTGACATTTTCACCGACCCACTTAGTTTTTCTCCAGCTACCATGGATCCAGTAGCCGGTCTAGCTCGGCAGTTGCAGAGTTTGTCCATGGAGCTGGCGGACGTTAGGTCCAAGGTTTTGCATCCTCTGGAGCCAGCCGGACCAGAACCTAAAGTAGCTCTCCCTGACAGGTTCACTGGGGGGCGGGACAAGTTTTTTGTTTTCCGGGAGGCATGCAAATTGTACTTTCGGCTGCGGCCTCGGTCATCGGGGAGTGAAGAACAAAGGGTGGGAATTGTCATCTCGCTCCTACAAGGGGACCCACAATCTTGGGCGTTCTCTCTTCCCCCGGGCTCCCCGGCTCTCCAGTCAGTGGATAGGTTTTTCGCTGCTCTGGGACTCGTATATGATGACCCAGATCGGATCTCCCTTGCTGAGTCTAAGTTACGTAGGATCCAGCAGGGAGATCGTCCGGCGGAGGAATTCTGTTCGGAGTTCCGTAGGTGGGCCACGGACACCCAGTGGAATGACCCGGCTCTTAGGAGCCAGTTTTGTCAAGGTTTATCCGACAAATTACAGGATGTGTTGGCACAGTATGACTCTCCCGCGTCACTGGAAGCCGCTATGGCCCTGGCTATTCGCGTTGACAGACGGCTTCGGGAGAGGTGCGGGATAACTCGACCCCCTGTGATGACTCCACCTCCTACAAGGTCCCCTCATATGGTGGTTCCCCTGGTCAGTCCAGAGGAGCCTATGCAATTAGGAGGGACATCATTTCGGGGGAGGGGACCGGTGGTGCGCCATAAGACAGGAAGGTGTTTCTTCTGCGGGAGAAAGGGACATTTTATTGGGGGGTGTCCATCCCGTCCCTTGCAGAGTGAAGAGTCGTCAGAAAACTGTTGATCCCAGGTTGTGTGGTGGACGGCAATCTGGGAGTAGGTATTTCGTCCCTAGGTTCGTCTCAGTTTCTCGTACCGGCGGAGGTGGTGGTGGGTACGAGAACTGAGAGGATATCTGTTCTTCTGGATAGTGGGGCCGGGGCTAATCTGGTTGATGCTCGGTTTGCCCGGGTTCAAGGTATGCGATTGAGTGAGTTGGCTAAACCCATCCCCATATTCTCGATCGATGCCAGGCCTCTCGGTCAGGGAAGTTTTTTGCAAGCTGTGCATGACGTAAAACTTCAAGTGGGGGCGATACATAAAGAACTGTTGTCTTGCTACGTGTTGGAGGGTCTTCCCACTCCTATAGTGTTGGGCCTTCCTTGGTTAACTAAGCATAACCCGGTTATTAATTGGCAAACCAGAGAGATAAGCCAATGGAGTAAATTCTGTAATAAAAACTGCATGAACACGGTCATCGGTGCGGTTACTCCTTGGGTCTTACCTCCATTTCTGGCGGACTTTGAGGATGTATTCTCGGAGAAAGGGTGTCAGGAACTACCTCCTCATCGCGAGTATGACTGTTCTGTAAAACTGCTCCCTGAGGCCAAGTTACCTAAAGCTAGGTTGTATAACCTTTCTGGTCCTGAGAGGCAGGCCATGAAGGATTATATTTCAGAAAGTCTGGCTAAGGGGCATATTAGACCTTCATCTTCACCGGTGGCTGCGGGGTTCTTCTTTGTTAAGAAGAAAGATGGAGGCCTACGCCCTTGCCTGGATTTCCGTGAACTTAATCGGATTACGGTCCGAGATCCGTATCCACTCCCACTTATTCCCGATCTCTTTAATCAGATCGTGGGCGCCAAATGGTTCTCTAAGTTGGATCTCAGGGGGGCGTACAATCTGATTAGGATGAAGGAGGGGGATGAGTGGAAGACGGCGTTTAACACTCCGGAGGGGCATTATGAGAACCTTGTAATGCCATTCGGTCTGACTAATGCCCCGGCGGTGTTCCAACACTTTGTTAATGACATTTTTCGCCGCCTGGTGGGACAGTTTGTTGTCATATATCTGGATGATATCTTAATTTACTCGCCGGATCTGGTGTCTCATCAGGAGCACGTTAGGCAGGTGTTACAGATCTTGCGGGATAATAAACTGTATGCCAAATGGGAAAAGTGTGTGTTCGCCGTACAGGAACTCCAGTTTTTAGGCTTCCTGGTTTCAGCGTCCGGTTTTCGTATGGACCCTGGGAAAGTGCGGGCAGTTCTTGAGTGGGATCGGCCAGAGAATCTTAAGGCACTACAACGTTTCCTGGGGTTTGCTAATTATTACCGGAAGTTCATTCGTAATTTCTCGTCCATGGTTAAGCCTCTCACAGACATGACTAAAAAGGGGACGGATTTTTCTAGGTGGTCTGACAAGGCTTGTCAAGCATTCTCCTGCTTGAAAAAATGTTTTGCCTCGGCACCCATACTCATTCAACCTGATGCGTCACAGCCATTCATTGTAGAGGTAGACGCTTCCGAGGTAGGGGTGGGAGCAGTATTGTCACAAGGTTCGTCCCCTGGTAAGTGGCATCCGTGCGCCTTTTTCTCTAAAAAATTGTCGTCCGCTGAGAGGAATTACGATGTCGGCAATAGGGAACTCTTAGCCATTAAGTTAGCTTTTGAGGAGTGGCGCCATTTTTTGGAGGGGGCAGTCCATCCGGTCACCGTCATCACCGATCACAAGAACCTGCTATATCTGGAGTCCGCGAAACGTCTGAATTCCAGACAAGCTAGGTGGTCATTGTTTTTTACCAGGTTTAATTTTGTCGTTACATATCGTCCTGGGTCAAAAAATGTAAAGGCGGATGCCTTATCTCGTAGTTTCCCTGGGGCCGGGAATACGGACGACCCGATTCCTATCCTTCAGGAGGGGGTGGTGGTTTCGGCAGTATGCTCTGAGCTGGAGGAGGAGGTATTGGAGGCTCAGGGGGACGCCCCTGTTGGACCTCCGGGGAGACTGTTTGTTCCAGATCAGTTGCGACAAAAGGTGATCGAGGCACACCATAACTCAGTTTTGGCAGGACACCCGGGGAGTAAAGCAACTGTGGATCTTCTCTCGCGTCGGTTTTGGTGGCCTAACTTACATAAGGAGGTGGTAACTTTTGTCGCGTCCTGTGGGGTTTGTGCGCGCTCTAAGACCTCACATACCCGTCCGTCTGGGGCCCTCTTACCTTTGAAGATCCCGGAGCGTCCTTGGACTCATCTGTCTATGGACTTTATTACGGACCTCCCTCCGTCTTCGGGTAAAACGGTCATACTCGTTGTAGTGGACAGGTTCAGCAAGATGGCACATTTTATCGCTCTTCCGGCTCTCCCTAATGCTAAAACTCTTGCGCAGGTGTTCATTGGGGAGATTGTGAGGCTTCACGGGGTACCCTCCGATGTGGTGTCTGATCGGGGGTCTCAGTTTGTGTCCAAGTTCTGGAAGGCGTTTTGTGCACGGCGGGGGATGCATTTGTCATTCTCATCGGCTTTTCACCCTCAGACCAATGGTCAGACGGAACGTATGAACCAGAGCTTGGAGACATATCTCCGGTGTTTTGTGTCAGAGAACCAGGAGGACTGGGCTTCTTTCTTACCTCTGGCAGAGTTTGCTCTCAATAATAGGCGGAGCGAGTCCACTGGTAAGTCCCGTTTTTTGGGGCATATGGTTTTCACCCCCAGTTTTGTACTTTCAGTAGGGGGGGCTCTTCGGGGGTTCCTGAGGAGGAACGATTTTCCTCATCACTCGCTTCAGTATGGAGAGGGGTGCTGAAGAATCTGAATACTATGGGGAACCGATACAAACGTATGGCTGATAGGAGGAGAGTGTCTGGTCCGGACCTAAGTGTGAACGATCGGGTATGGTTGTCTACCAGGAATATTAAACTTAAGGTTCCCTCCTGGAAACTGGGTCCCAGGTTCATCGGGCCGTACAGAATCAGTTCTATTATTAATCCGGTGGCATTCCGTCTTGACCTCCCCCCTACGTTTAAAATTCACAACGTGTTCCACAGATCGTTGCTTAAGAGGTATGTGGCGCCGGTGGTACCGTCACCTTTACCTCCCCCTCCAGTGGTGGTCAATGGTAACTTGGAGTTCCAGGTATCAAGGGTCATCGATTCACGTTTTAATCGTCGGTCCCTTCAGTACCTGGTTCATTGGAAAGGGTATGGTCCTGAGGAGAGGATGTGGGTTCCTGCGTCGGATATTAACGCAGACCGATTAGTTCGGGCCTTCCACACGACTCACCCGGATAAACCTGGCCCTGAGGGTCCGGAGGCCCCTCGTAGAAGGGGGGGTACTGTCACGGGTGTGTCGCCACGAAGATCGTCACGATTACACAGCCTGACTTCTCGCAGCTGACTTTTTGGTGCTTTGTGTTTTCTGCAGTGAGGGAGTTAATTCTCTCTCTCTCTGTGCTAGACGAGGTCCAGCCTCGCCCAGCTGCAATCAATGCTGCTGTAGTGAGTCTCCTTCAAATGCCTGCTGGTCTGTTTGGGAAGTGTCGGTGAAAGCATTTCATACAGACTTACAGAGCGGATCGTGGTATTTGGAGTTTCTGAGATAAGTGTATTTGGAGTGTATTTTCCCTTCCTCGCTTTATCATTTATCTCCTTTCCCGTTCGTGTTCCCTCTGTTGTAGTTGTGTAGTTTTTGTATGCAAGGTGGTTTTGGTTTTTCCCTTGTACTGTCTCGTTCGTCTAAGTACTGTGTGTGGGCATATTATTACTTGTCCTCTTTTGTTGTGATCGGGGTCCTTCTCAGGACTAGATTACTTAGGTGCAGGGATCCTCAGGAGGTAGGGGTTACGCTGGCGGCCTGGACCTCTGTACCTTTAACAGTACCTCCAGGTTGAGGGATTAGTCAGGGCCCCAGCTTAGGGTCAGCTTAGGCCCCCTACCTCCAGTATACAGAGACAGCGTGACAGTTCCTGACGGGGTGGGGCGGCAGGCTCTCCTCACTGACACGCCCCCGGCAGAACATGTTATGTGGGGCGTGCTGGGGCAGCAGACTGGCTTCAGTGACGCGGCTCCCGGTACCGGTGTTCAGTGTGTAGCGCTGCTAAGCAGCAGCGCTGTATACACTGACGCTCAATGTACAATGCTGCTACTTAGCAGCGCTGTACACCGAGGTCCCGCCAGCATCCTCCCCATACAGCTCCACCCCTCCATAACCCCACCCCCATATGACCAAAGCCCAGCCCCCACCCCCACCGGGCCATGGAAAACTGGTCTTGCTTAAAGCCGGTCCCTGGTGCAAAAAAGGTTGGGGACCTCTGATCTAGATAGGTGCCTTGGGGGGTCTAGTTTCCAAAATGGGGTCACTTGTGGGGGAGCTCCAATGTTTGGGCACACAGGGACTCTCTAAATGCAACATGGTGTCCGCTAACAAATTTAACGGAAAATCGGCTCAAATTGTTAGCGACACCATGTTGCGTTTGGAGAGCCCCTGTGTCCCCAAGCATTGGAGCTCCCCCACAAGTGACCCCATTTTGGAAACTAGACCCCCCAAGGCACCTATCTAGATGCATAGTGAGCACTTGGAACCCCCAGGTGCTTCACAAATTGATTCGTAACAATGAAAAAGTGTTTTTTTTTTCACTTTTTCATTGTTACGAATCAATTTGTGAAGCACCTGGGGGTTCCAAGTGCTCACTATGCATCTAGATAGGTGCCTTGGGGGGTCTAGTTTCCAAAATGGGGTCACTTGTGGGGGAGCTCCAATGTTTGGGCACACAGGGACTCTCCAAATGCAACATGGTGTCCGCTAACAAATTTAACGGAAAATCGGCTCAAATTGTTAGTGACACCAACATGCAACATGGTATCCGCTAACAAATTGTCGGCTCAAATTGTTAGCGGATACCATGTTGCATTTGAAGAGTCCCTGTGTGCCCAAACATTGGAGCTCCCCCACAAGTGACCCCATTTTGGAAACTAGACCCCCCAAGGCACCTATCTAGATGCATAGTGAGCACTTGGAACCCCCAGGTGCTTCACAAATTGATTCATAAAAATGAAAAAGTGTTTTTTTTTTCACTTTTTCATTTTTATGAATCAATTTGTGAAGCACCTGAGGGTTGCAAGTGCTCACTATGCATCTAGATAGGTGCCTTGGGGGGTCTAGTTTGCAAAATGGGGTCACTTGTGGGGGAGCTCCAATGTTTGGGCACACAGGGACTCTTCAAATGCAACATGGTATCCGCTAACAATTTGTTAGCGGATACCATGTTGCATTTGAAGAGTCCCTGTGTGCCCAAACATTGGAGCTCCCCCACAAGTGACCCCATTTTGGAAACTAGACCCCCCAGGGAACTTATATAGATTTGTGGTGAGCCCATTGAACCCCCAGGTGCCTCACAGAAAATCATAATGTTGACTTGTGAAAATATAAAAAAAACATTTTTTCCACAAAAATGCAAAAAAAAATATTTTCACAAGGGTACCAGGAGAAATTGCACCCCATAAGTTGTTGTGCAATTTCTCCTGAGTACTCATATACCCCATGTGTTGGAAAAAACTACTGTTTGGGCGCATGTAAGGGCTCGGAAGGGAAGGAGTGACGCTTTTGAACGCAGACTTTGATGGAATGGTCTGCGGGCGTCAGGTCATGTTCTCAGAACCCTTGATGTGCCTAAACAGTGAAATGCCTAACAAGTGCCCCCTTTTTGGTAGTGTTAGTTGATTTTTGAATTTTGTAATGTAGTGTTATACATCAGTTGTGTAGGACAATCTGACGAACACTACACAAGTGACGTATGACAACCTGACGAACACTACGTCAGCTGTGCAGTGTTCGTCAGGTTGTCATACTTCAGAAATTAATTTAATAGTCCATCGAAGTATGGTACCTTTTGAAGCAGTCTTTCATACACAGGCCAGGTTTGTCAGGGCAGGTGTCACATTGATAAATGGTGTCCTTGCGTATTCCACTTTTATAACACACTCGGCACCTCTTTTGTGACTTTCCTTTTTTTCCGCTGTGAGGGATCTGCCCTGGGAAATGCTGGCCTGGTACAATTCTTGGTCCTTCAATTCCAGAAGTACTGGGGCCCGCTCTGTCACCGCTGCCAAATATCAGGGCCTTGATAACCGTTTCCTGAAACTGAAGATACGACGCAGAAGTCTGGCCTGCACATTGTGACAGAAGGAAAGCATTGTACATTGCCATCTGTACAATGTGCACGGCCAGCTTCTTGTACCACACTCTGGCCTTTCTCAAAGCACTGTATGGCTGGAGGACTTGATCAGAGAGATCAACTCCCCCCATGTACTTGTTGTACCCCACTACACAGTCTGGTTTGACGACCTGTGTAGTGGAACCTCGTACAGTGCTGAGTGTGCTGCCATCACCATGTATGGTGGTCAAGAAAAGGACATCCCTTTTGTCCTTGTACTTGACCATCAACAGGTGGTCGCTACATTGGGCTCTGCTCTCACCCCTTTTGAGCAGCTGCCCAATTAGCGTCTTTGGGAGGCCTTTCTGAATTTTGCGGACAGTACCTCAGGCTGCGGTACGTCACGCAGAGAGGGACTGGAAGAGCGGGATACTTGTATAAAAGTTATCCACGTAGAGGTGATAACCTTTATCAAGCAGTGGGTGCACCAAGTCCCACACAATTTTCCCACTCACTCCCAGAACAGGGGGGCATTCAGGGGGTTCAATCAGGGAGTCCTTCCCTTCATAAACTCTAAACTTGTGAGTGTATCCTGAGGTACTCTCACAAAGTTTATACAGCTTGATCCCATACCTTGCCCTCTTACTGGGCAGGTACTGCCGGAATCCAAGCCGCCCCTTAAAAGAAATTAAGGACTCATCCACGCAGATGTCCCTTTGGGGCACGTACACTTCACCAAACTTGTTGTTGAAGTGTTCGATGACTGGCCGAACTTTGAAAAGACGATCAAAGTTCGGGTCATCGCGTGCAGGACACCTTGCATTATCTTGGTAATGCAAGAACTTGTGGATGGCCTCAAAACGTGTCCCGGGCATGACCATTCGGAACACTGGAGTGTTATACAAAACGTCAACACTCCAGTATTGCCGAAGCTCGGGCTTCTTCAAGATCCCCATAAGAAGGACCAGGCCCCAAAACTTCATCATTTCTACTGCGTCTACAGGAGACCAGTTAGAAAATGATGAAGAGGGGTTTTGTTCAAAAAATTGATGAGCGTATAAATTAGTTTGGCCCACCATGAGGTTTATAAAATCCTCAGAGAAAAAGACTTTGAAAAAGTCTATTTCTGTGAGGCCGGTGGCGTCAAACTTGATTCCTGATTCCGCTACGAAATCAGGAATCAGCGGCTCATAATTTTCGGGGGGTGAAGTCCATATAGGCTCAGTAGTGGGGGGCGCTGGAACATCTCTCCTGCGACGACGGCGGGGCGGGCCAGCAGAACCTGAGGAAGAGGAGGAAGAAGAGAAGGAGGAAGACGACAAGGAGTCGGAGAAACAAAGAAATGTGGGATCCTCACCCTCACTGTCAGTGTCAGTGTCGGAGGCAAGAATAGCGTAAGCCTCCTCCGCTGAATACTGAGTTTGGGATGAGCAGGACATTGTTTGTTATGTATGTGGTGCGTGTGTGTCAATACTTTGAGAGTGTGTGTGTGTCAGTACTTTATTTAGAGTGTGTGGAAAAAGGAAATACTGTATGTGGTGCAAACAGCGAGCACGAGTGTGGATTGGTGAACTATGCCACCGATCAACACTCGGCGGCTGCTGGATGTGCGCACAAATGTGTGGGGAGTGGGAAGAGGGGAGGATGAGGGGAGATCAGATTACTTACCAAAGTCCTCTCTGTTCTTCTATCAGGACCGGGAGCCCGGCGCTGGTGACCGGGAGCCCGGCGCTGGTGACCGGGAGCCCGGCGCTGGAGACCGGGAGCCCGGCGCTGGTGACCGGGAGCCCGGCGCTGGTGACCGAGAGCCCGGCGCTGGTGACCGGGAGCCCGGCGCTGGTGACCGGGAGCCCGGCGCTGGAGACCGGGAGCCCGGAGCAGGAAGACGGGAGCCCGGAGCAGGAAGACGGGAGCAGGAGACCGGTACTGGAGCTGGAGATCAGAAGCAAAAGAATTAACAGGGACACTGGGGTGAGGCGGACTGGGGTGAGGCGGATTGGGGTGGGAAGGTGGGTAAAAAGACAGGGGAGTGGGAAGAGGGGTAAAAAGACAGGGGAGTGGGAAGAGGGGGATTGGGGTGGATGAGGGGAGATCAGAGATGGACTTACCAAAGGGTCAGCAGGACTGGAACAGAAGACCCAGAGCAGGAGTCCGGGAGCCCGGAGCAGGAGACCAGGAACCCGGAGCAGGAGACCAGGAGCCCGGTGCAGGAGACCAGGAGCCCGGTGCAGGAGACCAGGAGTCCGGTGCAGGAGACCAGGAGCCCGAAGCTGGTGACCGGGAGCCCAGCGCAGGAGCCCGGAACAGGAGACCAGGAGCCCGGTGCAGGAGACCAGGAGCCCGGTGCAGGAGACCAGGAGCCCGGTGCAGGAGACCAGTAGCCCGGTGCAGGAGACCAGGAGCCCGAAGCTGGTGACCGGGAGCCCGGCGCAGGAGCCCGGAACAGGAGACCAGGAGCCCGGTGCAGGAGACCAGGAGCCCGGAGCAGGAGACCGGTACTGGAGCTGGAGATCAGAAGCAAAAGAATTAACAGGGACACTGGGGTGGGAAGGGGGGTTAAAAGACAGGGGAGTGGGAAGAGGGGTAAAAAGACAGGGGAGTGGGAAGAGGGGGATTGGGGTGAATGAGGGGAGATCAGAGATGGACTTACCAAAGGGTCTGCAGGACTGGAACAGAAGACCCAGAGCAGGAGACCGGGAGCCTGGCGCTGGTGACCAGGAGCCCGTCGCTGGTGACCGGGAGTGGAGCTGGATACTCGGACCAGAGCTGGAGACCGCTGCAGGACACAGAAAAAAAGGTAAGGGGGGGTAAAAATAGGGGGGAGGGGGGATTGGGGTGGATGAGGGGAGAACAGACTTACCAAAGTCTTCTCTGCAGGATCAGCAGCAGGCTCTGGAGCAGGAACCACAGCAGGTCAGGAGCAGAAGATCCAGGAGCTGGAGCAGAAGATCCAGGATGCTGGAACAGAAGATCCAGGATGCTGGAACAGAAGATCCAGGACGCTGGAACAGAAGATCCAGGACGCTGGAACAGAAGATCCAGGACGCTGGAACAGAAGATCCAGGAGCAGCGGCAGCAGCAGCGACTGGAACAGTGAGAAGATGGTCTTGTGGTGTCACAGAATATTCTGTGGCACTACAAGGCCCAGCACAGACACATCAGATGTGATCGCTCTGTAGAAATCCTCACCAAATGTGAGGGTCTGCAGGGCGGTCACAGGGTGATGATGGGGTGGTGACAGGTGGAGGTAATCTGATTGGAGCAATCATTGATGACATTGATTGCTCCAATCAGAGTACTTGAATACAGGTGACCAGGCGGTCACAGGGAGGTGTCACCTTTCTGTGACCCCCTGTGGTGCATGTTGTGCCCCAGCCATCTGATTGGTGACACTGATTGCACCAATCAGACATGGCTGGAGCAGAGCACGCACCACAGGGGGTCACAGAAAGGTGACACCTCCCTGTGACAGCCTGGTCACCTGTATTCAAGTACTCTGATTGGAGCGATCGATGTCATCATCGATCGCTCCAATCACAGCAGTCTGGGGGCTTGAATCACTTTACAGGGGGTCATGGGGCGGTGACAGGCAGGTCACAAGCCGGTCACCGCCCCATGACCGCCCTGTCACCGCGCGGTCGCGCTACGATCGGTGCGATCGATGTGATCGGCGATCGCACCGATCATAGCAGTCCGGGGCCAGGGCTGGGGTGTCCTAGCAACAGTCTAGGATCGGTGCTCATAGGAGCACCGATCCTAGGCTGCAGATCACTGTTTCCGGCAATCACATTGCCGGAAACAGTGAGAAATGCTGTGATTGGCTGTTCAGATTTGAACAGCCAATCACAGCGATCGCTGGTGCGGGGGGGCGGCGACAGCCCCCGGGATGATGACGCCATCTACCAGGAGGTAGGATGGCACCGTAACTTTAATGCTGTCACCGCGACTTAAGTCGCGGTGCCGCATTAAAGATATGACGTACTAATACGGGTCTGGCTCTTAAGTCCCAGTGCACAGACGCGTATTAGTACGTCAGATGTCAGTAAGTGGTTAAGGGCAATGGTACCAAATACTAATGAAATGTATGTAAACTTTTGACTTTGTAGTAAGTAATAAAAATGCCTTAAAACATTCTCTCTCTCTCATTATTCTGGCATTTTGGCAAATATTAAAAATTATGGTAATCCTAATTGACCTAAAATGGGAAAGGTTTATTCTGATTTCAAGTTATATATTGAGAAAAACATGCATATGTGTCTTTTTATATAGTGTATGTAAACTTCTGGTGTCAACTGTATATACAACTCCAATTTATAAGGAGGTTTTTCTCTAAAATTCTGCAGGAATCAGAGTGGAAAAGATTGCATTAATTCTAGGGGAGAAAATCAACTTAAATACAACACATAACATTCATAGTACAGCAGGTCCTATTTCACAACTTCAAACTTTTACAGTCAACTTTTTACAGACTGATGATGTCATAACAGTCATGACAAATCAAAGGCTGTCCTAGAGACTCCGAATGTAAGAGATCCGCAGGCCTCCCATCTACCTGCCAGGTGCCACTGCCCTGGAACATGAACCGGAGTCTTGCAAATCGATCCGCTCATCTCAAATTGGGACTTGGATTTATTTTTGTCATTTTTAGTTGTATCTGAAGCGCCCCCTGGGCCGTGGGGTACTCGGTAGCCGGGTCGGTCGATGCTGGGGATGTCATGGTGGCGGTGACCCGGTCCGCGACCCAGAGCGGTCAATTAAAGGAAAAGTAAAACGGGAATAAAGTTTTTGGAGAATAATATTTTGTGACGCCACCTGTGGTATGCGGCTATATAGGGCCACCGCTGCGGTGCAGATCCACTGGAGCTGATGGTGACGCAGCAAAGTTGGTTCAGTTCTCCACAGGCAGAGCTTAGCTCCAGGGCAGTGTAGATGGTGATTTTATGAGGTAGATGTTGTCGGTGCAGTGTAGTGCAGGGCAGTTGATGGCGCATCAATTATTCAAGGACACAGTGGGTCTTCAGGTTTTACTCACAGTTGTTCAAGACTCCAGGTTACAGTTACCGGTGTGTAACATCGTCCTGTGTCCTCCGGGGTAGGGGTCCAGCAAACCCTCAGGTATCTCAGGAGCACTTACACGGGACCCCGTTCTATGTACCTTTTTCGGTCGTCTCACTGCGCTGGCTCTCACCCTCCTGCCCTGCACCTCACAATCAGTGTCCCAAGCTAGTGGCCTCGGGTCTTGTCGGGCGACGTGCTCTCAGTCCCCTGGACCCTATGCGGCCACCTTTTCGGCGATGTAATTGTGGATTTTGGCTGCAACACCTTGAAAATGCTGCTGCCTCCGGTTGGCTAGCTGAGAGTGGTTGTTCTCAACTAGTTTGGGGCCGGTCCACTTCTGCAGCCTCATCCCTCCATGTCAGCGTGAATTCGGGGTCACGGGTTGCCTCTGCACTCGCCGTGCCTCTGGGATCCCTTCTGTCTTCCTGGAGCCCTCCTCACTGCTCCTCTCTTCTTTCCTCTCTCTCTCTCTCCTCCTTGCTCTCCTGAGCAGAGCTCCTCCTGAGTTCTCACAGACTCCTCTCCACTCAACTCCTTCTCCTGACTCCAAGTCTGTGCTCCACTGAACTTCTTCCTCCATCCACACAAACTACATGGTTCCCCCTCTCTTGGTTCCCCCCCCTTCCAGCCAGGGACAGGGCTCCGCAGTGAACAAGTGCATATTGCACCGCCTGCTGGTCTGGCGTGGTGTAGTGTTGGATGTAGATGTGTGGGTCCTGGGTAGTACTCCATCCTTACCTAAGAGTGGGGTACCACACCTCTGGGTGAGATGCAGTACCTCTGTGGCAACTGGACCCGCAGGGACGCCACATTAGTCAGAACTCTTTCATTTTTACATAAGCATCACTATATGACATCTGGCTTTTTTGGTGTCTTTAAGGCCGAGTTCACACAGAGAGTAAATACTCATTATTGCATTTTCGCTGCCTTTTTTATGAATTTTCTCCCTTATTTGATGTGTTTTTGGTGCAGATGTTGAAGCTGTATTTTAAATGTGTTTTTATAATACAGGAAAGCTTTGATTCTGCACGTATTTGGCTGAGTGCAGGTGCCGGGCAGCATAATAACGCTGTTATCCTGCAGATTAACCCCATATGTGCAGGCTAATAGCGTTATTTCTGGTGACGGTTTCCCTTTAAGCTGTGTATCTAATCCTATCATGTGTAGTTCAATCAAATAATACAGTCTGCTGAGCTGTGTATCTCATCCTATCATGTGTAGTCCAATCAAATAATGGAGACTGCGTTCCCCTTCATCTGGTATTAACCAGAATGCCCTGGGCACATTGCCATTAGGCTGGAAAAGCTCCTCGAAAATAATAAAAAAATATGAAAAAGATGACAGCACCGGGGTCTTTGAAAAATTGATACAATGTGGATTTGTTACCACCACAAAGTGCCCATATACAGATATAAATATAGGTCAAGACTACATTGATTATAGTATTTATTAGGAAAAAAGTGAATGAAGAATGAATTAATAAAGATCACAAAAAAATTATCAAACATGATTCATAATAAGGGCTGGTTCGACAGGTAGGCAGGGTAGGCACTAGCCTAGGGCGCTACCCCTTGTCTCCCCGAGGGGGCTCAGTTTAAAAATAAAAATGACATTGTTTCGGCCCCTTCCTCCAGTCACAGGCATTCAGTGAGTCACTAACACCGCTCACCGCCTGTCGCTCCCTCTCTGCACTGAATTGTATTTGCCTCTTTAAGACAATCTGAGCGCTGCCCAGGACAGGAGCAAAAGAGCTGTAATCAGCTCCCTCCCCTGCCGGTAACTCCAACAAGACGCAGGTTACTTCCGGTGTGTTCTCTGTTACAGGATGGCGCCACACAGGAATACGGCACTAGAAACGCCATCAGTTTTGTTACAAGTTGCATCTGTCACATGACCTTAATTGAAACCCACGGCCTCCATTATACTAACAGCTATATTAGTTTCCATCACTATCCTTGGGTAGGACATGTAAAATATAGAATGTCAGGGATGAATAACGCTATTTGTCCCTTGTAATGTGTAATTGGTCCACAAACAATGAACGATTCTATATAGAACTTTGACATTGCGCTCCCTTTTAAGCCTCATCCCTAAAGTACGCCACATTTTTTTTACTTGTGCTGGTATTTTTTTGGTGAGAAAAGTAATAATTTGAGTGGGAGTGGTCGTCAGAGATTATTATCGGACTGATCGGAGGGAGGAGGTGCAGCGTTAGGGGTCCCGTTACCTCAGTTTCTTGCCTATTCCTTTGGTGGGGGTCACCATAGGCTTCATTTGCCTAAGGCACCAAAATACCTTGTCCTTATCATGATATTAATAAAAATAACAAAAAGCAGGTCTGTATATGAGAAGAATTTAACCAAACGCACAAAAGACACTTAGATGTTTTATATATACATATATATATATATTTGTGCAATAAAGTTGTTACAAATTTGCAATGATGATAAAAGAAAGTGTGTAGATACAGTGACTTTCTATAGAAAGGAGCAGATGATTCTGCTCCTCAGGCCTCGGCTTACACTTCTGCCGCTTTTGGACATCCAGGTCTGGATCACACATGAGAGAGGGGAAGAGCAGGAAAGTGTGACTTGTGATCTGTATAGTTGGAGTTTTCCTGGATTCCTTCAGCATCGCGATTAGCCATACGGCCTTCTGTCTGACCATGGTCAGGAAGGTGAAGGAGCAGCCGCTTCCTTCTGTCTGACCATGGCCTGGTAGAGGAAGGAGCAGCCGCTTCCTTCTGTCTGTACATGGCCAAGTAGGAGAAGGAGCAGCCGCTTCCTTCTGTCTGTACATGGCCTGGTAGAGGAAGGAGCAGCCGCTTCCTTCTGTCTGACCATGGCCAAGTAGGAGAAGGAGCAGCCGCTTCCTTCTTTATGTCCATATTTTGTAGTCGTCTCCTTACCACCACATTGTAGATGAGTCGTCCAGATGGTAACATAACAAGTATGGCTGAAAGAAATCCTTCAGTTTCAGCCTTTAATTACTTGCTATGTTGATCCAGAGGAAGGCGAAAAATAACCCTGAGGACTCGTTGTTGGATCATCCTCATATCAAGGGAAAAAAATTCCTTCCTGACCCCAAATATGGCGATCGGAATAAATCCCTGGATGTTTGGTGCTCAAATCTACTTGGATGTTATGTGGTGGAAGCTTGGTAGGTTTGTCACAGTCCGGTAAATAAGAAAGTCCAGTGTAATTGTCTCATCCGATTAATGTAAATCTTCATTCCTGGATGTTGCTGGAATGGGGCTGATTTTTATCAGCCTAATACTCCTGCTGTAAGAAGAGAAATATACACGTCTGAGAATCAGCCCCTCACATACAGTATATACAGTACTAGGGGGATATAGCGATAAGGTGTATAGTGGATAAGTGTGTTACTGGGTAGTGATAACACTATGGATGTCTGTATGTGTTGTACTTACATAGCAATATGGGAATGGTGGGTCGGCTCTGCCGGACTCCACATCGCTCCAGTCTATAGAATAGAAAAACGGATGCGATCTGATGGATGATGTAATAGCAGATCGGGCAGATGGAGATTTGCAGAGAAGCTAGAAAATGATAGAGACCATTAGTCATTATATTATGTATTATTACTGACAAGTTTTTACACAATGTCTATGGACTATTCCCATCTTATCTTCTATCTCTTTTAGTAATCCCCCCATCATACTTATCCATCTGATCTTACTCACCCCTTTTATGATGTCCATGGTATGACAGCAGATCCCAGGTGGAAAATAAGGGATGTCATCACGCAGAGACTGGTGGTATTCATCCATTGTGCCTTTGCAATAGAATGGCTGGTCACCTACACTCATTATATATAAGATGACGCCGAAGGAAAAGGAGTCTGCCAGATGGTTGTAGCCTTTACTGTCCATTATCTGTGGAAACATGAGATTGGAGAGGAGCTTAATATACCGGGAAGGGGATTTACACACAGAGACTATGAGGACCGGTCTGTGATTAGATATCAGCAGGATACATTGGGATCAGATTATCCCTCAATCCTACTATTGGCATCAATCACACAGAGATGTTCCTTACCTCGGGCGCTATGTAACCCTTAGTGCCAACCTTGTTCTTCACTATGCCATCCTCAAATACATTCATGGCTGCTAAGCCAAAGTCGGAGATTTTGATGTGTCCGGTGTCTTGGAGGAGGATATTATCTGGCTTCAGGTCACTGCAGGGAGAAGGAGCAGATACTGATTGTGAGGACAATTCATGGAAAGAACTTTCTACAATAGATATGTAAGGAGACAACAGAGAGTCACAGGTGACAGATTTATGAAGGTGAAATGATTACCGATGTATGATGCCGCGTTCATGCAGGAACTGGAGTCCGCACACCATCTCTGCCGCAAAGAGTCTGTGGAGTAGAAAGGATGGATCAGTGGTTACATGCACAATCATACAGAGAACATGAGGAGATCACACACGTGTCCTTTTCATGTCATTATTTTCTCCTGTTGTCGTTGTCCATTGCTCTAGGACTACAGTGCGAGGGCAACGGATTATTAATATTCAGTATAAGACATTTACCTTGTTGTCCTTGTGTTAAACAGCATTGAATCTGCCATGTGGTCAAACAGGTCTCCTCCGGCCATATAGTCCATGGCTATCACATACTCCAATGGTGATTCCATAAACGCCCGCATAGTCATTAGGTAGGGGCATCCGGCAGCCATTCTCAGGACTTCTAGCTCTGTAGAGAATATGTCCTCTCTACAATAACTTCTGTCCATGATTTTAATGGCCTGAAGTCCTTCATTGACCAGATCTAATGCCAAGATGACCTGGAGAAAAATCACAACAGATCAGACCAAACTCCCATCTATTAGTGTGTAGTGTTCACTAGTTTATCTCATATATCATTACATATGAGCATCCTGTAATGAATATGTACAACCCTCCTGTGCATCTGGTGCAGGATACATTGATGAACATGGTGGAGGATAAATTCACACTTACATTTCCGAAGCCTCCCTTTCCAAGAACTTTCTGGAAGTCAAGGCTGTCAAAGTCAATAGTATTATTAGTGTTGACCACTTCTCTCAGGGGTGAAATACAGATTCTAGCATCACCGTGGTCTTCTGCTGGCATGTCTGCTATGTCAGGGGGTATCATAAGGCCTCCATCTGCTGAGAAAATACAAGATTTATTAAACCCTTTGCGAACACATAATGGAAATGTTTGTCATGTTGTGCATAAAATGTATGAAGCGGGCTCATTAGCTGAGCATGCACCATATCAGGCAGATGCTGGCTGTATTACATAGCTGACACTTGCCTATAACTGCAGCGACCGGAGCACACTCTGATTACTGTAGTTTAACCATTTCAATGCTGACAGTGATATTTAAATGAAGCTATTGCCGATTTGAGTGCACCAGCACCTATTAACCCCCCAGGACACTATTGCAGGGGGTCAATTGTTTAAAATGACTACCTGGGCCTACTGCTGAAAGCCCCAGTCTGTCACTTTTGGCCTAGTGTTAAGACCAGCCTGGCTTAATTTCATACGAGAATGTCAATTTATCTATATACAGTTCTACCACAGTATATAGTACAAGTGATCAGAAAATCACAGGTTTAAGTCCCACAAGGAAACTAAAAAGTGAAGTAAATAAAAAAAATAGTTTAAAAAAGAGGGAAACTGTAAAAAATATTTGAATCACCAAATTGACATAATTATAATCATATTTATAAGCACATCTTGTATCCGCATAAGTCCGATTTTGCAAAAATATAAAATTAAATATTGCAAACAGTAAACACTAACATGATAAAAAAATGAAACATTAGAATTGCATTTTTGGGGGGCGCTGTATCCACCTAAAAAATTGCAATAAAAAGATATCACAATGTCCTGTCTACCCAGGAAAGGTATCAATAAAAGCTACAGTTCACCACGCAAAAAATCATCAAGCCCTCACACATCTCCATCCAGCGATCACAATCACACAGTTCCAATGTCTCAGAACATGGCCACACAAAGCATTTGTTTAAATAAAATTCTTAAGTATTTTTTAGAAACCCCTATGCAAGTTCAGCAGTATCATAGCTGTAACTGACATGGAGAATCATTTTGTCAGGTCATTTTTACCACTCAATGAACATCTATAAAAAAACAATGTTGGAATCACTTTTTTTTCCACAATTTTACCACAGATTAAATCTTTTTCCCCGTGTTCCAGAACATTGAATGGTAAAATAAATAATGTTCAAAACTACAGCTCGGCCACTAAAAAAACAAGTCCACATACAGCTACATTGCCAGAAAAATTAATAAATAAATAGTTATGGGTTTTCAAAGGAGGGAGAGAAAAAAAAAGGTTGCCTGGTCAATAAGGGGTTAACAAATGTAGCTCCAGAGAAAATATTATAATTTAAATGGCATTATGTAAATGAGCAGGAAATGTCTAATATTTGGGCTCTCATTTATCAAAACTGTCCAATAGCAAAACTGTCCCTGTTGTCCATAGCAACGAATCACAACATATATTCCATCTCTTAACATTCTATGGAACAATGAAAGCTACATTGTGATTGGTTGCTATGGGCAACACGGACAGTTTTTCTGCACTTTTGATAATTGATGCCAGTACATAATATTAGGAGTATAATCCTCCTCACCCCCAGTCTTATTACACTGAGCAGATCCATCTTACCTGGTCCATCTGTATCCAGTGATGTGTTTGGTGGAGAAACACTCAGCTGTTTGTTCTCTGGGATGGAGATGTTTTCAGCTGATGACCTCGACCTCCGTAATGCACCATTCCCATTTATAATGGGTTTAGCGTAGATGAGACGTCTTCTACATTGGACAACCCAGTCTCTGCTGTTCCTGATCCTCTTCTGGGCTGCCGCTCTTTGTAGTTTCGGTGCCTCCAGACTTTCAGATCTGGAGGATGTGACTTGTCTCGGTGTCTCTTGGAGAACCTCTTCCAGCTCTAACTCTGCGCTGATGTTTCTCCTCTTATTGAGGATGGCTTCTTTGTTCCTCCTCCGTATTTCAGGGTCCAGATCTCTGAGTTTTTTCAAGGAGATAAGTATGGCCCTCTGAAGCTCAGCGGAGGTTGCAGAGTGAGACTCCATGAGGGTCTCCATTTTCCTTCTCTCTGTAAGGATCTCGTATCTTTTGGTCTTTCTCATTTTGTCCAGAGTTTGACGTTTGGACGCCATTTCTGAGGCGTCAGTGTCCACGTCCGGTAGTATAAAGTCTTTTCGCCCAATAGCGAACAATGGTACCTGCTCTTCATTTAATCCTCTCCTCTCACTGAGAACCCGATCTCTATGGGCTCTTCTTCTCTCTTTATCCATTTTATAATCAATTTTTGCTTCGTTCGTGACGAAAAACAAAAGGGGCTGCCTCACCCTTGGGAGTCTGTAAGGCAGTGATTTCCCTTAGGCCGGAACACAGGGATATAGAATGCGGTGATGTCATCACATCACTTGTGACATCATTTTTATTCTGATCTCACCTCACAATGAGATAGATGGATAGATAGATAGATAGATAGATAAGATAGATAGATAAGATAGATATGAAATAAGATAAAAAACAGCACAAGCAAAAAGTTTAGGTGAAAAGCCCCCTTGTTACATACCAGTCCTCTAATATAATCCAAAAATATGGAGGCAGCACACAGATGAATTAGAAAAATTTATATTATGTAATAGCCCATGTAGCTTCAGAAAGGTGCACAATACTGGACCGAAACGTCGCCACATGGGCTATTAAATAATAAAAAAAAAAATTTCTTCAACTGTGTGCTGCCTCCATATTTTTGGATTAGATAGATAGATAGATATCAAATTTGGAGGATGATGAACCAAACTTTTGCTTATAAATAAATAAATATACATATATATGCACTGTGTGCTGAATTTGCATTTTTGATTATTCATTTTAATATTGAACAACTCCAGTGCAGTCGGTCAATTTAAAACGTTAATAAACCTGAACCCTGAATATTTAGGAAAATAAAAGTGAGGTTTTGTCTTTCTTATGAGAATATCTATGTGTGCAGAATTATTATTGTTTTTTTTAAACTCGTTTCTTGAAGAATTCTTTATAATAAATGTTACAAACATACAGCAATAAGATAGAAATCCGAATCCTGTTATAAACATCAGTAAATATCCATTTTAAAACAATGTTGCAGGTATTGTATCACACATTTAACAATAGGTAACTGCAATACAGTAAAATATATTAATATATAGGACATTGAAGTATCGGAATTATGTGAATATTGCAGAGATCAAAGTATTTATTATTCAAGACAGGAGGACAGTCTTCTTGATCCGTTTTATATCAGGAATCTCATCATCCCATGTATTTAGGAACCTGGAGCACATCGGGCTGCTACATATTTTTTAATTTCTTTGATTATTATTATTTATTCTTTCTGAATAAGCTATTATTTTTTATTCCTTATGGTTCATTTTTCATTATTTTTCTTTATTTTTCATCTTTTATCTTTATTTTTCCCCTTTTTTCATCTTTATTTTTTTATTTTATTTTTTATTAATTTTATTTTTTTTTCATCTTCATTTTTATTTTATTTTTCTTTCCTCTTATTCAGTCTTTTCCTATGTTTTTTTCCCTTCCTCTACACTTTTTATCTGCTCCTAGCATGGTTTCATTTTCCACCTCTTTCTCTCTTCTGTTTTTTTATGACAATAAAACTACCCCTCCTGCTTTCCCACCCATTCCTCATGTTCTGCTCCATCCGTTAGTGGCCTGACATATATGATAAGGTTCCGCTTTGTATCTTATTTTACAGTTTGGGATAAATTAGTTCTATATCAGGACTCTCCAGTGGACTTTGGACTTGGGGCTTCTTTGTGACCACCATTCAATTCCCCCACCTTCTATGCACCATCTGTTTCATTTTTTATAGTCCCATGTTAAGTATTGCTTATTTCTATTTTGCGTTGTAGCCTGCATATTTATTTCCCCATAGAGACATAGTATCTTCTACAATATATATATTTTGGAGTTAGGGACCTGCCTACCTTCAACTCTGGTCTTCATGTACATTATTTTGTGGCTGTTACAAACTGCAATATATATTTTTCACCATTGCTCATAGACTTGGTGTCTGTATCTGCCAGATCTTGTGGTCCTCACTTAAGCATTACGTCATATCTATCTTTATAGTTTTACTAGATGGTGGCCCATCTAACGCATCGGGTATTCTAGCATATGTCTCCCGACCCTCCTTTATAATGCCCCATGCAGGAAGTCACATCCCCCCGTATATAATACCCCATGCATATAATACCCCATGCAGGATGTCACATCCCCCCTATATAATACCCCATGCAGGATGTCACATCCCCCCTATATAATACCCCATGCAGGATGCCACCTCTCCCCCATATAATGCCCCATGTAGGATGTCACCTCTCCCCCCATATAATGCCCCATGCAGGCTGTCACATCCCCCCTATATAATACCCCATGCAGGATGTCACCTCTCCCCCCATATAATACCCCATGCAGGATGTCACATCCCCCCTATATAATACCCCATGCAGGATGTCACATCCCCCTATATAATACCCCATGCAGGATGTCACCTCTCCCCCATATAATGCCCCATGTAGGATGTCACCTCTCCCCCCATATAATGCCCCATGCAGGCTGTCACATCCCCCCCTATATAATACCCCATGCAGGATGTCACCTCTCCCCCCATATAATACCCCATGCAGGCTGTCACATCCCCCCTATATAATACCCCATGCATATAATACCCCATGCAGGATGTCACATCCCCCCTATATAATACCCCATGCAGGATGTCACATCCCCCCTATATAATACCCCATGCAGGATGCCACCTCTCCCCCATATAATGCCCCATGTAGGATGTCACCTCTCCCCCCATATAATGCCCCATGCAGGCTGTCACATCCCCCCTATATAATACCCCATGCAGGATGTCACCTCTCCCCCCATATAATACCCCATGCAGGATGTCACATCCCCCCTATATAATGCCCCATGCAGGAAGTGACATCCCACTATAGTGCCCCATGCAGGATGTCACATCCCCCTATATAATACCCCATGCAGGATGTCACCTCTCCCCCATATAATGCCCCATGTAGGATGTCACCTCTCCCCCCATATAATGCCCCATGCAGGCTGTCACATCCCCCCCTATATAATACCCCATGCAGGATGTCACCTCTCCCCCCATATAATACCCCATGCAGGCTGTCACATCCCCCCTATATAATACCCCATGCAGGATGTCCCATCCCCCCATAGTGCCCCATGCAGGTCCCCTATGGCCCCGTACAAAAAAAAAAAAATCCAATACTCACCTCACTGCTTCTCTGGACTCCAGCGTAGCCGGCATCTTCACGCTGTGCGCTGTGACCGGTCAGGAGAGAGCGCGGTGTAAAGACTTCACCGCGCCCTCTGACCTGCGACGTCACAGAGCTGCAGCGGAAGACACAGGAACTGCTGCGCAGGCACGGGGAGGGGTAAGTATGACGCCGGGTGCCGGGGTCCTGATCGAGCGGGGGGAGGGACGGGAGGAGAGGAGAGGGGAGGGGAGAGGAGGGGAGGGGAGGGGTAAGTATGACGCCGGGTGCCGGGGTCCTGATCGAGCGGGGGGAGGGACGGGAGGAGAGGGGAGGGGAGAGGAGGGGAAAGAAGTGGAGGGGAGAGGAGGGGAGGGGCGTCACACTTGTCCTTGGGAGATAAGCGGCCGTAGCCGCTGATCTTCCGACGATAGCCGCATGTAGGTCAGCGGCGCCTGCGGTCGGGGGACTTATGCTGCGAGCAGCCGGCTGCATCTCCCGGCTGCATCGCCGCTGACCTCCGTGCCACACATGAGCCGCTAACGGCTGCCATGTTTTTCTGAAATGCCGCGTCGCTGATTGGCTGCGGCCGGACCAATCAGCGACCCGGGATTTCCAGGACAGACAGACAGACAGACAGAAAGACAGACAGACAGGCGGGATAAGACAATTATATAGATAGATGTTCTGTATTATATTTGTCATGTTACGTCTTTTGTTTTTTTATTTGTTGTGTGGCGCCCCTGAGGGTTCAGTCGCCACAGGGGTACTGCACCTCAGATAGAGATGTGGTATCTCCTCTCCCAGGTAAGGATGGAGCATCACTCAGAACCCCACTTCGCACTCAACACTTCACCACAAATGTCCTGTAGGGGGCCTAAATGCACCAGGGTGCTGCCCTGGCCTGGGATAGAGGAGATGGGGGGGAACCAAAGACAGGGGGAACGAAGTAGTGGGTGAGGGTGGAGGAAACACTTACAGGAAGCACTTATAGAACCATATATAATAAACGGCCATCTTTAGTTCAAAGTCTTTTGATTGTGGTCTTCTGTCAGGGTCCAGAAAGAGTCTGCAGCTGGCTGAAGATTCACGGTCCTTTTTCTCTGGCCTTGAGATGAGGAGCGGGTCAGAGTTAACCAGTGTCTCTGCCCGGTCAGGGTCCTGTTCTAAGAAGGCCTTGGAGGGGTGCAGAGGAGATAGGCTCCACAGGCAAAAGGATCCCAGGGGAATACGGACGGAGCGGAGTCGCCACCTGTATTCTTCACTCTGGCTTAGCCAGAGGGATTCCTGCTGCAAGAGGGGTGACCGGCCCCCGATATCTGACTGTGTACTTCACGTCACTGTTGGAAAAGCCCGGCGGCTTAGTGGATCCCAGGGAGGAACACAAGCGGGAGGAGAGAAAAAGGAGAGGAACACACCAGCGGGGTCTTGACAGGTGCTCTTGATCTACCTGGGAAGTGCTGAACCCCCTACCCGGTGGCCGCAGTGCGCCGTGTGTAGCAGAGAGAAGCTTTGCGGCTAAAAGTACATCTAAAGTGAGTAAAGACCAGGATGACTTTATCCACCACCTCCGCTTGTTTATTCCTGCGCAGCACTGCACCCACCATACCTCCACACTAGTGTTGAGCGATACCTTCCGATATCGGGAAATATCGGATCGGATTGGATTGGACCGATACCCAAAAAGTATCGGATATCGCCGATTCCGATACCGGAACCCAATGCAAGTCAATGGGACACAAATATCGGAATAAAAATAAACCCTTTCTTTCCTTGTAGGTTAATTCTACATGAAGGAAAACAACTAAGAATAATGTAGAATGTATTGGGGGAGGTGGGGGAGACAATAAAGGCATAGAGGTTTAGCCCAATCAAATGGAATAGCAGGAATTAATATTTTTTTTAAGACGTTCTGAGTTACGGAAATATTGACTGTTAAGTTTTTTTATATTTTGTCAGATATTTATGTTTCACTACTTCCATGCTCTTCACCTTCTTTTTTACTTGTCCCACACTTTCTCCTTCATCATCCTCAGCATCAGCATCTTTTTCATCAACTTCTTCTTCACCTTCTTCATCTTCTTCTTCACCTTCTTCATATTATTCTTTTTTTTTACATTCTTCATATTCTTCTTATTCAACTATTATTCTTCTTCATATTCTACTTCTTCATCTTCTTCATATTCTTCTTCTTCATCATATTCTTATTTGTGACAGGCATTCCTGTAGTTGTTATCTATAAAAGTTTGAACATTACACCTTTCGTTCTGCCCATCACAAAAGATTTACAACAGGATTTGTCCGCGTTCAGTTTGCCCTGCAGCAGCAGGTCTTTTCCAGGGGCACCACGAGGAGGAACAGACTCACACCCATACACTGCTTAGTCATCTTCTGCTTATAATTTAGATAATATCTTTTGCTCTGATTTTTAGTCTTATGCTTAATGTTCTTCCGCTTTTTGTTCTGCAGCTTCTTGTACTTCTGCTTCTTGGTTTTCTGTCTCTTGTTCTTCTGTATCTTGGTGGTTGTCTTCTTGTTCTTTGTCCTCTTGGTCATCTTCTTCAGGGTCGTCGTCTTCGGGGTCCTCGTCTTCTTCGGGGTGGTCTTCAGGGTCCTCGTCTTCAGGGTCGTCATCTTCGGGGTCCTCGTCTTCTTCGGGGTGGTCTTCAGGGTCCTCGTCTTCAGGATACTTGTCTTCAGGGTCATCGTCTTCGGGGTCCTCGTCTTCTTCGGGGTGGTCTTCAGGGTCGTTGTCTTCAGGGTCATCGTCGTCGGGGTCCTCCTCTTCGGGGTGGTCTTCAGGGTCCTCGTCTTCAGGGTCCTCATCTTCGGGGTACTCATCTTCTTCGGGGTGGTCTTCAGGGTTGTCGTCTTCAGGGTCATCGTCTTCTGGGTCCTCGTCTTCTTCGGGGTGGTCTTCAGGGTCCTCGTCTTCAGGGTCCTCGTCTTCGGGGTTCTCGTCTTCTTCGGGGTGGTCTTCAGGGTCCTCGTCTTCAGGGTCCTCGTCAGGGAGATCCAGAGTGATTACCAAGAACCATTTCAAAAAGCTTGAACTTGGAAATGTAGCAGAAGGTACAAGAAGGCTGAGGAACTGCCGAGAACCAGCTGATGGTACTGGAACCCAGATGGGTAGCAGAAGGTACAAGAGCCAATGGAACTACCGAGGACCAGCTGACGGTACTGGAACTCAGTTACTAAGCAGGAGGTACCTGTGCCAGAAAGCACTACCAAGGACCAGCAGACGTTGGTGGAACTTGGATACCGAGAAGGAGGCACCTAAGCCAAAGGCACTGCCGAGAACCAGCTGACGGTACTGGAACCCGATGGGTAGCAAAAGGTACCCATGAAAAAAAAAGTTGCAAGGTCGCGAGCCGGCCGCAGTTACCGAAACCCACAGTCCTACAGGGGGTGCTTGTCTTATTGGCACTATGGAATCAGCCTTCATTGCCAGATCCCGCAGCCCACATAGGAGTCACCTAAACTGCAGGCACCATAGAGTCGGCTAACCCTACCGCAACACGACAGGACAACGCATTGGAGGCAAAGTGACGTTGACACTACTTGGAAACAGCTGTCGTGCTGGAACCAGGCTGGGCAGGAGGGAGTACCCGTGCCAAAGACACTGCCGAGAACCAGCTGACGGTACTGGAACCCGGATGGGTAGCAGAAGGTACAAGAGCTAATGGAACTACCGAGGACCAGCTGACGGTACTGGAACTCGGTTACTAAGCAGGAGGTACCTGTGCAGAAAGCACTACCAAGGACCAGCAGACGTTGGTGGAACTTGGATACTGAGAAGGAGGCACCTAAGCCAAAGGCACTGCCGAGAACCAGCTGATGGTACTGGAACCCGGATGGGTAGCAGAAGGTATAAGAGCAATTGGAACTACCGAGGACCAGCTGACGGTACTGGAACCCGGATAGGTAGCAGAAGGTACAAGAGCCAATGGAACTACCGAGGACCAGCTGACGGTACTGGAACTCGGTTACTAAGCAGGAGGTACCTGTGCCAGAAAGCACTACCATGGACCAGCCGACATTGGTGGAACTTGGATACCGAGAAGGAGGCACCTAAGCCAAAGGCACTGCCGAGAACCAGCTGACAGTACTGGAACCCGGATGGGTAGCAGAAGGTACCCATAAAAAAAAAGTTGCAAGGCCGCGAGCCGGCCGCAGTTACCGAAACCCACAGTCCTACAGGGGGTGCTTGTCTTATTGGCACTATGGAATCAGCCTTCATTGCCAGATCCCGCAGCCCACATAGGAGTCACCTAAACTGCAGGCACCATAGAGTCGGCTAACCCGACCGCAACACGACAGGACAACGCATTGGAGGCAAAGTGACGGTGACACCACCTGGAAACAGCTGTCATGCTGGAACCAGGCTGGGCAGGAGGGAGTACCCATGCCAAAGACACTGCCGAGAACCAGCTGACGGTACTGGAACCCGGATGGGTAGCAGAAGGTACAAGAGCCAATGGAACTACCGAGGACCAGCTGACGGTACTGGAACTCGGTTGCTAAGCAGGAGGTACCTGTGCCAGAGAGCACTACCAAGGACCAGCAGACGTTGGTGGAACTTGGATACCGAGAAGGAGGCACCTAAGCCAAAGGCACTGCTGAGAACCAGCTGACGGTACTGGAACCCGGATAGGTAGCAGAAGGTACCCATGAAAAAAAAAGTTGCAAGGCCGCGAGCCCTCCGCAGTTACCGAAACCCACAGTCCTACAGGGGGTGCTTGTCTTATTGGCACTGTGGTCACTGCATTCTGAGTCTTCTATCCTTTGGATTACGAGCTCGGAGAGACTGAGACACAGGACAAAATGTGTGTCAAACAAGCTCTAAACTTTATTACAAAGCATGGGTTTATATCCACTCTGAAGGCAGGAAACGGATTTACCATATATGGTTTGATTATACAATTTTAGCACACAAAGACTAGTTTCTATTCTTGTGATGTCTATGCTTGCGTTGAAACATTTATTCGGACACATTTATTTAGACACATTTAATCAGATACATTCTGATGACTAGCAAGGACGCATTATTGATTCAAGAAGGAACATTCACAGCTGGTGTTATTTTGACCTAATGTAACTTTCAGACTTATATAGCATAGATGGGGTCTTTAAACTTGAGGGCCTCATCTTCTGCTCTAACATTCCATCCTTTTGTTCCTTCATTTATCAATATGTTTCTCTATATTTTCTTTTAGTACACCGCTGAATACACATTAGAAAAAGCTCAAAAACCAAATAAACCGCAAGACACATTAGCAAAACCTGTAAAATAGCTTGCACTATACCAGCCAACCACCCACCGATACCTTTAAACCAATTAGCAGGATTTAGAAAGGAAAAGGTGTTTGCCCACCAGGAATCCTGATTCTTGAGGTTGGCCTCATCATAAAGCTTCCTTAGTTTTACAACGTCCTCTAACTTATGTTTCAGCGTCAATACACTAGAATTGTCTATATAATGACAGCATGCGGGCCCTATTATCTGGCACATCCCTCCTTGTGCTGCTGTTAAATAATCTAGTACAAGGGTATGTTGGTTCGTGACAATAATCAATTGATTCTGTACTGCAAGAGATCCATTAACTTCTTCTAAAATATCCCAAATCTGATCATCAAGATAGTCCGTAGCTTCTACTAATTTATCCCACATTTGTGTCAACATAGGGTATATAAATAATGCACTGAAAAATTTGTTTACCCCTCCCATTTGAACTATATGGGGTCTCCCACTTGGTCTTTCTTTATTGTCTGCTGATCGCTTATGCAGTGTATGTTTTGGGATAGACAAAGGATCTAGCTGGTCTGGAGTAACAATATAAGTTGCGGGTGTCAATCTGGCTAAAGTACAAGTTCCTGTTACTCCTACTGGGAGCCACTTGAAAGCCTTGTCTCCACATACCCAATACATGGATAAGGGGAGATTCCATAATGCTGAATGTTGCAGTATTAGATGGTGAACTAAATCAACAAACTTAGAAACATTTGACATCATACACCACCCAGGCACTTGACCTATAGGGGAATAATAGCCAGCATCAGGATTGCCACACGTAGGTGCACCTCTCTGATAACTTGAGCTTTCATTACACTGTAGATTGCCAGGTATTTTGGCACAGGTATCACTTGTCCCGTTTTTAAAATAAACATTATTCACCCAATTAGAAGTGTGTAGATATCTTTCCAACAGGGAAGGTTTAAAGGCATCACTGCTTCCTGAAGTGGCATTAAAACTTATTTTCAATCCTTGTTCAGGTATTTTCCCTAGATCAGTAATTTTTGCTTTGTTACGAGGTACCCACTCCCCTCCTTTAAATGCTATATACAACCTGGAAATTATTTGACCCGTCAGGTTCCCTTGCCACCAGGGAAATTTTGTCCATCCTACTACGGGAATCCCAACAGTGGTATCCCAACAGTCTCTGTGTGGCATTATTGGCCCAAGTATCTGAACAGTTCACCCAAAAGTTTATCTCTTCCCATGAGACTGGGACAGCGAGAAAGGGTATGCTAGTGGATGTCACAGGGGCATGTGTACATATCCAACAATTAGCAATGGTCTGGTTTTGCTCCTTTAGTCCATCGATTAGAGCAAGATGGTGTTTAATGAATCTATTGTCGTCTCCATCTGTGGTGCTCAACCTAGTCCATGCACCTGTGGTCGCAAGGATGCAGGTAAGTATAAACAATGTCTTCATTCTTTGTCCGCTGGTTCTCCTAGTATCTTTTTGCAATGGGACGCGTGGATCCAGGTCTCTTTTCCCTCTAGCTTGACGGCTGTGCTTGTGGTCAGCAGAACTTGAAAGGGTCCGTCAAACCGTGGATCTAGGCTTTTCCTCACGTGTCTTTTTATAACCACCCAGTCTCCAGGTTGCAGCATATGGCTGCTAGAGTCTTGATCTGGATCTGGAAGAGAACTGAAGACATTATCATGTACTTGCTTAATCTTTTTGTGTAAAGCCCTCACGTAGGAACTTAGCACATGGTTATTCATTTCTAATGCTTGCGGATAGAAACACCCTAGGCTGGGTACGCTGCCAAACAATATCTCATATGGAGAGAGTCCAGTCTTTCTATTAGGCGTGTATCTTACTGAAAACAGAGCAAGCGGTAAACAGTCCGGCCATGGTTTTCCTGTCTCAGCCATGGCTTTCTGAATTTTTAATTTCAATGTCCCATTCAGTCTTTCCACTTTACCACTACTTTGCGGGTGATATGGGGTGTGGAATGCTTGTTGAATTCCTAGAGCTGACATGACTTCATTCATTATTTCATTTGTGAAGTGTGTACCCCTGTCACTCTCAATTACCTCTGGTACCCCATACCTGCAGACCACCTCCGCAAGCAGTTTCTTTGCGGTTGCCGCAGCCGTGGCTTTGGCAATCGGGAAAGCCTCTGGCCATCCTGAGAATAAATCAATACAGACCAACACATATTCCCATGATCCTGACTTTGGCAGCTGAATATAATCAATTTGCAGTCTCTGGAATGGATACAGGGGCCGGGGGGTGTGTTTGGGTGGTGTTTTAACTACTCTACCCTGATTATGTGTAGCACATATCATGCACCCTTGTACCAGGTTTTCAATACAGGTGGAGAATCCTGGTGCCACCCAATGTTTCTGCATCACACTCATCACAGCCGTTTTAGATTGGTGTGTCGGCCCATGTAGCATCTGGGCAGCTGCTGGGTACAGTGCCCTTGGAAGGCATCGTCGTGTCCCTTTCCCCCATACCCCATTTGCTTCATTCAGGCATGCACCTTCCTTTAACCACTTATCAACCTCCTACTTTTGAGCCTGAGCCTGCATTTGGGATAAGATGTCCTCCGACACAAAGGGGTTTTTAGGGGCACTTAACTGACGTACTGTTGACCCTTGTTGCGGCTTACAGGCTGCTGTTTTTGCCGCTGCATCTGCCATCACGTTACCTCTGCTTACCTGGTCGGTGCATCTGGTATGTGCTCTTACCTTTATGACAGCTACCTTTTTGGGTAGTTGTAGTGCATCAATTAACTGCTGGACCGCATCAGCATTCTTAATGGGGTGTCCTGCTGCCGTCAGGAAACCTCTTGACTTCCATATGGGACCAAAATCATGCGATATACCGAATGCGTACCTATAATCTGTGTAAATGTTAACATTATTACCTTCCGCTAGTTTACAGGCCTCGGTTAGGGCCCTAAGTTCAGCCTCTTGAGCCGATTGGTGTGGGAGCATTGGTTTTGCCTTGATTACTGCATTGAGGGAGACAACTGCATATCCAGTATGGAAAGTACCGGAATCGTCCTGATGACGGGATCCATCTACAAAAAATTCAAAATCTGCATTTTGTAATTCATGTTCAAATACAGTAGGTAAACCTGCCGTTTCTTGTGCCATCATTCGTACACAGTCATGAGAAACTTCCTCTCTTGGATCTTCCTTAAAAAGCACAGTACCTGACCCCTCCTTCAGATCCGAGAGAGGTAACAAAGTTGCTGGATTCAGGGTAGTACACCTCTGTAAAGAAACATTGGGAGGCATTAACAGTGCACATTGTAACCTAAGATGACGTGCTGCTGAGAGGTGAGAGGGTTGCACTTGATTCAATATAGTGTAGACATCATGAGGTGTTAGAACGGTGAGCAGGTGGTCAAGAACAATGTCTGCGGATTTATGGAGTAATAGTCCAACAGCATGCAGAGCACATACACAGGATGGTGCACCTCTGGCTACCGCGTCTAATCTGCCACTAAAATAGGCAACAGGTCTCTGATTATCACCGTGTGTTTGAGTTAAAACTCCTGCTGCATGTCCGGCTTGTTCATGAAGGTACAGAGTAAATGGGAGCTCATAATTAGGGGTACCCAAAGCTGGAGCAGCCAAAATACGGTTTTTGAGAGAATAAAAACAGTCTATTGCCTCTGCTGTTAGTACAAAAGGTGTTGGGGTAAGACAGTCATAGAGGGGCTGCATCTAAATAGAGACGGCATGAATCCACTGTCTGCAATAGGAAACAAGTCCAAGAAAAGTTCTGAGGGCTGCAACATTAATGGGGACGGTGAATGCCTGTACTGCTTGTTTACGTGCATTTGTTAAATGGCGGGCTCCTGGTGTAATGCAATGTCCCAAAAAGGTGACTGAAGATTTACAAAACTGAAGCTTATCTTTCGATGCCTTGCAGCCAGCGTGATAAAGAAACAACATAAGCGATATAGTTGCACTATGACATTGTTTCCTAGAAGGGGCACAAATGAGCAGGTCATCGACATATTGCAAAACAACGATATGTGGTTCAGACCATCCCTCCAGTATTTCGTGCAGACTTGCAGTTTACATTGTGGGTGAATTCTGGGCACCCTGTGACAACACCGTCCATGTATATTGACTGCCCTGGAACGTGAAAGCAAACAAGTACTGGCAGTCAGGATGTAATGGTACACTGAAAAATGCATTTGCCAAATCGACCACTGAAAAACAAAGAGAGTTAGAAGGTATCTGTGACAGAAGAGTATGCGGGTTGGGCACAACTGGTGTTAGAAGTTCTGTGGCTTTGTTAACCAACCGGAGGTCATGGACCATTCTATATGCGTCTGGTTGTCCTGGCACGCTCTTTTTCTTTACTGGGAACAGGGGAGTGTTGCAAGGGGACTGGGTTTTGACTAGGACTCCCCTGTGTAGTAATTTTTGGACTTGCTGGGCTATGGCATTCTCCTGAGCCGAGCTAAGGGGATACTGCTTCTGTTGAGGCAAAATTGCTCCTGGTTTTAATTTTACCATTACTGGTTGAACTCTTAACCTACCAACATCTGTTTTGTCTGAGGCCCAAAAATCATGTGGTACATGCTGCTCCAATATCGGGGGAAACTCATTTTTCTCTTCTATGCTGGCAATATCTAGTGACATAATTTTGCAAAGGGTACTTGGTTTTAAACCTGAGGTCATGGTGACAGTGCCATCGGGATGATACTCAATATGTGCTTGTAATTGGGACAACACATCATTTCCCAATAGATTACATTGGCCTCGGGGCGATACCATGAGCTGGCTATGTACAGTATCTCCTTGAATTTGCAGGGGAATTCTTTTAGTGACAGGGAGCAGGACAGACAGGGAATTGAAGGGGGTGGCAATGACATGATGTGAAAAATCAGTGTCAGTGTATGGCCAATCACCTTGCGTAATTACTGAATTGTCGGCTCCCGTATATACTTGGAAATCGATTTCATGTCCCCCTGGTATGTTCACCTGCACTATACAACTGGGAGTTGGGGGTAAGGAGATGAGGGGGTTCATGTGCAAGCTACCCTCATCCTATGGGGGCGTTGTTTGGTCAGCTGGAGGACCCGTACTCTGAGCATTTGGATACGGGTTGGTACTACAGTCCTTTCTAAAATGTCCTGGCTTTCTACATCCGTAACACAGTTTCTGTTCTCCTCCTGCAGTCCGTCCTCTGCCTCTGTTGTTTCTGGGGGTCGTCTCTACTATGTGTATTCTGGCAGCTCTTTTTGCCTGCGCTATGTCATGCTGTGCCCCCTGAGCTATTCTAGCTAAATCTTCTGCCTTCACTGATCTCTAGTCCGGTCTACTTGCTCTTATCTTCTCTGCAATCTCCTTCTTTAGTCCATTCATGAAAGCACTTGCTAATACCCTCTCACTAGTCTTATTTCCGGGGTTGAACCCCATTTCTGACCAGGTTTTCTTTAATGCATAGAAATAATCCTTAGGATCTTCCTCCTTCCCCTGCACTCTATCTTCTAGTGTAACTTGGTTTTCTGCTTGCCTATCTTTACATGCTTTTACCAACGCTTTTACGTACAGAACCCCGGCTGCTGCATCATTAGCCTCCGCTACATCAGGGCCCGTTCTACTGTCATATTGTTTATAAGTTTCGTCCGTCAGTCTGTCATACCGAGCTTCATCTGCCAATTTCCCTTTAATTACCCCTTGCAGATCTATTCTAGTGGCATGGTACGTATCCTGTATGGTGGTGATCATTCTAGCGAAACCCATAGGGGACTGGGATGGGTCTGGCAGCTGGGAGATCAATGCCAACTGCTCTGAAGGACTCCATGGTCTATACATTAACATTGTGCGAGCTTCCTGACCTGGAACAACTGCATCCCCCCCTGCTGCTGCCGCTGCTGCTCCCGGTGCTCCTGGCACAACTACCGTCCTCATTGGGAATAGACTAGCTGGGTGGGGTCTCGATCCTCCACATGCCACACAGATGTCTACTGTCAAGGGGTTCTGCTGTCCACATCTGGGGCAAACCCAACAATTGGGTTCCTGAGAATTCTGGTACTGGGGTGAGGGTGAGCTGGGTGACGTCGGGAGCGGACAGGGAGAAAAATCTGTCATTCCGGTTTTTGTCAGTCTGTAACGTCCATCTCCTAATTCTTCAATTTTTCCTTTAAAATGAGCGCATGCATTCATCCATACATCCACTGTCTCCAACAGACCCTTATCTTTCAGCCATCCATGATAGCAGTTAAAGAAGGATTTCCATTTCTCTCCGTTCATCTCTCCATTCTCATTCATTCCCGCTTTACACAATATTTTGTCAATTCCAATCAGTGCCTGTTTCCCTTCTCAGCGTCCCACTAAGTCTTTGGCTATAATGCCTTCCTTGGCATTTTGGTTCCCCATTTTTTTTCGGTTCTCCTCACTTAGAGTAGACTCCTCAGTCACTTAGACAATGGTCACTTAGACAATGGGCCACAAAGGTTTCTGAACCATTCCACTACTAGCCTTCCAGGACTTATACGCCAACCAGAAAAACAGACCAAAAACACCAATCCCGAGACACACCCACAACACAATCATCGGATCCATACTTTCATTCTTAAGTTTTTCCAAAGGATAGAAGGCAGGGCTGTCAATTTATCTGAGGGAATTCTACTGGTTCAAAGGGACCTGAGCCAGACAACAATCTGTGAATTACCTGGGGAGCCGACCGCTCGGGGGTGAGGGAGTCTCTTCTATGCAGTGATATAATTAGGTAGAATATAACAGTTATTCTTACCTCAGCGCTGTATATATCACCAACAGAGAGCTTCACTAGTCCCACGTCTCGGACCGGTCGAGCACCCCTGGGTAGATTAACTCAAGGTCCCTGTTCGAGGCGCCAGCTGTGGTCACTGCATTCTGAGTCTTCTATCCTTTGGATTACGAGCTCGGAGAGACTGAGACACAGGACAAGATGTGTGTCAAACAAGCTCTAAACTTTATTACAAAGCATGGCTTTATATCCACTCTGAAGGCAGGAAACGAATTTACCTTATATGGTTTGATTATACAATTTTAGCACACAAAGACTAGTTTCTATTCCTATGCTGTCTATGCTTGTGTTGAAACATTCAATCGGACACATTAAATTAGACACATTTAATCAGATACATTCTGATGACTAGCAAGGACGCATTATTGATTCAAGAAGGAACATTCACGGCTGGTGTTATTTTGACCTAAAGTAACTTTCAGACTTATATAGCATAGATGGGGTCTTTGAATTTGAGGGGCCTCATCTTCTGCTATAACACTTGTATATATGCTGCTCCCCCATTCTTGTATATAAGCTGCTCCCCCATCATTGTATATATGCTGCTCCCTCATCCTTGTATATATGTTGCTCCCCCATCCTTGTATATATGCTGCTCCCCCATCCTGGTACATATGCTGCTCCACCATCCTTGTATATATGTTGCTCGCCCATCCTTGTATATATGCTGCCCCCCATACTTGTAGATATGCTGCTCCCCCATCCTTGTAGATATGCTGCTCCCCCATCCTTGTAGATATGCTGCCCCCCATCCTTGTAGATATGTTGTCGTCTCCCATCCTTCATCCTGGTACATGCCCACCCATGAATATGCTCCGCCATCCTTGTATATGTGCTGCTCCCTCATCCTTGTATATGTGCTGCTCCCCCATCCTTGCATATATGCTGCTCCCCCATCCTTGTAGATATGCTGCTCCCCCATCCTTGTAGATATGCTGCCCCCCATCCTTGTAGATATGTTGTCGTCTCCCATCCTTCATCCTGGTACATGCTCACCCATGAATATGCTCCGCCATCCTTGTATATGTGCTGCTCCCTCATCCTTGTATATGTGCTGCTCCCCCATCCTTGCATATATGCTGCTCCCCCATCCTTGTAGATATGCTGCTCCCCCATCCTTGTAGATATGCTGCCCCCCATCCTTGTAGATATGTTGTCGTCTCCCATCCTTCATCCTGGTACATGCCCACCCATGAATATGCTCCGCCATCCTTGTATATGTGCTGCTCCCTCATCCTTGTATATGTGCTGCTCCCCCATCCTTGCATATATGCTGCTCCCCCATCCTTGTAGATATGCTGCTCCCCCATCCTTGTAGATATGCTGCCCCCCATCCTTGTAGATATGTTGTCGTCTCCCATCCTTCATCCTGGTACATGCTCACCCATGAATATGCTCCCCCATTCTTGTTTATGTGCTGCTCCCTCATCCTTGTATATGTGCTGCTCCCCCATCCTTGTATATATGTTGCTCCCCCATTCTTGTATATATGCTGCTCCCCCATCCTTGTATATATTCTGCTCCCCATTCTAGTATATATCCTGCTTCCCCATCCTTGTATATATCCTACTCCCCCATCCTTGTATATATGCTGCGCCCCCATCCTTGTATATATGCTGCTACCACATCCTTGCATATATGTTGCTCCCCCATCCTTGTATATATGCTGCTCCCCCATCCTTGTATATATTCTGCTCCACCATCCTTGTATATATGTTGCTTCCCCATCCTTGTATATATGCTGCTCCACCATCCTTGTATATATGTTGTTCTCCATCCTTGTATATATGTTGCTCTCCATCCTTGTATATATGCTGCTCCCCCATCCTTGTATATATTCTGCTCCCCCATCCTTTTATATATGTTGCTCCCCTATCCTTGTATACATGCTGCTCCCCCATCCTTGTATATATTCTGCTCCCCCATCCTTTTATATATGTTGCTCCCCTATCCTTGTATACATGCTGCTCCCCCATCCTTGTATATATGCTGCTCCCCCGTCCTTGTATATATGCTGCTCCCCCATCCTTCTATATATGTTGCTCCCCCATTTTTGTAGATATGCTGCTCCCCCATCCTTGTTTATGTTTCTCCCCCATCATTGTATATATTCTGCTCCCCTATCCTTGTATATATGCTGCTCCCCCATCCTTGTATATATGTTGCTCCCCCATCCTTGTATATATGCTGCTCCCCCATCCTTGTATATATGCTGCTCCTCCATCCTTGTATATATGCTGCTCCCCCATTCTTGTAGATATGTTGCTCCCCCATCGTTGTATATATGTTTCTCCCCCATCCTTGTATATGTGTTGGTCCCCCATCCTTGTATATATGCTGCTCCCCCATCCTTGTATATATGCTGCTCCCCCATCCTTGTATATATATTTCTCCCCCATCCTTGTAGATATGCCGCTCCCCCATCCTTGCATATATTCTGCTCCCCCATCATTGAATATATGCTGCTCCCCCATCATTGTAGATATGTTGCTCCCCCATTCTTGTAGATATGTTGTCGTCTCCCATCCTTCATCCTGGTACATGCCCACCCATGAATATACTCCCCCATCCTTGTATATATGTTTCTCCCCCATCCTTGTATATATTCTGCTCTCCCATCCTTGTATATATGCTGCTCCCCCATTCTTGTAAATATGCTGCTCCCCCATTCTTGTAGATTTGTTGCTCCCCCATCCTTGTAGATCTGCTGCTCCCCCATCCTTGTATATATGCTGCTCCCTCATCCTTGTATATATGCTGCTCCCTCATCCTTGTATATATTCTGCTCCCCCATTCTTGTATATATGCTGCTCCCCCATCCTTGAATATATGTTGCTCCCCCATCCTAGTATATATGCTCCTCCCCCATCCTTGTATATATGCTGCTCCCCCATTATTGTATATATGCTGCTCCCCCATTCTTGTATATATGTTTCTCCCCCATCCTTGTATATATGCTGCTGCCCCATCCTTGTATATATGTTGCTCTCCATCCTTGTAAATATGTTGCTCTCCATCCTTGTATATATGTTGCTCCCCCATCCTTGTATATATGTTGCTCCCCATCCTTGTATATATGTTGCTCCCCCATCCTTGTATATATGTTGCTCCCCCATCCTTGTAGATATGCTGCTCCCCCATCCTTATATATATTCTGCTCCCCAATCCTTGTATATATGCTGCTCCCCAATTCTTGTAGATATGTTGCTCCCCCATACTTGTATATATGCTGCTCCCCCATCCTTGTAGATATGTTGTCATCTCCCATCCTTCATCCTGGTACATGCCCACCCATGAATATGCTCCACCATCCTTGTAGATATGCTGCTCCCCCATCCTTGTATATATGCTGCTCCCCCTTACTTGTATATATTTTGCTCTCCCATTCTTGGTTATATGTTGCTCCCCCATCGTTGTAGATATGCTGCTTCCCCATCCTTGTATATATTCTGCTCCACCATCCTTGTATATATGCTGCTCTCCCATCCTTGTATATATGCTGCTCCTCCATTCTTGTATATATGTTGCTCCCCCATCGTTGTAGATATGCTGCTCCCCCATCCTTGTAGATATGCTGCTCCCCCATCCTTGTAGATATGCTGCTCTCCCATCCTTGTATATATGCTGCTCCCCCATCCTTGTATATATGCTGCTCTCCATCCGTGTATATATGTTGCTCACCATACTTGTATATATGCTGCTCCCCCATCCTTGTATATATGCTGCTCCCCCATCCTTGTATATATGCTGCTCCCCCATCCTTGTATATATTCTGCTCCCCCATCCTTGTATATATGCTGCTCTCCATCCGTGTATATATGTTGCTCTCCATCCTTGTATATATGCTGCTCCCCCATCCTCGTATATATTCTACTCCCCCATCCTTGTATATAATCTGCTCCCCCATCCTTGTATATATGTTGCTCCCCCATCCTTGTATATATGCTGCTCCCCCATCCTTCTTTATATTCTGCTCCCCCATCCTTGTATATATGCTGCTCCCCCATTCTTGTATATATGTTTCTCCCCCATCCTGGTATATATGCTGCTCCCCTATCCTTGTATATATGTTGCTCCCCCATCCTTGTATATATGTTGCTCTCCATCCTTGTAAATATGTTGCTCTCCATCCTTGTATATATGTTGCTCCCCCATCCTTGTATATATATTGCTCCCCCATCCTTGTATATATGCTGCTCCCCCATCCTTGTATATATGTTGCTCACACATACTTGTATATATGCTGCTCCTCCATCCTTGTATGTATGCTGCTCCCCCATCCTTGTATATATGTTGCTTCCCCATCTTTGTATATATGCTGCTCCCCCATCCTTGTATATATTCTGCTCCCCCATTCTTGTAGATATGCTGCTCCCCCATCCTTGTATATATGCTGCTCCCCCATTCTTCTATATATGCTGCTCCCACATCCTTGTATATATGGTGCTCTCCATCCTTGTATATATGTTTCTCCCCCATCCTTGTATATATGTTTCTCCCCCATCTTTGTATATATGTTTCTCCCCATCCTTGTATATATTCTGCTCCCCATCCTTGTATATACGCTGCTCCCCCATCCATGTATATATTCTGCTCCCCCATCCTTGTATATATCCTGCTTCCCCATCCTTGTATATATTCTGCTCCCCCATCCTTGTATATATGCTGCTCCCCCATCCTAGTATATATTTTGCTCCCCTATCCTTGTATATATGCTGCTCCCCCATCCTTGTATATATGCTGCTCCCCCATCCTTGTAGATATGCTTCTCCCCCATTATTGTATACAGGGTGGTCCAAAAGTAGGTGGACAGAAAGTGTAATAAGGTTATGAAGGGGGAGATTTATCAAACATGGTGTAAAGTGAAACTGGCTCAATTGCCCTTAGCTGTTAGAACCTTGCTGTTAGTTTTTTTTTCCTTTGCTGGTCACATGACCTTGTTGGCCTATTTAATCCTGCTCCGCCCTTCTGGCTTTGCTGGACTTCATTGTATATCTACTTTCTAGCTAGCCTGTGCTCTGTATCTAGCTCTGTTAGTTTGCTTGGTCTACGGACCTCTATGTTCTATCTATTTTGTTTGTTCGTCTGTCTGCTACTATTTCTGTTAGGAGGTGTCCCATATTCCTCCCAGTCCTTAGTACTTGTAGAGATTCCCTCCCCACATCTATAGGTCTCCGTACAGACTAGATTAGGACTTTAGCAGGTCTGATCGCAGGATCAGGTTCCCTGTTACATCGTAGGGATTCAGCTGAGTCCTATAGTAGGGACAGATCTCCTCTCTTTCCTTAGCTTTGGTAGCAGAACATAACATTAGCAATCAATCAGATTCCACTTTTCATTCATCATAAACTCTTTGGAAAATGAAAGGTGGAATCTGATTGGTTGCTAAGGGCAACTGAGCCAGTTTCACAGATCTAGTTTTCACAGATAGATCTCCCCTAAATCTGTTTTCTTTTTAGATAATTCAGATAACACATAATGGCAAATAATTTAAATACAGATTAAAGAAAATGTATTTTAACAGAGTATTGGAAATCTCAAAAGGCTGAAACCGTTAGAGCAAATTGGGTTGAAACATTTGTTACTCAAGCCCCAAAGAGACAAACCATTTACCGCATTCGTGACAAATTCAATATCACTGGCTCAATCCTTAATGCTCCAAAAACTGGTCGACCCAAAACAGTCTGTACAGAAGATAATAAACAACTTGTTGCTGAAACATTTGTTAAGAGTCCAAAAAAGTCCACCAGAAGAGCCTCTTTGGAATTGGGAATTTCACGACCTTCTATCATACGAATCCTGAAATCTATTGGGTGGAAAGCTTATCGTCCACGTCTAACTCATGGTTTATTGGAGGATGATCCAGACAGGTGGCTGCAGTTTAGTGTATGATAAATCTCCCCCTTCATAACCTTATTACACTTTCTGTCCACCTACTTTTGGACCACCCTGTATGTTTCTCCCCCATCCTTGTAGACATGCTGCTCCCCCATCCTTGTATATATGCTGCTCCCCCATCCTTGTATATATGCTGCTCCTCCATTCTTGTATATATTCTGCTCCCCCATTCGTGTATATATGCTGCTCCCGCATCATTGTATATATGTTTCTCCCCCATTCTTGTAGATATGCTGCTCCCCCATCCTGGTATATATGCTGCTCCCCCATCATTGTATATATGCTGCTCCCCTATCCTTGTATATATGCTGCTCCCCCATCCTTGTATATATGCTGCTCTCAATCCGTGTATATATGTTGCTCTCCATCCTTGTATATATGCTGCTCCCCCATCCTTGTATATATTCTACTCCCCCATCCTTGTATATATTCTGCTCCCTCATCCTTGTATATATGTTGCACCCCCATCCTTGTATATATGCTGCTCCCCCATCCTTCTTTATATTCTGCTCCCCCATTCTTGTAGATATGCTGCTCCCCCATCCTTGTAGATATGTTGTCGTCTCCCATCCTTCATCCTGGTACATGCCCAACCATGAATATGCTCCCCCATCCTTGTATATATGTTGTTCACCCATTCTTGTAGATATGTTGCTCCCCTATCCTTGTATATATGCTGCGCCCCCATTCTTGTATATATGCTGATCCCCCATCCTTGTATATATTCTGCTCCCCCATTCTTGTATATATGCTGCTCCCCCATCCTTGTATATGTTTCTCCCCCATCCTTGTATATATTCTGCTCCCCCATTCTTGCATATATGCTGCTCCCCCATCCTTGTATATATGTTGCTCCCCCATCCTTGTATATATGTTGCTCCCCCATCCTTGTATATATGCTGCTCCCCATCCTTGTATGTATTTTGCTCCCCCATCCATGTATATATGCTGCTCCCCCATCCTTGTATATATGCTGCTCCTCCATCCTTGTATATATGTTGCTCCCCCATCCTTGTATATATGTTGCTCCCCCATCCTTGTATATATGTTGCTCCCCCATCCTTGTATATATGTTGCTCCCCCATCCTTGTATATATGCTGCTCCCCCATCCTTGTATATATGCTGATCCCCCATCCTTGTATATATGCTGCTCCCCCATTCTTGTAGATATGTTGCTCCCCCATCCTTGTATATATTCTGCTCCCTCATCCTTGTATATATGTTTCTCCCCCATCCTTGAATATATTCTGCTCCCCCATTCTTGTATATATGTTGCTTCCCAATCCTTGTATATATGCTGCTCCCCCATTCTTGTATATATATTTCTCCCCCATCCTTGTAGATATGCTGCTCCCCCATCCTTGTATATATTCTGCTCCCCCATCCTTGAATATATGCTGCTCCCCCATCCTTGTATATATGTTGCTCCCCCATTCTTGTATATTTGCTGCTCCCCCATTTTTGTAGATATGGTGCTCCCCCATTCTTGTAGATATGTTGCTCCCCCATTCTTGTAGATATGTTGTCGTCTCCCATCCTTCATACTGGTGCATGCCCACCCTTGAATATACTCCCCTATCCTTGTATATATGTTTCTCACCCATACTTGTATATATTCTGCTCCCCCATCCTTGTATATATGCAGCTCCCCCATTCTTGAAGATATTTTGCTCCCCCATCGTTGTAGATATGCTGCTCCCCCATCCTTGTATATATGCTGCTCCCCCATCCTTGTATATATGCTGCTCCCCCATCCTTGTATATATGCTGCTCCCCCATTCTTGTATATATGCTGCTCCCCCATCCTTGTATATATGTTGCTCCCCCATCCTTGTATATATGCTGCTTCCCCATCCTTGTAGATATGTTGTTCCCCCATCCTTGTAGATATGCTGCTCCCCCATTCTTGTATATATGCTGCTCCCCATCCTTGTATATATGCTGCTCCCCCATCCTTGTATATATGCTGCTCCCCCATCCTTGTATATATGCTGCTCCCCATCCTTGTATATATGCTTCTCCCCCATCCTTTTATATATGCTGCTCCACCATTCTTGTATATATGTTTCTCCCCCATCCTGGTGTATATGCTGCTCCCCTATCCTTGTATATATGTTGCTCCCCCATCCTTTTATATATGTTGCTCTCCATCCTTGTAAATATGTTGCTCTCCATCCTTGTATATATGTTGCTTCCCCATCCTTGTATATATGTTGCTCCCCCATCCTTGTATATATGCTGCTCCCCCATCCTTGTATATGTGCTCCTCCCCCATCCTTGTATATATATTGCTCCCCCATCCTTGTATATATGCTGCTCCCCCATCTTTGTTTATATGTTGCTCCCCCATACTTGTATATATGCTGCTCCTCCATCCTTGTATGTATGCTGCTCCCCCATCCTTGTATATATGTTGCTTCCCCATCCTTGTATATATGCTGCCGCCCATCCTTGTATATATGTTGCTCCCCCATACTTGTATATATGCTGCTCCCCCATCCTTGTATATATGTTGCTCCCCCATACTTGTATATATGCTGCTCCTCCATCCTTGTATATATTTTGCTCCCCCATCCTTGTAGATATGTTGCTCCCCCATCCTTGTATATATGCTGCTCCCCCATCCTTGTATATATTCTGCTCCCCCATCCTTGTATATATGTTTCTCCCCCATCCTTGTATATATGTTTCTCCCCCATCCTTGTATATATTCTGATCCCCATCCTTGTATATACGCTGCTCCCCCATCCTCGTATATATTCTGCTCCCCCATCCTTGTATATATCCTGCTTCCCCATCCTTGTATATATTCTGCTCCCCCATCCTTGTATTTATGCTGCTCCCCCATCCTAGTATATATTTTGCTCCCCTATCCTTGTATATATGCTGCTCCCCCATCCTTGTATATATGCTGCTCCCCCATCCTTGTAGATATGCTTCTCCCCCATTATTGTATACAGGGTGGTCCAAAAGTAGGTGGACAGAAAGTGTAATAAGGTTATGAAGGGGGAGATTTTTCAAACATGATGTAAAGTGAAACTGGCTCAATTGCCCTTAGCAATCAATCAGATTCCACTTTTCATTCATCATAAACTGTTGGGAAAATGAAAGGTGGAATCTGATTGGTTGCTAAGGGCAACTGAGCCAGTTTCACAGATCTAGTTTTCACAGATAGATCTCCCCTAAATCTGTTTTCTTTTTAGATAATTCAGATAACACATAATGGCAAATAATTTAAATACAGATTAAAGAAAATGTATTTTAACAGAGTATTGGAAATCTCAAAATGCTGAAACCGTTAGAGCAAATTAGGTTGAAACATTTGGTACTCAAGCCCCAAAGAGACAAACCATTTACCGCATTCGTGACAAATTCAATATCACTGGCTCAATCCTTAATGCTCCAAAAGCTGGTCGACCCAAAACAGTCTGTACAGAAGATAATAAACAACTTGTTGCTGAAACATTTGTTAAGAGTCCAAAAAAGTCCACCAGAAGAGCCTCTTTGGAATTGGAATTTCACGAGCTTCTATCATGCGAATCCTGAAATCTATTGGGCGGAAAGCTTATCGTCCACGTCTAACTCATGGTTTATTGGAGGATGATCCAGACAGGCGGCTGCAGTTTAGTCTATGATAAATCTCCCCCTTCATAACCTTATTACACTTTCTGTCCACCTACTTTTGGACCACCCTATATATGTTTCTCCCCCATTCTTGTAGACATGCTGCTCCCCCATCCTTGTATATATGCTGCTCCCCCATTCTTGTATATATTCTGCTCCCCCATTCGTGTATATATGCTGCTCCCCCATCCTTGTATATATGTTTCTCCCCCATCCTTGTAGATATGCTGCTCCCCCATCCTGATATATATGCTGCTCCTCCATCATTGTATATATGCTGCTCCCCTATCCTTGTATATATGCTGCTCCCCCATCCTGGTATATATGCTGCTCCCCCATCATTGTATATATGCTGCTCCCCTATCCTTGTAGATATGCTGCTCCCCCATCCTGGTATATATGCTGCTCCCCCATCATTGTATATATGCTGCTCCCCTATCCTTGTATATATGCTGCTCCCCCATTCTTGTATGTATGCTGTTCCTCCATCCTTGTATATATGTAGCTCCCTCATCCTGGTATATATGCTGCTCCCTCATCCTTGTATATATGCTGCTCCCCCATCCTGGTATATATGCTGCTCCACCATCCTTGTATATATGCTGCCCCCCATCCTTGTAGATATGCTGCCCCCCATCCTTGTAGATATGCTGTCGTGTCCCATCCTTCATCCTGGTACATGCCCACCCATGAATATGCTCCCCCATCCTTGTATATGTGCTGCTCCCCCATCCTTGTATATCATCCTTGTATATATGTTGCTCCCCCATTCTTGTATATATGCTGCTCCCTCATCCTTGTATATATGCTGCTCCCCCATCCTTGTATATATGCTTCTCCCCCATTCTTGTATATATGCTGCTCCCCCATTCGTGTATATATGCTGCCCCCCATCCTTGTATATATGTTGCTCCCCCATCCTTGTATATATGCTTCTCCCCCATCCTTGTATATATGCTTCTCCCCCATTCTTGTATATATGTTGCTCCCCCATCATTGTATATATGCTGCTCCCTCATCCTTGTATATATGTTGCTCCCCCATCCTTGTATATATGCTGCTCCCCCATCCTGGTATATATGTTGCTCCCCCATCCTTGTATATATGCTGCCCCCCATCCTTGTAGATATGCTTCTCCCCCATCCTTGTAGATATGCTGCCCCCCATCCTTGTAGATATGTTGTCGTCTCCCATCCTTCATCCTGGTACATGCCCACCCATGAATATGCTCCCCCATCCTTGTATATGTGCTGCTCCCCCATCCTTGTATATATGTTGCTCCCCCATCCTTGTATATATTCTGCTCCCCCATCCTTGTAGATATGTTGCTCCCCCATCCTTGTAAATATGTTGTCGTCTCCCATCCTTCATCCTGGTACATGCCCACCCATGAATATGCTCCCCCATCCTTGTATATGTGCTGCTCCCCCATCCTTGTATATATGTTGCTCCCCCATCCTTGTATATATTCTGCTCCCCCATCCTTGTAGATATGTTGCTCCCCCATCCTTGTAGATATGTTGTCGTCTCCCATCCTTCATCCTGGTACATGCCCACCCATGAATATGCTCCCCCATCCTTGTATATGTGCTGCTCCCTCATCCTTGTATATATGTTGCTCCCCCATTCTTGTATATATGCTGCTCCCCCATCCTTGTATATATTCTGCTCCCCCATTCTTGTATATATCCTGCTCCCCCATCCTTGTATATATGTTGCTCCCCCATCCTTGTATATATGTTTCTCCCCCATCCTTGTATATATGTTGCTCCCCCATCCTTGTATATATGTTTCTCCCCCATCCTTGTATATATGCTGCTCCCCCATTCTTGTATATATCCTGCTCCCCCATCTTTGTATATATGCTGCTCCCCCTTCCTTGTATATATGCTGCTCCCCCATCCTTGTATATATTCTGCTCCCCCATCCTTGTATATATGCTGCTCCCCCATCCTTGTAGATATGTTGTCGTCTCCCTTCCTTCATCCTGGTACATGCCCACCCATGAATCTGCTCCCCCATCCTTGTATTTGCGCTGCTGTTCATCGCATAGTAAAAACAGACAAACATTATAAACCCTCCTACTCACCTTCCTTCCTCTCCCGCACCGCGTCCTCTCCTGTAGCCGGCAGCTGATTTCAGCATCCTCTCCTGTAGCCGGCATGACGTCACTGCCATGCGCCCAGTCGCTTGTACGCTGACGCCGCCTGCTGGCAGAGTGTATGGCCGCGCACGGGTTTGGCAAGTTCGTGCGCTGCAATACACTTCAGCTAGATGTGTGTCAGAGAACGCACATCTAGCTGAAGTCGGGGGGCTCCAAGTAATTACCCACCAGGCCCGGTCCTAGTGCTGAGGCGATGGCGCGCGTGCCCTTTAGGGAGCACTCTGCGTGCCCTCTCTGGCGCGCGTGCCATAGGTTCGCCAGCACGGTCCTAGGTCATAGCACAAAGGCTCAGCAGATGGATAGTACCCAGCGCCCAGGACATAAGATATTTTAGGAATCATTCTGAATTATTAGAAAACTTACAGTGTAAAATCATAATCTTCTTAAAGGGATTTACTGCTGCAATTAAAAAATATAAGTCACATGCAGATCTCCACTGGGAATTTAAAGGGGTTGTCCAATACTCGGACAACCTCTTCTCAATCCGTATGTGTTCCCCAGTAAAATAATAACACTCACTTCCAGTGCCAGCGCTGTTCCAGCGGTGTAGGCACTGGTTCTCCCGGGCTTGTGTGACATTGTTATATCACGCAATCCCTGCAGCCATTCAGCGCTGGCTTCACTTTTCCCTCCTTCATACAAATCAAGACATTCGGAGTAAGTGAGAGTTGCTGCGGCTCTTTCACTTCCCCTGGATGTCAATTCTATCCATAGCAGAGGAAAGTGAAGCCACCGCTGATTGGCCGAAAGGATCGCAGGGAGCACTGGAAGGGACACCGTAGGAACGGCGCCGGTGGTAAGTATAAGTTTTGTTATTTTAACTGAGTTTAAACATAGGAATTCAAAAGGGGTTGCCAAGTAGCTAACTTAGCAAAGTAGGTAACTTCTCCACAAAGAGAAAATGTATCCCTTGGATCCCCTGTCAGAGGTCACTCACCCATACAAGCAAGTTTTCTCCTGTCTTGCACTGATGAGGGACAAACATCCTTAAACACGTGTCCTGAAAATGGAGTTTCTGGTTTGGCCTTTTTATCCTAAGTCATGTGACAATACCCTTTAAAGAATCGATATTGACTTTTGAAATTAATACTTACAATAGGTGGCGCTAGTGTCATGGGTATGTCAAATGTAACAGACAGTTGCCCTGCAGTTGGTTGCAGAAGATCTCTTCGTTTGGCAATACAGACACCTTCTTAGCTGTTTCCCTCTGGGACCCATCGGCTACCTCCCACCAGCTAATTGACACCCTTCCCTGGGTGTTTAAATAGTTTCACTTTGCAGCAGGGAGGGTCCGGTGATAGTCACGTTTCCTTGTGAATGCTTGGAGCTCTCAGACTGCTAACTTCCTCTGTGGTGGTAGGAGGACTCCTGGAGTTATCTCTACGAAGTCGGCTAAAGCTAAGCTACTTTCCCCCGTGTCTGTCTACCTTGTAGTCTTTATGAGGCAAAGTAATTTGACCATATAGGTCACATTTTAGAAAAACAGAGTCTGTTCAACGTCTCAAATAATGATTCATATAAAGAGAATGACGTACAAGAACATAGTAATATTAAAAATACAAAGTTTATTATTATTCAAACTTAAAAAAATGACTTACATATAAACCATAATGGCGCAGATACATTAGTGGTGGGCAAAAAGACAAAGTACTCTAGGACTGATCCAACACATGATATAGATTAGTAATAAAGAGAACATTAGAGTAAGATATATATAATCCAACACATGATGTAGATTGATAATCAAAAAGTCGCTGAAATGAGACGGATAGTCCTCCAAATTGTATGATGGCCTCTACATAGCATTCCAAATAGCATGATGGCCTTCAAATAGTATGACGGCCCCCGCATAGCCCTCCAGATAGTATGACCGCCCCCACATAGCCCTCCAAATAGTATGTCGGCCCCCATATAGCCCTCCAAATAGTATGATGGTCCCCACATAGCCCTCCAAATAGTATGATGGCCCCCACCTAGCCCTCCAAATAGTATGATGGCCCCCACCTAGCCCTCCAAATAGTATGATGGTCCCCACATAGCCCTCCAAATAGTATGATGGTCCCCACATAGCCCTCCAAATAGTATGATGGCCCCCACATAGCCCTCCAAATAGTATGATGGCCCACAAACAGTATGATTACCCAAGATCCCTCAGATTCATGGGCCTCATAGCAGCCATATGTTTATCTGCTGTTAGCGGTATGCCACTGCGTCATGACCGTACCACATGTGACTGCTGCAGCCAATCAGTTGACTGATCAGCTCATACCATGTACACTAGGATTAGACAGCACCTGGCACAGCTGTGATGGATTTGTTTGGGCATATCAGGTGTACACATAGTGAGGCCAATATTATTCACTAGGTCAGATGTTGAAGCAGGGTAAGACATGGTTCCAGAGGCAACTGAGATGAGGATAGAGAAGCCATGCTCTCCTCTATCGTAGCCACCTCAGAGCTGGACCGGGACCGCTCCCTGCACATAGCCCCGGGTGTCAGCTGTGACAATCAGCTGACACCCGGCGGCGATCGCGCCCGCACAGCCTGTGTACGGGCGAAATCGTCAGGGCGTATTAATAAGCATCTGGTCCATAAGTCCCAGGGCACAGATACGTACTAATACGCCCTATGTCGTAAAGGGGTTAATATCCATTAAAAAGGCACATATAGAAGTCCTTATATTTAAAGGGGTTGTCCACTAGTTTTGTAGGATAGGGCATCAATGTAAAAGTAGTGGACAACTTCTTAAGTAGTATAAATCCAACTCATTAAGTGGATTCTTTCAGATGAGGTAGTAGAAGTTGGGACAGGACCCTCTAGGACCTGGTAATAGGTGGTCCTTTGTCTGTAGTGTCAAATAGGCAAAAACATAGTGTGAACAGATTATTCAGATAAGGAGCAATGTCTGGTAAGACACTAATGTCAAGGCAGGCTCCCAGAGAGGTTAGCGTGGGGAACACATAGTTTTACAGGCCCAGTAGAATATTGGTTCTGGAGGTAAGAATTTTGGCTATACTTTGGCTGTATTTGTGCTCCCCTTTCCGTTCTTCTTTCTCCTCCTACTCTTTTCGGCAATGGTACTTATCATTTCAGAGTCACTGTTGTCTCAGCTGTGATCCTCTACCAGCAAGTTATAGAAGATTCTGTTGTTTGCGCAGGAAGATGCATCTTTATCCTGATGGGAGAACTAATGCTAGCGCGGGAATATTTCTGCATAAAAGGCCCAGTTTCACCAAAGTCCGGGGTAGTCCATGCACAGCAAGTCACCAGCGTTGGCCACCCACCCTCTTTTTGTTGCGATGCCTATCAGTTGGCGAAGGCTGGGAGGACTAGGTCCATTTTTGATAGTGACAGTTGATTATTTATTTAATTACTGACTGATTAATTTATTCCATGGTTTTTAATATTTATTGACTTATTAATTTATGTTTTAAGTAACCTATTCTTTATCCAAACTAACCTTGTCTAGTCTTTTTTATTAATAGGTTAAAGGGAATCTGTCACCAGGTTTTTGTTACTGAATCTGAGAGCAGCATAATGTAGAGACTCTGATTGCAGTGATGTGTCACTTATTGGGCTGCTTGCTGTAGTTTTGATAAAATCACTGTTTTTTCAACAGGAAATTATCACTAGACGACTACTAATCCTGCTGCCAGGTAGTCCTCCATATTCATGAGCTCTATATAACCTCGCCCCCCATCACTGATTGGCAGCTTTCTGCCTATGCACAGTGTACACAGAAATGTGCCAATCAGTGATGTGGGCAGGGTTATACAGAGCTCTGCATTTTTAGATCTGCTAGATCTGCTGCAGGGAAAACTGTGATTTCATAAAAACTGCAGCAAGAAGCCCATTAAGTGATATATCACTGGAATCAGAGTCTCAGCCCCTACATCATGCTGCTCTCAGATGGGGCAGCAAAAACCCAGTGACACATTCACTTTAAGTTAATTGGTTGTATTTTTGTTGGTTCTTGGGAGGGTGCAACCTAAATAAAGACCAGAGTGGCAGCCAAAAATGCACAGTTACAATATTGTCAACAAGAAAAACAAAGGATCGGACATCCAAATATATAATAGGATATCTTTATTGTCAACGCTATCAAGAGAAAAGCAGAACAAATCCACAGATCACAAAAATCTAAAAAACACATCAACGTGTGCAAAATGACCAATCCATGTCCCAAGTCATGGACGGAAAGGACAACCCCCCCCATACTCCAAATAAGAGCAGGGGTTCCCAGGAAACATACAAGGATAGTAAAAAATACTCAATAAGTAGAAAAGACTCAATGTAACAGAGGAAATATGGAATGAAAAAAATTATTAAATTGCAGAAAATGGCTTTGATAAAGTATTCATACCCTGTGAACTTTTCCAGATTTTTCCATGTTACATCCACAAACTTAAATGTATTTTATTGGGATTTTATGTGATACAACAACACAAAGTACCAAGTATTTGTGAAGTGTAATGGAAATGATACATGGGTTTCTAAATATTTTAAAAATATCATCCCTAGTAACCATGATATATGAGAAATAGTATTATAACATGAAAGGTAAAAGTAATGATTTTTTTTAAATATATGGAAACCCTAGAATTACATTGGTAATGGGAAGAGCTGGTATTTCATAGTATGTTAGGTTTTTTAATGTATTTTTGACTTATTATTATCAGTCTGTATAATGTGAATAAAAAGAATGTATTATGAAATAAAAAAAAACAGCACTAGAAGCCGCCATGAAGTTCTGTGCCGTTCCTCTGGACCCTAAACTGTCACCCATGATGCCACATCAGTGTATCGGGCAGAGCCGGCCATGAGCCGCTGCCTGCACACGACCAACTGCCGTTTACTTTCAACTGTCGGCTGAAGAGATCGGACGGAAGTCTACAGACTGGAAGATATTACTGCAAATGGCGTCTACTGGACACAGAGAAAGCGAGAAGCAGAGAGAAGACAAGAGGAAGAGAGAAGAGGACAGTGATACTTCTGGATTCAAGAATATCACAAAGAAGAGGAGAGAGGCCAAAGGCAATGGACTGGAGGATGAACAGCCAACACCTGGATGCAGCAGGGACCCCGGAACATCCAGCCCCTACCCCAGGCTTAACATCAGCAATTTTACCATCCATGATATCTTGGGTAGGGGCAGTTTTGGCCAAGTAAGTTTTTATATATTTTTCTTTATCACCTATACTTGCCATGTTATCTCCATCCGTTGTCTTCTGCAGCAGGGTCGGCATCACCAGCCGGCACACCCGGGAAAGCGCCAGGGCCCTGAGGAAGCGGGGGAGCACACTCACCGTCAGGACACTGGCACACTGTGAGACCTGTGGGGCTGGATGGCAAATTTTGGCCTAGGGGGCAAGCACACAGCAGCGGCTCATGAGCAGCGGCCCATCTTTTTTGCATTTACCTATGGCTATTTCATAAAGGGAGCAGAAGGTACAAGACTTTAAAAACATAAAGCCAGAGTAATGATGGGATAGTTGTGGTCAAATGCCGACTAGATTCTCATCCACTTCTGTCAGTGAGCTGCTCAGAGAGGTGTCTGAGACTAATCGGCATGCGACCATAACTATGCAAACTCATACTTGCAATCACTACGCTGGAAATACGAAGGAATCGTGACAGTGTGTGCACAGCGCTCTATCACGATTCAGCAATCTGCAGTGACAGAGGGACTACAGGAAGATGAGCTCTGAAAAGTGTGTTAGAAACAAAAGTATGCGGCTGGTAAATTGCATCATGTCTTCAGAATTGATTAAAAATATAATAATAATATTTTTTAATTTTATAGCACCAACATATTCCGCAGCACTTTACATTTTAGAGGGGACTTGTTCAGAAAATAAAAGACAATACAAAATAACGATGATCACATAAATCAACAGATACCAGGAGAAGAGAGGACCCTGCTCGCAAGCTTACAATCTATGAGGAAAGGATTAATATATTCTTGCCTCTACTGTAAAATAGACAAAACCGTCCACCTATACAGGATAATATGTGACTGCTGTATATTATACTGTGTGTACAGACATCTGATGGTATATACAGGATAATATGTGACTGCTGTATATTATACTATGTGTACAGACATCTGATGGTATATACAGGATAGTATGTGACTTGTTCAGAAAATAAAAGACAATACAAAATAACGATGATCACATAAATCAACAGATACCAGGAGAAGAGAGGACCCTGCTCGCAAGCTTACAATCTATGAGGAAAGGATTAATATATTCTTGCCTCTACTGTAAAATAGACAAAACCGTCCACCTATACAGGATAATATGTGACTGCTGTATATTATACTGTGTGTACAGACATCTGATGGTATATACAGGATAATATGTGACTGCTGTATATTATACTATGTGTACAGACATCTGATGGTATATACAGGATAGTATGTGACTGCTGTATATTATACTATGTGTACAGATATCTGATGGTATATACAGGATAGTATGTGACTGCTGTATATTATACTATGTGTACAGACATCTGATGGTATATACAGGATAGTATGTGACTGCTGTATATTATACTATGTGTACAGACATCTGATGGTATATACAGGATAGTATGTGACTGCTGTATATTATACTATGTGTACAGACATCTGATGGTATATACAGGAAAATATGTGACTGCTGCATATTATACTATGTGTACAGACATCTGATGGTATATACAGGATAGTATGTGACTGCTGTATATTATACTATGTGTACAGACATCTGATGGTATATACAGGATAGTATGTGACTGCTGTATATTATACTATGTGTACAGACATCAGATGGTATATACAGGATAATATGTGACTGCTGTATATTATACTATGTGTACAGACATCTGATGGTATATACAGGATAATATGTGACTACTGTATATTATACTATGTGTACAGACATCTGATGGTATATACAGGATAATATGTGACTGCTGCATATTATACTATGTGTACAGACATCTGATGGTATATACAGGATAGTATGTGACTGCTGTATATTATACTGTGTGTACAGACATCTGATGGTATATACAGGATAGTATGTGACTGCTGTGTATTATACTATGTGTACAGACATCAGATGGTATATACAGGATAATATGTGACTGACTGCTGTATATTATACTATGTGTACAGACATCTGATGGTATATACAGGATAGTATGTGACTGCTGTATATTATACTATGTGTACAGACATCTGATGGTATATACAGGATAGTATGTGACTGCTGTATATTATACTATGTGTACAGACATCTGATGGTATATACAGGATAGTATGTGACTGCTGTATATTATACTGTGTGTACAGACATCTGATGGCATATACAGATAGTATGTGACTGCTGTATATTATACTATGTGTACAGACATCAGATGGTATATACAGGATAATATGTGACTGCTGTATATTATACCATGTGTACAGACATCAGATGGTCTATACAGGATAATATGTGACTGCTGTATATTATACTATGTGTACAGACATCTGATGGTATATACAGGATAATATGTGACTGCTGTATATTATACTGTGTGTACAGACATCTGATGGTATATACAGGATAATATGTGACTGCTGTATATTATACTATGTGTACAGACATCTGATGGTATATACAGGATAATATGTGACTGCTGTATATTATACTATGTGTACAGACATCTGATGGTATATACAGGATAATATGTGACTGCTGTATATTATACTATGTGTTCAGACATCTGATGGTATATACAGGATAATATGTGACTGCTGTATATTATACTATGTGTACAGACATCTGATGGTATATACAGGATAATATGTGACTGCTGTATATTATACTATGTGTACAGACATCTGATGGTATATACAGGATAGTATGTGACTGCTGTATATTATACTATGTGTACAGACATCTGATGGTATATACAGGATAGTATGTGACTGCTGTATATTATAATATGTGTACAGACATCTGATGGTATATACAGGATAGTATGTGACTGCTGTATATTATACTATGTGTACAGACATCTGATGGTATATACAGGATAATATGTGACTGCTGTATATCATACTATTAGTACAGACATCTGATGGTATATACAGGATAATATGTGACTGCTGTATATTATACTATGTGTACAGACATCTGATGGTATATACAGGATAGTATGTGACTGCTGTATATTAAAGTATGTGTACAGACATCTGATGGTATATACAGGATAATATGTGACTGCTGTATATTATACTATGTGTACAGACATCTGATGGTATATACAGGATAATATGTGACTGCTGTATATTATACTATGTGTACAGACATCTGATGGTATATACAGGATAGTATGTGCCTGCTGTATATTATACTATGTGTACAGACATCTGATGGTATATACAGGATAGTATGTGACTGCCTGCTGTATATTTTACTATGTGTACAGACATCTGATGGTATATACAGGATAGTATATGACTGCTGTATATTATACTATGTGTACAGACATCAGATGGTATATACAGGATAGTATGCGACTGCTGTATATTATACTATGTGTACAGACATCTGATGGTATATACAGGATAGTATATGACTGCTGTATATTATACTATGTGTACAGACATCTGATGGTATATACAGGATAATATGTGACTGCTGTATATTATACTATGTGTACAGACATCTGATGGTATATACAGGATAGTATGTGACTGCTGTATATTATACTATGTGTACAGACATCTGATGGTATATACAGGATAGTATGTGACTGCTGTATATTATACTATGTGTACAGAGATCTGATGGTATATACAGGATAGTATGTGACTGCTGCATATTATACTATGTGTACAGACATCTGATGGTATATACAGAATAATATGTGACTGTTGTATATTATACTATTAGTACAGACATCTGATGGTATATACAGGATAATATGTGACTGCTGTATATTATACTATGTGTACAGATATCTGATGGTATATACAGGATAGTATGTGACTGCTGTATATTATAGTATGTGTACAGACATCTGATGGTATATACAGGATAATATGTGACTGCTGTATATTACACTATGTGTACAGACATCTGATGGTATATACAGGATAATATGTGACTGCTGTATATTATACTATGTGTACAGACATCTGATGGTATATAGAGGATAGTATATGACTGCTGTATATTATACTATGTGTACAGACATCTGATGGTATATACAGGATAATATGTGACTGCTGTATATTATACTATGTGTACAGACATCTGATGGTATATAAAGGATAGTATGTGACTGCTGTATATTATACTATGTGTACAGACATCTGATGGTATATACAGGATAGTATGTGACTGCCTGCTGTATATTATACTATGTGTACAGACATCTGATGGTATATACAGGATAGTATATGACTGCTGTATATTATACTATGTGTACAGACATCAGATGGTATATACAGGATAGTATGTGACTGCTGTATATTATACTATGTGTACAGACATCTGATGGTATATACTGGATAGTATGTGACTGCTGTATATTATACTGTGTGTACAGACATCTGATGGTATATACAGGATAGTATGTGACTGCCTGCTGTATATTATACTATGTGTACAGACATCAGATGGTATATACAGGATAGTATATGACTGCTGTATATTATACTATGTGTACAGACATCTGATGGTATATACAGGATAGTATATGACTGCTGTATATTATACTATGTGTACAGACATCTGATGGTATATACAGGATAATATGTGACTGCTGTATATTATACTATGTGTACAGACATCTGATGGTATATACAGGATAATATGTGACTGCTGTATATTATACTATGTGTACAGACATCTGATGGTATATACAGGATAGTATGTGACTGCCTGCTGTATATTATACTATGTGTACAGACATCAGATGGTATATACAGGATAGTATATGACTGCTGTATATTATACTATGTGTACAGACATCAGATGGTATATACAGGATAGTATGTGACTGCTGTATATTATACTATGTGTACAGACATCTGATGGTATACACAGGATAATATGTCACTGCTGTATATTATACTATGTGTACAGACATCTGATGGTATATACAGGATAGTATGTGACTGCTGTATATTATACTTTGTGTACAGATATCTGATGGTATATACAGGATAATATGTGACTGACTGCTGTATATTATACTATGTGTACAGACATCTGATGGTATATACAGGATAGTATGTGACTGCTGTATATTATACTATGTGTACAGACATCTGATGGTATATACAGGATAATATGTGACTGCTGTGTATTATACTATGTGTAAAGACATCAGATGGTATATACAGGATAGTATGCGACTGCTGTATATTATACTATGTGTACAGACATCTGATGGTATATACAGGATAATATGTGACTGCTGTATATTTTACCATGTGTACAGACATCTGATGGTATATGCAGGATAATATGTGACTGCTGTATATTATACAATGTGTACAGACATCAGATGGTATATACAGGATAGTATGCGACTGCTGTATATTATACTATGTGTACAGACATCTGATGGTATATACAGGATAATATGTGTTGGGGTATATTATACTATGTGTACAGACATCTGATGGTATATACAGGATAGTATGTGACTGCTGTATATTATACTATGTGTACAGACATCTGGCGGTATATACAGGATAGTATGTGACTGCTGTATATTATACTATGTGTACAGACATCTGATGGTATATACAGGATAGTATGTGACTGCTGTATATTATACTATATGTACAGACATCTGATGGTATATACAGGATAGTATGTGACTGCTGTATATTATACTATGTGTACAGACATCTGATGGTATATACAGGATAGTATGTGATTGCTGTATATTATACTATGAGTACAGACATCTGATGGTATATACAGGATAGTATGTGACTGCTGTATATTATACTATGTGTACAGACACCAGATGGTATATACAGGATAGTATGTGACTGCTGTATATTATACTATGTGTACAGACATCTGATGGTATATGCAGGATAATATGTGACTGCTTTATATTATACTATGTGTACCGACATCTCATGGTATATACAGGATAATATGTGACTGCTGTATATTATACTATGTGTACAGACATCAGATGGTATATACAGGATAGTATGTGACTGCTGTATATTATACTATGGGTACAGACATCTGATGGTATATACAGGATAATATGTGACTGCTGTATATTATACTATGTGTACAGACATCAGATGGTATATACAGGATAGTATGTGACTGCTGTATATTATACTATGTGTACAGACATCTGATGGTATATACAGGATAGTATGTGACTGCTGTATATTATACTATGAGTACAGACATCAGATGGTATATACAGGATAGTATGTGACTGCTGTATATTATACTATGTGTACAGACATCTGATGGTATATACAGGATAATATGTGACTGCTGTGTATTATAATATGTGTACAGACATCTGATGATATATACAGGATAGTATTTGACTGCTGTATATTATACTATGTGTACAGACATCAGATGGTATATACAGGATAGTATGTGACTGCTGTATATTATACTATGTGTACAGACATCTGATGGTATATACAGGATAGTATGTGACTGCTGTATATTATACTATGTGTACAGACATCAGATGGTATATACAGGATAGTATGTGACTGCTGTATATTATACTATGTGTACAGACATCTGATGGTATATACAGGATAGTATGTGACTGCTGTATATTATACTATGAGTACAGACATCAGATGGTATATACAGGATAGTATGTGACTGCTGTATATTATACTATGTGTACAGACATCTGATGGTATATACAGGATAATATGTGACTGCTGTGTATTATAATATGTGTACAGACATCTGATGATATATACAGGATAGTATTTGACTGCTGTATATTATACTATGTGTACAGACATCTGCTGGTATATGCAGGATAGTATATACCATCAAATGTCAGTACACATAGTATAATATACAGCAGTCACATATTATCCTGTATATACCATCAGATGTCTGTACACATGGTATAATATACAGCAGTCACATACTATCCTGTATATACCATCAGATGTCTGTGCACATAGTATAATATACAGCAGTCACATACTATCCTGTATATACCATCTGATATCTGTACACATAGTATAATATACAGCAGTCACATACAGTCACATACAGCTTCACTCCTTCCATTACCCGGTGGGATCCTCAGGGCCTACCGGGCTTTCCCGACGAGGACGTGGAGTAGCAAGGTCGGGTGTCGGTACCCCTCTTGCAGCCGGAATCCCTCTGAATAGATCAGCATAGCGAGGACAGGTGGCGTACACCGCTCCGTCTGCATCCTCCCTGGGATCCATTTGCGATGGAGCTACACTCTTAAGCTCCGGGCCTTCTTGGTCATGGTCCTTGACCGGGTTGAGACATACATTATCTGCAACCTGCCCCTCGACCCAAGGCCAAGGTACGAGAGCTGTGTTTCCATCCGCTGCAGGTCCACACAGGATCCACGCTCAGGGTGGGAGATCACAGTAGAGGACAGTCAAAGAACCATTGCAAAGGACAGACTGCCAAAAGACGACGACCAATGACCAAGATGGCTGTGTATTAAATATGAATTATTGTCACTAAAATGTGAGTCCTCCACCCTCACCCACTAAATGGTTCCCCTATCTCTTGGTTCCCCAGTCTCCCGAGTACCCAAGAGGGCAGCACCTAGTGCATTCTAGCCCCCTCTGGTGGGAGAAGTGTGGTGTTGGATGTGGAGGTGGGGTCCTGACCATCACACTGTTCTTACCTCAGAGGAGGAACACTACACTCCATTAAAGAAGTGCAGTATCCCTGTGGCAGTCGAACCCTCAGGGGCGCCACATTGTCATAGGACAGAGGGAGCGATGACGTCACTACAGAAGCACCCTCTGTACTGAGAAACGCTCAGAGCCAGAAGACGCTAACACTGAGGAGTCCGAAGCAGAGCAGCGGCCAGCGAGGAGAGGTGAGTATTTGATTTTTTTTATGTATGGAGAAAAATATGGGGCCTATTATGTATGGAGCATTACATGGTGCCCATTCTATATGGAGTATTATATTTGGCCCATACTGTATGGAACAATATATGGTACCCATTATTCTGTATGGAGCATTATATGGGGCCCATCATTCTGTATGGAGGACTATGTGGTGCCCATAATACTGTATGGAGGACTATGTGGTGCCCATAATACTGTATGGAGGACTATGTGGGGCCATTATACTGTATGGAGGACTATGTGGTGCCTATAATACTGTATGGAGGACTACGTGGGGCCCATTATTCTGTATGGAGGACTATGTGGTGCCCATAATACTGTATGGAGGACTATGTGGGGCCATTATACTGTATGGAGGACTATGTGGTGCCTATAATACTGTATGGAGGACTACGTGGGTCCCATTATTCTGTATGGAGGACTATGTGGTGCCCATAATACTGTATGGAGGACTATGTTGGTTCCATAATACCGTATGAAGGACTATGTGGTGCCTATAATACTGTATGGAGTTCTATACTGTCCAGTCTGCACTGTGCGTTGCGAGGATTCGCCGGTTTTGAGTTATTGTAGAATTTACAATAGATATCACTCATGTAAGTGAAATCTTTGGCATTGTACTATACCTATATTTCTCTGCCGTATCTGTGCATTATGAATGGTGGTATGTGTTAAAGGGGCCCACTTAGACTTTTTCACCCGGTGCCCATGAAAACCTGGGGTTGGCACTGTTCTGTAGATATATATTCATTGAAGTGCTCTTCTATGGGATGACTGAAAAAACATCCAGATGCTCCCCTGAGCCCATGATTATTTCACATATTAGCTCATCTATTCTATAAATGGGTATTCTGATTCATTGAAGAGCTGATCTCCGGGATCACATCTGTGGGGAGTTGGGGGGACAAGGTTTATTTCCGTCCATGCCCTGGTCCATATGATGCGCCCCCTGGGCCCTGGGGTGCACGGTGCCGGGCCGGTCGGTGCAGGGGATGTCACAGTGGCAGTGACCCGGTCCATGACCCAGGGCGGTCAATAAAAGGGGATTATAGTTTTTATAGTTTAATGTTCATGATGCAACCTGTGGTATGCGGCTATATGGAGCCGCCGCTGCGGTGCAGATCCCTTGGAGCTAATGGTGATGCAGCAGAGTTGGTTCAGCTCTCCACAGGTAGAGCTATGCTCCAAGGCAGGATATAGTGATTTTATGAGGTAGATGTTGCTGGTGCTGTGTAGTGCAGGGCTGGTGATGGTTATTCAAGGACACAGTGGGGTGCAGTCTTCCGATTTTACTCAGTTATCACGCTGCTCCTGGTTACAACTGCCAGCTTATAACCACCCACGTCGTCCTGCGTTCACCAAGGAAGGGGTTCAGCAATCCCTCTTTCAGGAGTACTTAAACGGAGTACTAAAACGGGACCCCGTTCTATGTGCCTTCCTTTTTCAGGAGTACTTAAACGGAGTACTTAAACGGGACCCCGTTCTACGTGCCTTCCTCGGTCGTCTTCCTGCACTGGCTCTCACTCTCCTGCCCTGCGCCTCACAATCAGTGCCCCAAGCCGGTAGCCTCGGATCTTGTCGGGCGACCTGCAGTCCCCTGGACCTTCTGTGACCACCTTTTCGGCGATGTAATTGTGGTGGTTGGTAGCTGCACCTTGCAAGTACAGCAGCCTCTGGTTTCTAGCTGAGATTTGTAGTTCTCCACTAGTTAGGGGCCGGCCCCCTCTGCGGCCTGATCCCTCCACTTCCTGGTAAATTCGCGCGCACGGGTGGCATCCGCACTTCCCGTGCCCCTGGGATCCCCCCTGTTCCTCTTGGAGCCTTCCCTCTGCTCCCATCCTCTCTCTGTCTGTTCTCCTGGGCCTCCCAGACTAGACCCGCTCCTTCCTCCTCTCCTCCTGAGCAGAGTCCCTCCAGAGCTCCTGCTCCCAACTCTCTCTCTCTCAGACTGACCACACTCTCTCAAGATGGCTCCCCTTTTTATACACCTACTGAAGTGCTCCCCTAAACTACTTCTTCCACCCACACCCACTACGTGGTTCCACCCTCCAGCTAGAGACCAGGGACTGTGCTCTCCCTTAGGAGCAATCTCGCCCTTCCCTCTGAAGTGGAGTGTAATGGATGCAAGTGTGTGGGTCCCGGGCAGTACTCCATCCTTACCTGAGAGTGGGATACCACACCTCTGGGTGAGATGCAGTACCTATGGGGCGCCACACATATATGCTCCTATCAGGATACAATATATACATTGCCCTCTATGTTTCAGTAAACTTTAAATCAGTTGCACATTGATATAAGATCAATACTGACTCCAACCAGCTCAAAGTGCCATCCAGTGTTTGTCCTATTTGTTCCCATATGGTGATAATGGAATACCCTTTAAGACCTCTCCATAGAGCATTCATGGAGCAGATAGTGCATTATGCCGATAGATTAACTTTGCTCAGCTATAAGGTCCAGGTTACTGTGACGCCTCCCCTCACGGAGACTCGCTCGCTAGCCCACCCTGAGAGTTGGGGTACTCGGAGCCGGGCCTCCGTGTAGGGTGGATGCAGTTGTGACCTAGGCCCGGTCCATGCCCAGGGTTTTCACATCAAAATACGGGCTAGGAGGGATGATGGAAAGGTGCTCGACTACGCCACCTGTGGTGTCCGGTGATTGGCAACAGCGCTGCAGCAGTCCTCTGAGGCGGGATGTCGTGGCAGCAGCAGATGGTACTACTCCCCACAGGCGGAGCAGGGCCTCAGGGCAGCGAAGAGGGATCAGGAGAGTAGAAGTGGGTTGTATGCTGTGGTGTGGTGTCGCGCTAGAATAAAGGACTGGAGGCAATGGATGTAGTCTTCCAAGCTTTACTCATGTTGTCAATGGTCAGCTCCAAGGCTTCTCCTTGCTTCTCACGCTGCGCTGCGGCCACCAGGAAAGGGGGTTCGGCACTCTCCGGGTAGTTCGGGTGCATCAATCAGGAACCCCAGCACCAGAGTGTTCCTAGAAACTCCCACTAGGTCCTCTCCTGTTCGTGTGTGGTGCGTGTAGTAAGGCTGGGTCTCCCTCTGGTTACTCACAGAACAAGGGTACGGGTGGCGACTCCGCTCCGTCTGTTACCCGGTGGGATCCACCAAGCCTCCGGAGCTTTTCTGACTAGGACGTGAAGTAACATAGTCAGATAACGGGGGCCGGTTCCCTCTTGCAGCAGGAGTCCCTCTGACTAGGCCAGAATGAAGAGTACAGGTGGCGTAAACCGCTCCGTCCGAATTCCCTGGGATCCTTTTGCCTGTGGAGCTTTACTCCTCCGCTCCCCTCCAGGCCTTCTTAGGTAGGGACCTTGACCGGGTAGAGACAGCCGTTAACTCTAACCCGCTCCTCGCCTCAAGGCCAGAGTACGAGGACCGTGTATCTTCAACAGCTGCAGGTTCTAGCAGAAAGCCAAGTTCAGAGATGAAGATCACAATCAAAAGACCTTGAACCTAAGATGGCCGTTTATTAAATATGTATTAGCAAGTGTAACCTCCTGGTATGTCCTCCACCCTCACCCACTACTAGGTTCCCCCTATCTTTGGTCCCCCCCCCCATCTCCTCTTATCCTGGCTGGGGCAGCACCCTGGTGCATATAAGAACCCTACAGGTGGGAGAGGTGTAGTGTTGAATGCAGAGGTGGGGTCCTGACAGGTGCTCCATCCTTACCTCGGAGAGGAGATACCACACCTCATTAAAGAGATGCAGTACCCCTGTGGCGACAGAACCCTCAGGGGCGCCCCATTACCATCAGACTCACACACCACTCAGCCCACCCGTTTCTTGTGCAGTGATAAACCAGCTGTTCTACACCTCCCATACACATTTTCTAAGCATTCCCTATTTCTTTCTTCAGGTGGTCCTGACATCAGTCCCCAGCCGAAACATCTTTATGGCTGTAAAAATGATCAAGAAAAAGAAGGTGAAGGAAAACATCCTTATGAGAGAGCGGCGGATACTCCTGGCGGCCCGAGACTGCCCATTCTTATGTCACCTCTATGCCGCACAGCAGTCTCGGAAGCTGGCGTATTTCATCACGGAGTATCTGTCCGGTGGCAGCCTCGAGGCTTTGATTGACATGTGCGGCTGCCTGAACATCGACAGCGTAAGGTGAGTATGAGGAAGATATGCGAAAAAGAGAGCAGAGGGGTGAAAATAAAAGCAGAGGTGGAGATGTAGCTGGGAGAGGACTGGCAGGTCATGTAGCCCAGGAGGGAAGGAGGTATCAGCGATGACATTGATACTACACTCTGTTCTCTCCATCAGATTCTACACAGCAGAGATTGTATGTGGTCTCCAGTTCCTCCACGGACACAACATCGTCCACCGGTAAGCACAACTTTCCTCCTTCTCTCTGTCCCCTTTACATGCTCAAAAAATTGCCCCCAACTTTCCTGGGCTCCTGTCTGCCTAGTCCACCTGATCTTGCAGTGACCCATTTTCCATCTCCTGTATCAGGGGGCAGATTTCTTATTATATTTTCTTATTTCATTGCAGAGATATTAAGCCAGTAAACATCATGTTGGATGCCGATGGCCACATCCGTGTAGTTGACCTGGGGCTCGCCCAAGATGGGGTCACCTCCTCCAATAACATCTCTGGAGTGACGGGCACTTTCCACTTCATGGCCCCTGAGGTGCTTCTCAAAAAAGGATATGGCACAGCAGTGGATTGGTGGAGCCTGGGGATTGTGGTGTCCAAGATGGCAACAGGACGCTCCCCATTTTACACCGGCTCCGTCAGCAAAATGGCTTACACAGCGATAACCAGAGGAGAGCCTGAAATTCCATCTTGGCTTGATGCTGACTTGAAAGATCTTATCAAGAAGCTGCTGTGCAAAAATCCTGAGAAGCGATTGGATGTGTGCGGGAACATCAGAGAGCATCCATTCTTTACCAACATCGGCTGGGAGGATCTAGAGAAAAGGAGAGCAAAGCCGCCATTTATACCATTCAGGCCAGTTCTGGAGAACCATCATCTGCAGTGGCCGGAGAATAAGAAAGCCTTTAACCCCGTGGCCGGATTCAATTATGTGTCATCAAGCTGGGCCCGGTAAGATCATCCTCTGTGAGGATAAATCCCATCAAATGTTCTTCTCACCTTGTGGCCATTATGACCATCTTTGTCTTCTCCCACTGTTTCTGTCAATGACTATGTCTCTGTCATTCTTAGGTGGATGAGAATATCTGGGCTGTGAAAGAATCCACGACCATCTGGTGAGTGACCGCTGTACACACAGGACACCGATCATTAGATGTGTACATTATATCTGATGTTACATAGGGGAATGGTTCATTATAATGACCATTCCTCTAAGATAACAGAAGATCCAGGAGATAGAAGTTATTGAAATGTCTTCCTCCTTATGTCTTCCAGGATGAACCCGTGCCAACTGCCCAGAGCTTCTTGCCTCCTGACCCGTACCTCACGTCTCTGCTGCTGTTTGTCACCTCGGCTGCCCTAGAACATCATGTCTCTCATTAACACCTTCATGTCGGACCACTGCCATCGTGTCGCTGCACCAGGCCCTTGACTTGGCCTCCTCCAATCCATGGCTGGCATCTGAGATCCCTCCTGCCCGAAGGTCTTCTGCGCCCCAGGAGCGGCCTGTGCTAAGTTTCCATCTGGTGAGTTCAGGAACAATAGTATAATATTGGCCATTATCCCTGAACTTACCTCAGCGCAGGCCGGGTAAGTACTGCACCCATCATCCGTCACATCCACAGTACATGATAGGTGTAGACCCTACACTACACTACAGGTATAGGCACACACACATAGACACATAGGACGTAGATAGAGATTTCGGCTTTTGATCCTGGGATTTAATCTGATCGCCATATTTGGGGTCAGGAAGGAATTTTCCCCCCTAATATGAGGATAATTGGCCCATTCCTCATAGGGGGTTTTCGCCTTCCTCTGGATCTACACGGCCTTAAATAGGTTTAGTAATATATCAATAAGTAGATTCACACATAAGTAGTGCAAAAAAATAAGTTTAAAAAAATAAAATTCAAAAATAGTTTATTTTACACAAACCAAAAACATTTTTAGTCTAAATATATAACAATTAAAAAATGTAAATATATTTTTAAAAAATCTCACTTCCATTACACACAGGGAGGTACGAGCCTTTGATCCTGGGATTTAATCTGATCGCCATATTTGGGGTCAGGAAGGAATTTTTCCCCCGTCATGAGAATAATTGGCCCATTTCTCACGTGGGGTTTTCGCCTTCCTCTGGATCAACACGGCCCATAGATAGGTTTAGTAAAATAGAAGAAATAAGTAGGTTCTTATATTTATAATGAAAAAATATCTAAAAAAAATAATTTATTTTTTGGTTTAAGAAAAATTAGTTAAAATAAATATAAAAATAAATTAGTCCAAAAATTGAAAATAATTAAATATTTAAATAAAAAATGTACACTTACGTATCACACATTAGCTATGAGCCCTTGATCCTGGGATTCACCCCGATCGTCATATTTGGGATCAGGAAGGAATTTTTCACCTTCTTCTGGATCAACACGGCCTTAAATAGATATAAACTGACCGTTATATAAGTAATTCCCAGATTAATGGCTTATTATAAATACATAAAAACATTTTAAAGTATAGGCAGATTTTCAGATAATGTATAATATATACCGTAGCTCTGAACTTAAATAAGGAAAAGATAAATAGTCTAATACATTTTTTAGAAATTCATTTAATTTCGGTCTCAGCCCTTGATCCTGGGATTTATTCTGATCGCCATATTTGGGGTCAGGAAGGAATTTTCCCCCCTGATATGAGGACAATTGGCTTATTCCTCACAGGGGGTTTTCGCCTTCCTCTGGATCAACGCGGCCCATAAATAGGATTATTCTGATAGAAGAATAATTTACACATATACATGATACTATAACATATAATAACCCCATCTATAAATAAAATCTTTCGTTAACCCCCTACATCGTTGTTCTTGTCTTTATTCCATCGGTCGTCCATGTAGTGAATGTGGGTTTCGCCCCTGAGTCTTGATGGGGTCGTACGGTCTCATGTAAGGTTTCTCCATATGGGTCAGAGGTGAAACCCCAATGTGCTGCGGATAAAGACCAAACTGATCCCTCCTGCAGTAAGCGAGTACCCAGCAGCAGGTGCTGCATTTCCCTACAGCGCCTCCAAAGGAGAAATGAAGTATTACACATGATTCTCTGTAATCACTGGGCTGTACCTGGAAATCATGGAAGTGTTGGGTCCTCCAGGTCAGGAGACGCTGTTTGGTGGTCGCCTCCATTCTGACTAATGGATGAGAATACAGAACTTCAGATTCCCATAAAATGGCATTTGGATATTGGGTTTTCTACAGCTGCCGCTCACTATACACAGAGCGGTGATTGAAACCGCGCAGGCGCCGCCCCTGTGACTGACAGAGAGAGGCTGCTGAGTGACATAAAGTTAATTTCCTCCTGGCAGCGGGGCTCTCAGTGCAGGCACCGCACAGTGTCACAATGCTATTACTTGCAGATTTACCCCATATCTGCAGGTTAATAGTGTTATTTTACATGACAGGTTCCCTTAAACCCATGATGTAGTTTTGTCCCAGGTCTCTAAGGCCTGTATGAAACCGACTCAGTAGTAGAGCTCACATCATATGTAGCAGATGCCGGCTGTGCTACACAGCCAAAAACTGCCTGTAACTGCAGCAACCAGAGCTCGCTCCGATCGCTGAGGTTTATCCATCTAAATGCCTTTGTCAATCACTGAATGGCGATTGCAGGGAGCTGATGGGTTACTGACACGCCCCCTGGGGCTGTGGGGTACTCGGTAGCTGGGCCGGTTGGTGCTGGGGATGTCACGGTGGCAGTGACCCGGTCCGTGGCCCCGGGTGGTCAAATTAAAGGAAAAGTAAAAGGGGAATAAAGTTTTTTAGAGATAATGTTTGTGACGCCACCTGTGGTATGCGGCTATATGGGGCCGCTGCTGTGGTGCAGATCCACTGGAGCTGAAGGTGAAACAGCAGAGTTGGTTCAGCTCTCCACAGGCAGAGCTTAGCCCCAGGGCAGAATAAGATGAATTTTGAAGGTAGATGTTGTTGGTGCGGTGTAATGCAGGTGATGGCGCAGCAATTATTCAAGGACGCAGTGGGGTGCAGTCTTCAGGTTTTACTCACAGTTGTTAAGTTCCTCAGGTTACAGTCACCAGTGTGCAACTTCCCACGTCGCCCTGTGTCCTCCGGGGTAGTGATCCTGAAAACTCTAAGGTACCTCAGGAGCACTTGGACGGGACCCCGTTCTATGTACCTTTCCTGGTCATCTCACGGCACTGGTTCTCACCCTCCTACCCTGCGCCTCACAATCAGTGTCCCAAGCCAGTGGCCTCGGGCCTTGTCGGGCAACTTGCAATCTCCTGTACCCTATGTGGCCACCTTTTCAGCGATATAATTGTGAATTTTGGCTGCAACACCTTGCAAATGCTGCAGCCTCCGGTTGGCTAGCTGAACCTGGTTGTTCTCCACTAGTCTGGGGCCGGTACCCATCTGCGGCCTGATCCCTCCACGTCAGCATGAATTCGGGCGCATGGGTGGCTTTCTGCACTCACCGTGCCCCTGGGATCCCCTCTGTCTCTGGTGCCTTTCTCTCGCTGCTCCCGTCTTCTCTCACTCTCCTCTTGGGCCTCTCTTACTAGGTCCGACTCCTCTCTCTCCTTCCTTGCTCTCCTGAGCGGAGCTCCTCCTGAGCTCCCACTCCCAACTGAGCTCCTCTCTGTACTGTCCGCTTCTAGATGGTTCCCCTTGTCTCTTATACTCTTTCTGTCTGTGCTCCCCTGAAATTCTTCCTCCACCCACCTCCTCTACCTGGTTCCACCCTCCAGCTAGGGACCAGGGACTGCTCTCCCTTAGGATCAATCTTCCCTTCCCTACTGTAGTGGAGAGTATTGGATGTGGGTATGTGGGTCCCGGGTAGTACTCCGTCCATACCTGAGTGTGAAGTACCACACCTCTGGGTGAGATGCAGTACCTCTGTAGCAACTGGACCCACAGGGGCGCCACATTACCATGGCAGCCGGTAAGTATAGTGTAAGCAATCGAACAATTGCAGGTTGAGATCCCCTAGTGGTACAAAAAAAGTAGAAATAAAAAGATGGGAACCTGTCACGTGAAAAAACAGGGTTAATCTGCAGGTTAATAGCGTTCTGAACCTGTCTGGCCCTGGCATTTAGAGCCCCGCTGCCGGGAGGAAATTATGTGTATTCCTCCTGGCAGCGGTCAGCTTCCAGTCATAGATGCGGTGGCGCGGGTACAGTCACTGCTCTGTACATAGAGAGTGGCGCCTCCAGCACTGACTGTCGTCCGGTCGTACTGCTGAGCTGCTGTCAATCAATGCCGGGGGGTGCGGTTACACCAATGCCGGGAGGAATAAAGCTTCCTCCTGGCAGCGGGGCTCAAAGTGCGGGCGCCGAGCAAGTTCAGAGTAACCCCACATCTGCAGGTTGATAGCGTTTTTCACATGATAGGTTCCATTTAAAAAATAAAAATGTATAAAAAACTGCACCTCCTTTGTCCCCATTCAAAAATGGAAAAATGTAAAAAAAAAAATTGATATCGTCATGACTAAAAAGTCCGATCTATCGAAATATTAAATTATTCAGACAATATGTAAAACATGAAGAAGAAAAAAAAAGTTATGGCTCTGGGAAGAAGGGGAGCAAAAAACGAAAACGCAAAAAAGGAAAAACCCAAGGTGGTGAAGGGGTTAAAAGCATCAGCTCCCAGCGAAAAATAACCAAGACCTCACTTAGCTCCATGAGCGAAAAGATGCAGGTCTCAGAATATGGAGGAACAAACAATTTAAGGTTCTGATTTTTTTTTAACCACTAAAATATAAAGAAACGTCATAAGGGTATGTGCACATGTTCAGTAATTGCAGCAGAAAAACCCACTGCAAATATTGGAGTATTATTTTCCGCCCTATAACAGAACCCAGAGGGTCCCCTTGCTTCCATTTGTATCAGACATACTGATAGGGAATGTAGATTGTGAGCCCTGATGGGGACAGCGCCCATAATGTCTGTAAATTGTCTGAATTGTAAAGAGCTGCAGAATATGTTGGTGCTATATAAATAAAAAGATTATTATTATTATAAAGATTATTAGTTATGCAAAGGGTTGAAAAAATGCAGCATGTGAACATAGCCTAATAACTGTTCTTAAAAATAAACTATTATCACTTCTATTTTTAAAGCTTTTTACTCTGCGGCATATTTTCCACACCTGCCTAAAACTTTTGCACAGTACTGTATTTGAGATGCTTTTACAAAAAGATGCAGTATTTTTTGATAGTATGATACAAATCACTCTTGCTATATGACTCCCTATTTCTTAATTTAAGAATCCATGTAGTAATTTGCATTTCGACCTCTAGATGGTGACACCTGAATACTGCAGTGACAATATCTCCAAAATATCCTAGGTCAGTGATGGCGAACCTTTTACAGACCGAGAGCCCAAACTGCAACCCAAAACCCACTTATTTATCCCATAGTGCCAACACGGTCATTTAACCAGAATACTGAGGTTTTAGTTTAGAAAAACAACTCATACATAGAGCAGGCGAGGGGAACCGAAAGCAGCCACAAACAGGAGCAGGGGTATGAGACTGCAGAAAGAAAAAATATGCTCCCCCTTCCATCCTGGTATATGTTTGCTCATCCTTGTATATATGCTGCCCCCCATCCTTGTATGTGCTCCCCACCATCCTTGTATATATCCTGCTTCCCCATCCTTGTATATATGCTGCCCCCCATCCTTGTATGTGCTCCCCCCCATCCTTGTATATATGCTGCTCCCCCATCCTTGTATATATGCTGCTTCCCCATCCTTGTATATATGCTTCTCCCCCATCCTTGTATATATGCTGCTTCCCTATCCTTGTATATATGCTGCTCTCCCATCCTTGTATATATGCTGCTCCCCCATCCTTGTATATATGCTGCCCCCCATCCTTGTATGTGCTCCCCCCCATCCTTGTCGGAACAAAGAGGAATTAGCTACTAGTGAAAAGTTTCTGTGTTTTCTTATTAGGAGTTTTCCCTGTAGAAAGCGATGCATACCATGGAAGAAATGTGGGACTCCATATCCTTTAATACCAGTCCCTATCGAGAATCTGGCGTTTCTATTCTATCAGCAGTGGATGAAATCCAAACCACTCTGGATGACCAAATTGTGAAGACTCAGACAATGAGGGGATCGCCTTTCATCAAGCCCTATGAGAAAGAAATCAAGGTATAAAATGTTCACTTGCTTATTAGCAGAAGCTAAGGTTTCATTAGGATCTCCGAGGCTAAAGTTACATGCGGCTCCAGCTTACATGTAAAGGGGATGGTATCAAGGAGTCTCACCAAACTTTCCCTACAAATGTCCAACAATTCAGAATTCATATCCATTGATAATTTATCTTCTAAAATGATAGCATTTTTTTCTATCATTTTCATTTTATGTGTAATTAACTTTTTGCTCTCCTCCTTTAAGCAATGGCTGAAGGTGCCGGCCCAGTGGCTTTATCTAGACCCCATCTTCTCTTCTGAGGACATCATGCAGCAAATGCCTGAAGAAGGACGCTTATTCCAGACTGTGGACAGAAACTGGAGAGAGATCATGAAACATTGCGTTAAAGACCCGAAGGTAAATGGATGCTTCATGGTGGACTGATACAAGAAAGCACGGTCATCTTGCATCCAGGATTGATGTTTTCCAAGAGTCCGTGTCCTGATGCTTCCATCACAAGGATCCCGGGTTATGGGGCTCCGCACTGCCTGGACTCCAGCCTCCCGCATCTTCTATTTTCTATCCAAATAGGTTCTAATTTTTTTTTTAATATGAACTATTGGCACAATAGTCAATGAATGTGACCTTTTTTCAGTCTCTATAACTATATAATGGAATCTTACTTACGGGCTATCTACTTTGTTTTAGGTTTTAAGCGCCACTTCTCTGACCGGACTTCTGGAAAAACTTCAGGACAGCAATGTGCTTCTGGATAAAATCATGAAAGGGCTGAATGCCTATCTGGAGAAGAAGAGGCTTTTTTCCCACGGTATAGTCCTTTCACTTGTTGCAATGATTCTATATACTCCTTAAAGAAATTTTTTTTTTCTTATTTAAACCATTGAAATCATTTTTGTAATTGGATTTCATTAATAATTTTGCACTGTTTGCCTTCTATTGGCTCTGTGTTGCGCTGGCTATTGGACTTATTTTTAATCTGTCTTTTTTCAGCTCCTCTTAGCCGATTTATGACCACAGATCACATCAAAGGAAACAAAAAGCCGAACGGTGCAACATTTTTAATGAAACTGAATTGTCGCAAATACTCGCAATTAAATGGGTATTCCCATCTCCAAGATCCTATCCCAATATGTAGTAGGCGTAGTAATAATAATAATATTAGCAAATACCTCCAATTAGAAATGTAGTATAGTTCTTCTGATTCGCTATGTCGCTTTCCCCAGCTTCGGTATCCATGGTTACGACCACTCATATAGTGACAGTTATTTGCTAGTGGTCGCAACCTAAGCTACTGCAATGCCCTGCACATGGGGTAAGCGACAAAGCAAATCAGAAGAACTATACTACACTTCTAATTGGAGCTATTTGCTAATATTATTATTATTACACCTACTACATATTGGGGTAGAATCCTGGAGATGGGAATACCCATTTCAGTTAAATAAAAAAAGTTCCCAAAGCTGGATAGCCCCTTTAAGCTAGCCATACGCATGAGATATGAGATACCCGTCGTCTGAATGGTTATTTGGCTACTTCTCCTGACTCCCACATATTCTGCTGAACAGTCATGTGTTTTTAATGGGGAGAGAGGAGAAAGTCGGTACTGGACACCTCCGGCAGCGGGTTATCTCCCCTGAGAACCAAAAGACCGGGTATTGAAATCCCATCTGCCCGATCCTTCTGGCCCTGACATCCTCTATCGGGGGAGAGTCAGGAGACCCCCATACACATCAGTGGGTAGGCCGGTCCTGCTGCAATCGTCAGGTTTAAACTATTTTAATCCAATGTGTATGGGGACTGAATCTTTACTTGAAAGCTTTGCTTTTCTATTTTCTCACATAGACACTGATACAAATGGCGCCTGACCCAATACTTTAATGACATTTTTATCATATTGTGCATTTTCGCTTTAGCTTTTTCTTCCTGTCCAACGACGAAATGCTAGAAATTCTCTCTGAGACTAAAGATCCTCTCGGGTCCAACCACATCTAAAGAAGGGCTTTGAAGGCATCGCAAAGCTGGAGTTCCTTCCTAACCTGGACATCAAAGCCATGTACAGCACCGAGGGGGAACGCGTAGAGCTCATCCAGACCATCTCCACCTCCGAGGCTCGGGGGGCCGTGGAGAAGTGGCTCATCCAAGGGGAAGATGTCATGTTAAGGAGCATGCATGATGTTATTGCTCGGTCACGAATGGTACGGATCTACCTACAGACCAAAAGCATTAATTGGAACTAATCTAGTACTTTTATATTTGTATAAGATTATTTGGCGGCAGTGAATGATTTGTGGATGATGTATCTCTTGCAATAGAGCCAGGTAGCAGATCTTCTACCTGCAATCGGTAGAAATGAATTTGCTAGATAATACTAGTAAGGTTGTCCCTCTCTTAAATGCTTCTGTCAACGTAATTTAACTTTGTTTTTTAAAAGGCGTACCCTGAGACTGCAAGAAAAGACTGGGTGAGGGAATGGCCGGGACAGGTCGTGCTCTGTGTGTCTCAGATGTTCTGGACAAGTGAAGTGCATGAAGCTATCGGCAGTGGCCCAGAGGTACGGCATAAGCTCCTTTACTGATCAAGGTGGCTTCACTATAAAGTCATGGCCGGAAGTGTGTGCACCCTTGAAGTATTTTTCCATAAAATTATTGAAATTGCATGTGTATTTTTTGTTATACACATGTTTATTTCCTTTGTGTGTATTGGAACAACACAAAAAAACAGGAAAAAAAGGCAAATTGGATATAATTTCACACAAAACCCCAAAAATGGGCCGGACAAAATTGTTGGCATCTTTCCAAAATTGTGGGTAAACAATTTTGTTTCAAGCATGTGATGCTCGTTCAAACTCACCTGTGGCAAGTAAAAGGTGTGGGCAATATGAAAATCACACCTGAAACCCGATACAAAGGGGAAAAGTTGACTCAATCTTTGCGTTGTTACGTGCCACACTAAGTAGGGAGAACAGAAAGAGGAGAAGAGAACTGTCTGAGGACTTGAGAACCAAAATTGTTGACCAATATCTTCTTTTTGTGTTGTTCCAATACACACAAATTAACTAAACATGTGAACAACAAAACATGTGTAATTGTAATAATTTTCTGGGAGAAATACATATATATACATTCATAGACAGACTTCAGGTGTTCTCCTGCTAATAGACTGTCATACCCAGGGATGCAGCTTATAGGAGTTTCCAGGGGCGGATATACCATTGGTGCAACAGAGGTAAGGGGACCCACATTCACATCAAAAGATGCAAGTAGCTTCTTTCACAGTACGTTATTAGACTGCAAAGAGTCCATGTACTGTTCTTGCCCAGGGGTCTTCTCCTGGGGGTTGCAGTTGTACAGCGGCTCAATATCTTGAAGGTACCCAAAAGGCTCCATAGTATTGTTGGGATTTTGCATTGATTCATGCATCTTGTCTAGAGATGAGCAACTAAATTTGCAGGACCTTGGTCTAAGAGAGCAGGTTAGTAGTCTCTGGCTGTTGGATGGGAGCCTTGCTAACCGCCTCTTACATGCCGGCATCCCTGGCTCCTCTTTTGATTAGCCGGCCAGGCGTGATGTCATTTGTGCCTCACACCACAACTATGACATCGACATCAAAAGAGGAGCCGGAGATGCCGGTTCACGGGGCTCCGGTCCTGCGGCCGTAGAATACTGACCCGACTGTTGGACCAGAGTCCTGCAAATCCATTCGCTCATCTCTACTCTCGTCATATCTACCAATAAGGGAAGACATTGTATGGGATTTCCCATAATACCAGCATAAAATGAATCCATCTGCATTGAGTTTTCCACGCTGTTTGTGGCAGGGTTTTATAGAGGTACATCTGGGTATTTGGAGCTCTGGGTTCAATCCAGATCTCCAACTTCTATAAAGATATGTTGTAAAATTGTTGTGTACATTAAAAAGTGCCTGCATATTGTGGAGTTCTCAATCTAGTCTGCAGCTTATAATCTGTATAGATTTCAGCCCCCTTGCAATATGTATGTTCTATGAATGTTTCTGCAGATGATTTCACCGTTACATCCTTCTTGTAGGGCCTGAAAAACTCCTATGATAATCTGCAGCTCCAGCTAAATGATATTGTGGAGCTTGTGCGAGGAGGCAAATTGTCCCAGCAGACTGGCAGCACATTGGGGGCTCTCGTCACCATAGAGGGGCACGCTCGTGACGTGGGCATGGAAATGATCCAAACAGGTTTGTGCAAACATCATGGCTGGCACCAAACTTTCCAATACCATGTTCTATTTATCATACACTACATGGAGAAAGGTATTGTGCCCCCTCCACATTACACCTACAGGGGCTTTTATGGCCCCCTATTCTAAATCCATATACAGGATGTTAATATGGAGTCCGTCCCTCTACAGATATCACAGCTCAATATGCAGAGCACCTTCATACATTTCACCCCATTCCTATGTTCTTTCCATATCTATGTTATATTCCCCCCTCTTTTCTTTGAGTTTTCATAGGACACAATTGATCTTGTCACAGTAAAGCAATCTTGGGGTGTACTTACAATGACGTCTATGGGGCAGTAGTCATTTCTGCATATTGAGATGGTGGTCACTATATAGGAATGTTTTGGCATCTGTAGGTGTCGGCGTCCCCTGTATATGACTCATTGCCACAATTGATATTCTTTATAGTCAGTGTTTTGGATGGCCAAGGTGCGGTTTGTAATATTTTCTATCAATGGTGTGTGTGCCCTCCTCTGTGCAGTGTCCTTCCATAACCATGGATGTACTAATAAAGGGTTTTTATGTCAATTCCTTTAATGACCTTTTGTTCGGTTTCTTTGTAGGTATTATGTAATTCTCTGAATGGTCAGCCATTCTAAGCCTGAGCAGACATATGGCAATGTAATTGATGTGTGACTGACATTGTTCTTCCCTATGTTGCGGTGACATATTTATGCTGCCATTGTGCAGTATTTGTTCTAATTAATCATCCTAAAGGTGTTTAGTGGGGTTGAGGTTGAGAACGTGTGTGAAACAGTTCTGCTCTTCTATTCCCTTAGGGTTGGAAGCTACAATTGTTTAAAATGTCTTGTGCTGAAGCATTAAGATATCTTTTCACTGGAACTAAGGGGCCTAGACCAACCCCTAAAAACAAGGCCATACCCCCACCAGCAAACTGTACAGCGGGCACAATGCAGTTAATAGGGTAACGTTCTCCTGGCATTCACCAAATCCAGACTCGTCCATCAGATGCCAGATAGAGAAGTGTGATCCGTCACTGCACAGAACAGGTCTCCTCCAGAGTCCTTTGATGGCGGCTTCACACCACTCCATCTGACGCTCGGCATCGTGCTTGGTGATGTAAGGCTGCATGCAGCTGCTCGGCCATAAAGCTCCTGGCGGGGACGCAGTGTTTGTGGTGATGTTGTTACCAATGGAGTCAGGAAAGCGTTCTGCCCTCTGCTCCTCAGCACTCAGTTGCTGCAGTTCCTTCTACTCCTTAATAATATCACTCACTTGTGATGGGGGAAGATTTAGGAGGGGAGAAATTTAATATCCAGACTTGTTACCCCGGTGGCTCCTATTACAGGACCGCGCTGGTATCAGAGAGCTCTGCACCACCAGCCGTTCTATCATATGTTAGTAACAGCACACAGCATGGGAGGGCGGATGTTATACACCGGGGGGCGTGGGGATTGATATTATACACTGGTGGGGGGCGAGAGTCTTAATGTTATACAAGGCCGAGGGGCCAGATGTTATACCCTAGGGGTATGAGGGGCTAGATGTTATACATGTCCGAGGGCTGGATGTTATACACTGAGGGGCAAGGGGACGGATATTATACACCAGGGGCGAGGGGATGGATATTATACACCAGGGGCGAGGGGATTGATGTTATACACTGGTGGGGGGCGAGAGTCTTAATGTTATACAACAAGGCTGAGGGGCCAGATGTTATACACCGGGGCGAGGGGACGGATATTATACACCAGGGGCGAGGGGACGGATATTATACACCGGGGCGAGGGGACGGATATTATACACCAGGGGCGAGGGGATGGATATTATACACCGTGGGCGAGGGGATGGTTGTTATACACTGGGAGCGAGGGGACGGATATTATACACCGGGGGGCGAGAGGCCGGATGTTATACACCAGAGGGAGGGAGCGAGGGTACAGATGTTATACACCAGGGCTGGGGGCCGGATGTTATACCCTGGGGGTCGGATGTTATGCAAAGGAGGGCTTGGGGTTGGATGTTATACAGTGGGGTTGAGGGGATGTATTTTATACACTGGCGGGGGGGGCGAGGGGACGGATGTTATACTAAACTAGGGGCGAGGGGCGGATGTTATATGTAGCACCCTGAGGATTCGGCTGCTACAGGGGTATTGCACCTCAACCCAGAGGTGTGATATTCCACTCCCGGGTAAGGAGGGAGTGTGGATCTGAGCTCGGTAGGCTGCATGCACTACACACATCCCATTTCCGAGGAACAGGCCGACGGTACTCCCACTTAGAAATGTGCAGGTACGACCGAGTCTGTTCCTGGCTGGAGTGGGAGGGGGGTGCAACATCCCAAGTAGTGTAGGGGCAGATAGGGGGAGCAGCCTGGGTAAAGATAGGAGCTCATTGGGTGCTGGTCACCTGAGCTCACACATAGAGGGTGTATATAAGGTGGGCACCAACTAAGAACAGGGTCAGTTGCAGAGAGAAAGTCAGCGAGCGGAGGAGAAGAGAGACCCAGAGTGAGAGAGGAGAAAGAGAGACCCAGAGGGGAAAGCAGAAGAAAGGACTCTAAGACCCCAAATTAAATCCCCGGGTGAAGAGTCGGCATCAGGGTACCGGAACCCAAGCTGGTGGGGGCAAAAACACTCCCCAGCCAGAGACCGGAGACCGTGGGCAGCGTCTGCCACGGCCACCCACCACATCCACCACAAAGGCATACCACGTGGAGGGTCAGGGAACCCAAGGCCAAGGGTCACCCAACAGAAGGCCCGAGGGAGCTGGACCTGGGTGGATCAATAGTGGGGACGGCCAGAGAAAGGACAGAAGGAGAGCTCAGGGTCACGCTCCGGACTCGCTTGGGGGTTGGCTGGATCCAGGGCCTGGTGGACGCAGCACGGCTCGGGAGGTCACTTGAAGCTGGAGTGACCGGAACATCAGCAGTGAGTAAATACCCTGAACTGCACAACCCGACTCTGTCGTCCTTTAACACCTATGCTGCACCACCACAACCCCCATCCTCTGCACCTGACCCCCTGAGGCTATACCCCACCCGTTGGGGGTTACACCACCAAAAGCTGCACCTACACCATCAGCCTCAGCGGACCCTGCTGCAGCGGCGGCCATAGTGACCGCAATACAACGGGTGGCGTAGTCGACAATAAAGAACTTATAACATCTGTAGGACTGCCACATACAACTGAGTTTGACACCCTGGGCACGGACCGGGTCACAGCCACTCGGAAGACTACAACCCCCATCTGATCCGGCTCCGGATATTCCCACTAAAGAATATGGCCCAGGGGGCGCGTCAACTTTGGCGTAGTCGGCAGGATTACGTGCCCACAACAACCGGGTACTGCGTGCCTGAAGAAAAGAACGAGTTTACCTCAAAAAGAAGTCTCCTGCCGGTTCCGGAGGGTCCCCGCCATCGGACCCCATCACCAGTCGATTCCCGCCGGTTGTCCGCCATTAACAGCTTTTTCCCGCCATCTGCAGAGTTTCCCGCCACTGGGAAGCGATTCCCGCCATTTCCAAAGGTTTCCCGCCTTGGAAGAGCGGACGCCATTATGGGCGTGCCAGAGGATGGCAAGAGGCCACCTCCCATCGTGGGCCAGGACCGAAAATGGCGCCAAAAGTGGAAACCGCCCCCACCAACAGAGACTGTGATGCTAGAGGTGTCTGTCAGCGTGAAAGAACTGCCCCTGGAGCTGACAGTCACCAAGTGGCCCCGGGACCGCTCTCGAAGGGGGAGGAGACGAAAGGAGAGAACAAAGATGGGTGCCGCCTGGAGCAGTCTGGAGCGAGCGCACCCGGAGGCAAGAAGCCTGGAGAGGAGTAGCGGAGAAGCTCACCCGGAGATGGCCAGAGAGCAGAGCAGCACCGGCCCGCTGGCCAGGAGCCTGCTGGAAGAAGAGCAGAGCAGCACCGACCCGTTGGTCAGGAGCCTGCTGGAAACCACGACCCCACTAGGCCTAGTGGAGGTCCTCGCACAGCTCCCCCGAGACCGGGAGTGTGCACAGACTGCCCTGGAGGGCCTCGCACGGAGGATGGCCCGGGTACAGCGAGAGACATTGGCGGAGTGGAGCCGAGAGATGGCCCAGCAAACCAAGACCCGGAGCACGCCAGCCAAGATGAGGAGACAGACCGCCTCTGAGGATGGCGCGGGAGGACCCAAGGCCGGAGACGGCGCCGAGAAGGGAGCCGAACGCATGGAGGCAGGTAAAGGGGACGTCTATACCCCAAACCAGGACACCGCTTACCTGCCCCAGCTCCCCGTCGCAGAGCCCGAAAGTCCCCCTGCTGTGCCCGAAAACGCCATGTCACCGACGCAGACTAGGCCCCAACCGGAAGCCGCCGCCGCGACCCCTGTGACGCCATGCGCACCGACCCCGAGCGTGGCAAAACAGGAAGTAACACCAGCCTGGTCGCAGGGCCTAGAATTCCCGGGCGTCGCATCACCAACAGCGCCCCCTACCTCCGCGGAGCCTCCGGCCTGGCCGCAAGGCCAGGTAGCCCAGGGCGCCGCCGTCCTGACGGTGCCCTTCACCTTCCAGGTGCCCCAGGCCTGGCCGCAAGGCCTGGGCAACCCGGGCGCCACCACCACCGCGCCCGCACCCGTAAAACCAAGGGTGCCGCGTCTGGGAGAGGACTTGTTTGCCCAGCACACGTGGCCGGACGGACAGCCTTTCATCTGGCCCCAGAGATATTATGAACTGGAGCACCAGAGGAGAGTTGGGGCCATGTGTGCACCCCTGATTCCGGCTCCGAAGCCCGTGATAAGGATCTCGCCCCCGCTAGCAGAAGCGCAGTTCGAGTGGGACCCCACCGGAGAAGATCTCATGGGGTTCACTCAAGAGACTCGGGCAGCTGCAGCGGAGCGTGCTGAGTGCTGCCGCCAACAGCTCGAGGAGTTTGCGAGGGAGCGGAGAGAGAGGCGGGTCCGGGAACAGCAAGCTCAAGTAAGGAGCGCGGAGCAGAAGAGCCGGGCCAGGAGAGACCCCCGTGCAGCGCACAGTCCCCGCACCACCGGGACTGTAATTAAGTTCAACATGCAGCATGGGTGGGGCTTCATCAGAGACCACAACACCCTAGGCGACGTCTTCGTAACCAGAAGAGACGTTGAGTCCCACCTACCGGAGGGACACAGAGGTCGTGACCTTTACATCGGGGACGAGGTCACCTTTACCCGGCACAAGTGTGCCAAAGGACCTTACGCCCTCCATGTGCATCGCCTGACAGAGGAGGAGCTGCGATGTGAGGAGGAAGAGCAAGAGGATCCGGACGGGTCTGAAGCTGAGATCCCCAAAGAAGGAGCAGGAGGAAGACGTTGTTGAGTACAGCGGAGTAGGTGCTGTAAATAGTTACCCGATCGGGGTATAAAGAAACTGTTACTGCAAATATAGTCCCCGTTGGGACCAGCTGAGTGAACTGTTTACCCGTTTACCCTTAATCCCACAGGCTGAGGACTGTGAGCAGCCATTCCCTTTCCCTCCTTAACTGGCCGAGGACTGAGAGCGGCCAAATCCCTGTAAATAGTTGCGCGTCCTAAAGCGCCCCCTACCGGTTTTATAGGGACAATCAGTTTTCCAGAGAGACTGTCGCACTTTACCCGGTCACACGTTGCACAGTGACCGGAGGAGAAACAAGAGACGACGAGAATGTTTATATGAAAAGTTTTATATGATGTTTTATTATGTTTATGTTTATGAAAAAAAAAAAAAAATGTATGTTTGGTGTTGTTTTTCTCTTACAGCCCGAGGACGTGCTGTGATTTACCAGGGGGGAATGTAGCACCCTGAGGATTCGGCTGCTACAGGGGTATTGCACCTCAACCCAGAGGTGTGATATTCCACTCCCGGGTAAGGAGGGAGTGTGGATCTGAGCTCGGTAGGCTGCATGCACTACACACATCCCATTTCCGAGGAACAGGCCGACGGTACTCCCACTTAGAAATGTGCAGGTACGACCGAGTCTGTTCCTGGCTGGAGTGGGAGGGGGGTGGAACATCCCAAGTAGTGTAGGGGCAGATAGGGGGAGCAGCCTGGGTAAAGATAGGAGCTCATTGGGTGCTGGTCACCTGAGCTCACACATAGAGGGTGTATATAAGGTGGGCACCAACTAAGAACAGGGTACGTTGCAGAGAGAAAGTCAGCGAGCGGAGGAGAAGAGAGACCCAGAGTGAGAGAGGAGAAAGAGAGACCCAGAGGGGAAAGCAGAAGAAAGGACTCTAAGACCCCAAATTAAATCCCCGGGTGAAGAGTCGGCATCAGGGTACCGGAACCCAAGCTGGTGGGGGCAAAAACACTCCCCAGCCAGAGACCGGAGACCGTGGGCAGCGTCTGCCACGGCCACCCACCACATCCACCACAAAGGCATACCACGTGGAGGGTCAGGGAACCCAAGGCCAAGGGTCACCCAACAGAAGGCCCGAGGGAGCTGGACCTGGGTGGATCAATAGTGGGGACGGCCAGAGAAAGGACCGAAGGAGAGCTCAGGGTCACGCTCCGGACTCGCTTGGGGGTTGGCTGGATCCAGGGCCTGGTGGACGCAGCACGGCTCGGGAGGTCACTTGAAGCTGGAGTGACCGGAACATCAGCAGTGAGTAAATACCCTGAACTGCACAACCCGACTCTGTCGTCCTTTAACACCTATGCTGCACCACCACAACCCCCATCCTCTGCACCTGACCCCCTGAGGCTATACCCCACCCGTTGGGGGTTACACCACCAAAAGCTGCACCTACACCATCAGCCTCAGCGGACCCTGCTGCAGCGGCGGCCATAGTGACCGCAATACAACGGGTGGCGTAGTCGACAATAAATAACTTATAACATCTGTAGGACTGCCACATACAACTGAGTTTGACACCCTGGGCACGGACCGGGTCACAGCCACTCGGAAGACTACAACCCCCATCTGATCCGGCTCCGGATATTCCCACTAAAGAATATGGCCCAGGGGGCGCGTCATTATACACCGGGGGAGGCGAGAGGCCGGATTTTATAAACTGGGGGCTGAGAGTCCGGATGTTATACACCGTGGGCAATGGGACTAAATGAAAAACGCAGAATTCGGTGACTAGGAGTTTTGTCCTATAATGTATGTGCATTTGCCTTCCCTTTAGAAACTCTCCCTTGTGATTCTGCAGTGTCTTAGAGGTTGACTATCTTTTCCTACATTGCTCAGGAGTTTCTCATGAAACAGACTTCCAGTGGCTTGCCCAACTCCGCTATTACTGGGAGAATGAGAATGCGAGAGTGCGAATCATCAACTGCAATGTGAAGTCCGCCTATGAGTACCTGGGCAACTCCCCACGCCTGGTCATCACTCCGCTCACTGAGAGATGCTAGCGGACTCTGCTATGATGTGATGGGTTATGCTCAGAAATCTTTTTGACTTTTGTATGATGCATGAAACTTATTAGAAAGTTTATTGATATTTCATACCAGTTCTTTCATGTTTCATTGGTAGATCGGTGCTTTTTATCTAAATCTTGGTGGAGCTCCAGAAGGTCCGGCCGGCACAGGAAAAACTGAGACCACCAAAGATTTGGCCAAGGCGCTGGCCGTGCAGTGTGTGGTCTTTAACTGCTCTGATGGTTTGGACTACATAGCAATGTCAAAGGTACATACAATGTTAAGCTGCTCCATTGCAGATAATAAACTGACTCCAACCGATGTTCTGCTGACACCTTTTGATTATATAGTACAGACCAAAAGTTTGGACACACCTTCTCATTTAAAGAATTTTCTGTATTTTCATGACTAAGAAAATTGTAAATTCGCACTGAAGGCATCAAAACTATGAATTAACACATGTGGAATTTATATACTTAACAAAAAAGTGTGAAACAGAAAATATGTCTTATATTCTTGGTTCTTAAAAGTCGCAGGTTAACAGCAGCTCAGATTAGAGACCAGGTCAATGCCACACAGAGTCCTATCAGCAGACACATCTCTACAACAACTGTTAAGAGGAGACTTTGTGCAGCAGGCCTTCATGGTAAAATAGCTGCTAGGAAACCACTGCTAAGGACAGGCAACAAGCAGAAGAGACTTGTTTGGGCTAAAGAACACAAAGAATGGACATTAGACTAGTGGAAATCTGTGCTTTGGTCTGATGAGTCCAAATTTGAGATCTTTGGTTCCAGCCACCGTGTCTTTGTGCGACGCAGAAAAGGTGAACGGATGGACTCTACATGCCTGGTTCCCACCGTGAAGCATGGAGGAGCAGGTGTGATGGTGTGGGGGTGCTTTGCTGGTGACACTGTTTGGGATTTATTCAAAATTGAAGGCATACTGAACCAGCATGGCTACCACAGCATCTTGCAGCGGCATGCTATTCCATCCAGTTTGCGTTTAGTTGGACCATCATTTATTTTTCAAAAGGACAATGACCCCAACACACCTCCAGGCTGTGTAAGGGCTATTTGACCAAGAAGGAGAGTGATGGGGTGCTACGCCAGATAACCTGGCCTCCACAGTCACCAGACCTGAACCCAATCGAGATGGTTTGGGGTGAGCTGGACCGCAGAGTGAAGGCAAAGGGCCAACAAGTGCTAAGCATCTCTGGGAACTCCTTCAAGATTGTTGGAAGACCATTTCCGGTGACTACCTCTTGAAGCTCATCAAGAGAATGCCAAGAGTGTGCAAAGCGGTCATCAAAGCGAAAGGTGGCTACTTTGAAGAACCTAGAATATAAGACATATTTTCAGTTGTTTCACACTTTTTTGTTAAGTATATATTTTTCCACATGTGTTAATTCATAGTTTGATGCCTTCAGTGTGAATGTACAATTTTCAGTCATGAAAATACAGAAAATCTTTAAGTGAGAAGGTGTGTCCAAACTTTTGGTCTGTACTGTATATACTTTTTTTTTAGTTTTTCAAAGGGCTGGCATCATCGGGAGATTGGGCGTGTTTTGATGAGTTTAACCGTATTGAGCTGGAGGTGTTGTCCGTGGTGGCCCAACAGATTCTCCGCATCCAGAGAGCCATCCAGACGAAGATGGACATGTTCAACTTCGAAGGAACAGAACTGAAGCTTAACCCAAATTGCTTCGTAGCCATTACCATGAATTCTGGCTACGCGGGACGTTCTGAGCTGCCCGATAACCTCAAGGTAAAGAGTCCCAGTGCCTTGCATCGGGCCCTTCCACAACATTTCTATAGGATTCAGCTCAGGACTATGACTCGGCCATTCCAAAACTTTATGTTTATTCAACCATTCTTTTGTAGAACGACTTGTGTCTTTGGGCCATTGTCTTGCTGCATGACCCACGTTTTCTTGAGATTCAGTACATGAACTGATATCCTGATATTTTCCTTTAGCATTTGCTGATAGATTTTAGAATTCATTGTTCCATCAATGATGGCAGCCGTCCTTGGCCAAGTGCAGCAAAACAGGCCCAAAGCATGTTACGATTACCATCTTTGTGTTTCATAGATGATAGGAGGTTCTTATGCTGTAATGCAGTATTTTCTTTCTGCAAGCATATAGCTTCTCACTTAAAATCTCTATCTTGGCCTCATCCTTCCACAAAGCATTATTCCAGTTACCTATTGATGTGCCCAGGTGAGTTTTAGCAGTGACATTTTAAATCGCATTGCCTTTCTCCTTGCAATCCTGCCATGCTCGCCATTGTTGTTCATTGTCCTTCTGATGGTGGACTCATGAACAATTACATTAGCTAATGTGAGGAGAGGCCCTTAGTTGCTTAGAGGTTACCTTGAGCTCCTTTGTGACCTCACAGACTGATGTAGCTTTAACCACTTCGCGCCAGAGCCTGTTTTTGCCTTCGTGACCGGGCCAATTTTTTCAATTCTGACCACTGTCACTTTATGAGGTAATTACTCTGGAACGCTTCAACGGATTCCCCTGATTCTGAGAATGTTTTTTCGTGACATATTGTACTTCATGATAGTGGTAAAATTTCATCGATATCACGTGCGTTTATTTGTGAAAAAATCGGAAATTTGGCGAAAATGTTGAAAATTTTGCAATTTTCAAACTTAGAATTTTCATGCCCTTAAATCAGAGAGATACGTTGCACAAAATAGTTAATAAATAACATTTCCCACATGTCTACTTTACATCAGCACAATTTTGGAACCCAAATTTTTTTTTGTTAGGGAGCTATAAGGGTTAAAAGTTGACCAGCGATTTCTCATTTTTCCAACAAAATTTAAAAAACATTTTTTTAGGGACCACATCATATTTGAAGTCACTTTGAGGGGTCTTTATGACAGAAAATACCCAAAAGTGACACCATTCTAAAAACTGCACCCCTCAAGGTGCTCAAGACCACTTTGAAGAACTTTATTAACCCTTCAGGTGCTTCACAGGAATTTTTGGAATGTGGAAGAAAAAAATTAACATTTAACTTTTTTCACAAAAATGTTACTTTAGACCCAATTTTTGTTATTTTCGCAGGGGTAACAGGAAAAAATGAACCCCAACATTTTTTGTGCAATTTCTCTTGAGCGCGCTGATGCCCCATATGTAAGGGAAAACCACTGTTTGGGCGCACGGCAGGGTTCGGAGGGGAAGGAGCGCCATTTGACTTTTTGAATGTAAACTTTGCTTGAATAATTAGCAGACGCCATGTTGCGTTTGGGGAGCCCCTGATGCGCCTAAACAGTGGAAACCCCCCACAAGTGACACCATTTTGTAAACTAGACCCCTCAGGGAACTTATCTAGATGTGTGGTGAGCACCTTGAACCCCCAGGTGCTTCACAGAAGTATGGAACATTGAGCCGTAAAAATAAAATTTTCACATTTTTGCAACAAAAATGTTTTTCAGACTCCAATTTTGCATTTTCATAAGGGTAACAGGAGAAATTGCTCCATGCAATTGTTTGTGCAATTCCTCCTGAGCACGCTGATACCCCATATGTGGGGGAAAACCACTGTTTGGGCGCACGGCAGGGTTCGGAAGGGAAGGAGCGCCATTTGACTTTTTGAATGTAAAATTTGCTTGAATAATTAACAGACACCATGTTGCTTTTGGAGAGCCCCTAATGCGCCTAAACAGTGGAAACCCCCCACAAGTGACCCCATTTTGGAAACTAGACCCCTTAGGGAACTTATCTAGATGTGTGGTGAGCACCTTGCACCCCCAGGTGCTTCACAGAAGTTTATAATATTGAGCCGTAAAAATAAAATTTTCACATTTTTCTCACAAAAAATGTTTTTCATCCCCTAATTTTGCATTATCATAAGGGTAACAGGAGAAATTGCACCATGAAATTTGCTGTGCAATTTCTCTTGAGCGCGCTGATACCCCATATGTGGGGGAAAACCACTATTTGGGTACACCGCAGGGTTCGGAAGGGAAGGAGCGCCATTTGACTTTTTGAATGTAAAATTTGTTTGAATAATTAGAGGACGCCATGTCGCATTTGGGGAGCCCCTAATGTGCCTAAACAGTGGAAACCCCCCACAAGTGACACCATTATGTAAACTAGACACCTTAGGGAACTTATCTAGATGTGTGGTGAGCACATTGGGAGACATAATAAACAAATCAGTAGCTGGTGAAGAATTGGTTTTATTTATTTTTTATGCCGTTCCTCATGCGGTATAAGTGATGAGATTACTTTATTCTTCGGGTCGGTGCGATTACAGAGATACCAGATTCATATCGGGTTTTTATGATTGACAGCTGTCACACACTAAAAGACGCTTTTTTTTGCAAAATCTAGTTTTTGCATCGCCATATTTTGAGAGCTATAATTTTTCCATATTTCGGCTGACAGAGTCATGTGACGGCTTGTTTTTTGCGGGACGAGTTGACATTTTTATTGCTACCATTTTTGGGAACGTGACATTTTTTGATCACTTTCTATTCCATTTTTTGGGAGGTAAAATTAACAAAAACCAACAATTCATTATTTTTTGAGGGTTTTTTTATGCCGTTCTGCGTGTGGTAAAAGTGATAAGGCAGCATTATTCTTCGGGTCAGTACGTTTACAGCGATACTACACGTACTGTATATTTTTTTTATGTTTTGGCGCTTTTACACAATAAAACAATTTTATAGAAAAAATATTTTTTTTGCATCACTTTATTCTGAGCGCTATAACTTTTTTGTTTTTCGGCTAATGGAGCTGTATGGCGGCTTTTTTTTTGTGGAACAAGATGACGTTTTCAGCGTTACCATTTTTATTTCCATTTTGCTTTTTGATCGCATTTTTTTCCACTTTTTGTTTGGCGATATGAGGAAAAAGCATAGTTTTTTGCTCCGTTTTTTATTTATTTTTAATTACGGTGTGCATAGAAGGAGTTAATTAGTGTGACAGTTTTATAGCTCGGGTTGTTTCGGACACGGCGATACCAAATATGTGTACTTTTTTTGTTTTTGCATAAATATACAGATTTATCGGTTTAATATTTTATTTATTTATTTTTATTTATTTTGTGATTTTTTTTTTTAACAATTTCAAAACATTTTTTTTACTTTTTTTTTACATTTTTACTTAGTCCCTGTATGGGACATTAATTTTTATTTTTCTGATCACTGATATATTCTGATATATTACATTACATGAGATCTCTGCTGACTGTTTCACAGTCAGTGTCTCCTGCCAGGCTTCTGCTGCAGGCTGAGTCAGGCAGGACACCATATATGGCAGATCTGGAGGCGGTCCTGTGACCTCCAGCTGCCATAGCAACGTCAGGTCCTGGAAGTATCAGGGGTCTTCGGAGAGGTAAGTATACAACCCCCTCTCTTCCTGCTGTCTTCTATATGCCGCGATCACTATAGATCGCGGCATATAGAAGACAGCAAAGGGTTAATGTAGCACCCCGAGGGCTCGGCTGCTACAGGGGTATTGCACCTCAAACCAGAGGTGTGATATTCCATCTTCGGGTAAGGATGGATTGTGGACCAGGACTCAGTAGCTGCATGCACCACACACACCCCATTTCCGAGGGACAGCTCAACGGTGCTCCCACAAGATAGAAGTGCAGGCACGACAGCATCTGTCCCTGGCTGGAGTGGGGAGGGGGTGGAATACCCAGTGGTGTAGGAGCAGATAGGGGTGGGTCTCTGGGCATAGGTAGTAGCCCATTGGTTGCTAGTCACCTGGGCTCGGGTGTCAGAAGGAGGTATATAAGGTGGGCACCATCTTAGAACAGAGTCGAGTTCAGTCCGGTTCAGTTCAGAGAGGAGGAGAAGAAGACAGGAGTTCAGCCAGAGAGGGCTGACAGGGAGCTGTGGCTCAGTCTGGGCCCAGCTCCAGAGGCAGGCCTGGAGTGGAGGCCAGAAACAGCAGAAAGAGAGGGGAGAAGGAAAGGAAAGTAAGAAAGGAACTGGAACAGAGGAGAAAGGAAGCAAGGAACACAGAGAAAGGCCTAGAGACACGAGGACTGAAGGAACCCCATATGCCCAGAGGAGATACAGGGTGAAGGGTTGGCAGAACAGGGTACCGCAACCCAAATTGGTGGAGGCAACAGATTCCTCAGCCAAAGACCGGAGGTTGTTACCACATCTTGGTGCGACCCCTCACTACATCCACCAGAAAGGCATACCGTATAGGGTCAGGGAAACCGGGAGAGGTTTCGCCAACAGAAGGCCCGAGGAAGCTGGACAAAGGTGGGTCACTGGTGGGGACGGCCAGAGAAAGGTAGAGAAGGGAACTCTGAACCACACTCTGGAATTACCTGGGAGTTGACCGAGTCCCTTGCCTGGTGGACGCAGCGCGGCTCGGGCAGTCATCGCCTGCAGCATTGACATGAACAACAACTGTGAGTAAAGCATTGAAAACTGCAACCGCACGTCTCTGTGGTTCCTCGCCGCACCAGCACCATTAGCACTGGGACGCTCACACCATCACTCCCATCATCTCTCACATTAGCTGCCCTGAGGCAATACTTCTCCCGTGGGGAGTTATCCCATACTCAGCTGCGCAAACAACATCAGCCTCAGCGGTCTGCAGCGCGGCGGCGGTCCCCACTGACCGCAATCCACGGGTGGCGTAGTCGGACATTTGCTATACATTAAGACTGCCACTGGTTTGACCACCCTGGGCACGGACCGGGTCACCGCCACACGGAGACTACAACCCCCAGCATTCTACAACAGGCCCGGTTCCGGGTTCCCCTGCACAACACAGGCCCAGGGGGCACGTCAACTTTGGCGTAGTCGGCAGGATCGAGACCAACCAGCCACAAACGGGTATCGCGTGCCTGAAGAAAATTGTACATGTACCTGGAAAAGAAGTCTCCCGCCATTTCCCGAAGTTTCCCGCCATCCGGAGCAGATTCCCGCCATCAGAAGCCATCTTGGACCGTTTCCCACCATCGGACGCCATCTTGGGTCGTTTCCCACCGTCTTCCCGCCATCCGCAGTCATTTTCCCACCATCGGGCGCCATCTTCGGGACGCCGCGCGGGAAGAAGAGGGGCGTGGACGCCGAAAGCGCGCGAGATCTGAAGCTCCGCCCCACGCACCGACGCTGCGTAAGGTCCAGAAAGGGAGAGGGAGCGACGCTGACATCACAGGAGCGCGACGCAAGGTCCTCAACCCCGACGATCGACTGTGGAGCCGCAGCCTACGGAGGAAGATCAACGCAAGGTAGGCCACGGTCCACCAGGGGGGAGGAGGACACCAGGAACGGAGAGCAAGATGGCGGACCGGCAGCAGACCAAGCTGCCCAGCATCGGCAGTGCCCAAGCCGTCGTGGGCCCCGACCAGCGCCAGGAGAAGACGCGTGATGCAGGAGCGGTCGCGGGAACAGGTAAGAGGAGTCTCCCTGTCCCGGACGCTGCCAGCGTCAGCCTGCTCCCGAGCCCCCTGGTGGAGCCGCCGATCCCGGGCGCTGCAAACACCGACCTGCTCCAGACCCCGCAACAAGCCCTGCTGCCGAGCCCTCCAGCTCTGGTCGCTGCCACCACCAGCCAGCGCAAAGGCCCAAAGTCGCACCCTCTGATCCCGGGCGTCGTCAACAGCGGCTCTCTCCAGGCCCCGTCGCAAGGCCTGCTACACAAGGGCACCAAGGGACTGTATGCCCTCCATGTCCACCGTCTAACAGAGGAGGAGCTGCGGTACCGCCCAGACATGGACTACCCTGAGGATCCGGACAGATCTGAAGACTATGAGGAAGAGCATCAGGAGGATACCGTTACCAGTAAACGGTAAAATGGAACTGTATATAGTTACCCGTAAGGGTATAGAAACTGTTGCTGAGTGGAGTGTGGTCCCCGTTGGAACTAATGTGGAACTGTTAAAGGACTGTTATCTGTGTGCCCCTAATCCCTAAACAGGCTGAGGACTGTGAGCAGCCATTCCCCTATCCCCACTGGTCGAGGACTGAGAGCGGCCACCCTTGTATATAGTTGCGCTTCCTAAAGCGCCCCCTACTGGTTTTATACAAAAACCGCAACGTCTACCTCAAGGCAGATTAAATGGACTGTTGCACCTTTTCCTGGTCGCAAGTTGCATAGCGGCCAGAGCTCAAGAATATTCTACTTGAAAAAGTTTTATATTGAAAAGTTTTATATGCTGCTAGAATAATAATGCAAATGTTTCATGTGATGTTTTATATGCTAAAAGAGTTCCGGTAGTTTTGACCATAGCTAGTGACAGAAGAATGTTAAAGAAAAGAAAAAGAGTACCAGCAACGTTAAAAGAGAAAAGTGCCTCCCATAAAGGGATGGGTTTATAGTTATTGTCTTATATACGAATGCATTCTAAAAATTTGAATGTTTAAATTGTTTTGCTCTTTTCCAGCCCGTGGACGTGCTGTGATTTACCAGGGGCGGAATGTAGCACCCCGAGGGCTCGGCTGCTACAGGGGTATTGCACCTCAAACCAGAGGTGTGGTATTCCAATCCCGGGTAAGGATGGATTGTGGACCAGGACTCAGTAGCTGCATGCACCACACACACCCCATTTCCGAGGGACAGCTCAACGGTGCTCCCACAAGATAGAAGTGCAGGCACGACAGCATCTGTCCCTGGCTGGAGTGGGGAGGGGGTGGCATACCCAGTGGTGTAGAAGCAGATAGGGGTGGGTCTCTGGGCATAGGTAGGAGCCCATTGGTTGCTAGTCACCTGGGCTCGGGTGTCAGAAGGAGGTATATAAGGTGGGCACCATCTTAGAACAGAGTCGAGTTCAGTCCGGTTCAGTTCAGAGAGGAGGAGAAGAAGACAGGAGTTCAGCCAGAGAGGGCTGACAGGGAGCTGTGGCTCAGTCTGGGCCCAGCTCCAGAGGCAGGCCTGGAGTGGAGGCCAGAAACAGCAGAAAGAGAGAGGAGAAGTAAAGGAAAGTAAGAAAGGAACTGGAACAGAGGAGAAAGGAAGCAAGGAACACAGAGAAAGGCCCAGAGACACGAGGACCGAAGGAACCCCATATGCCCAGAGGAGATACAGGGTGAAGGGTTGGCAGAACAGGGTACCGGAACCCAAATTGGTGGAGGCAACAGATTCCTCAGCCAAAGACCGGAGGTTGTTACCACATCTTGGTGCGACCCCTCACTACATCCACCAGAAAGGCATACCGTATAGGGTCAGGGAAACCGGGAGAGGTTTCGCCAACAGAAGGCCCGAGGAAGCTGGACAAAGGTGGGTCACTGGTGGGGACGGCCAGAGAAAGGTAGAGAAGGGAGCTCTGAACCACACTCTGGAATTACCTGGGAGTTGACCGAGTCCCTTGCCTGGTGGACGCAGCGCGGCTCGGGCAGTCATCGCCTGCAGCATTGACATGAACAACAACTGTGAGTAAAGCATTGAAAACTGCAACCGCACGTCTCTGTGGTTCCTCGCCGCACCAGCACCATTAGCACTGGGACGCTCACACCATCACTCCCATCATCTCTCACATTAGCTGCCCTGAGGCAATACTTCTCCCGTGGGGAGTTATCCCATACTCAGCTGCGCAAACAACATCAGCCTCAGCGGTCTGCAGCGCGGCGGCGGTCCCCACTGACCGCAATCCACGGGTGGCGTAGTCGGACATTTGCTATACATTAAGACTGCCACTGGTTTGACCACCCTGGGCACGGACCGGGTCACCGCCACACGGAGACTACAACCCCCAGCATTCTACAACAGGCCCGGTTCCGGGTTCCCCTGCACAACACAGGCCCAGGGGGCGCGTCATTAACATCACTGGGACCTAATCCAATCAGGTCCCGATGATGTTCCCTGTCAGAGCTATCGCTCTGCACCGCTCCCGCAGCGCTTGCAGGACCCTCAGGGTCCTGAGCGCTGCGGGACCACCCACCGTTTTTAAACGTCGGCGCTGCACAGAGCCCAGGCAGCACCGACGTTTATCTACAGTGGGCCGTCGCGAAGCGGTTAAGTCAAATTTATGCAGTAATACAGAAATTTTTGAGGGGTTCACAAACTTTCATGTAAATACTAGGTTTACAAAAGAAACATAAGATTTCATCAAAGGGATTATTCTCCCCCAAACCTATATGAGATTGTACATTTCCTATGTATAATCACAACACCTGATGCCCTCATTTCTGCAAGCTCCTTAATATTGATGTCCCATTCTCCTATTTTCCAAAATGGACACAGCAGAGGTGTGGAGAGAGATTTGGAAAGTGTTAAAGGAGTATCCCCATCTCCAAGATTCTATCCCAATATGTAATAGGTGTAATAATAATATTAATAGCAAATACCTCCAATTGGAAATGTAGTATAGTTCTTCTGATTAGCTATGTTGCTTAACCCATGTGCAGGGCATAGCAGTAGCTTAGGTATCCATGGTTACGACCACTAGCAAGTAACTAACTGTTACTATGAGTGGTCGTAACCATGGATACCTAAGCTACTGCAATGTCCTGCACATGGGGGTAAGAAACATAGCTAATCAGAAAAACTATACTACATTTCTAATTGGAGATATTTGCAAACATTATTATTATACCTATTACATATTGGGACAGGATCTTGGAGATGGGAATACCCCTTTAACCACACTTTGACTGACTTTCCTCTGATGTGGAATACACACATCACTTTTAGGTCTGGGGTGGAGGATAGTGTAAATGGACATAATGGGTTCCCCGGCTCTATGCCTAGTTTACAGTAATTTAGTTTCATTTGTTGACTGACCCATCTGGTTTGCGCATTTCAGGTTCTTTTCCGGACTGTAGCAATGATGGTCCCCAACTATGCTCTGATTGTGGAGATCTGCCTTTATTCTTACGGTTTTCTGCACGCTAAACCTCTAAACATTTACAAACTCCCCGTCAGCCAGCAAAAACGAGTTCACTGACAGTATCTCACTTAACTCATTCTGCAGCCGGCAATTAACAGTGCAACACAGAGGCCACATGTATTCCCTATGGAAAAACAATTCTGCAGCATATTTTAGTGCAACTCAGCAGCGTTCCATTCCTCTTTTATCATTCCTGGAAATGTAGGAATTAATTGAAATCTGTCAATAACGAGTCCCCTACACAGTCTGACAATGTCACCACTGTTTGGGCACAGTCAGATTGTATAGGGTTGTCCCCTATATAGATTATATATACATTATATATCATTTACACATACATTTCCAGGAGGTATAACAGAGGGACGATACAATGTAGAGTTTTAGGAAAAGAGGTTTCATACTTATTTTTTGGAGAATACTATTCTTTACTAATACAGACATACCACAAGAACTGACGGCTCCTTTGTAATGGGGTTCTTCACTTTTAATATTGTTTCATGTCATATTGTATATGAATTATTTTATCATTTAATCCTTTTTCATTCTATTTAGCTCTTGCGGTCAATTAAGGATGTAAACGAACCCAAATTTTTGTCTCATGATATTCCTCTGTTCAATGGGATTACCAGCGACCTGTTCCCTGGCATTCAACTTCCGAAAGCCGACTATAAGGTATTAAAATATAATAGTGTCTTAAAGGGGTTTTCCAAGACTTAAAGAGGACTTGTCCCTCGCCATAAATATGTAAATGCCGCTGTTCTCCTGACTCCGGCATTGTTTTTCTTTTCTTCCTGCTCCTCTCCGTTCCTGACATCTGTCGCTCTCCTCTAGCCCTTTAAGCCAACTGGGCAAGGCCTTCCTGAAGACTCCGACAGAGAGGACTTGATGACCACGCCCACTTGGCTATTAAAAATTATTAACTAGATTTCTATAAAGAGGCTATATCTCAGGAATGGAGAGGCGCAGGAGCAAAAGAAAAACAACACCGGATTCAGGAGAACAGCGGCATTTACATATTTATGGCGAGGGACAAGTCCTCTTGCATATTAATGGCAAGTGATAGGTCCTATATAGCTGGCCAGCTATCATTTGGATGACAGTTATCTTTCCCGACTCCCCCATATTCAGCAATGCTCGCTCCTGTTTTCTCTATGACAGAGTCGCTGCCAGAATCTTATGGCAGCTGCTAATTTCAGGGTCAGAAAGTAAGGATCGGGTGATTAAATTCCATCCGCCCGATTTTTATGTCCCCCAACATAATCTGTCATGAGGCCCCCATACACAGTAGATGGTAGACCAATCCCATTGAAATCACCCGATCCTGATCCACTGCTTTGGAATTGGGTTACATGACTTTGTCACTCATCGTCCGGTCCCATTAGTGCAACCTGGGCAGCTGCACAGGGGCACCAGAGATAAGGGGGCTCACTTATACCTCCAATGCAGGATGATCTGATGTAGAAAACAAATGGTTAAAACATCTGTGAGTGATTTATCGCTAGTTTAGTTGTAGGTTATGGAGACATTTTTTTTTAGATGAATGAATCGATTCGCAGGAGACTGATCCAATGGCCAGGTGTCATGGGTGCGTCAGATGTGACAGACAGTCGCCCTGCAGTTAGTTGCAGGAGATCCCTTCGTTTGGCATTACAGACATCTTCTTAGCGGTCTCACTGTAGGACCCAGCGGCTACCTCCCTCCTGCTCTAATTGACAATCAGGCCTGGGTGTTTAAATACTTCCAGGTTGCTACACAGAGGTGCCAGTGATATTCACATGACCCCTTGTGAAGGCTTGGAGCAAGTGCAGCTCTTACTTCCTCTCTGGTGCTAAGAAGATGTGTGTGCCATCTCTCTGAAGTCGACTCAAGCTAAGCTACTTCCCCTGTGTCTGTCTCCCCTTGCTGTCTTTAGTTGTCAGTGGGGATCGAATAGTGCTCACCCCCCTTCCCTATCCAGGGTCAAGCGCTAAGGAAATACAGGGATAGGTTCCTGTGCGGCAATTGGTGAGGAACCAATATAGAGTGGGTAGGGGAGACAGGGTGATTGCAGATCAGCCTAGGAGGTTTCCATTTCCCCCTTTCCCTAGTATCTGGGCTCCCTTCCCCTCATCCCTTTGAGTCGCACTTTGTCTTTCCTACACTGTGCGTGACATCAGGTCAGTGGTGGGCACTGAATGAGACCCCTGAGAGCCACCTTATTTCTTCCTGCCCCCCGGCTCTTCTTCAGATTAGCCGGCCTGGCATGACGTTATGGTTGCAGCATGATGTACACCAGGCCATATAATCAGAAGAGGAGCCGGGGATGCCGGCAGCTAAGAGGCGGCTCTCAGCGGTCCTGTCCAGCGGCCACAGAATACTGATCTGGATCCTGAAAATGTATTCTCCCACCTCTAATTGGATCCACTGTAAACAGACTGATGAAATATTTTACCTTCCTTTTGCTCAGGATTTACTGGAATGCGCACAGGAGAGCTGTGCTGGACACAACATCCAACCCGAGAAGGTCTTCCTGGAGGAAATGATCCAGACGTATGAGATGATGATTGTCAGACACGGGTAAGCTGGAACTACAGAAGTCCATGGGACGGGGGATTTATTATTCGCTGTTTCCATTTTATACAATGGACCATGCTGCATTTTGTTTATCCCGTACAGTTGTATGTTGGTTGGAGAGCCGTTCTCTGGAAAAACGAAGGTCCTCCACGTCCTCGCTGATACGCTGTCTCTTATGAATGAGCGAGGGTGCGAAGAAGAAAAAGTGATTTACCGGACAGTGAACCCTAAAGCCATCACCATGGGGCAGCTGTTCGGGCAGTTTGATCCAGTGTCACATGAGGTTCGTCTATGATTGGAATTATTGTTTACTAGATGGTGGCCCGATTCTAACGCATCGGGTATTCTAGAATATGTATGCGGCCGACCGGGCGCAATTAGCAGAGCGGTGTTTAAATTTGGCGCCAAAATCGCTGATTGGTCGCGGCCGGCAACCGCGACCAATCAGCAAAGCGGTGTTTAAATTTGGCAGCAACATCGGTGATTGGTCGCGGGCGGCGGCCACGACCAATCAGCGAACCGTGTTAGTGAGGACTGGAGAGCGTGTTTAAATTTGGCGCCAAAATCACTGATTAGTCGCGACCGCGACCAATCAGCAAAGCGATGTTTAAATTTGTCGCCAATAATGCTGATTGGTTGCGGCCTGCAAACGCGACCAATCAGCAGAGGGGTGTTTAAATTTGGCACCAAAATCGCTGATTGGTCGCGACCGCGAACAATCAGCAGAGCGGGATTTAAATTTGGCGCCAATAATGCTGATTGGTTGCGGTCGCGACCAATCAGCAGAGCGGTGTTTAAATTTGGGGCCAAAATCGCTGATTGGTCGGGGCCGGCAGCCGCGACCAATCAGCAGAGCGGTGTTTAAATTGACCAATCAGCAGAGCGGCGTTTAAATTTGCCGCCCATATCGCTGATTGGTCACGCCCGGCCACCGCGACCAATCAGCAGAGCGGGGTTTAAATGTGGCACCAATAATGCTGATTGGTCGCGGCCGGCCACCGCGACCAAGTAGCAGAGCGGCGTTTAAATTTTCCTTCCATATCGCTGATTGGTCGCGGGCGTCGACCAATCAGCATCGTATTAGTGAGGACCGGGGAGCGGCGCTGCTTGTGCGGCTACTTCCGCTGCGAGAAGCCGGGAGATGCGCGGCTGCTCGCAGCAGAAGCATCCCCGGTCCTCCGTTCAGCTAGCGGCCGGGAGATGAGCGCCTTGCGATGGTCATCTCCCTGCTGCATCGCCGCTGACCTCCGTCCTGCAGATGAGCCGCTAACGGCCGCCATCTTTTTCTCAAATCCCGCGTCGCTGATTGGCCGCGGCCGGACCAATCAGCGACGCGGGATTTCCTGGACAGACAGACAGACAGAAAGACGGGATAAGACGATTATATATATAGATAATTCTAATATCTTTGCTGAAAATGGGAAAAAGCCCTTTTATGGCTTATGGACATGGTAGAAGGGGTTCCTTCAGAGACAAAGACCCCAGTCATACATTGCTGGGCAATCATTTTATTATGACTTACTCCCTGTTTGCACAAAAATTGGAAACTGTTTTATTTTCCCCATCAGACATATAAAAAACAAATTGTATTATTTATGCCAGAAATTAGCATAAGTTTGCATACTTCCAGCCACATTCTGACTAGACTGTGTCTGGCCTCACTCAATACACTTGCTTTGAGTGAGGTCACGCACTTCTAGTTGGCATGTGACCGCATATATGCAAATCACTTACTTGCGGTCTCTCCCGGTGCAGGCACGTTCACATCAATAGGGGCCACGTGTAGTCAATACATGTGTATCATCAATATCATAATCCCAGGCATTCCCTTTAATAATCCTTTCAATTGTGGGATTGTATTGGATTTTATGGGAAGAGCAATTTTATTGATGCCTCTCTTCATTTGCAGTGGACCGATGGGATAGTCGCTAATACTTTCCGGGAGTTTGCGTTATCTGAGACCCCGGAAAGAAAATGGGTTATCTTTGATGGACCTATTGATACGCTAGGGATAGAAAGTATGAACACAGTCCTAGATGATAATAAAAAGGTAACTCTCTATTTTACTTTGTAAAAACTTTTTTTTATTTAACCGCTTCCCGACCGCCCACTGTAGATAAACGTCCACGCTGCCTGGGCTCTGTGCAGCGCGGACGCTTAAAAACGGTGGGTGGTCCCGCAGCGCTCAGGACTCCGAGGGTCCTGCAAGCGCTAAGGGTGCGGTGCAGAGCGATAGCTCTGACAGGGAACATCATCGGGACCTGATTGGATCAGGTCCCAGTGATGTTAACCCTTTGCTGTCTTCTACATGCCGCGATCTATAGTGATCGCGGCATATAGAAGACAGCAGGAGGAGAGGGGGTCGTCTACTTACCTCTCCGACGACCCCTGATACCTTCCAGGACCTGGCGTTGCTATGGCAGCTGGAGGTCACATGACCGCCTCCAGATCTGCCATATACGGTGTCCTGCCAGGCTCAGCCTGCAGCTGAAGCCTGGCAGGAGACACTGACTGTGAAACAGTCAGCAAAGATCTCATGTAATGTAATATATGTCTATTACATTACATGAGATCAGTGATCAGAAAAATAAAAATTAATGTACCATACAGAGACTAAGTAAAAATGTAAAAAAAGTAAAAAAAATGTTTTCAAACTACTAAAAAAAAAATCACAAAATAAATAAAAATAAATAAATAAAACATTAAACCGATAAATCCGTATATTTATGCAAAAACAAAAAAAGTACACATATTTGGTATCGCCGCATCCGAAACAACCCGAACTATAAAACTGTCACACTAATTAACTCCTTCTGTGCACACCATAATAAAAATAAATAAAAAACGGAGCAAAAAACTATGCTTTTTCCTCATATCGCCAAACAAAAAGTGGAAAAAAATGCGATCAAAAAGCAAAATGGAAATAAAAATGGTAACGCTGAAAACGTCATCTTGTTCCGCAAAAAAAACCCGCCATAGAGCTCCATCAGCCGAAAAATAAAAAAGTTATAGCTCTCAGAATAAAGCAATGAAAAAAATATATTTTTTCTATAAAATTGTTTTATTGTGTAAAAGCGCCAAAACATAAAAAAATATACAGTAAGTGTAGTATCGCTGTAAACATACTGACCTGAAGAATAATGCTGCCTTATCACTTTTACCACACGCAGAACGGCATAAAAAAAACCTCAAAAAACAATTCCTGAATTGTTGGTTTTTGTTAATTTTACCTCCCAAAAAACGAAATAGAAAGCGATCAAAAAATGTCACGTACCCAAAAATGGTAGCAATAAAAATGTGAACTCGTCCCGTAAAAAACAAGCCATCACATGAGTCTGTCAGCCAAAATATGGAAAAATTATAGCTCTCAAAATATGGCGATGCAAAAAACTAGATTTTGCAAAAAAAAGCGTCTCTTAGTGTGTGACAGCTGTCAATCATAAAAACCCGATATGAATCTGGTATCTCTGTAATCGCACCGACCCGAAGAATAAAGTAATCTCATCACTTATACCGCACGAGGAACAGCGTAAAAAATAAATAAAACCAATTCTTCACCTGCTACTGATTTGTTTATTATGTCTCCCAACGTGCTCACCACACATCTAGATAAGTTCCTTAAGGGGTCTAGTTTCCAAAATGGTGTCACTTGTGGGGGGTTTCCACTGTTTAGGCACATTAGGGGCTCCCCAAATGCAACATGGTGTCCGCTAATTATTCAAGCAAATTTTACATTCAAAAAGTCAAATGGCGCTCCTTCCCTTCCAAACCCTGCGGTGCGCCCAAACAGTGGTTTTCCCCAACATATGGGGTATCGGCGTGTTCAGGAGAAATTGCACAACAAATTTCATGGTGCAATTTATTCTATTACCCTTATAATAATGCAAAATTAGGGGATGAAAAACATTTTTGTAGGAAAAATGTGAAAATTTTATTTTTACAGCTCAATATTATAAACTTCTGTGAAGCACCTTGGGGTTCAAGGTGCTCACCACACATCTAGATAAGTTCCCTAAGGGGTCTAGTTTCCAAAATGGTGTCACTTGTGGGGAGTTTCCACTGTTTAGGCACATCAGGAGCTCTCCAAACGCAACATGGTGTCTGCTAATTATTCAAATACATTTTGCATTCAAAAAGTCTAATGGCACTCCTTCCCTTCCGAATCCTGCAGTGCGCCCAAACAGTGGTTTTCCCTCACATATGGGGTATCAGCGCACTCAAGAGAAATTGCACAAAAAATTTTGGGGTTCATTTTTTCCTGTTACCCCTGCGAAAACAAAAAAAATTGGTCCTAAAGTAACATTTTTGTGAAAAAAGTTAAATGTTAATTTTTTTCTTCCACATTCCAAAACCTCCTGTGAAGCACCTGAAGGGTTAATAAAGTTCTTAAATGTGGTTTTGAGCACCTTGAGGGGTGCAGTTTTTAGAATGGTGTCACTTTTGGGTATTTTCTGTCATAAAGACCCCTCAAAGTGACTTCAAATATGATGTGGTCCCTAAAAAAATGGTTTTGTAAATTTTGGAAAAATGAGAAATCGCTGGTCAACTTTTAACCCTTATAGCTCCCTAACAAAAAAAAATTTTGGTTCCAAAATTGTGCTGATGTAAAGTAGACATGTGGGAAATGTTATTTATTAACTATTTTGTGTGGCATATCTCTCTGATTTAAGGGCATGAAAATTCAAAGTTTGAAAATTGCAAAATTTTCAAAATTTTCGCCACATTTCCGATTTTTACACAAATAAACGCAAGTGATATCGAAGAAATTTCACCACTATCATGAAGTACAATATGTCACGAAAAAACAGTCTCAGAATCAGCGGGATCCGTTGAAGCGTTCCAGAGTAATTACTTCATAAATTGACAGTGGTCAGAATTGAAAAAATTGGCCTGGTCATGAAGGCAAAAACAGGCTCTGGCGCAAAGTGATTAAACAATTCTCGACTGCCCATATGATGATGCCATGTGTTTGGAAGCTTCTAATAGTTTTTTGGGCAACATCTGAGTTAATTAGAGACACACCTGTGGATGTATTTTAATGCATACCTGAAACACACTGCTTCTTTGTGTAGCATCATGGGAAAGTGTAAATAAATCAGCCAAGATATCAGGAAGACAATTGTGGGCTTGCACAATTCTGGCTCATCCTTGGGTACAATTTCAAGATATCTGAAGGTGCCTCGTTCATCTGTACAAACAATTATATGCAAGTTCAAACAAGATTGGAATGTCCAGCCATCATACCACTCAGGAAGGAGACGGGTTCTGTGTCCCAGAGATGAACGTGCTTTGGTCCGACATGTGCATATCAACCCCAGGACAAAAGCAAAAGACCTTGTGAAGAGGATGGCAGAAGCTAGTAAGATTGTCAGAGTGACAATTCACAGTGAAATGAGTACTGTATCAACATGGGCTGAAAGACCACTCTGCCAGGAAGAAGCCATTACTCCAAAAGAAACATAAAAAATCCAGATTAATGTTTGCAAATGCACACAGGAACAAAGACCTTAAATTTTGGAGACATGTCCTGTGGTCTGATGAAACTAGAATTGAACTTTTTGTGCATAATGACCATCGTTAAGTTTGGAGGAAAAAGGGAGAAGCTTAGAAGCCTAAGAACGCCATCCCAACTGTGAAACACGGGGGTGGCAGCATCATGTTGTGGGGTTGCTTTGCTGCAAGAGGAACTTGGTGCACATCACAAAATCCGTAGGTGGCTTCATGAGAAAAGAAGATTATGTGGCAATACTGAAGCAACATCTCAAGACATCAGCCAGGAAGTTAAAGCTTGAGCAGAAATAGGTCCTCCAAATGGACAATGACCCGAAGCATACAGCCAAAATGGTAACAAAGTGGCTTAACCCCTTCATGACCAAACCATTTTTTTTAAATCTGACCAGTGTCACTTTATGTAGTAATAACTCTGGAATAACATATCCCATAGCTTTCGAGACTGTTTTTTGTGACACATGATACTTTATAATAATGGTAAATTTAGGCTGATATGGTTTGCGTTTATTTATAAAAATATCAGAAACTTGGCAAAAATGTCTTAAAAATTGCACTTTTCAAACTATGATTGATTATGCCTTTAATCCCAATAGTCATACCACACAAAAACAGTAATAAATAACATTTCCCTCATGTCTGCTTTACATCAGCACCATTTGTAAAATGTTGTTTTATTTTATTAGCATTTTAGAAGATTTAAAAATGTAGCAGTTATTTTTCATTTTTTCAAGGAAATTTACAAAACTTATTTTTATAGGGACCTGTTCAGTTTTGAAGTGACTTTGAGGCTGCGTGCCCACTGTGCGTTTTTCAAGCGTTTTTGCTGCGGAATTTTCAAAGCGAAAACGCTTAAACGCTTGGTAATGCGTGCCCCATGGTCCTCAATGATAACCCGCATGTGCTGTGTGTTGGTATATGCAACAGTTGTGGACTTCTTTGTTTGTGTGAAGGAGGACTTTATGCTGATCTGACAGTAGATGGCGATGTTGTGTAAAGTTTCCTTGTTTACTGTATTGTAAAAGAAAAAAAGTCTCTCTTGTATTTTCTATTTTGTTCTTACTTCCTGATGCAGTACTGTGTGACTGTGCGTTTTTTCCTTTACCTCATGTTCTGAGAAGTAAAAGCTTGTTATCCCCTGTAATCTGCTCTGTGAAGTTTTATACTGCAACTGTCGGTATCCAGAAGCTATGCAACACTGTGCACATGCTGCAGAAATTTACACTGCGGATTATCATTGCGGAAAAATCTGAAGCATATCCATTAATTTTGCGGAAACGCGGCGTAATTGCCGCCATTGACTTCCATTGAATTGCATAATATCTTAATGACTACATGTACACATGGGGATATTAAGTAATTCAATGTGGGGATGGTACCCGGGTCTGGAGAAGAGGAGACTCTCCTCCAGACCCGGGTACCATAGTACCTGTAGTTAAAAAAGAATAAAATAAAAAATAACATTATACTTACCTTCTCATGGCCCCCGGTCTCCTGTATGGTGCGTCCTGTGTCTTCGGCGGCTCGTGGTGATGTAAAAGGACCTTCCATGACGTCATTTAGTCATGTGACAGGTCACGTGACCGCTGATGTCGGCGGTCGCTTGACCTGTCACATGACTAAATGACGTCATGGAAAGTCCTTTTACACCATCGCGAGCCGCCCAAGACACCGGACGCACCGGAGAAGGAGACCGGGGGCCATCGGAAGGCGAGTAGAATGTTTTTTTTGTTTACCATTTTTATTCTTTTTTTAACTATTAACTTGGTCACACTATATAAATCCATGCCAGTTGCATGGATTTATATAGTGTGACCAAGTTGTCAAGCACTTTTCCAAGTGATGCTAAAATCGCTTGGAAAAGCGCTTGATAACCCGCATGCAAAAATGCATGCAAAAACGCTTGACAAACGATTCAACCTGGCGGGAAAAACGCATGTAAAATCCGCATGCATTTTTCCTGCCAGGGAGATACAGAAAAAATCTGGAGCATTTTTGCTTCGTGGGCACTTAGCCTGCGAGTCTTATATGTTGGAAACCACCCAAAAGTGTTACCATTTTAACCCCTTTAAAGCCCATGACGTACTAATACGCGTCTATGCCCTGGGCTTTAAGAGCCTGATCCGTATTAGTACGTCATCGCGATCGCGCGCGCACACAGGCTGTGCGGGCGCGATCGCCGCCGGGTGTCAGCTGATTGTCACAGCTGACACCCGGTACTATGTGCAGGGAGCGGTCCCGCACCGCTCCCAGCACATTATCCCCCGCAATGCTGCGATCGAAGTCAATCGTAGCATTGCGGAGGCAAGGGGAGGTGATCAGTATACTCACCTCCTCTTCCGGCCTCCAGGGCTGTCTGCCGCGGCTTCCCGGTTGTTGCCATGACGACCCGATGTCGTCATGACAACATACGGGTCACCAGACAGCAGTAAGATTGTTTGGACATGTGCAGTGCATCTCCAAACTATCTTCTCCCTGTCCAGCGCTGACAGCCTGCATGGCACAGGGATGGTGCTCCATCCCTATGCTGTGCAGGCGATCAGAATAAAAAAAGTGAAAGTCCCACAGTGGGACAAAGTAAAAAAGTGTAAAAACTCCCAGAAAGTGAAAAAAAAAAAAAAAAAATTGTAAAAATATAAAAAAAAAATTTAAAAAAATAATCCACTAAAAATAAAAATATAATGTACCCATCAATAAATATTATGAAAAAAAAACAAAAAAACAATCAAAGTACACATATTTGGTATCGCCGCGTCCGTAACGACCTGGCCTATAAAACTGTTCCACTAGTTAACTCCTTCAGTGAACACGGTAAAAATAAAAAACAAAGCAAAAAATAATGCTTTATCATCATACCGCCAAACAAAAAATGGAATAACACGCGATCAAAAAGACGAATATAAATAAAAATGGTACCGCTGAAAACGTCATCTCGTCCCGCAAAAAACAGGCTGCCATACAGCTCCATCAGCCGAAAAATCAAAAAGTTACAGCTCTCAGAATAAAGCAATGCAAAAAAATATTTTTTTCTATAAAATAGCTTTTATTGTGTAAAAGCGCCAAAACATAAAAAACGATATAAATGTGGTACCGCTGTAAACGTACTGACCCGAAGAATAAAGCTACCTTATCAATTTTACCACACCCGGAGCAGAATAAAAAAAAACAAAAAAAACAATTCCTGAATTGTTGGTTTTCGTTTATTCTGTCTCCCAAAAGCTGGAATAGAAAGCGATCAAAAAATGTCACATGCCTGAAAATGGTACCAATAACAACGTCAACTCACCCCGCAAAAAACAAGCCGTCACATGACTGTCGGCCAAAATATGGCAATGCAAAAACTAGATTTTACAAAATATGTGTCTTTTAGTGTGTGACAGCTGTCAATCATAAAAACCCCATATGATTCTGGTATCGCTGTAATCACACCGACCCGAAGAATAAAGTAATCTCATCACTTATACCGCACGAGGAACGGCGTAAAAAATAAACGCTAGGGCTGGGGTTGGGGTTGTGCTAATGTTAGGGTTGGGGTTTTTTTTTTTTTCAAAAGTAAAGAAAAAGAAAAAAAAAAAAGATGACGATATGGCAACTAGTGTTGAGCGCAAGTGCTCGCTACTTGAGTTTGCATCGGGTGCTCGGGTATGCATTGAGTATCGCGGGTGCTCGAGTCCCCGCCCCATATGCTTCGCGGCCAAAAAAACCTCGCGGGGATTGCCTGCCATGCACGAGCGATCCCCGCATGTTTTTTTTGGGGGGTCTAATAACCGTGAAACATGCGGGCGGGGACTCGAGCATTTCACTTGAGCACCCGTGATACATGGTGCATACCTGAGTACCCGATGCAAACTCAAGTAGCGAACACTTGCGCTCAAGAGTAATGACAACTTATTGAATATGATGACCTAATGTTATCAAATTCTGTGTCGTACCTCTGGGTTCAAAATGTTCACTATACACCTTAATAAAATCCTTGAGGGGTATAGTTTCCAAAATGGTGTCACTTGTGGGGGGTTTCCACTGTTTAAGCACATCAGGGGCTCCCCAAACGCAACATGGCGTCCGCTAATTATTCAAGCAAATTTTACAATCAAAAAGTCAAATGGAACTCCTTCCCTTCCGAGCCCTGCCGTGCGCCCAAACAGTGTTTTTTCCCCACATATGGGGTATCTGCATGCCCAGGGCAAATTGCACAACAAATTTTGGGGTCTATTTTTTCCTGTTACCCCTGCGAAAATAAAAAAAATTGGGTCTAAAGTAACATTTTTGTGAAAAAAGTTAAATGTTCATTTTTTTCTTACACATTCCAAAACCTCCTGTGAAGCACCTGAAGGGTTAATAAAGTTCTTGAATGTGGTTTTGAGCACCTTGAGGGGTGCAGTTTTTAGAATGGTGTCACTTTTGGGTATTTTCTGTCATAAAGACCCCTCAAAGTGACTTCAAATGTGATGTGGTCCCTAAAAAAATGGTTTTGTAAATTTTGTTGGAAAAATGAGAAATCGCTGGTCAACTTTTAACCCTTATAGCTCCCTAACAAAAAATAATTTTGGTTCCAAAATTGTGCTGATGTAAAGTAGACATGTGGGAAATGTTATTTATTAACTATTTTGTGTGACACATCTCTCTGATTTAAGGGCATAAAAATTCAAATTTTGAAAATTGCTAAATTTTCAAAATTTTCACCAAATTTCCATTTTTTTCACAAATAAACGCAAGTGATATCGAAGAAATTTTACCACAATCATGAAGTACAATATGTCATGAAAAAACAATCTCAGAATCAGGGGAATCCGTTGAAGCGTTCCAGAGTAATTACCTCATAAAGTGACAGTGGTCAGAATTGTAAAAATTGGCCCGGTCATTAACGTGCAAACCACCTTGGGTTGTAAAGGGGTTAAACACTGCACCCCTCAACGTATTTAACCCCTTAAGCCCCGGAGCATTTTCCGTTTTTGCATTTTCATTTTTTGCTCCCCTTGTTCCTAGAGTCATAGTGTTTTTATTGTTTGGTCAATATGGCCATGTGAGGGCTTATTTTTTGCGGGACGAGTTGTACTTTTCAACGCCATTACTAGTTTTACCATATCGTGTACGGGAAAATGGGAAAAAAATTCCAAGTGCGGTGAAATTGCAAAAAAAGTGCAATACGACAGTTGTTTTTTATTTATTTTTTTTACCACGTTCACTGAATGCTAAAACTGACCTGCCCTTCTTATTCTACAGGTCATTACGAGTTCGTAGACACCAAACATGTATAGGTTATTGTTTATTTAAGTGGTGAAAAAAAATTCCACAATTTGTTAAAAAAAAAATAGCGCCATTTTCTAAGACCCGTAGCGTCTCCATTTTTTGGGATCTGGGGCTGGGTGAGGGCTTATTTTTTGCGCACCGAGCTGAACTTTTTATTGATACCATTTTGGGGTAGATACGATATTTTGATCGCCCATTATTGCATTTTATTGCAATGTTGCGGGGACCAAAAAACGTAATTCTGGCGTTTAGAATTTTTCTCTCGTTACGCCGTTTACCGATTGGATTAATTCTTTTTTTATATTGATAGATCGGGCGATTCTGAACGCGGTGATACCAAATATGTGTGTGTGGATTTTTTTTATTATTATTTTATTTTGAATGGGGCGAAAGGGGGGCGATTTAAACTTTTATATTTTTTTAATTTTTTTTATTTTTAAAAACTTTTTTTTTTCACTTTTTGCTTGCTTCAATAGTCTCCATAGGAGACTAGAAGCAGCAACTATCCGATTGTGTCTGCTACATACAGGGGATCAGCAGATCCCCTGCATATAGCAGAATTGGTCTTGTGCTATGAGCGCCGACCAGTAGGTGGCGCTCATAGCGACCAGATCATGACAACCACAGGCGTCTGCTGCAGACCCTGGGTTGTCATGCCCACCCATCGGTGACCCGCGATCACGTGACGGGGTTGCCGGTGGGCGGGGCTTAGGACGCGCTTCCAGGAAGCGCGCGTTAAATGACGCTGTCGGAGATTGACAGCGGCATTTAACATGTTAACAGCCGCGGGTGGATCGTGATTACACCCGCGGCTGTTGTGGGCACATGTCAGCTGTAAGAATCAGCTGACATGTGCTCGGTTCAGTGAGGGCTCAGCGCAGCAGCCCTCACTGAACCGGGGGGGAGGCCAAATGTGTGTACTAATTCGGCATGGGCTCTAAAGGGGTTAAAATTGCTTTCATATAGTTCATTAACCCTTCTGGTTCTTTTCAGGAAGTAATGGAAAGTGGAATGACAAGAATGAAAAAGTTTATTTTTACAATCTAGATTTTGATAACTTCTGAACAGGCAATTATAGCCGGCACACTTTAAGGGCCCCGTCACACTAAGCGATGCAGCAGCGATCCCGACAACGATACGACCTGTCAGGGATCGTTGCTGCATCGCTAATACATCGCTGGTGAGCTGTCAAACAGGCAATCTCACCAGCGATCAGGGGAGCAGCGATATCGTGGAAAGAATCGTTCCACGATGTCCTGCTCCCGTTACCAGCCTGCTGCAAGCAGGAGCAGGCTGGTAACTATGGTAAACATCGGGTTACTAAGTGCGCGTGTGCCCCTAGTAACCCGCTGTTTACCATGGATACCACTCTGCTACGGTGCGCGGGAGCCTCCGTGCACCGTAGCAGAGTGGTATCCATGGTAAACAGCGGGTTACTAAGTGCGCGCGTGCCCCTAGTAACCCGATGTTTACCATAGTTACCAGCCAGATCGTTGGACCCGCTGGTCACACACAGCGATGTGTGCTGGCCAGCGGGAGGCCAACGACCAAAAAATGGTCCAGGACACTTTGCAACGATCAGCGACCTCACAGCAGGGGCCTGATCGTTGCAAAGTGTCACACACAGCGACATCGCTGGTGAGGTCGCTGGTGAGTCACCAAAACCGTGACTCAGCAGCAATATCGCTAGCGATATCGCTATGTGAGACGGGGGCTTAAAGGTAGTTATTTGGCCATGAACTGCCAAGGCAAACATCAGGACCACACAATCAAGATATCAAGGTGCCGATAAAGTTAAAAGGAAGCCCCCACACTGTGTTAACTATTTAGATTCTATAATCACTATTGACAACAGAATCGAAGGGGTTAAACGTCCATGGTCTGTGCCAACACTGATCATGGCTGATGCAGCAAGTTGTCAGCTATAATGTACAGGTGACAGCTACAGGATAGTCACCTGTCGGGGAACGCTAGTCTCTTATATTGCAGATCAGTAAAAAGACGTCTATTGGTCAATAAGGGGTTAAGGATAACAAAGTCAATGTTTTGGAGCGGCCATCACAAAGCCCTGATCTTAGTCCTATTGAAAATGTATGGGCAAAGCTGAAAAGGCCGGTGCGAGCAAGACGACCTACAAACCTGGATCAGTTACACCAGTTGTGTCAGGAGAAATGGGCCCAAATTCCGACCTCAGAGTATGTGCCCACGTAGCGTTTTACAAGCGTATATGCTGCGGGCTTTCCTCAGGGTAAACGCTTGTGAAACGCTAGGTAATCTGCCCCCCATGGTCCCCAAGGGGAATCCGCAAGTTCTATGCCCATGCTGCGGATTTTTCGGCAGCGTTTTTGATGCGCGCAATAATCCACAGCATGTCAATTAATTTTGCGTTTCCGTAAGCGGAATTACCTTTGCAATGCAATAAAAAACGCAAGGCAATTCCGCATGTGGAAAACACGCGATAAACGCAGGATAAACGAGCGTGGAATTCCGCTTTTGGAAAACGCGCGATAAACGCAGGATAAACCCGCGTGGAATTCCGCATGTGGAAGACGCGCAATAAACGCAGGATACACCCGCGTGGAATTCCGCATGTGGAAAACGCGCGATAAACGCAGGATAAACGAGCGTGGAATTCCGCATGTGGAAAACGCGCGATAAACGCAGGATAAACCCGCGTGGAATTCCGCATGTGGAAAACGCGCAATAAACGCAGGATAAACCCGCGTGGAATTCCGCATGTGGAAAACGCGCACTAAACGCAGGATAAACGCGAGTGGAATTCCGCATGTGGAAAACGCGCGATAAACGCAGGATAGACCCGCGTGGAATTCCGCATGTGGAAAACGCGCGATAAACGCAGGATAAACGAGCGTGGAATTCCGCATGTGGAAAACGCGCGATAAACGCAGGATAAACCCGCGTGGAATTCCGCATGCGTTTTTCCGGGAGAGGACATGCGGAAATGAAGCAGAAATTTTCTGCTTCATTTCCGCAGCGTGGGCACATAGCCTTATATTGTGAGAAGCTTGTGGGAGGAAATCCCAAATGTTTCACCCAAGTCATTCACTTTAACCCCTTAATAACATCTGACGTACTAATACGCGTCTGTGCCCTGGGACTTAAGAGCCAGACCCGTATTAGTACGTCATCGCGATCGCGCCCGCACACAGGCTGTGCTGGCGCGATCGCCGCCGGGTGTCAGCTGATTGTCACAGCTGACACCCGGTACTATGTGCAGGGAGCGGTCCTGCACCGCTCCCAGCACATTAACCCCCGCGATGCTGCGATCGAAGTCGATCGCGGCATTGCGGGGGCAAGGGGAGGTGATCGGCGATACTCACCTCCTCTTCCGGCTTCCAGCGCAGTCTGCAAAGGCTTCCCGGGTGTTGCCATGACGACCCGATGTCGTCATGACAACATCCGGGTCACCAGACAGCAGGAAGATTGCTTGGACATGCGCAGTGCATCTCCAAGCAATCTTCACACTGTGCACTTCTGACAGCCTTCATGGCATAGGGATGGTGCTCCATTCCTGTGCCATGCAGGCGATCAGAAAAAAAAAAGTGAAAGTCCCAGAGTGGGACAAAGTAATAAAGTGTATAAACTGTGTGAAAGTGGAAAAAAAAAAAAGTGCAAAAATATTATAAAAAAATAAAAAAAATAATACACCAAAAATAAAAATATAATGTACCCATCAATAAATATTATTATAAAAAAAATTTAAAAAAAACAATAAAAGTACACATATTTGGTATCGCCGCGTCCGGAACAACCTGACCTATAAAACTGTCCCACTAGTTAACCCCTTCAGTGAACACGGTAAAAAAATAAATAAAAAAAACGAAGCAAAAAACAATGCTTTATCACCATACCGCCAAACAAAAAGTGGAATAACACGCGATCAAAAAGACGCATATAAATGAAAATGATACCGCTGAAAACGTCATCTCGTCCCGCAAAAAACAAGCTGCCATACAGCTCCATCAGCCGAAAAATAAAAAAGTTATAGCTCTCAGAATAAAGTGATACTAAAAAATATTTTTTTCTATAAAATAGCTTTTATTGTGTATAAGCGCCAAAACATAGAAAAATGATACAAATGTGGTACCGCTGTAAACGTACTGACCCGAAGAATAAAGCTACGTCATCAATTTTACCACACGCGGAACAGAATAATAAAAAAAAAAAAAACAATTCCTGAATTGTTGGTTTTTGTTTATTCTGCCTCCCAAAAATCGGAATAGAAAGCGATCAAAAAATGTCACGTGCCTGAAAATGGCACCAATAACAACGTCAAGTCATCCCGCAAAAAACGAGCCGTCACATGACTGTCTGCCAAAATCTGGAAAAATTATAGCTCTCAAAATATGGCGATGCAAAAACTAGATTTTACAAAAAATGCGTCTTTTAGTGTGTGACAGCTGTCAGTCATAAAAACCCCATATGATTCTGGCATTGCTGTAATCACACCGACCTGAAGAATAAAGTCGTCTAATCACTTATACCGCACAAGGAACGGCGTCAAAAATAAACTCTTGGGTTAGGATTGGGCTAGGGTTAGGGCTGGGGCTAGGGTTGTGCTGGGGCTAGGGTTGTGCTGGGGCTAGGGTTGTGCTGGGGCTAGGGTTGTGCTAGGGCTAGGGCTGGGGTTGGGATTTTTTTCAAAAGTAAGAAAAAAAGATGACGATATGGCGACTAGTGTTGAGAGCAAGTGCTCGCTACTTGAGTTTGCATCGGGTGCTCTGGTATGCATTGAGTATCGTGGGTATTTGAGTGACATGCTCGAGTCTCTGTCCCATATGCTTCGCGGCCAAAAAACTTTACGGGGATTGCCTGCCATGCACGAGCGATCCCCGCATGTTTTTTTTTGGGTGTCTAATAACCGTGAAACATGCGGAGCAGGGACTTGAGCATGTCACTCGAGCACACGCTGTACATGGTGCATACCTGAGTACCCGATGCAAACTCAAGTAGCGAACACTTGCGCTCAAGAATAATGACAACTTATTCAATATGATGACCTAATGTAAACAAATTCTGTGCCGTACCTCTGGGTTCAAAATGTTCACTATACACCTTAATAAAATCCTTGAGGGGTATAGTTTCCAAAATGGGGACACTTGTGGGGGAGCTCCACTGTTTAGGCACATCACGGGCTCTCCAAACGCGACATGGTGTCCGCTAACAAATTGAATGGAAAATCGGCTCAAATTGTTAGCGGACGCCATGTTGCGTTTGGAGAGCCCCTGTGTGCCCAAACATTGGAGCTCCCCCACAAGTGACCCCATTTTGGAAACTAGACCCCCCAAGGCACCTATCTAGATGCATAGTGAGCACTTGGAACCCCCAGGTGCTTCACAAATTGATTCATAAAAATGAAAAAGTGAAAAAAAAACACTTTTTCATTTTTATGAATCAATTTGTGAAGCACCTGGGGTTCCAAGTGCTCACTATGAATCTAAATAGGTGCCTTGGGGGGTCTAGTTTCCAAAATGGGGTCACTTGTGGGGGAGCTCCAATGTTTGGGCACACAGGGACTCTCTAAATGCAACATGGTATCCGCTAACAAATTGAATGGAAAATCGTCTCAAATTGTTAGCGGACACCACATTGCGTTTGGAGAGCCCCTCTGTGCCCAAACTTTGGAGCTCCCCCACAAGTGACCCCATTTTGGAAACTAGACCCCCCAAGGCACCTTTCTAGATGCATAGTGAGCACTTGGAACCCCCAGGTGCTTCACAAATTGATTCGTAATAATGAAAAAGTGAAAAAAAAAACACTTTTTCATTTTTATGAATCAATTTGTGAAGCACCTGGGGTTCCAAGTGCTCACTGTGAATCTAGATAGGTGCCTTGGGGGGTCTAGTTTCCAAAATGGGGTCACTTGTGGGGGAGCTCCAATGTTTGGGCACACAGGGACTCTCCAAATGCAACATGATATCCGCTAACAAATTGTCGGCTCAAATTGTTAGCGGATATCATGTTGCATTTGGAGAGTCCCTGTGTGCCCAAACATTGGAGCTCCCCCACAAGTGACCCCATTTTGGAAACTAGACCCCCCAAGGCACCTATCTAGATGCATAGTGAGCACTTGGAACCCCAGGTGCTTCACAAATTGATTCATAAAAATGGAAAAGTGTTTTTTTTTTCACTTTTTCATTATTACGAATCAATTTGTGAAGCACCTGGGGGTTCCAAGTGCTCACTATGCATCTAGAAAGGTGCCTTGGGGGGTCTAGTTTCCAAAATGGGGTTACTTGTGGGGGAGCTCCAAAGTTTGGGCACAGAGGGGCTCTCCAAACGCAATGTGGTGTCCACTAACAATTTGAGCCGATTTTCCATTCAATTTGTTAGCGGATACCATGTTGCATTTAGAGAGTCCCTGTGTGCCCAAACATTGGAGCTCCCCCACAAGTGACCCCATTTTGGAAACTAGACCCCCCAAGGCACCTATCTAGATGCATAGTGAGCACTTGGAACCCCTAGGTGCTTCACAAATTGATTCGTAAAATGAAAAAGTGTTTTTTTTTTCACTTTTTCATTATTACGAATCAATTTGTGAAGCACCTGGGGGTTCCAAGTGCTCACTATGCATCTAGAAAGGTGCCTTGGGGGGTCTAGTTTCCAAAATGGGGTCACTTGTGGGGGAGCTCCAAAGTTTGGGCACAGAGGGGCTCTCCAAACGCAATGTGGTGTCCGCTAACAATTTGAGCCGATTTTCCATTCAATTTGTTAGCGGATACCATGTTGCATTTAGAGAGTCCCTGTGTGCCCAAACATTGGAGCTCCCCCACAAGTGACCCCATTTTGGAAACTAGACCCCCCAAGGCACCTATCTAGATGCATAGTGAGCACTTGGAACCCCTAGGTGCTTCACAAATTGATTCGTAAAAATGAAAAAGTGTTTTTTTTTTCACTTTTTCATTATTACGAATCAATTTGTGAAGCACCTGGGGGTTCCAAGTGCTCACTATGCATCTAGAAAGGTGCCTTGGGGGGTCTAGTTTCCAAAATGGGGTCACTTGTGGGGGAGCTCCAAAGTTTGGGCACACAGGGGCTCTCCAAACACAACATGGCGTCCGCTAATTATTCAAGCAAATTTTGCAATCAAAAAGTCAAATGGCGCTCCTTCCCTTCCGAGCCCTGCCGTGCGCCCAAACAGTGTTTCTTCCCCAAATATTGGGTATCTGCGTGCCCAGGGGAAATTGCACAACAAATTTTGGGGTCCATTTTTTCTTGTTACCCATGTGAAAATAAAAAAAATTGGGTCTAAAGTAACATTTTTGTGAAAAAAGTTAAATGTTCATTTTTTTCTTCCACATTCAAAAAATTCCTGTGAAGCACCTGAAGGGTTAATAAAGTTCTTGAATGTGGTTTTGAGCACCTTGAGGGGTGCAGTTTTTAGAATGGTGTCACTTTTGGGTATTTTCTGTCATAAAGACCTCTCCAAGTGACTTCAAATGTGATGTGGTCCCTAAAAAAAATGGTTTTATAAATTTTGTTGGAAAAATGAGAAATCACTGGTCACCTTTTAACCCTTATAGCTCCCTAACAAAAAAAAATTTTGGTTCCAAAATTGTGCTGATGTAAAGTAGACATGTGGGAAATGTTATTTATTAACTCTTTTGTGTGACATATCGCTCTGATTTCAGGGCTTAAAAATTCAAATTTTGAAAATTGCAAAATTTTCAAAATTTTCGCCAAATTTCCGTTTTTTTCACAAATAAACGCAAGTGATATCGAAGAAATTTTTCCACAATCATGAAGTACAATATGTCACGAAAAAACAATCTCAGAATCAGGGGGATCCGTTGAAGCGTTCCAGAGTAATTACCTCATAAAGTGACAGTGGTCAGAATTGTAAAAATTGGCCTGGTCATTAACGTGCAAACCACCCGCGGGGCTTAAGGGGTTAAGGACAATTGTACCAAATACTACTGAAATGGATGGAAAGTTTTGACTTTGTTTTAAGCATTTTTATTACTTACTGCATTCTCGCTCTCTCATTATTCTGGGATTTGGCAAATATTAAAAATGATGGTAATCCTAATTGACCTAAAACAGGAAAGGTTTATTCTGATTTCATGTCAGATATGGAGAGAAACATGCATATACTGTATGTCTTTTTATATAGTGTATGGAAACTTCTGGTTTCAACTGTATATGAGATATTGAAATGTAATTGGTCATATTGTAATTTATTTTGCATGAAGTAAGTGAATTCCCACATTAATTTGACATTATATAATAATGTCTTTATATTTAAATAAATCTCAAGTGATTTCAACAATACAACAGGATGTTATTTTCTTATAATAAAAAAATTAAAATAAAAAATTCTATTGTGGTGTTAATTTTGTAATATTGATTTCTTTATCTGTTTCATTTATGTCTCAGTGTTTGAAAAAGGCCTTTTGCATAAGGCTGAAATGTTACATTGAATTTTGGGATTTCTTTATGAAATAAAGAATTGCATTATCATTATGAATATTTGAGTGCCGAGTATCTATATATACACTGGCATGCCAGGCATGTCAATCTCCACTAGGAGAAAAATGACCCTTTAGATCCCAGTGAGAAGCCTCTCATACAGTCAAATCGGATCTCATGCTTTGTACTGACGAGGAGCAATACCCTGAAACACCGTGGCTGCAAATTGAGATTCTGGTTTGGCTTTTATCCCAAGTCATGTGACAAGGCTCGTTAAAGGGTCGATATTGACTTTTAGGATTGCTACTTCCAATAGACTTGTCACTTATCTCACTTTTAGCAAATCAGAATATACCGTAGATCTTATATAATAGAAATAATCATTATCCACTGTCTGTCTTTCCAAAAGTGATAATAGGAAGTGCAGCCATATCGGTTGTGGCCTTTGAATTAATTTCTCAGAAACAGACAGTGAACAGTCATTTTGTCAGGATGTTATATCAATGACTAAGTCATTAGTTTCCAAGAAGCTGCTTTAAAATTGACAAACTACTTCTTCCTATTTTTGCAGCGGTGCAATATTGCCATCTTATTAGAGAAGAGCAGTTAAAGAGAATGTGTTATCAAACAATAACCAATTGTTTAAATTACCTTTTTACATGAAATTTATTATTTTTTTTAACTTTTTTTTAACTATAGTAACCATCTAAACTAAAAAAACACACCCACAGATCCTGCAATTATCACCCTGGCCAAAATTAGTTTCATATTTCCTGTTGTATGCAGAAGATTTTTCAGCAGTTTTATTATCATCAGTGAAAATGACAATGAAAGATGACACCTCTATATAAAGCAGATAAAGTAGCCACCATTCACAAGAAATGATAGTCACAGCTCACCTCCTCACCCTTCCTTCACAATGAGTCTATTCTTAGGACTAGTGGCCAGTGTGAAAATTGTAAGACTTCAGGATTGTTTTTTTTGATTGTGATGTTAAAAAGTGAAATTCTAAAAAAATGACATTTAAAGTAAATTGAATGTAATCCCTTCTCACCATGGACAGTTTTAGTTTTTGGGCTTTTTCTTTGTTCCTCGCCTTCTTTCTCCCCTTTCGTGTGACATAGCTGTATGAGGGCTGTTTTTTTTTACCCTACAATATACTGGAAAACTGGAACAAAAATTCCAAGTGAAGTTAAATGGGATTGCGTTTTTCATTGTTTTTGGGTTTTGTTTCTAAGGTTTCATTGTGCAGTGAAAATGACCTGTGAACATGATTCTTCACGTCGAGCAAACTTGAAAAACCAGATATCAAACTTGTATAGTTTTATTTTGATGGTGAAAACATTTCAGAGATTCGGTCGATAGAGCTTTATGAGGGCTTGTTAATTGCTGAGGTTTTCATTAATAACATTTTTTGGGTTATATACGATGTTTCAATCCCACTTTTTCATGTACCAACATGGCAGCCATGGGGGCGGTCAGCAGGCTCATGGTTGCCACTGAAATCCATAAGCAGCACTTTCACTTAGTGAAGGGGGGTGGAAGGCAACATCCCATGGGCATCCAAAATGGTGAACCTCTGGGACATCGCACCTTAACTACCACGGTCAGGGATTTACTGCAGCATCTAAGGGGTTAACAGCAGCAACCAGAGCTGCTCTAATAGCGGCTTTTACAGACAAATACCGGCAGTATAACACAGCTGGAATCTGCAGGTATATTGCGGGTGGAGTTACAGAGTCCACTCCACACACTCGCACCCAACATGCACTATACATGTAGGGCAGATAGGGGTTAAACAACAGAGGACACGTTCCTTTTAAGCACTTAAGAATTTATTTATTTTTTACTTTGCAGATAGTATACTGGCATATGCTCTGTACTTAAAAGGAATGTCTGCATTAGTCAATGTCTTTTTGTTAGAAGGGCCCCAATATGCTGACTAAAGGATGATCTGTTGCTGGCAATCTCAGCGATAAGCCATTTGTTGAAAAATCTGGCAACAAGCATTTAATTCTCCTGCACTGCCACCAAAGGAAACAGGAGGTACTGCACAGTATCCAGTGAAATCAATAAGCTGACTATGTAATGAATGAAGTCCTGGGACCTTCAAAGTGGGAATGACTCCATGTAACTGCTCTCTAGTCTGCATAAAATGGGTTCAGGTTTACAACAGAGAATCCCCACTATTAACCTGTATAGTGCCCCAAGTATGTGCAAGTGGTTTCTAAACCAGACAACCTCATTAAGTCTCATAACACCTTTGTCAATAAACAGGTATTCTCAAGTTACTAAGTTGCTTTAATTAGTTAAACAGCATAAAAATGCGCAAGTTTGCCACTGACTTGCTTTTTCTATCTGCTGTCATTCTCCTGCAATGAGAGCTTTTATCTTACATAGTGTAAAGCTCATTTCCATGGAGTTCAGCCACTAGTAGACCTTGGTAGAGAGTGTGCAGTAGTCACATTCCAGGAGAAAAGTTAATTCCTAACATACCGTTATCTCTGTCCAGCCCATTCATTTCTATACACCAGTTAGCTGCTCCCTGCCTTCTCCCTTTAGGCTTTTGACGAGATGCTCTTATCCATCCTGTAGAATCACAATTCCTGCACCCAGTATCTAGGCTCTCACTGTCTGTGGCTGTGTGCTTGCTCATCAGAGCTATCACTCAGGGAGAAGAGCCCGTCCTGCCAGAAATCAGGAAGTAAGGAGACTGCATAGCTCTGAGCTGCTCAAGAGATCACTTATGAAAACTCCTTTTAGGCATCAAACATTTCCTTTGTTCAAATAGAAAGAATATAGATCTACATATTTTAGAATGTGTATGAACTACATGTCTGAAATAAAAATAAATGATTCTAAATAATATATATATATATATATATATATATATATATATATATATATATATATATAGTACAGACCAAAAGTTTGGATACACCTTCTCATTTAAAGATTGTTCTGTATTTTCATGACTATGAAAATTGTACATTCACACTGAAGGCATCAAGACTATGAATTAACACAGGTGGAATTATATACTTAACACAAAAAATTTGGGAAACAACTGAAAATATGTCTTATATTCTAGGTTCTTCAAAGTAGCCACCTTTAGCTTTGATAACTGCTTTGCACACTCTTGGCATTCTCTTGATGAGCTTCAAGAGGTAGTCACCGGAAATGGTCTTCCAACAATCTTGAAGGAGTTCCAAGAGATGCTTAGAACTTGTTGGCCCTTTTGCCTTCACTCTGCGGTCCAGCTCACCCCAAACCATCTCGATTGGGTTCAGGTCTGGTGACTGTGGAGGCCAGGTCATCTGGCGTAGCACCCCATCACTCTCATTTTGGTCAAATAGCCCTTACACAGCCTGCAGGTGTGTTTGGAGTCATTGTCTTGTTCAAAAATAAATGATGGTCCAACTGAACGCAAACCGGATGGAATAGCATGCCGCTGCAAGATGCTGTGGTAGCCCTGCTGGTTCAGTATGCCTTCAATTTTGAATAAATCCCCAACAGTGTCACCAGCAAAGCACCCCCACACCATCACACCTCCTCCTCCATGCTTCACGGTGGGAACCAGGCATGTAGAGTCCATCCGTTCACCTTTTCTGCATCGCACAAAGACACGGTGGTTGGAACCAAAGATCTCAAATTTGGACTCATCAGACCAAAGCACAGATCTCCACTGGTTTAATGTCCATTCCTTGTGTTCTTTAGCCCAAACAAGTCTCTTCTGCTTGTTGCCTGTCCTTAGCAGTGGTTTCCTAGCAGCTATTTTACCATGAAGGCCTGCTGCACAAAGTCTCCTCCTAACAGTTGTTGTAGAGATGTGTCTGCTGCTAGAACTCTGAGGAAGCCATACGGCGAGAGCGTGGGTTCGGGGATAGGCTGACGACCTGGTGCGGGCTGCACACACATGGGTATGCATTGTTTCTGACTGTTTCTCTCTCTACTTTTTGGGGAAGCTCCTCTTATATTCATGCTTTTATGGCATGCCTAATACATTCTTTACTGAGGGCTCCCATGTATAGGTATCTCACCTGTCATTAGTGGCACATTATTGCAGGGACTGTGATTATACAATCTACTGGGTAATCTATTGCATAGAGCTTTTGCATGGAACATTGAATGGATTACTACTATTATTATTTATTTTTCTTTGCGCAAGACACCTGCACTTTATGATTCATTGGGGAGATTATTACATGGACCTCTGCACGTAATATTGTATGGACTACCAATATATGTTTAACCCCCCCCTTCCCCTTTTTTTTCTCTCTGCAAAGTGCCTGCTATAAGTACTGCCCCATTTTTGTCCAATAAATGCAGCTGATCTCTGCGACCTGTGTATGTGCTGTGCGCCTGGGCACTTCAGCCCTCACTGGGTACTCATCTTTACATCTTAAACTGTATGTTAAATTATGTATGCAAGTTTTTAAGAAATTGAATTAATAAAAATTATGTTTTTTATCGCTAAACTCAATGTCCTTCTCTCTTTCTGCTAGAACTCTGTGTGGCATTGACCTAGTCTCTAATCTGAGCTGCTATTAACCTGCGATTTCTGAGGCTGGTGACTCGGATAAACTTATCCTCAGAAGCAGAGGTGACTCTTGGTCTTCCTTTCTTGGGGCGGTCCTCATGTGAGCCAGTTTCTTTGTAGCGCTTGATGGTTTTTGCAACTTCACTTGGGGACACTTTCAAAGTTTGCCCAATTTTTCGGACTGACTGACATTTATTTCTTAAAGTAATGATGGCCACTCATTTTTTCTATAATTAGCTGCTTTTTTCTTGCCATAATACAAATTCTAACAGTCTATTCAGTAGGACTCTCAGCTGTGTATCCACATGACTTCTGCACAACTGATGCTCCCAACCTAATTTATAAGGCAAGAAATTCCACTTATTAAACCTGACAGGGCACACCTGTGAAGTGAAAACCATTTCCGGTGACTACTTCTTAAAGCTCATCAAGAGAATGCCAAGAGTGTGCAAAGCAGTCATCAAAGCAAAAGGTGGCTACTTTGAAGAACCTAGAATATAAGACATATTTTCAGTTGTTTCACACTTTTTGTTAAGTATATAATTCCACATGTGTTAATTCATAGTTTTGATGCCTTCAGTCCAAAATTTATCCAAAATTAATGGGTATGCTTCAGATTTTTCCGCAATGATAATCCGCAGCGTAAATTTCCGCAGCATGTGCACAGTGTTGCACAGCTTCTGGATACCCACAGTTGCAGTATAAAACTTCACAAAGCAGATTACATGGGATAACAAGCTTTTACTTCTCAGAACATGAGGTAAAGGAAAAAACGCACAGTCACACAGTACTGCATCAGGAAGTAAGAACAAAATAGAAAATACAAGAGAGACTTTTTTTCTTTCACAATACAGTAAACAAGGAAACTTTACACAACATCGCCATCTACTGTCAGATCAGCATAAACTCCTCCTTCACACAAACAAAGAAGTCCACAACTGTTGCATATACCAACACACAGCACATGCGGGTTATCAGTGAGGACCATGGGGCACGCATTACCAAGCGTTTAAGCGTTTTCGCTTCGAAAATTCCGCAGCAAAAACGCTTGAAAAACGCACAGTGGGCACGCAGCCTCAAAGTCACTTCAAAACTGAACAGGTCCCTATAAAAATAAGTTTTGTAAATTTCCTTGAAAAAAATGAAAAATAACTGCTACATTTTTAAATCTTCTAAAATGCTAACAAAATAAAACAACATTTTACAAATGGTGCTGATGTAAAGCAGACATGAGGGAAATGTTATTTATTACTGTTTTTGTGTGGTATGACTATTGGGATTAAAGGCATAATCAATCAAAGTTTGAAAAGTGCAATTTTTAAAACATTTTTGCCAAGTTTCTGATATTTTTATAAATAAACGCAAACCATATCAGCCTAAATTTACCATTATTATAAAGTATCATGCATCACAAAAAACAGTCTCGAAAGCTATGGGATATGTTGAAGCATTCCAGAGTTATTACTATATAAAGTGACACTGGTCAGATTTAAAAAAAATTGGTTTGGTCATGAAGGGGTTAAGCCACTTTGTTACCATTTTGGCAGTATGCTTCGGGTCATTGTCCATTTGGAGGACCTATTTCTGCTCAAGCTTTAACTTCCTGGCTGATATCTTGAGATGTTGCTTCAGTATTGCCACATAATCTTCTTTTCTCATGAAGCCATCTATTTTGTGATGTGCACCAAGTCCCTCTTGCAGCAAAGGAACCCCACAACATGATGCTGCTGCCCCCGTGTTTCACAGTTGGGATGGTGTTCTTAGGCTTCTAAGCTTCTCCCTTTTTCCTCTAAACTTAACGATGGTCATTATGCACAAAAAGTTCAATTCTAGTTTCATCAGACCACAGGACATGTCTCCAAAAATTAAGGTCTTTGTTCCTGTGTGCATTTGCAAACATTAATCTGGCTTTTTTATGTTTCTTTTGGATTAATGGCTTCTTCCTGGCAGAGTGGTCTTTCAGCCCATGTTGATACAGTACTCGTTTCACTGTGAATTGTCACTCTGACAATCTTACTAGCTTCTGCCATCCTCTTCACAAGGTCTTTTGCTTTTGTCCTGGGGTTGATATGCACATGTCGGACCAAAGCACGTTCATCTCTGGGACACAGAACCCGTCTCTTTCCTGAGTGGTATGATGGCTGGACATTCCAATCTTGTTTGTACTTGCATATAATTGTTTGTACAGATGAACGAGGCACCTTCAGATATCTTGAAATTGTACCTAAGGATAAGCCAGACTTGTGCAAGTCTACAATTCTCTTCCTGATATCTTGGCTGATTTCTTTACACTTTCCCATGATGCTACACATAGAAGCAGTGTGTTTCAGGTGTGCATTAAAATACATCCACAGGTGTGTCTCTAATTAACTCAGATGTTGCCCAAAAAACTATTAGAAGCTTCCAAACACATGGCATCATCATATGGGCAGTCGAGAATTGTTTAAATACATAGTAATCTTAGTGTATGTAAACTTTTGACTTTGCAGTAAGTAATAAAAATGCCTTAAAACATTATCTCTCTCTCATTATTCTGGCATTTGGCAAATATTAAAAATGATGGTAATCCTAATTGACCTAAAACGGGAAAGGTTTATACTTATTTCATGTCAGATATTGAGAAAAACATGCATATGTGTCTTTTTATATAGTGTATGTAAACTTCTGGTTTCAAATGTGCACATCTCATTGCTATAGCAAATCAGTGGGAGTCATGAACAGTGATAAAGTAATAGAAAAAAGGAAGAAAATTGAATCCTTAGAGGAAAAGTAAGATAATTTGTCTAAAAAATGCCAGTGTAAGGAGGCTCATAAGCTCCCCGGGGAGCCATTGCATGGTTTATAAGCCTCCTTACTCTGGCATTTCACTCTCCTCACTGGGATCTAAGGGGTAAAGTTTTTCCTTCTGAAGTCTCTCACACAGCTAAATCAGATCTCATGCTTTGCACTGCTGAGGGGCAACACCCCGAAACACCATGGCTGCAAATTGAGATTCTAGTTTGCCATTTATCCTAAATCATGTGGCAAGGCTTGTTAAAAGGTTGATATTGACTTTTAGGATTGCTACTTCTAATAGGTTGCACTGGAAGAGACAGTTTGCAAGTTTTAGGTGGAATTTCTCTTCAATAAAAATACTTTTTGATTACACCAGTGATTTTTTTCCTTTCTTACAGACTGGACCAGTCATTGGGGAAGCCCTCACTGTTTCTTTCTGGATAGATTCCACTTCCTACCACTATGAAATGGAATAAATGCTATGTTTTAGAGAAATTAACAATAGTAATGGTAATAATCTGACACCATATGATGGCAAATCCAAGCAACATGCCGTCATTTGTAACAATGGGAAAGCCTTTTTTTAAGAGGTTGTCCAGAATAAGGATGCCATATTTCATCGCTTTGTGGAAGAATAGGTAAATCGTTTCTCATGTTATATTCTCTGAACTGTAAATCGTAAACGGTTTCACAAATTTGGTTGAATGCCAGTGGACCCAAAAAATGCTAATTTCTAATAGTAAATTTAAAAATGACTTTTTTTTACTTTTATTTATTTCCAGATAAAGTGAAAGATCGAGGCTCTAATACAATTGGGTCAAGATTGAACCGTGTCGAGGACAAGGTAAGAAAATAAGATAAAACCATATATATTTATATTATGCACAGCTACTACTTACACATACACACATGGAGTACAGGATATACAGACAATTACCACATACTACATACAGAATATTCCTCACTCTCTGAAAAAGTGTAAAATACATAATGGTGCATCCAGACACCAATTCTACAGCGCTGCTCATACACTGCAAAGAGTCTAAATACCTGTGGTCATCTGTGACTTGCACACACAAGTTAAGGTGGCCACACACAATAACTGAACGTTGATTGCTGGTTCGGCCGTCCACTACCTCTCCCAACTCTCATACACGAGAAGGTTTGGCTTGGTTAAATGTTCATGTGTTTTCAAAGTGGAGAACTATGAAAATCACTGCCAAACGGCTCTGGCAGCAGCTTATCACCTGAATAACAAAAGGGTCAGGCATTAAGGGTCAGGCAGTTTGAATTTTACCTCCTCTGACCTCATCTGTCAGGGAAGAGTCTGGATGTCCCCTTAGACTATTAGCTTAGTCTATTGTGTATGGAGGCTTAAAGGGGTTTTCCATTACTCAGACAACTCCTTCTCAATCCATATGTGTGTCCCCCAGTAAAATAATAACACCTATACTCACCTCCAGTGCCAGCACTATTCCAGCGGTGTCTGCACTGGCTCTCCTGGGGATTGCGTGTGTCATGGGTGTGTCAGAAGTGACAGACAGTCATCCTGCAGTTGGTTGCAGGAGATCTCTTCATTTGGCCTTACAGACAACTTCTTAGAATATGTATCTCTAGGACGCAGGGGCTAGCTTCCTCGGGCTAATTAACACCCTGGCCTGGATGTATAAATACCTGTTGTGAGCCAGAGGGAAGTGCCGGCGATATTCATTACCCCTTGTGAAGGCTTGAGCAAGAGCAGTACTTCTATCTCTCTGGTGCTAGAGAACGTGTGCGCATTTGTCTGGAGTCGAGTAAAGCTAAGCGATTTTCCCTTGTTTGTCCCCCCTTGTTGTCTTTAGTGTTCAGTGGGGATCAACTAGTGCTCATCCTTTCTGTTCCCTAGCCTGAGCCTAATGCCAGGGATAGACAGGCTGAGGTATGCGTGCGGCGATTGGTGAAGAACCAATAAAGGGACATTAGTGGAGACAGGGTGACACTAGATCAGCCTAGGAGTTCTCCACTCCCCACTTTCCCTAGTCTGGGTTCCCTTTCCGTTTTCCCTTTGTGTTGCACTTAGTCTTTCCCACACCTTGCGTGACAGCATGACATTATGTCTCATGATTCCTAGGGGCAATCAGTGCTGACTTTACTCTCCCCGCCTTTGGCCAACTTGCATACATCCAGAGGAAGTGAGAGATGTTGCTGCTCTTACTTCCTCCGGATGTACAGGTATGTGCTATAACTGGAGGCAGGAAGAGTGAAGCCAGCGCTGATTGGCAGCAGGGATCACTTGACATAACAATGTCACGTGATCCCAAGGAGAGCCAATGCCGACACGGCTGGAACACTGGAAGGGAGTATAGGTGTTATTATTTTACTGAGGGCAAAAATATATATATGGAGAAGGAGATGTCCGAGTAGTAGAAAACCCCTTTAACTGTTGGCTACTACTTTCATGGATGTGGACAGAAAGCTCTTTCTGAGTTCATTAAGCAGTTCAATCTGACAAAGGTTTCCAACAGAGTTGGTGCGAGTCAATTCGCAGGACCCAGTCCATCAGCCACATCCATAATCTGTGACCGCTGCATCGGAGCCCTGAGAACCACCTCCTACATCCCGGCATCCACTGCTGTTCTACTGATTAGCCGGCCTGATGCAATGTCACATATGCATCATGCTGTAACCATAAAGATGCAGCTAATCAGAAGAGAAGCAGGGAATCTTGGAAGGTAGAAGGCAGGTCTTGAGGCTCCTGTCCAGCATCCAAAGATTACTGACGTGGCCGATGGACCCAGTGCTGCGAAACGAATCGCACCAACTCTAGTTTTCAATTAAAACAACAATGTCTAAATGGCTAACCAATATTGCATTAAAGGATCTATCTACTTTATTTCTCCCCAAAACTGTGCCTCTCTTGTCCATGGGGTGTGTCTGGTATTGCAACTCAGTGCCCCATTGATTTGGTTAGGGATAAGCTACAATATCAGGCAGCACTCATGGGTAGTGTGAAATGTGTATGGAGTGTGGTCTGTATCTATGCTATTCTCTTTGTTTGAATTTTTTTTTATACATTTGTAGGTAACTCAAATGGATCATAAACTCAATCTCATAACCGATATGATTCACCACCTGATAGCAAACCAACAAAGCGGTCAGTCTACAAACAGAACACCGCACCGGAGCAACTCTCTGAACGACGGGAGCAACCTCTCCAGTACTCTGCCTACCAACAGTTAACAGTGCCAAGACGAGACCAAGATAATGCATCTTGATGAACAAACACAAACTAGTTCTTCTACTGTCCTCAATGCAGATATTCATTATTTTAATGAATGCATTTATAAGCAGAAAGTAAAATGAATGATGAAATTAGACTGAGTATCGAGTAAGTGTGTAACACTGTAAAGGACGTCTTGTCTATTCTCTGTAGATCCTATCAGGGTTCATTGAAGGTTTCTTAGAGGAAGGGACATGGAACATATGTGTATTGCTCCATGTAGAAACATGCAAGAAAGCATCTGATACATTGATGAATCCTTTCTCAGGAAGATTGTAGCTCATCGGCCTGTGGGATCGTAAATCGCTACGGGTCGTGCTGTAAAACTGGCAATACAACTGAACACTTACCCTGATTTTTTTATTGTATTAAAATACACTTTTTACATTGATTTTCAATTCTTGGGGGCCTAAAATGACAATTCTTTTGAGAAAAATAGAAATAAATATTGTACTGTAGAAAATTACACTTCTTTTTTTTTACAATGTATTTTTGGTAAAAATGGTATTAAAGAGTTAATTTTTCTTTAGGATTTCTGATCACAATTTTTTTTTTCTGGAATATTTTTTGACATCTGATCAAATGTATTGTATTTTCTCAAAAATGTTGATATTTGCACATTGATTGGTTTAAAGCAGTGATGGCGAATCTTTTAGAGACCGAGTGCCCAAACTGCATTCCAAAACCCACTTATTTATGGCCAAGTGCCAACACGGCAATTTATCCTAAATATTGAGGTTTTACTGATACAAACAACTGATACAAAGAGCAGACGAGGGCAGCATAGAGCAGCCACAGACAGGAGCAGGGGTAAGAGACTGCAGAAATAAAGAATGTGCTCACCCACATCCTGGTATATATGCTGGCCCTCCCCTCAATCCTGGTATATATGCTGGCCCTCCCCTCAATCCTGGTATATATGCTGGCCCCCCCTCAATCCTGGTATATATGCTGGCCCTCCCCTCAATCCTGGTATATATGCTGGCCCCCCCCTCAATCCTGGTATATATGCTGGCCCTCCCCTCAATCCTGGTATATATGCTGGCCCTCCCCTCAATCCTGGTATATATGCTGGCCCTCCCCTCAATCCTGGTATATATGCTGGCCCTCCCCTCAATCCTGGTATATATGCTGCCCCTCCCCTCAATCCTGGTATATATGCTGGCCACCCCCTCAATCCTGGTATATATGCTGGCCCTCCCCTCAATCCTGGTATATATGCTGCCCCTCCCCTCAATCCTGGTATATATGCTGGCCCTCTCCTCAATCCTGGTATATATGCTGCCCCCCCTCAATCCTGGTATATATGCTGGCCCTCCCCTCAATCCTGGTATATATGGTGGGCCTCTCCTCAATCCTGGTATATATGCTGGCCCTCCCCTCAATCCTGGTATATATGCTGGCCCTCCCCTCAATCCTGGTATATATGCTGGCCCTCCCCTCAATCCTGGTATATATGCTGCCCCCCCTCAATCCTGGTATATATGCTGGCCCTCCCCTCAATCCTGGTATATATGGTGGGCCTCCCCTCAATCCTGGTATATATGCTGGCCCTCCCCTCAATCCTGGTATATATGCTGGCCCTCCCCTCAATCCTGGTATATATGCTGGCCCTCCCCTCAATCCTGGTATATATGCTGCCCCCCCTCAATCCTGGTATATATGCTGGCCCTCCCCTCAATCCTGGTATATATGCTGGCCCTCCCCTCAATCCTGGTATATATGCTGCCCCCCCTCAATCCTGGTATATATGCTGGCCCTCCCCTCAATCCTGGTATATATGGTGGGCCTCCCCTCAATCCTGGTATATATGCTGGCCCTCCCCTCAATCCTGGTATATATGCTCCTCCCCCCCCCCCAGCCATTGTGCATCCCATATTAAAAAAAAAACAAAACACATAATAAACCCTCCTCCTCACCTTCCTTCTTCTCCCGCGCAGCGTCCTCTCCTGTAGTCGGCACATCTAGCTGAAGTGTATTGCCGCGCACGTACTAGCCAGGCCCGTGCGCGCTGCAGTACACGCTGCCGGCCAATCAGAGGCCAGCGGCCGCTGGCCTCTGATTGGCCAGCCGACGTCATGCTGGCCTCTGATTTGCCGGCAGCCGCTTCTGATTGTCCGGAAGCCACTAGCCTCTGATTGTCCGGCCAACGTCATGCTGGTCTCTGATTGGTCAGAAGCCGCAGGCCTCTAATTGGCCGGCCGAATTCATGCTGGCCTCTGATTGGAAGGAAGCCGCTGGCCTCTGATTGGCCGGTCGACGTCATGCTGGCCTCTGATTGGCCGGCAGACGCTGGCCTCTGATTGACCGGTCGACGTCATGCTGGCCTCTGATTGGCCGGCAGCCGCTTCTGATTGTCCGGAAGCCGCTAGCCTCTGATTGTCCGGCTGAATTCATGCTGGCCTCTGATTGACCGGCAGGCGTGATGCTGGCCTCTGATTGACCGGCCGACGTCATGCTGGCCTCTGATTGGGCGGCAGCCGCTGGCCTCTGATTGGCCGGCAGCGTGTATTGCCGCGCACAGGCCTGGCTAGTTCGTGCGCTGCAATACACTCCAGCTCGATGTGTTTCCGTCCGAGAGAGATCGCACATCTAGCTGCAGTAGCGGAGCTGGTGCCGGCACTCGGCGGCTCAGAGTTCTCCCCCGCCGGCCCTATCCAGTAGCGCTAGTGCTGCGGCCATGGTGCCCCCCAGGAGGGCTCTGCTGCCCCCTCTGCACGCTGCCATAGGTTCCCAGCACTGGTGTAAAGCATTTCTTCTTTTACAGCTGACGACCCAAAATTGGGGATTTTCTGAAAAAAAAATAAAAAATGGCCAGTCTGCATTATATATGGTGGAAGTGAGAATGTATCATCTGGATAAGGGGGTGGTCTTCACAGAGGGGTCTATGGAGAGATGTCACTTTATAAGAAGCACATAGCATGGAATACCGGGGGGAAGCCTTCTGGCTCCTTATGTTGCACCAGTCCGGAATGCTCCACTATGGTCCATCCTTCTATAGTTCCTCTCTTACACTTTCTGCTGGTCGGTATATGGACGTATTCGCTCTATGCTGACAGGCACTCCCTTAGTATAGCCCATGTAATGAACGGCACCACAATGTTGTAGGTTCTGACTACTGTGTAAAAAAACACCCACCCAGAGACCGGCCATAATCTTATAGTCTGGGTGTGAATACGCTGTAGGTAGAGCTACACTTTTGTTGTGGAAATTTTGGTAATTTTATTTACCTTTTTGCATTTAGGCTATGTGCCCACGATGCAGAAATGAAGCAGAAAATTTCTGCAGCATTTCTGCATCTCCCTGGCAGAAAAAACTCATGCAGATTGACAAGCGCTTTCCAGGCGATTTTAGCATCACTTGGAAAGTGCTTGACAACTAGGTCACACTGTATAAATTCATGGAAACAGCATGGATTTATATAGTGTGAACCGTAAAAATGAAAACAAATAAAGCTATACTCACCCCTGATGCCCGACGTGGCTGCAGCGCTGCTTCCTGTCTGGTTCCTGGATGCCGGCATATCGCGAGACAGAGCGGTGAAGGGCCTGCGGTCACATGATTGTGACGTCACCGCAGGTCCTCAAGCGATGCCGGCATTCAGAGAGAAGCCGCCGGACAGGTGAATATAAACTTTATTTGTTTTTTTATTCTTTTTTTACAGGTACAATGGTACCCAGGTCTGGATGAGAGTCTCCTCTTCACCAGAACTGGGTACCATCCGCACATAGAGACGCATAGAAGCCGCTTGTAAAAATGTACAGTCGCGGTTTCTATGCGTCTCAATGCAAGTCAATGGCGGGGCTTCCGCTGCGCTTCTGCAAAATTAAATGACATGCTGCAGATTTTTGTACGCAGCATAAACGCTGCGGAAAAATCCGCAGCATGTGCATAGAACATGCGGAATCCCCTTGGGGACCATGGGGTGTGGATTACCTAGCGTTTCACAAGCGTTTATGCTGCGGAAATTCCGCAGCATAAACGCTTGAAAAGCGCTACGTGGGCACTCAGCCTTACCCGAATGAGGCTTGTGAGAAATCCTTAAATATGCTGCAGATTTCTCCTGTATGATGCTGACCAATCATAAGCAAGCAGCAACACTCAAAGAAAAGAAGAACACGCCCCCACCATAGCTCAAAGCGGGTTTCTTAGGGTATAAAGCTACGTTCTCACTATGAGTTTTTAGTGAGTTTTTACGCTGCATATTTTAGAAATAATGCAAGTAACCTATCTTAATGGGTGCAGAAATTCTGCAACATCAAAAACTCACCAAAAGCTCATCGTGGGAACCTAGCCTAAGATGTGTAATGATGGAGAGTCCTGATCTCCTGGTCTAACCTTCTGCATGATTAGAAAGCAGAGGTAACAGCTCTTAGACAAGGAAGGAGCCACACAGCTGAGTTTCTCTGTGTCACATTACAAACCCTTTTATTGACTCTCCTGATTATGGAGTGTGCCAGTATCACACTTATGTCTTCTGTGCTCAAGCAACTTGTATTCTTTCTGCAGTGATATTAGGCTGTTATTACACCTCACAGAGGAGCAGTGTGTTCTGGGTTACTTCTATGGTGAAATGCAATGACAGTCTGCTCTAATCTCACTGCAGAATGAGTACAAGTTGAGCACAACGGATCTAAGTGTGATACTGACACTGTGCTCTCATTTCTGGACAGGCAGTTTGGGATAGGCGCAGAACAGCAGAGGTGAGAGTGCCATAAGAGGAGGAAAGCTGTTAGAAAGGTTTGTAATGTTGCACAACTAAACTCTCTTGTGCTGCCCCTTCACCCACAGAGACCTTAACTGAAAGGTATTAGTCAGTTGTGTGCTCTAATCATGCAGGAGGTTAGCCCAGGAGACCAGGTCTGTATCCTTACATCTTAGACACTGAGAAATCTGCTCTAAGCTATGGTGGGGATGTGATCATCTTTCTTTTCAGTGTTGTCGTCTGCTTATAATTGGTCAGCATCATGCAGGGAGAAGAATTTCGCACCCCCAGTGAAATCTCTGATAACATCTACTTGGACTTAATTTTTTTTAACTCATTAGGCGCCAAATACTTTCATTGCTAATATCTCTGCAAATGAAAGATAAAATAGAAAGAGCATGGATGAGATACCAGGACACTGTGTGTGGCACTTTATTATTATTATTATTTATTATTCTAGCTCCATTTATTCCATGGTGCTTTACATGTGAAAAAGGGGGTATACATAGCAAACACAATTGCAAAAATCTTGAACAAAAACGCAATGGCAAACTGGTACTGGAGGAGAGAGAACCCTACCTGCGATGTCTCACAATCTTCAAGGGATGGGTGAGGATACAGTAGGTGAGGGTAGAGCTGGTCATGCAGCGGTGTGGTGGAGCAATGATTACTGCAGGTTGTAGGCTTTTCGGAAGAGGTGGGTTTTCAGGTTCCTTTAGAAGGTTTCCACGGTAGGCGAGAGTCTGATGAGAGTCTGATGTTTTGGGGTAGAGAGTTCTAGAGTAGGGGGGATGCACGGGAGAAATCTTGTATGCAATTGTGAGAAGAAACGATAAGAGGGGAGTAGAGAAGGAGATCTTGTGAGGATCGTAGGTTGCGTGTAGGTGTGTACCGGGAGACTAGGTCACAGATGTATGGAGGAGACAGGTAGTGGATGGCTTGGTATGCCACGGTTAGGGTTTTGAACTGGAGTCTCTGGGCAATTGGGAGTCGGTGAGCCATTTGACAGAGAGGAGAGGCCGGGGAGTAGGCGGAAGGCAGGTGGATTAGTCGGGCAGCAGAGTTTATAATAGATTGGAGGGGTACGGGAGTGTTAGCGGGGAGGCCACAGAGCAGGAGGTTGTAGTAGTCGAGGCGGGAGATGATGAGGGCGTGCACTAGTGTTTTTGCAGATTCATGGTTGAGGAATATGCGGATCCATGTTTTTGAGTTGGAGTCGGCAGGAGGAGGAAAGGGCTTTGATATGTGGCTTGAAGGAGAGGTTAGAGTCCAGGGTTACTCTGATGCAGCGAGCTTGTGGGACTGGGGAAAGTGGACAGCCATTGATTTTGATGGATAGGTCAGATGGGGAGGCTGAGTGAAATGGGGGAAAGATGATGAATTCTGTTTTATCCATGTTAAGTTTTAGAAATCTAGCAGAGAAGAAGGATGAGATAGCGAACAGACATTTTGGGGTTCTGGTTAGTAAGGAGGTGATATCAGGTCCAGAGAGGTAAATCTGTGTGTCGTTAGCATAGAGATGATACTGAAAGCCGTGGGACTCTATGAGCTGTCCCAGGTCGAAGGTGTAGATGGAGAAGAGCAGTGGTCCTATGACTTAACCTTGGGGAACACTGACAGATAGGATGCGAGATGAGGAGGTGGTGTGTGAGTGAGAAACACTGAAGGTTCTGTCTGTTAAGTATGAGTAGATCCAAGATTATTATGATCTGCAACATAAACTAGGGAAAGAAGGGGAGAGCTGTCCCCACAGTAAGACTAAGCTGAGTCCCTACGTTGTAGCAGGCAACCTGTTCCTTGTGAACAGACCCGCCTTCGTCCTCGGCTAGTCTGAACGGAGACCTATAGAGAAAGGAAGGGGTCCCTAAAAGAACTAAGGACTGGGACAAAAATGGGACACCTCCTAACAGAAGTTGTTGCAGAGCAAAAGAAAAACTGACAAAAGTACTAGAGGTCCAGAGGACCAAGCAAACTAGAGATAGATAGGCACAAAAGCACCTGGCTAGAAAGACAGTCTAAACAACACTGAAGTCTAGCAAGGCCAGAAGGGCGGAGCTGGAATAAATAGGAAGATGGTCACGTGACCGCAAAACACAAGATAGAAACAAAAACAAACAGGAGGGTTCTAACAGTACCCCCTCTTTTATGAGGATCCTCCGGATCCTCCAGGCCCAGGCCTATCTGGAAATCTCCTGTGGAAAGCTCTGACAAGTCTAGGGGCAGAGACATCATCCGCCTTAACCCAGGAGTTATTCCTCGGGACCGAAACCTTTCCAAGCGACGAGATACTGCAATCTCCCTCTATGCTCTCTGGAATTCAGGATACGAGAAATTTCATATTCGCCGTCTTCCACCACCGGAGGAACTGTGACAGTGGCCTCCCTATCCGATACATCAGCCTTTTTCAACAAAGAAACATGAAACACAGGATTAATCTTCCAGGAGGAGGGAACCTCCAACCTAATAGCAGACTGGTTAACCACCTGAAGCACCTTAAAAGGCCCCACAAACTTCGGACCCAATTTTTTAGAGGAAATCCTCAATCGCAGATTCTTTGAGGACAACCAAACCATGTCACCCACAGTAAACAAAACCTCTTTACATTTCCTGTTAAAATACTTCTTGGACTTTTTGTTAGCCTCTTGAAGGTTACAACGTACATTAGTCCAAACTCCAAATCACCGGAAAAATTCTCCTCCTCCGGCACCGCCGACCGCAATTTGGAGAACGAACCAAAAGACGGATGTCTCCCAGTACAACAAAAAAAGAACACCCAGCAGAGGAGGATGTATGGTTGTTAAGAGCAAATTCTGCGAGTGGCAGAAACTCAGACCACCTCTCTTGATTGTCTGCCACAAATCAGCGCAAAAACTGTTCCACATCCTGGTTCTTTCTTTCAGTCTGTCCATTAGACTCAGGATGATAACCAGACGAAAATGACAAATGAACTCCCAACCTGTCATAAAAAGCACACCAAAAGCGAGCCACAAACTGAGGTCTCCTATCAGAAACAATGTCGGTGAGAACGCCATGGTGCCTGACAATTTCCTTAACAAACGCCTTAGCGAGTGTCTTAGCGCAGGGTAGCTTAATGAATGGAACCAAATGACACATCTTGCTAAAACGGTCCATGACCACCCAGATGTCAGTGAAACCCTCGGACACAGGAAGGTCAGTAATAAAATCCATTGCCAAATGCGTCCAAGGCGCACTAGGAACCTCCAGAGGTCAAAGCAACCCCGCAGCAGGGGTATGGGAAGCCTTTGACCTAGCACACACCGTACACTGACGCACCCGCTTGATGACTTCCTTCTGCCACCCGGGCCACCAAAAACTGCGACTGATAAGTCTCTTAGTCCCAGAAATTCCTGGATGACCTGCCAACTGAGACTCATGATACCCCACAAACAAATCTCTCCTAGAGGTTCTAGGCACAAACAATCTCCCATGAGGAGTGTTAGATGGGGCATCCTCTTGGGCTTTCAGAATCCCTTCTTCCAAAACAGAGTCTAATGCTGCTACCACAACTCCTTCCTGTAAAATGCTCTCCTCCTCCTCGGTACCAACCATGGGGGAAAAGCTGCGAGATAAAGCATCGGCTTTAACATTCCTAGTACCAGGGATATAGGTAACAGAAAAATTAAACCGAGAAAAAAAAAGTGCCCACCTAGCTTGACGGGCATTCAAGCGTTTGGCAGCATCCAGATAGATCAAATTCTTATGATCTGTGAAAACCTGAACAGGAAATGTAGCACTTTCCAAGAAATGATGCCAATGTTCAAACGCAAGTTTAATAGCCAACAATTCCCGATTACCAACATCGTAATTAAGTTCGGTTTCTGAAAATTTTTTTGAAAAAAAATCACAGGGATGTACTCCATCCTTGTTCTCCTGAGACAAAACTGCACTGACCCCCACCGAAGAAGCATCAACCTCGACCAAAAAAGGCTTGGTCTCGTCAGGCTGCATAAGGGTAGGGGCAGAACTGAACCTCTCCTTGAGATACACAAAAGCTTCAATGGCCTCAGTAGTCCACTGGACCGTATTCGCACCTTTCCTGGTGAGATCAGTCAGTGGCTTAACAATTATAGAAAAATTCTTAATGAATTTCCTGTAATAACTGGCGAAACCCAAAAATCTCTGTATCGATTTCAAACCAATAGGCCTAGGCCATTCCTGCACAGCCTGAACTTTCACCGGGTCCATCTCAAAGCCCTCGCTGGAGATAATGTAGCCCAAAAAACTAATTCTCTTCACAGTGAACTCACATTTCTCCAGCTTAGCAAAAAGTGAATTATCACTCAATAACTGCAACACCTCACGTATGCTCTACCAATGGGAATCCAGATCTGGTGAATAAATCAGAATGTCATCCAAATACACAACCACATTCTTGCCAATCAAAGGTCTCAGGATGTCATTAATAAGGTTCTGAAAAAACGCGGGTGCATTGGTAAGACCGAAGGGCATCACCAGATTCACAAAATGACCTACCGGAGTGTTAAAAGCAGTTTTCCATTCATCACCCTCCTTCATTCGTAACAAATTGTATGCCCCCCGGAGATCAATTTTATAGAACCACTTGGTCCCCACTAACTGGTTAAACAAGTCTGGAATTAACGGCAATGGGTAGGAATTGCGTACGGTAATCTTATTAATTTCACGAAAGTCCAGACATGGACGTAAACCACCGTCTTTTTTTTTAACAAAGAAAAATCCAACGGCCACAGGCGACTTAGAAGGTCTGATGTGACCAGCAGCCAAGCTCGTCTGTATGTATTCCTCCAAGGCCTTTCTTTCAGGGATAGTCAGATTTAATAAGCGACTCTTGGGAAGAGTAGCTCCAGAAACAAACTCAATGGTGCAATCATAGTCCCTATGAGGAGGTAAAACTTGCGACTCCTCCTCTGAAAAAACCTTCCAAAAATCCTGAATAGGTACAGGTAATTCCCCTTTTTCCACAGCCGCAATGCGACCATTACAACATTTATCATAGCACTTAGGACTCCAAGACTTAATCTCATTAGTAGACCAGTCCAGTAAAGGATTGTGCAGTTTTAACCAAGGCAAACCTACACATGCGGATTTCAATTGGGGAACATTGCTGCCCTTCTACCATGCGTTTTTCATGCGTTTCCGCGGCGTTTCCGCAACTGCAAAAATGCCGCGGAAACGCATGAAAAACGCATCGTGTGAACTCAGCCTCAGGCTATGTGCCCACGTTGCAGAAATGAAGCAGAAAATTTCTGCTTCATTTCTGCAAGTCCTCTCCCGGAAAAACGCATGCGGAATTCCGCACGCATTTATCGCGCGTTTTTCGTACGTTTATCTCACGTATTCCACATGCGGAATTGCCTTGCGTTTTTAATGCATTGCACAAGGCAATTCCGCTTGCGGAAACGCAAAATTAATTGACATGCTGCGGATTTTTGAACGCAGCATAAAAGCTGCGGAAAAATCCGCAGCATGTGCATAGAACTTGCGGAATCCCCTTGGGGACCATGGGGTGCGGATTACCATGCGTTTTACAAGTATTTCCGCTGCGGAAATTCCGCATCAAAAACGCTTGTAATCCGCAACGTGGGCACTCAGCCTAAAAGCAAAAGTATAAATACTAATTATTTATCAAAGCTGGACAAAATCTAGAAACCATATAATAAAACTGGCATAAAATATAGTGCTGAACAAGAGTTTAGGGAGAGATGTACAACTGGCACTGGCCTTTGAAAGGGATTGTGTAATCGCACAAAACTAGCAAAAATGTAAAGTGCCTGTAAAACAAGGAACGTGCAATTTACCTCTTAGTAAAAATCCTATTCTTTCTCAAGAACGGGAGGAATTTTAATTTCATGATTTTTTTTTAATCAAATAATTTTTATTGAAAAACTCCAAATACAAATTTTCCATCTTTCAAATAACATACATGACATAGTAATTCCATAGTATAAAACATGAACAAAGTATCTGAACTTCAATTCCCTAACCCACCCTAAACCCAAATCCCAACACTCCAGAGAGAACCATTTTCAGAGCAGTTCTAGAATAACGGACTACAGCATTCGTAGAAGGGGGAAGAAGATAAAAAAGTGACTAACAAAGGGAGAGCAGCGTTTTAATTTTATCATTTACTGCTTGATGCGTGAGCCGGGAAGTGCACGCTTGAAAACTGTTGCAGGCTGCTGTAATCACAGGACACAAGCAAACAGCATGGCATTTCCTATCAGCAGGGAGGAAGTAAAGGGAACAGTAATGAAAGTCTCCTCCTACTCCGCTCCATAATGAAATGAACAGTGTGCATCCTACAAATGCGATGCATACAGCAAACAATTCATTTTCCATACACAGGTTGTGAGTTGACCACTGGATATACACATGTGTATAACTAATTACCAGAACTGGAAATCGAAAAAAACGACGAGCAAGTTTGGGGTGAATCCTGCCTTCATTACTGCACAGCCGCTCATAGAGGGATCTGTACTAGGAACAGCAGGAGTGCCGGCGATGTTCACAGATTTACCTGCTGCGGGACTGAAGGAGTCTGATAGTGTTCGGCTCTAAGCTTTTTACCTTGTTTACGACAGGAATAATTGAAAGCTGTGCTTCAAAGGCGAGGAAGAAATTGGTCACCGTCTGCGCTTGAATACCCTTAAGGGGGGAAAAAATATATATATACATATATACAAATACTGAAACATCTAAATGCATTAGAACATCAAACCTGGTGAAGCGGTAAATGACTTGTCCTCCAGGGATACAGGCTACTGTCATTCAGTAATTATTTCATAGGAATTTTACATTTTATGTGATCACCACGCTAGAATGTAAATGATAAAAACACAACACAACTCCTCACCATATGAAGATATTTTGTGTTTTAGGCTGTGTGCCCACGTAGCATTTTTCAAGCGTATATGCTGCGGATTTTCCGCAGCGTAAACGCTTGAAAAACGCATGTATATCCGCACCCCATGTTCCCCAATGGGATTCCGCAAGTTCTATGCACATGCTGCGGATTTTTCCGCAGCGTTTATGCCGCGTTCAAAAATCCGCAGCATGTCATTTAATTTTGCGGAAGTGCAGCGGAATTGCCTTTGTCCAATGCATAAAAAACGCAAGGCAATTCCGCATGTGGAAAACGCGTGATAAACGCGCGAAAAATGCGCGATAAACGCGTGCGGAATTCCGCATGCGTTTTTCCGGGAGAGGACTTGCATTTATGCAGCAGAAATTTTCTGCTTCATAAATGCAACGTGGGCACATAGCCTTAGGCTATGTGCCCACAATGCAGAAATGAAGCAGAAAATTTCTGCAGCATTTCTGCATCTCCCTGGCAGAAAAAAACGCATGCAGATTGTGCATGCGTTTTTCCTGCAGAATACATGCGGATCCACATGCGGATTTACATGCATTTCTGCATGCAGATTGACAAGCACTTTCCAGGCGATTAGCATCACTTGGAAACTGCTTGACAACTAGGTCACACTATATAAATCCATGGAAACAGCATGGATTTATACAGTGTGAACCGTAAAAATTAAAACAAATAAAGCTATACTCACCCCCGAGGCCCCGGCGTGGCTGCAGCGCTGCTTCCTGGCTGGTTCCCGGCTGCCGGCATATCGCGAGACAGAGCGGTGAAGGGCCTGCGGTCACATGACTGTGACGTCACCGAAGGTCCTTCAGCGCTGCTGGCATTCAGAGAGAAGACGCCGGACAGGTGAATATAAACTTTATTTGTTATTTTATTCTTTTTTTTACAGGTACAATGGTACCCAGGTCTGGATCAGAGTCTCCTCTCCTCCAGAACTGGGTACCATCCGCACTTAGAGACGCATAGAAGCCGCTTGTAAAAATGTACAGTCGCGGTTTCTGTGCGTCTCAATGCAAGTCAATGGCGGGAATTCCGCTGCACTTCCGCAAAATTAAATGACATGCTGCGGATTTTTGTACGCAGCATAAACGCTGCGGAAAAATCCGCAGCATGTGCATAGAACATGCGGAATCCCCTTGGGGACCATGGGGTGCGGATTACCTAGCGTTTTACAAGCGTTTCCGCTGCGGAAATTCCGCAGCATAAACGCTTGAAAAACGCTACGTGGGCACACAGCCTTATAGAACAGCATTTCTGTGGAATAACACGACTGATTTACTGTGTATGCACCATAGCCTTCATTTGATGTCACTTACTGTCACCTGTCACCTTGCCCTAACTCTGCAATCCCCAATATCAGTCCATGACCTCAATGGGGTCACTATAAAATTCTAAAGAGGACTGGTCATGTCTCTATTAGAAAATAGACAAACTTAGGATAGAAACAATATGAGCATATACCCTGCTATAAGTAAGTAAAAAGCAATAGTGAATATATATAATATAGGGTACTTAGTAAACATGGTTTTTGATTTAAAAAAAGCCATCCCACCCGCACCAAGGTGTACCCAGTCAGTTATGTGAAATATATAATAAAATACACTTTAGTACAATATTAGTGTTTTGTCCCTTTAAATCTGCTGCTACTTCTGTCACCATGGTAACTGCATTCATGCTCAGCCAATAGGATTGCTCGGTTTGAATTTGGAAAAAAAAAAAAAAGTCCTATATCGTCAGTTTGTTCCTTCTCATCTGAGTGTGAAGACAGACACCTGCGATCAGCGAGAGATTATAGGTATAAGACGTGATATAATATAACGGACGGAGCCACATCCCATCACACGCACTCAGCGACCACAACTCACAGGAATCAGCACATTTACCAGACAATAAGTTATTATTCCCCAACACATAATACGCTGAGACACCAGTGGGGGGCGCCGCACTCGTTACATCTCCCATCTGGATGGATCCAGCGACGAGATCCTGATATTTCCCCCCAGCTCCGCTCCTCCATAGGGAATGGCCCAGATGCACGCAGAACGGACCGAAGTGTAATACTGCTAGAACTCTGCATGATATCACATCCTCCATATATACCACATAATAAAGGGGTGCTCCCACTGGGACAGGTCATCACCTATCCAGAGATCAGTGATAACTTGTTCCAACTAGACATCCCCTTTAATGGAAGAGATCACATCTCTAACAGTCAATACGCTATTCATTCCCAATCTTCCCTGGCCCCAGTAATGCCCCTGAGTATATCGCCAATATGAGCCAATCATCAAACCCTCTGCTGACTGTTCCCGATGTTTTATAGAGTTTGGAGACGTTGCTACAAGAGAAGATATCAGCGGACACCATGGGGGTGGAGTATTCTGCCAGCGATGGAGCAGGTAGTATCCACCAGTCTGTGATATCTGACCTTCCTCCATATTCTGCTCTTACATGCGTTTCTTCAGCTTTACCCCTTCCCGACATAACCAATTTATGTTTTTTTTCTGTTTTTTCCTCCGCTTTTTCCAACTTTTCTAACTTTTTGATATCTGTCCACATAGTGTGAGGTCTTGTTATTTTGTAGGATGAGCTGTCCTTATAAATGACACCATTCATTTACCACATAGTCCTAGAAAACGGTAAAAACATTCCAAGTGCAGTAAAAGTGCGAAAAAAAAAGCCTGACATTGTTTTTCTGGGAACGGTTTTAACGGCGTACATTGTGTGGTAAAAATGACCTGGTAATAGGATCCTATCCTCAGTGTGATTACAGCAAGACCAAACTTCTCCAATAGTTTTGGCAAAAGAAAAAAACTTTTTTTTGATGCTGTCACCATTTTTTCTGAGACCCGTAACATTTTCAGTTTCCGGGTTGATGGAGCTGTGTGGGGGCTTATTTTTTGAAGGGCAAGAGGACTTTATTGATAACATTTTGGGACACATATGTCATGGTCATCGCTTCTTACAGGATTTTCTGCAGTATTGAGGCGAACGAAAAAATGCAATTTTGTCTTTTTGAATTTTTTTCTGTGTTCACTGATCGTTTTTTTTTTTATATTTTGATAGATTGTATTTCTCTGAAAGAGACCAAACCACAAAATGTGTATATTTTTATTATCTTTATTTTTAGTGGGAGGTGAGTTGAACGTGTGGGGTTTTAATAAATATATATATACTTTTTTTCACTGTATTTGTATACATCATCTGATTGCTTGTGCTATATACAGCGATACCACAGTAATGCTCCATATAGCAAAACCACGGTCTTCTTTACAGCCCAAATGAAGCTTTATGATGACAGGCACGGAGGCTTCAGCAGACCCCCGGATGTCATAGCAGTCCATCGGCGCCCTATGATCGCGTCACAGGAGAGCCGGTGGGCGTATGGAACGACGCGTCCCAATGCTGGCGCGCTGTTAATGCTGCTGTTAGAGATTGACAGCAGCACTGAACAGGTTAACAGTGGTGGGCAGATCTTCGCTCCACTCGCAGCTGTTAGAGGCAGGTCCTGGTTGTTTGTCACAGCCATTATCTGCCATGTACGGGGCAAGCTGACCCTGCTCCATACACCCGCTACTGACTTATACCATACATGTACAGCAGATGTTGGTAAGGAGTTAAAGCGGTTGTCCAGCTTTGGGGCCATTTTTTTTACTTTAATGCAAGTATTTGGGGCTAAAATCGATTTCTGTAATTGAGTTTCATTAAAAATGTTGCCTTCTGTAGCATCTGTGCTGCACTGTCTATTGCTGGCTGCAAAATTAGCTAACTGAGAATCTATCAGTGAGCTCCTTAGTCTTAAGGGAGAGTTTGTAGATCTTTAATCTGTTTTTTTTTCCTGAGTGCCTATTAGCTGATCTATGCCCAAAGAAAACACAAAACTTGAATGTGCAGGGAAACAATAAGTCTGTAATAGTCGGTGTAAAACACTTAATGAAACCTAAATGTAAAAATTACTTTTAGTAGTAAATACATGACATGAGAAAATATACACTGCTCAAAAAAATAAAGGGAACACTTAAACAACAGAATATAACTCCAAGTAAATCAAACTTCTGTGAAATCAAACTGTCCACTTAGGAAGCAACACTGATTGACAATCAATTTCACATGCTGTTGTGCAAATGGAAGACAATAGATGGAAATTATTGGCAATTATCAAGACACACTCAATAAAGGAGTGGTTCTGCAGGTGGAGACCACAGACCACATCTCAGTACCAATTCTTTCTGGCTGATGTTTTGGTCACTTTTGAATGTTGGTTGTGCTTTCACACTCGTGGTAGCATGAGACGGACTCTACAACCCACAGAAGTTGCTCAGGTAGTGCAGCTCATCCAGGATGGCACATCATTGCGAGCTGTGGCAAGAAGGTTTGCTGCGTCTGTCAGCGTAGTGTCCAGAGGCTGGAGGCGCTACCAGGAGACATGCCAGTACACCAGGAGACGTGGAGGGGGCCATAGCAGGGCAACAACCCAGCAGCAGGACCCCTACCTCTGCCTTTGTGCAAGGAGGAACAGGAGGAGCACTTCCAGAGCCATGTAAAATGACCTCCAGCAGGCCACAAATGTGCATGTGTCTGCATAAACGGTTAGAAACCGACTCCATGAGAGTGGGATGAGGGCCAGACGTCCACAGATGGGGGTTGTGCCCAATGCCAGACCTCATGTGGCTGGAGTATGTCAGCAGTTCCTGCAAGATGAAGGCATTGAAGCTATGGACTAGCCCACCCGTTCCCCAGACCTGAATCCCATTGAGCACATCTGGGACATCATGTCTCACTCCATCCACCAACGTCACGTAGCACCACAGACTGTCCAGGAGTTGGTGGATGCTTTAGTCCAGGTCTGGGAGGAGATCCCACAGGAGACCATCCGCAACCTCATCAGGAGCATGTCCAGGCATTGTAGGGAGGTTATACAGGCACGTGGAGGCCACACACAATACTGAGCCTCATTTTGACTTGTTTCAAGGACATTACATCAAAGTTGGATCAGCCTGTAGTGTGTTTTTCCACTTTAATTTTGGGGGTGACTCCGAATCCAGGCCTCCATTGGTTAATAAATTTGATTTCCATTGATGATTTTTGTGTGATTTTGTTGTCAACACATTCAACTTTGTACAGAACAAAGTATTCAATGAGAATATTTCATTCATTCAGATCTAGGATGTGTTATTTGAGTGTTCCCTTTATTTTTTTGAGCAGTGTGTATATATAATATAAATAATTACTGCAGCTTTAATGCTATTTATTACGTCTCAGGAGGAGGACGGAAGAGGAAGAGGACGGAAGAGGCGGAGGACGGAAGAGATGGAGGACGGAAGAGGCGGAGGACGGAAGAGGAGGAGGACAGAAGAGGAGGAGGACGGAAAAGGAGGAGGACGGAAGAGGAGGAGGATGGAAGAGAAGGAGGACGGAAGAGGCGGAGGACGGAAGAGGCGGAGGATGGAAGAGGCAGAGGACAGAAGAGGCGGAGGACGGAAGAGGCGGAGAACGGAAGAGAAGGAGGACGGAAGAGGAGGAGGACGGAAGATGAGGAGGAACGAAGAGGAGGAGCACGTAAGAGGAAGAGGACGGAAGAGGAAGAGGACGAAAGAGGCGGAGGACAGAAAAGGCGGAGGACGGAAGAGGCGGAGGACAGAAGAGGCGGAGGACGGAAGAGGCGGAGGACAGAAGAGGAGGAGGACGGAAGAGAAGGAGGACGGAAGAGGAGGAGGACGGAAGAGGAGGAGGACAGAAGAGGAGGAGGACGGAAGAGGAAGAGGATGGAAGAGGAGGAGGACGAAAGTGGAGGAGGATGGAAGAGGAGGAGGACAGAATAGGAGGAGGAGGACAGAACTGCACCTTAAGATCCCTAGGGGGAAAGGGATGGTAGTAATATAGTGGTAGTATATCCGTATTAGTGTAATATGAGTAATAATACTAGTGATAATAGTAAGAAAGTAATAAAATAACAGTAGTAATAGTAGTAGGTAGAATAGCAGTGTGATCCAGGGTCCTAGGACTGATCGCCTTTTCTCGGGGTCAAGAAGGAATTTTTCCCCTGTGACACAAATTGGCTGAAGGTGTCCTGGGGTTTTTGCCTTCTTCTGGATCAACACTGTAGGTATAGGGCAGTATTAGTAGTGATAGGAAAGAAGAATAATACTGTAATAAGATAGCACAATGTAATAATAACCATATCAAATAGATTTATAAAAACAAATTAAAATAACTCCAGTAGTACAATAATTAGTGTAATATTATATAACTTGTAATAACATTAATAGGTTTGATCCAGGGTCCTAGGACTGATCGCCTTTTCCCGGGGTCAAGAAGGAATTTTTCCCCTGTGACACAAATTGGCTGAAGGTGTCCTGGGGTTTTTGCCTTCTTCTGGATCAACACTGTAGGTATAGGGCAGTATTAGTAGTGAAAGGAAAGAAGAATAATACTGTAATAAGATAGCACAATGTAATAATAACCATATCAAATAGATTTATAAAAACAAATTAAAATAACTCCAGTAGTACAATAATTAGTGTAATATTAGATAACTTGTAATAACATTATTAGGTTTGATCCAGGGTCCTAGGACTGATCGCCTTTTCCCGGGGTCAAGAAGGAATTTTTCCCCTGTGACACAAATTGGCTGAAGGTGTCCTGGGGTTTTTGCCTTCTTCTGGATCAACAGCTTTAGGCATAGGGATTTTAGTAATACCATTATTAGAATCACAAGATTAATAAAAAAAAATTAGAATTACATTTTTTTAATTCGTTTTATAACAGTTACAATTAATTGCATTAATGCAATAATAATAAATAGTAAAAATGGTGGTAATAATAATAATACAAAAAACTAGTCCCAGTTAGTAAGTTAGTGTAATGTTAGTGTAGGGACCCATCTGAAGAGGTCGCCTTGACGTTGGCAGATGGGCTCGCACAATTTGCTCAAAATGTGCGCTAAGAACCTCATATTTCTATGTACAGGAGATCTAGCAGTAATACCATTCAGGAGATATCTGTGTACACACATTTTGTTATATACTTTTGTGCAGCACACAGGGCAGGTATACAGGTACAGGGCGAGAGTGTTACAGTGATATTATAACTCGGCCTTAAGGATAAAATGCTGATAACTACAGATCCTGGAAACACATTCGAAACTAGACCTTGTAAGTAACTGGTTCCCAGCTAGTGGTAAATATGTACAGGGCAGTCCGGTACCAAGACCTGCTCTATAGGACACATTATCATCAGGCAGGTCCTTACAAGATCTGCGGCAGAAGTGTGGCTGTGTAACACAGTCCTGCTCCTGCCTCAGCTGCCCACAGTGGAGCCAACCTTGATCCTGGCAGCTTAATCCATTGTATGACACAGTAGGGGGCTTCCACAGCATTTAGGCATTTTAGACAGGAGAAGGAGGCATGATCATGGTGCCAATGAGTTTCTATGGCAGCTGAGATCTAACAATGGACCCCATGACGGCCATTTTACTGCTCCTATTAGACCCCGGCTGAGGAAAGGTCTATGAGGACACCGGTCAGACTTATGTCGCCTGCTCTGCACATATTAGAAATACCTAGGGCTGATTAGTTTGCCATTTGTAAATCTGATCCAGCAGCGCTGGGCTACCACTTACGTGATCAGGGCTATTGAGCTCCTAGATTGGGCAGAGGAGCTCAGTATTCAGCAGGAGCTGGCCGAGGAGAGCAGAGCAACTTGCATGGGGCTGCTGCACAAGAAGCAACTCACAAGGTGGAGATTTACCCGGAGACGCTGTGCTCGGGCTGTGATCTGCTGTGCAGGCTGCATAGTAGATGCCTCGAAGGACCCGAACTTCACCCCTAACAGGCACAGCAGAGCTCGGACGGCTGCAAGTGAACAGAGAGCGGCTGATTAGTAACTGCTGCGTCTCCTGCAGCTCAGATAAGAGCCGCACAGAGCGGGGGTTCAGTAATGATGAATATGGGAAGTGTCCGCCCCTCACATGTCCTAAATGCGGCCTCCAGAGGTAAAGTTTCCCCTGTAACCAGCGCCTCCTCCCACCTTCTCTGCTGGCATGCTCCATTACTTAAAGGGGATGTCTGTAGAAAACAAGTTATCACTTATCCACAGGCTCGGTGATCACTTACTGATCGTGGGGTCTGACCGCTGCGAGCCATCGTCTGATCGGGAAGGAGTGGAAAGTCAGGGATCAACTGCTGCTCCATTCATTCTCTATGGGGCTCCGGAAAAGCCGAGCTCAGCGCTTGAATGTCACATAGGGAATGAATGGAGCGGATCCTGGAGTAATAACATGCCCTCCTCTCCTCAGCTTTCTGTCTGTGTAAGTGGCTCAGCCCTTGTCTCCCCTTCTGCTCCGGCTTCTGTGCTGGTCCTTGTGAGGAAGAGGAAACCCTCTGCCCTTCTGCTCCGGCTTCTGTGCTGGTCCCTGTGAGGAAGAGGAAACCCTCTGCCCTTCTGCTCTCATTCCTCTGCGACTTTTCACAATCGCTCAGTGCACCCATTATATGTAATAAGGATCATTCTTCATCCCTTGTCCAGCTTTCATCCCCCCCAGTCTGACCAGCGGACAAGATAATAAACATGTGAGTGGAAGGTTCACAATTATTAGATGTGTTGTGAAAAGTCTCCACAGCATTATCCGGAGAAAACTGCAGGGTGACCGCTTGTGAAACCAGCGCAAAATCCAGCGGACAGCGCTTCCCTGCCCCCCGCCGGTCTCTGTATCCTGGCATTCAGCTATTCCATTTGGTGCTTATTCTGGAAGGAAAACAAAAATGTGATGTTCTTACACAGACGCCTGAAGACGCAGCTTTTCATCATCCATTTTGGGCTGTTGTATGACGTGTGGATTACTCTGCTTGCTGGATTCTTGCATTACCACAAACACTGCCTTTATTTTGTGATTTCTGTGCCGCTTCCCACATCTATTGGCACTGTGATATATCAGCACGTGAGGGCTGCCACAATCATGTGTCAATAGGTTATTGCTGGAGCCTGTGATATAGAGACCATCCTGGACCAGGGAAGACTTGGTACAGAAGCACCTAGAGAGGGGGGTACAGGGGCTTCATTTCAATTTTAAACTTAGCTGGATTGTGTTTAGCTACAAGAATGGAAAGTAAAATAATAAAATCTTAATTTTTTTTTTCTATTTGGCAAAATCGTCCATCAGAGGTTTGGCCACTACCGAAAAGTTTTTGATGAACTTACAGTAGTAGCTGGCGAAACCCAAAAAACTTTGTAATGCCTTTAAGTCTTGAATATAATACCAATCCAGTACCGTCCGGACTTTGGCCAGATCCATGCAAAAACAGTGAATGATAAGAACTAACCCTGAATGGAGAACATACATTTCTCTGGTTTGACAAATAATTTATTATCTTTGAGTATCTGTAAGACCTGCCTGATATGTACCTGATGTGACTGGAGGTAAGTAAATTAATATGTCATCAAGATTGGTTTGTTGTGATCTACCTGCCAGATGACTAAAAATGTCACTAACAGTGTTGAAAGAAAGCGGGAGCATTAGTCAACCCAAATGCCATCACAAGCTTTTCATAGTGCCCCTCAGGAGTATTGAAGGCCATCTTCCACTCATCTCCTCAATGTGAATGAGATTATAAGCCCCCCTGAGGTCTAGTTTAATCAAATCGTAGGAGCCAAATTTTTTTCTAAAGAGGTCGGGGATGAGAGGGAGAGGATATGCATCCCAGACCGTGATCCGATTAAACTCGCGAAAATCAAGGCGGGGGCGCAACCCCCAGTCTTTTTTTTTGACAAATAAAAACCCCACTGCAACGGGAGATGAAGAACGTCTTATAGGGCCCAATGGTAGACTGACTGACCATTCTGTTCTGAACTGCCACCCTAAGATGGCTTCCCATTATATACCTACTGTATAAGTGCTCCCTCTAACAGCTTCCTCCACCCACACCCACTACTGGTTCCCCCTACCTTTGGGTTCCCCCCACTCCAGCCAGGGACAGGGCTCAGCAGCTGCACTCTGCATGTTGGATGCAGGTGTTTTGGGGGGTTCTGTGCAGCACTCCCATCTTACCTGAGTGAAGGGAGACACCACACCTCTGGGTGAGGTGCAGTACCACTGTGGCGACTGAACACTCAGGGGCGCCACATTCCCCCCCCCGGTAAAACACAGCACGTCCGCGGGCTGGAACAGAGCAAAACCAGGCATAACTGACATGCAAAATTTTTAAGATGCATCAGCATATTTGACCATAAAACAACATTTCTTCCCTTTATGGGAGGCACATTTCTTTTAACGTTACTGGTTACATTATAAAACATCATAAGAGTATTGTCATATAAAACAATTTTCAAGACAGTTCCAGCACCAGGGTGCAACAGTAGCAGCATGAGGGACCCGTCCACAAACCCTCAACGTAGGCCCTGGGCATGGCTGCAGGGCATAGACGATCCAATCCTGGACCTCGTCTTCCGCCACGCCAAACGGGTTTTTGTTCTGAGGTATATTTGTAATTATTAAACCAATAGGATGCACTTTAAGAAGTGCTAAACTAAGTACAATGTCAACGTCCGGCTTCTCACAGTTCTCAGCCTGTCAGTCTCTGTACCCTGACGGGTAACTGGGCAGCAAACATGAAGTCAACTGCACCCTTCCGGGCAACTTATGTACAGTCCAGTTAACTAAAACAGTTTAACAGTGGGGCCCCCTCCGGGGGAACCCCTGGTTTCTGCAGGCTGACCCAGCCTGGTCATCAGCCTCAGGCTGCAGGGGGACCAGGGATGGAGCAGCGCCAGCCGCATTTGGGACAGGGACATCACTCCGACCTGCTCCCGCGACTGCGTCAGCTCGGCCTGACACCTCCCGGTCTTTACGCAGCTTCTCTCCACCGCCTCTCCTCTTTCGGTGGCGGTCCCATGGCACTTTGCTGTCGGTCACTCCCTGTGTCGGCCTCCCCGCTTTGACGGACACATCTATGCGGACAGTCACTGTTGCAAGGGGCAGGGCCTGCTTTTGGAGCCATTCTGGGACCCGGCCCACGACGGGAGGTTCCATTCTGTTGTTCTTTAGCACGCACATAATGGCGCCCGTTCTTCTGGGGCGGGCGCCACATTCAAGGCAGAAAACACTTCTTTAGGCGCACATTACCCGCAGATGGCAGGCTGGTCACGTATCCTGTTCGTGACGCCAAGTGGTGACTCGCTGCCCCCTGGGCCGCGGGGCACACGGCAGCCGGGCCGTATGGCTGCTTTGGGGAATATCACGGTGGCTGGCCCGGGGCGGTCAGTGCAAAAGGGATTATTTATAGGATTTGTCGTGAAGCCACCTGTGGTGTCTGGTGAGGATCACCAGCGCTGCAACAGTCCTCTGAGGCAGATGTTAGGGCAGCTAGAGATGGAACGGCTCCCCACAGGTGGAGCGGGCCTCAGGGCAGTGTAAATAGATGGAGGGTGCGCTGGGCGTTGTAGTGCAGGGAGGGAAATGGCACCAGTGAAGGAATAGACGGAGGCAACTCAGTGCAGTCGTCCAAGATTTTAATTCACAGTTCTTTAGGAAACACAAAAGTGCAAGTTACAGGTGAAGGCCTCCCACGTTGCGCCGTGTTCACCCTGGCAGGGGTTCAATCCTTCCTCAGGATGTTTAGGAATGCTTGGCAGAACCCCACTTTCTCGTGTTCCTACTTTGACCGTCTTCACACTAGGTCCTTCTCCCTGCTGCCCTGCGCTGCCCACTCTCAATCCCGCTCGGGTATGCTGAAGTCCTTCCTGTACGTCGGATCCGGGACCAACCTGACCCCCTGGAGATTAGAATGGGGCAACCGATCCCTCTGTCTTCTGACAGATGCGGGGCGTATGGGTGCTGTCCTGCACGCGCCGTACCCCTGGGATCCCTTCTTAGAATGGAGCCTACTCCCTTCTCCCCTCCGGGGCCTCTATCCCGGGCCCTTCTTGTGGAGCAGAGCTCCTGCTGAGCCTCTGCTCCCAGACAGTCCTCACTGACCGTCTGTACTGTACTGACTGACCATTCTGTTCTGAACTGCCACCCTAAGATTGCTTCCCATTATATACCTACTGTGTGCTCCTTCTAACTGCTTCCTCCACCCACACCCACTACTGGTTCCCCCTACCTTTGGGTTTCCCCCACTCCAGCCAGGGACAGGGCTCAGCAGCTGCGCTCTGCATGTTGCCCTTCCAGCCGGTCTGAAGCAGTGTAATGTTGGATGCAGGTGTTTTGGGGGGTTCTCTGCAGCACTCCCATCTTACCTGAGTGAAGGGAGACACCACACCTCTGGGTGAGGTGCAGTACCTCTGTGGCGACTGAACCCTCAGGGGCGCCACATGCCCACGATGCAGAAATGCTCCGGATTTTTCCTGAGTGTTTCTGCATCTCCCTGGCAGAAAAAACGCATGCAGATTTTACATGCGTTTTTCCTGCCAGGGACAAACGTAAGTGAAGCATTTTTCACATGCATGTCCGCATGCGGGTTGTCAACCGCTTTCCAAGCGATTTTAGCATCACTTGGAAAGTGCTTGACAACTTGGTCACACTATATAAATCCTTGCAACCGGCATGTATTTATATAGTGTGAACAAGTTAATAGTTGAAAAAAAGAATAAAAATGGTAAAAAAAAAAAAATAGAATTAGACTTACCGGTAATTCTGTTTCTAAGACCCTCCACGACAGCACACCTGGAGGTAGCCTCCCCATCCTAATTAGGGACAGGAAAACAAGATGTTAAATAGCCCCTCCCTGCTACAATCCCCAGTGTTTTCAAAGGACCCCACAGTATGAATGCTCTAAATATTTATTAACACTAAGGATTTTTCCAATCAAAGAAATGGAGGGAACTACCCATGCTGTTGTGGAGGGTCTTAGAAACCGAATTACTGGTAAGTCTAATTCTATCTTCTCCAATCCCCTCCATGACAGCACACCTGGAGTAATACCAAAGAATGAATTTTAGGGAGCGACAACAGCCTGAAGGACTTTCCTTCCAAATGCTAAGTCTCTATTAGATATTACATCTAGTCTATAATGCTTAGCAAAGGTATGGACAGACGACCATGTAGCTGCCCTGCAAATCTGCTCAATGGATGCACTAGCTTTTTCTGCCCAGGAGACCCACATAGCTCTAGTAGAAAGAGCTTTCAAGGATTTCAGAGGAGGCAAATCTTGAACTATGTATGTTTCACAAATTGCTTTCTTAATCCAATTTGCTAGCATATTTTTGCAATTTTCTTTCCTTTATTGGGGCTTCCATATTGGACAAATAGGTTCTGATCCTTCCTCCAGGTTTCAGTCTGCCTCAAATAGCGGATTATAGTCCTTCTTGCATCCAACGCGTGGAATTCTTCTTCCTTGCTATTTGATGGATTTTGACAGAATGACGGAAGAATTATTGGCTGAGACATATGAAAATTAGACGACACTTTAGGTAGAAAAGAAGGATCCAACTGGAGGATGATCCTGTCCTCCAAAATACGACAATAAGTCTCTCTGATAGACAGGGCTTGGATTTCACTCACTCTTCTGGCTGTAGTCAGAGCTATAAGCAATGCCGCTTTCCAAGACAATTTGTCTATGTGTGCCTCGGCTATTGGCTCGAAAGGATGCATAGTTAGGCCTCTAAGAACTACGTTGAGATCCCAAGGTGGAACTATTTTAGCTCTTGTTGGATTAATCCAAGAAGCAGCTATCATGAACCTCTTAATCCATCTGTTTTGGGACAAATCAGCATCAAAATAGGAACTTAAAGGCGAGACTTGGACCTTCAGCGTGCTTGGTCTTAATCCTTTAGACAGACCGTTCTGTAGGAAATCCAAGATTCTGGCCACGTCAGGCCGAAAGGGATCTAATGGACGAGGCTCATACCATAGCTTGAAAGCTTTCTAGATTTTTCCATAGATGGAAATTGTGACTGGTTTTCTGCTTTTCTGCAGTGTATGTGACTCGCCCCCAGGGGTGTCGCGGGGCACCCGGCAGCCGGGCCTAAGACTGCCTGCGGGGATTATCGCGGTGGCTGGCCCAGGGCGGTCAGTGCCAAAAGGAATTATTTGTAGGGAATTTGTTGTGACGGCACCTGTGGTGTCTGGTGAGGATCACCAGCGCTGCAACAGTCCTCTGAGGCAGATGTCAGGACAGCTTGAGATGGAACGGCTCCCCACAGGTGGAGCAGGCCTCAGGGCAGTATAAATGATGCAGGTTGCGCTGAGCATTGTGGTGCAGGGAAAGCGATGGCACAGCAGGAGTAACGGACAGAGACAGGGGATTTGCTTCATTTCCTTTACTGGTACAGCTGTTAGGTACGGTCCAGGGTATTCCAGATGAAGGGCGCACTTTTGGACTTCTCCCCAGGGAGCAGGTATAGGGCCTCCTGATCCGTGTCTGTCCCTATGTATGCTCCTGGCCAGCCTGCAACTGGGCCTAGCTTATGTGTCCTGCTTTTACTTCACCAGATGCTCAGAAATAGGACCTCTGGTTGGTAACCACTTTCCCTGGACGTCGAGGCCTTCGTGGTTACTGATCCTGTGTGTGTCTAGCCTTCAGGTTTGTCAGGGACTTGTAGTCCTCCTGGGATTCCGGTTATCCCCACTGGGTGTAAAGGGTCCCTGTAGGCGCGGATCCGGTGTCCAGTAGATATAATGGGGTGAGCTTATTGTGCTCCTCTGCCACCTTGGTTTAACTCCCCTTTTTCTCCTTGCCGTCGGCCACACTCGGGGCCCTCACTACTAGGCAGCTGACGTGCTGCGTCTTCACCGCTGAGTGTCGGCACGCTCTCAGGCTCTCTCTCAGCCTGCCTGCTCTGCTCTGACTCTGAGCACTCACTAATCAACTGAGCTGCCTGGCTCCACCTTCCCTATATATATCCCTATCTGGGCTCCCTCTGCTGGTATGAGTTGGAAGGTAGAGGTGTTTGTATCTAGTGAGGGCCTCTTGTGGAGAAATCCATCCATGCACCCTTCTGGGTTCTGTGGCACCAATGCACAGCAGGGCGCCACATTTGGATCACCTGTACTGAGAAGCCTCTGGCTTTTCAGAGGGCGGTCTCAGAAGCCAAGCTGCTAGAGCCAAATTCTGAGGGGCCGGATGGAAAATCTGGCCCTAATGCAGCAGATCGTGGATTCGAGGAAGCATCAATGGATCATCCATTCTTAGACTGCTCAATGTTCTGAACCATGCTTTTTTTGGCCACATTGGAGCTATTAGGATAGTCTTGAGCCCTTCCGACCTGATATTTTGTAAAGTCCTTGGTATTAACAGAATCAGGGGAAAAGCATTAGCGAGCCCAACTTTCCAAGGGTGAGCGAATGCATCTATCCCTGTTGCTGAATCCTCGGGTTTCAAAGAGAAAAAGGCTCTTACTTTTGCGTTTTCCTGGTTCGCAAACAGGTCCACATCTGGGTATTCCCACTTTTGAACAATCATCTGAAATATCTTCGAGTTCATGCTCCACTCCCCTGGATGAATGTATTTTCTGGTCAGAAGATCTGCATGATAGTTGTCGGAGCCCCTCAGATGCAGAGCCGATAAGGATAGTAGATTATGCTCCGCCCAGTGGAAGATCCTTTCGGAGATCATCTGTAACCTCCTGTTTCTTGTACTTCCCTGATGTCTCAAGTGGGCTATAGTTGTCATATTGTCCAAGTAGACTCTGACATTCGACCCCTGAAGCACAGTAGTGGCTGCCCATAGGGTTTCTTCCACCACTTTCATTTCTCTTAAGTTTTAGTACTGCTCTGCTATTTCTTGCGACCAGACCCCTTGGAAGGCCAAGACTACTGCTCCCCATCCTCTTTTGCTTGCGTCTGTTTTGACGGATAACAAGGGAAGTTGAATCCATGCTGAACTTTTCTCCAGATTTCCTGGACAGAGCCACCAATTTAAAGATGCTTTCACCTTCTCTGGCAGATGAATTCTGTTGGAGAGGGAACTTGGAGATCTGTCCCAACAGGAAAGGATGTAGTTTTGAAGGACCCTTGAATGCGCTTGAGCCCAAGGTACCGCCTAAATAAATGAGGTCATGGACCCGAGGACGGACATGGCGAATCTTAATGACACTCCTCTCTGGTTCTTTAGTGCATAAACTTTCGACCTCAACTGAATCTGCTTCTCTTTTGGCAGAAAAGAGGCTTGTTGCTGAGAATCCAGGAGAATTCCCAAGGAGGTCTTCCTGGTGGAGGGAATCAGATCTGACTTTTGGTAGTTTATCAACCATCCCAAGGATTCCAGGATCTGGAGGGTCATCTGGAGGTCTCTTTCCAAACTTGAAACCGAGGGAACCATCACCAAAAAATTGTCTAAATATGGGACGATGCAGATATTCAGTTTCCTTAGATAAACCTACTACCTCTGCCATGATCTTTGTAAACAGGCGGGGTGCTAACGAAATGCCGAAGGGGAGTACATTGAATTGAAAATGAAGTACCTCTCGGTTCTGAGTTACAGCAAATCTGAGAAATTTTCTGTAATCCGGATGAATTGGCACGTGGTAGTAAGCCTCTGGCTGGTCTACTGTTGCCACGACAAATCCTTTTCCAATCAATAAGCTGCCATTGAGGAAGGAAGCTCACAATTCTGCCTCCTACCTTCTTGGCGTCATTGTCTGTCCTGCCTAGAACCTTGAAAGATATTCCTACCTCTTCCCCCTTTTGTGTAACTCCAGCGACCAGTTTTACCCTTGCCTCTGTACTGAAATGCTTGCTGCTGTTGTTGTTGAGGGAGAAGAAATGGTCTCTTTCTGAAACTTTTTGGATTCTTTGGCTCTGGCAGAGACTTCTTCTTGTCGGATGCTTTCTCCAACAACTCGTCTAGCACCGCCCCAAACATATACTCTCCTTTAAATGGAATGGAACAAAGCTTAGATTTTGATGCGTTGTCCCCACTCCACATCTTCAACCACAGAGCTCTTCTCATAGAATTTGATAATGCTGCCGATCTTGCCGCAATCTTGACCGACTCCGCCAAGGCATCCGCTAGGAATCCAGTGGCCTTCTGCAGAAAAGGAAGAGATGCTAGGAGGTCCTCTTGAGTGGTACCTTTCCAGAGATGTTCCTCTAGTTGTTGGAGCCAGAGGAACATGGAACGAGCTACACAAGTTGAAGCGATATTAGTCTTCAGTGAAGCCGCCGATGTTTCCCATGCCTTCCTTAGAAGGCTGTCCATCTTCCTATCCATAGGATTTTTGAGCTGTGACGAGTCTTCAAAGGGAAGAGTTGTTTTCTTCGCAACCCTTGCCACCTGTACATCAACCTTCGGGACTTCCATCCATAGCTTAGCCGCCTTTTCATCTAGAGGGAATCTATCCTTCATTTCTCCTGCCATACTAAGCCTTTTCTCAGGTGACTCCCATTCATCCAAAATAAGACTCCAAATGTTGTCATGCACAGGGAACACTACCTTCTTCTTGGATTTCAGACCGCCAAACATTTCATCCTGAACTGTACGGGTTTCCTTCTCCTCTTCCACCTGCATCGTGTCTCTCACCTGCGACAACAATTCCTCCATATTCTCAGACGAAAAGTAATATTTCCTATCTTCCTCATGATCTTCACTTAGGACCCCTTCTTCCGGTTCCTCCATAGACCCTAATTCTGAATCAGAGGTCTCCCTAACCGTATATTTTCTCCTTTTGGGGGGAGATGGACCTTCAGCTCTGGCTTGTGAGAAGGAGGCTAGGGAAGATTGTATTTCCTGCCGAACCATTCCCCTGACTTCTTCCATAAGGGAAGGCTGTTCTTCCTTCATAATGTTGTCAGTGCATTTCCAGCATAGAGGTTTCTTATGCCCTGAAGCCAGCTTTTTTATACAGATGGCACATTTGCGAACTGTAGTGCTTTCTCCCACTGTCGGTGCCGGATCCTTGTCTCCCTAAATTAAAAATAAAAAAAGGGGAGATTTAAAATATATTTAGGATCCTGCTCAAAAGAGAGTGGGGAATAACCTAGGACCTAGTACTTACTGGGGCCGGGTTAGCGCTGGGCTCTGCAGACGCAGGCTTTGGAACAGCACCCTCCATAGTAGCAGAATATTCTGTCCTACCTTAATGGAGTCTTCTCATCTGGGTCTTTTATAGGGGAGACCGAGATCCAGTGCCAAATTTTCACCTATCTGGTGAAGGATCCTCATTTTCAGGGCAAACCGCGGCTTCTCCTTTTGAATTTCCCGCCGCGGCCCCATGCGTTCCACGGTGGAACGCACCAGAAGTGACGTCCCGCTGGCCAAAAGCCTGACTTCCGGCACGCCGCCATGGAGGACAGAGGAGACTCCGGCCGGGGAGCTACAGGAGGCCCCCAGCCCCCAAAACCCTACTCGGCTTTACACGCAGGCGAGTGTGTGTGGGGGGGGTCTCGCTCTCAAGGAGACACGGGAGCTGCAAAGGAAGGAAGGTCGGAGGCGATCGCTCCCTGCAGCCCGGCAGGTAAATTTAATAGGGCCCTGCTTGCCGGCTGTAGGCACCCCAGGTAACCTCTTCATCCCATAGGAACAGGAAAACACTGGGGATTGTAGCGGGAAGGGGCTATTTAACCTCTTGTTTTCCTGTCCCTAATTAGGATGGGGAGGCTACCTCCAGGTGTGCTGTCATGGAGGGGATTGGAGAAAATAACATTATACTTACCTTCTGATGGCCCCCGGTCTTTTCTCCACTGCGTCCGGTCTCTTGTACGGCTCGCGGTGGTGTGAAAGGACCTTCCATGACATCATTTAGTTATGTGACAGGTCACGCGACCGCCGTGACCAGTTGAACATCCGCAACAAGACCACAGAGAAACAAATCAAGAAGAAACGTCACACTCACCGGAGTGTTGATCAGGTTCAGGAGATACTTCTTTCCCTCGTAAGTGTAAAACAGAGACGCAGTCAGGGCCTTCACCGTAATCCCGCACTCCCTCTCCACCTGCAGCTTGTCCAGAACTTGCTTATTGGAGGAGACTTTTGGCATACAACCTGAGGGAAGGAGCGAGACACCAGAATCCACACTGTTAGATCGTAGTGGCAGTGTCTCCCTCCATACTAGTCTGTCAATGGTAGCTTGTTTCTGTGTTTTATATATGTATTTTAGGTGTGTAAACCCTCTTCATGTGTACAGCAGCCTGGAATGAACGCTGCTTAAAAAATAAATAATAGAGTAAGGCCTCATTCAGACTTTCATCAGCTTTGTTTTGCATCCGAGAAGCTCTAAACTTTGATTTGGATCAAAGTCCGACAGGTCAACGTGTTTCGGTGAAAAATACACGGTCCACAGAAATATGTGAACAGCCCTAGACGATAATAGATATGAGCTCTGTGAAAAACATGGATCGAGCTCGTACGAAATCCAACATTTCATTCTATAAATCTACATAAATTAAGTAACGTGCCAAATTGCTTTTTTTTTGGTTTATGTTTTGTTTATGTACGGAGGGAAAGTTCCCAGTGCTAGTGTCTAGCTCACTGATTTTCCTTGCTTGGTGCCTGACGTCCCAAAAAACTGACAGTGAGCTATCAATCAAGATAAAGAGGCTGGTGCTGGGCAGGGAAGCAACCTTGGAAGGCTGAGGCTTGGTTAGTGCTCCGTTACACCCAGAGCACTCAGAAATGCAGCAACAGATAAAAGATATAGAGGTGTCTATGGATTTAGCTTTCCAAATCCTGCATGGTCATGAATGGGAATTGGAGGGAGGGGTATATCTGATGGATACCCTTAAATTGTTAATTGGCAATTGCAGTTCACATAGTTGCATATTACTTAATCATTAGAGCTACAAAAATTTGCACTTCAAGCACCAGTAAAACAGAGGCCAAAAAAGATTCCTTAGAGGCATCTGGTCACTATTAGTGATGATCGAGCGTGTTCTATCAACCCCTTCGGCGAGCACGCTCAGGTGCTCGCCGAGTATTTTGGCATGCTCGGCATTTCTTTTAAGGTCGCCGTGCCTGCAAGTGTCACGGCTGTTAGACAGTGTGCTCGCTGAATGGGTTCATAGAACACGCTCAATCATCACTAGTCACTATACATTAGTATACAATAAAAAAACACATATCACATAGTGAATATCACAGACACTATTCAATACAGCAGGGTTGAGGTGTACTTTGTGGGACAAAATTACAGCATTTTTGAAAGACGCCATTCACTTTACTGTGCAACATATAGAAAAAAAAGGGCAATGAATTCCAAATAAAGTGAAATGGTGCAGAAGAAAACGAAAACATTTTACTGCTTTTAAAAAATTCTAAACTTTGCAAACAAATTGTTTGGCTTGTGTTTCAATTTTCTAAGACCGTTTTTAATACCATTTTGGGGTACAACTTTTTCATTGCTCCATCAAATGTATAGTCGTAAGTTACTTACCGGTAACGGGATTTTTCAGAGACAGCACCACGAGAGAGGGGATCCGCCCACCAAGGAGAGGAAACCTACAGGCTTAAAAGGGCGCCACCTCTCTCCCGCCTCAGTTGGGATTACAGAGCATTGAGAGGACTGCCAGGTTAATAAACACAGCAAACAATCACAAAATTGCCATACCAGACGACACCTATTGAGTGTGATATTATAATTAATAAAAGGGGAGTGTTCCCACAAACGTGAAAGGAGGAAATATAAGGGTGCTGTCATGGTCTCCGAAAAATTCCATTACCGGTATGTAATTTAAGATTTTATCGGTCGACCATGACAGCACCACGAGAGAATTACAGAGATGAAGTAATCTATTGAAGGACCACAGCCTGGAACACTCTTCTCCCAAAGGTGAGGTCAGCCGATACACCCATATCTAACCTATCGTGTCTATGGAATGTAGAGGGACAGGACCAGGTAGCAGCCTTACATATGTCTTCTATCGAGACACCTGTCTTCTCAGCCCAGGAGGGGTGGGGTGGGATGAGCCTTCAGCCCTTCTGGCACTTCCTCGCCGCTAGATGTACAGACCAAAAGTTTGGACACATCTTCTCATTTAAAGATTCTTCTGTATTTTCATGACTATGAAAATTGTACATTCACACTGAAGGCATCAAAACTATGAATTAACACATGTGGAATTATATACTTAACAAAAAAGTGTGAAACAACTGAAAATATGTCTTATATTCTAGGTTCTTCAAAGTAGCCACCTTTTGCTTTGATGACTGCTTTGCACACTCTTAGCATTCTCTTGATGAGCTTCAAGAGGTAGTCACCGGAAATTGTTTTCACTTCACAGGTATGCCTTGTCAGGTTTAATAAGTGGGATTTCTTGCCTTATAAATGGGGTTGGGACCATCAGTTGTGTTGTGCAGAAGTCTGGTGGATACACAGCTGATAGTCCTACTGAACAGACTGTTAGAATTTGTATTATGGCAAGAAAAAAGCAGCTAAGTAAAGAAAAACGAGTGGCCATCATTACTTTAAGAAATGAAGGTCAGTCAGTCCGAAAAATTGGGAAAACTTTGAAAGTGTCCCCAAGTGCAGTTGCAAAAACCATCAAGCGCTACAAAGAAACTGGCTCACATGAGGACCGCCCCAGGAAAGGAAGACCAAGAGTCACCTCTGCTTCTGAGGATAAGTTTATCTGAGTCACCAGCTTCAGAAATCGCAGTTTAACAGCAGCTCAGATTAGAGACCAGTTCAATGCCACACAGAGTTCTAGCAGCAGACACATCTCTTCAACAACTGTTAAGAGGAGACTTTGTGCAGCAGGCCTTCATGGTAAAATAGCTGCTAGGAAACCACTGCTAAGGACGGGCAACAAGCAGAAGAGACTTGCTTGGGCTAAAGAACACAAGGAATGGACATTAGACCAGTGGAAATCTGTGCTTTGGTCTGATGAGTCCAAATTTGAGATCTTTGGTTCCAACCACCGTGTCTTTGTGCGACGCAGAAAAGGTGAACGGATGGACTCTACATGCCTGGTTCCCACCGTGAAGCATGGAGGAGGAGGTGTGATGGTGTGGGGGTGCTTTGCTGGTGACACGGTTGGGGATTTATTCAAAATTGAAGGCATACTGAACCAGCATGGCTACCACAGCATCTTGCAGCGGCATGCTATTCCATCTGGTTTGCGTTTAGTTGGACCATCATTTATTTTTCAACAGGACAATGACCCCAAACACACCTCCAGGCTGTGTAAGGGCTATTTGACCAAGAAGGAGAGTGATGGGGTGCTACGCCAGATAACCTGGCCTTCACAGTCACCAGACCTGAACCCAGTTGTTTCACACTTTTTTGTTAAATATATAATTCCACATGTGTTAATTCATAGTTTTGATGCCTTCAGTGTGAATGTACAATTTCCATAGTCAAGAAAATACAGTAAAATCTTTAAATGCGAAGGTGTGTCCAAACTTTTGGTCTATACTGTATATGATAGAGAAATGGCCTCCTAATTCCATCTAGCTATGGTGGACTTCGTGACCTTAGACCGTTCCTAGCCCCTTGGTAGGATATAAACAACGAGTTATCTTTCCTAAAGCTTTTGGTAACTGAATGGTACCTAACCACACATCTCCTCACTTCTAACGTATGTAACTCCACCTCTTTCTGGTTACTAGGATGTGGACAAAAGGAGGGTAGGAGGACTTCCTGAAGTCTGTGGAAACGAGTAGCTACCTTAGGGAGAGAGAGTGATTTTTAGACCAGATCCTGCCTATCATCCAGAATTTGAGTAAACGGCGAGGCCATAGACAGGGTCTGGATGTCACTAATGCTCCTGGCCGAGGTTAAAGATATTAAAGCGGTCTTAAGAGAGAGGGATTTAAGAGTTGCTGACTATTAGCTCAAACGGCGAGCTAGTCAAGGCCTTTAGAACCAAATTTAAATCCCAGGGAACCAAGCTGCTTTTAATAATGAGTCTAGATCTAAAAGCTGCCTTAATGAACCGAGAAACCCAGTAGCTACAAGCTACATCACAGCTATATAGGGCACCCAAGGCAGAAATCTGTACTTTAAGGGTGCTGGTGGATAACCCTAGTTCAAGACCTTTTTGTAAAAACTCCAAAGATTTGTCCTATTGGCACCCCTTCCCCATCAACCCCAGAACCAGAGAAAGACAAAAACTTTCTCCAACTTGTGGCATAAATCTGGGTTGTAACAGGTTTTCTGCTGTGCAGGATGGTTACTAGACCTTTGGAAAAACCTTTCTGATTTGGCAGTGTCCTTTCAAGTTCCACACCGTCAAGTGGAGGCCAGTTGCTTGAGGATGGAATATCGGACCCCGGAGAAGGAGATATGGAATCTCTGGAAGAACCCAAGGATCAGAGATGGACATGTTCCTCAGGCATGAGAACCAGGGCCTCCTGGGCCAAAAGGGTGCGATCAGCAGAACCCTGGCCTTCTCCTCCCTGATCTTTCTTATTACCATGAGAAGAACAGCCAACCAGGGGGGGAGGAGTCATACGCCAGGCTGAAATACCAACGTATCAGGAAAGCGTCCACAGCTAGGGGATTTAGGGAACACAAGATCTTTGTCTTCCGATTTAATTTTGTGGCAAACGGATCTACCTGACCGGAGGCCCCCCCATCTTCGGCTATTTGGGTAAAAATTCCTTGATTTAGTTCCCATTCCCCTTGCATCAGAGGATAGCAGCTTAGGAAATCTGCTCTCATGTTTTCTTTTTCCATTATATGGAGGGCCATCAGGGAAAGGAGGTGACTTTCTGTAATCTGGAAGAGATGATCTGTCACTCTCATCAGCGATCTTGACCATGTATCCCCCTGGTGGTTCACATATGCTACCGCAACTAGATTATCCAAGAGGATCTTTACATTCTGGCCCTGAAGGAAAGGTAAGAAATTATTCACCGCCTTGTCTACCGCCAGAAGTTCTTTTGAATTGGAGGAGAGACCCTTTTCAATATCTGACCAAGTCCCCTGGGCTACCATATCTCCCAGATGGGCTCCCCACCCTCTCGGACTCGCATCTGTGGTAATTGTTCTAGTGACCCTAAGTACCCAGGGAACCCCTCGAGATAGGTTAGGCTCATCCTGCCACCACTATAAAGATTTTACTGACCGGGGTGATAAGGACATCTTCCAAGTGCCCCTTAAGAGAAACTTCATTATGTAGCAGATCCCACTGTAGAACTGTGGCGCCCCTGAAGGTTCGACCGCCACAGGGATGCTGCACTTCTGTAATGGAGTGTAGTGTTCCTCCTCCGAGGTAAGAACAGCGTGATGGTCGGGACCCAACCTTTGCATCCAACACCACATTTCTCCACCAGGGGGGCTAGTATGCACCAGGTGCTGCCCTCCTGGTTACAGGGAGACTGGGGAACCAAGAGTGAGGGGAACCAGTTAGTGGGTGAGGGTTGAGGACTTACAATTTAGTGACACTTTAAATTTCATATTTAATAAAAAGCCATCTTTGGTTTTGGTCTTTGTGCTGTTAATTACTGTGAGGTATTGTGATCTCCCACCCTGAACGTGGATCCTGTGTGGACCTGCAGTGGATGGAGACACAGCCCTCATACCCCAGCCTTGAGACGGGGGGCAGGTTGCAGACGAGGAATGTCTCAACCCGGTCAAGGACCACGACCAAGAAGGCCCGGAGCTTAAGAGTGTAGCTCCACAGCTAATGGATCCCGGGGAGGATGCAGACGGAGCAGTGTACGCCACCTGTCCTCACCATCTGATATATTCAGAGGGAGTCCGGCTGCAAGAGGGGTACCGGCCCCGACACCCGACCTTGCTTCTCCATGTCCTGGTTGGTAAAGCCTGGTAGGCCCAGAGGATCCCATCGGGTATCGGAAGGAGCGGAGCTGCCACCCGTGCCCTTGTTCTGAGAGGAGTTCAGAGGGAGACCCGGCCTATCTACACACACAGACAGGAGAGGATACGGTCTGTAGTTCAGGAACACTCTGGTGCGGGGTCCCGATTGAATGCTGGACTTGCTCGGAGGTTGTCGAACCCCCATCCCTGGTGACTGCAGGACTCCGTGGGGATCAGGGAGTCGCCTTCCTTCTGCCATCTCTAATGTGAGTAAAGCCTTGGAAGTTCACCCCTATGGCCTCCGGACTGTTTATTCTGCGCTACACCGCGCGACGTGGCATCCGTTCTTCCTCCACTACTACCCCCTCCATCGTTCCTGTCCCTCTGCCCTGAGGCCTTGCTCCGCCTGTGGGGAGTAGTAATAACTCTGGCCGCCGTAACACTATGCCTCAGCGGACTGCAGCGGCGCTGGTGGCCTTCACCAGGTGCCACAGGTGGCGTAGTCGTAAATCAGCCACTCAACCCGGATAAGCCCACACCATCTCATTTAATGTGACGGCCCTGAGCACGGGTCGGGTCCGGGCCACGGCTGCACCCCATCTCTCCATCACAGGACCCGACTCCGAGTCCCCCATCTCCCAGGGTAAAGAAAAGGGCTTTTTCGAGTAAGAGACGTCACGCTATCACTTGTGGGGGGTTTCTGCTGTTTTCGCATGTCAGGGGCTCTCCAAATGTGATATGGCATCCACTTTTTTCATATGGCATTTTGTTTTCATAATGGCATTACGGCATTCATTTTAATATGGTGATATGGCATTCAGTCTTTTTTGCGTTCAAAAAGTCGAAACGGTGCTCCTTCCCTCATGACCCCTGTCATGTGCCCAAACAATAGTTTTCCCCCACATATGGGGTATCAACATGCTCAGTAGAAATTACACAACAAATTTTGTGGTTCATTTTATCTTGTTACCCTTGTGAAAATAAAAAAATTGGGGCTATAGTAAAATTTTTGTGAAAAAAAGTAAAATGTTCATTTTTCTTTCCACATTGCTTTAGTTCCTTTTGGGTATTTTCTGTCATAAAGGCCCCTCAAAGTCACTTCAAATGTGATGTGGTCCCTAAAAAAATGGTTTTGTAAATTTTGTTGGAAAAATAAGAAATCGCTGGTCAACTTTTAAACCTTCTAACTTCCTAACAAAAAAAATGTTTTAAAAATTGTGCTGATGTAAAGTAAACATATGAGAAATGTTATTTATTAACTATTTTGTGTGACATAACTCTCTGGAATTAAAAGTTTGAAAATTGCAAAATTATCAAAATTTTCACCAAATTGTCGTATCAAAATTGGTTACCACTATCATGAAGTACAATATGTCACTAAACACAATCTCAGAATCAGTGGGATCCATTGTAAAATAAGAAGAAAATAATAAAATCCTTATACTCACATGTCCTATGTGTCCCTAGCTGTAATTCTCTGACCGCTGACGCTGAGGAGCCGAGGAGAATGAGCCGCTCCGGCGAGCGGGCCCCGAAGCTGAGCTCAGGAGCGGTGTCCTGTCACTCAGTGAGCGCAGCTCCGGGGCCACTATCCGGGGAACACTTAGGACCATAGGCAGATTATAATGAGGGCAATCTGGGCTACCGCCCGGGGCCCCGGGGCTCCGGGGAGCCCCGGGGGGTCCATGGCCAAGCTTAAAGGATCCCTCACTTTACACACTTAACACCAAGCATAGAGATAAACAGAATGTAAATAAAGACAATACAGCTGTCCTTACCTGCAGTTGAAAGGTTGTATTGTCTTTATTTACATTCTGTTTATCTCTATGCCTGATGATTCCATTTGTTTATTTCTATGCTTGGTGATACCATCTGTATTTTGTGGGCCATGATTGACTTTGCCCTATATTGACACTTGTCTACCACTTGTGGGCTTTATGGCTTCTCTCTATATGACCTATTGACATATTTATAGATATATACTTTCATGGCATTTTGACTACATTTATCTATGCTGGATACTTTAAGGTATGTACTTGTTATCCACTAATGCTTACTAGATGAATGAATTTTGGATACTGATCCTTTTACTTATTTATTTATTTAATTCTTCATGTATTTATCACTGGGTTCATTGATATGATCTCCTTTTGTAAGTCTTGTTAAACAGAATAAATGATTGACTACCCTTGTTACTAGCACTGCAGGCACCTTCATTGGTTCACTTCCCCTTTATGTGTGTTTTATAAATTTCTTTTAAATAATTCAATAAAAGTTCCAAATCTTTTTATCAAACTTGTGCATCTATACTTCTTTGACCTGATTGAGTGTTTGTTGAATAGAAGTATTGTACCAAATAGGCTTTTTACTTTTTGGACTAATAGAATGGAAGTATTAGTAGGATATTTTGCAATTATTGGGCTTTTGTTTTGCAGTATATGACAACGCACCCCCTGAGGAAGCGATAGGTGAAACACGCATCAAGCTGTGGGTGGCTGCCCGATCTCCATCATTTCCACTTGATCACATTTGATTGATCTTTCTCATTGTGTACCTAGTGGGCACTTATGATTTTGGTTACTTAGTCCCACTTTGGTTTATGCCCACTATGGATAAAATGCACATTACTTCTGTTATACTATAACTGGGCTGCAATCCTCCTCCTCCTCCTAATCTTTGTGCAGTATCACTTCTAATTGTATATCTATATATTTTTATGCTCTAATAAAGATTGTTATTTTCCATGGATTTTGTATCGTTCACCTTATCCGCATTGTTATACATAGTGGGGAAATCTGTCTGTCTTAGGGGATATATACAGTAGACATTATCCATTATGGAGTGGATAGGATTGTAGTGTTATAGGATTGTATTTTGCAGTGTATAGTAATATAGGAATGAGGCTTCAGATTCAGGATTGGTTATTACTTTCTATGGACGTCGCTGTATTGTACAGATCTGTAATACTATAGTGTGCAGGGGCCCTGATGCTTTTTAGTCTAATATATATATTTGTTAAAGTAATCAAATTATACAGATCATTACATTGCTGGAGCTACACAATACATCTCCGTATATTCAGAAGAAAACAGAAGAAACTTACAAAAGTCACCAACAATATAAATAATATAAATTACTACTTAAATAAAATAATCTATGACGATGTGTAATGTGAAGTGTAACCACCAGATCTGATGTTACTATGTAACTGACGCGCCCCTGGGCCTGTGTCGCGCTGCGTTGCGCACGCGGGAGCTTACCCGGAGCCGGATCTCTTGAGGGTTGTAGTCTCGTGGCGGTGATCCGGTCCGTGCCCAGGGAGTCAGACTAAGTGGCGCTGTATTAGCGGTAGATGTTGGACGACTACGCCACCCGTTGAGTACAGCTGAGGAGCTGCTGCTGCAGGGCAGACCGCTGAGGCCGGTGGTAGGATTGTGCAGCGTGATAGTATAACCCCCAACGGGAGGGGTATGGCCTCAGGGCAGCCGACGTGGATGATGGGGGTAGCAGGAACCACTCGGAGACGGTACGGTGTAGTTCAGGGTCTTTACTGGTGACAAAGATAGACCCTCCCGGAGTACTGGCTAGCGATTGGGGCCTGGTCAGTCCTTGAGCAGATGGGATCTCCCCTGGCCAGGCGGAGTTGTAGGCCTCCCAAACTAACGATACTCTTCTGGCTACCTTGCTAGAGGCGGGTATAAGTAGCCCACGTCCCTGAGTGTACCGTGTGGTGCTCACCCGTATGGCCGGTGACTCGGGGCCTTCTAGTAGCTTTCGCTCCACGACGGCGGTGCTGGTCCCACGCGTGTGACCGTGCCTTCGGGTTTCTGGGCCAGAGGACCTGCAATCCCCTGCCGGTCGGTTTCTGCTGCTGGATAGGAGTTAGTCCCCACAGCCTCGGACTCCGGGTCCGGTGATAACTTCTCAGTCAGGGCGAGCTCTGCAGCTGCCAGCCCCTGACTCTTTGTAACACTGCTCCCACAGAGCTCCTGTTGTTTCTTCCTATGCTGCTTCTCTGTCTCTACTTCTTCTCTACTCCCTAACCCTGCCTCAGCCCTAGGTTTATATAGGGGAAGTTCTTCCCCTCCCAGGACTGGGCAGGAGGTGTGGCATGCATAGGATCCCTGACCAAGAGACCTCCCACCTGCTCTCAGACGTAATATCTCTATCACTGTGGCAACCAGACCCCTGGGGTGTCACATTCCCCCCTAGTGAAATTTAGTACTCCGGGACTAAACATATTTTTAGAAAAACATAACAAGGTATAAACAATAATAATACAATAAGAAAAACACATAAAGATGGTTACGGCGTGTCCACAACCGGGTGCAGTTTTGAAGAAAACAAAGGTGTCCATTTCACCAAAACAGGGAGACGTAACCAGGTAGGGGTCTGTCCTGCCCCGAGTCCTTAACAGTCTTTAGTCCGTCCTGGGTTACGCTCCAACTATACACAAAGGATTCCCGGTAAATCCACCAAAGACTCCTGTAAATAACTAGAAACACAAAATTATACACAAGCAACAATAACAGACAAACATTAATAAAATAACTTAAACACTTAGATCCTCCAACGTGCGGGTAACTGGCCTCTAGTGGCCCTAGTGGACCTACGGAGCTGACTGTCTAGCCCTGAACTACAGGGTGTAGGAGCTGTCAAGGGTAAACTGGGCAGCTGTCTACCGGCTCTTTGGCTCACTAGGGGTACGGCAGGCTCACTATAAGCAGAGGGTTGATCCTCCTGTTGTGCTTGTGTGGAGTCTTCTGCCTCCTGGACCAGCTGCTCTTCCAGCTCTACCTGTTGCTCCGTAGGCACTTGGGATGCTGGTTGGAGGAACGTGAGGACGGGTACCACAACTGCACCATTGACTTGAGTCCAGGACCGAGGGAAGTCTCCGAGCACAGTACTAACCATATCTTCCCTTTCCTCTATGGGTCGATGGTCTTCTTGTTCCTCTTCAGGGTTCCGTAGCTGTTCAGGACACTTCTTCAGGTGATCCCGGGATACAATGGCTATGGTCTCCCCTCCGTCTTTACTGATGGTACAGACTTTCGGGTTCTCGTGGCTTGAGGGCAGTACGGTGTACGGGTCCTTCTCCCACTGGTCGTCCAACTTGTGGAGCCGTCTTTTCCTCTTCAAGACCTGCTCTCCGGGTACCAGGGGAACAGCGGGAGCATACTGGTTGTAAGTTTTCTCTTGTCTTTCCCTAGCCTGACAGAGACTTCGCTCCACGCTCTCCTGTACTTTCCGGTACTGCTGCTGCCTCTCTGTGTCCCAGTCTGCTTCTGGTGAAGTGTCCTCGGGTGTCAGGACTCCCATTTCCAGGTCAACAGGTAACTTACCAGGTCTCGCCCTCATTAGGTAAGCTGGGGTACAGTTGGTGGAACCTACCGGGATGTGGTTGTATAGGTCCACCAGATCGGGCAGCTTCTCAGGCCACAGACTGCGTTCTTCCAGGGGCAACGTTTTCAGGAGATCCATTACCACCTGGTTCATTTTCTCACAAAGTCCATTAGTTTGCGGATGATAGGGTGTCGTCCTTATCTTCCGGCAGCCATACAGATTGCAGAATTCCTGGAAGACCTCCGCTTCAAAGGCAGGTCCCTGGTCCGTCAGCACTTGGTCCGGGTACCCGTGTGGACGGCAGAAGTGCTGCTGGAAGGCTCTAGCTGCTGTTTGAGCCGTTAAGTCCTTGACGGGGACGACAACCAAGAACCGGGAGTAATGATCCACAATGGTTAACGCGTAGACGTAGCCACTTCTGCTTGGGGTCAGTTTTACATGATCCAAGGCTACCAGTTCCAACGGCTGCCGGGTGACGATGGACTGCAGGGGAGTCTTCTGGCTGGCACGGTCCTTCCTTCTTAGGTTGCACGGGCCACAGTCTCTGCACCACCTCTCGATGGTTCCCCTCATGCCTACCCAGTGGAACCGCCCACGCAGCAGGAACTCCAGCTTCTTCCATCTGAAGTGTCCAGCCCCGTCGTGGTATGCCTCCATCACCATGGCTGCGTCTCTCCGTGGCACCACTACTTGCCAGATTAGTTCATGCGTCCGGGAGTTAACCATTCTGCGGCACAACTTCCCCTTGTAAAGGAACAGTCGACTCTTCTCAGCCCACAGTTGCTTGGCTTCCTCCGGAGCGTCTGGGTCAAGGCGAGCCTCTGGCCGAGTCAGCATCTCTTTTACCAGCTGGACGGCAGGGTCACTGTCTTGCGTTTCCTCCCAGTCGTAGTGAGGCAAGGGGTTAAACGTAGCGGCTTGCTTACTCCTTACCCGATGGGAATACTGGATAGTCCCATGACGGTGGAACGCGGGGAGTTCGACTTCTTCCAGTCCCTCTGGATCTTCTCCTACGTCCGGTAGGTTTGGCATCCTGGACAGGGCGTCCGCGTTGGTATTGGAGCGTCCTGCCCGGCATTTGATTGTGAACTCGTAGTTGGACAGACGGGCCATCCATCTCTGCTCTAGGGCACCGAGTCTTGCCGTGTCCAGGTGTGTCAACGGGTTGTTATCCGTGTACACGGTGAACCGGGAAGAAGCGAGGTAGTGCTTAAAGCGTTCGGTGACTGCCCACACCACTGCCAGGAACTCTAGCTTAAATGAGCTGTAATTCTCAGGGTTTCTTTCGGTGGGTCGCAGTTTTCGGCTAGCGTAAGCGATTACTCGTTCTTTCCCCTGCTGGATCTGGGACAGTACGGCTCCTAGCCCGATGTTACTTGCGTCGGTGTAGAGGATAAAGGGCTGGCTGTAATCAGGGTACGCCAGGATTTCATCCCCCGTGAGGGCCATCTTCAGCTGGCGGAAGGACTCTTCTTCTAACTTCTCCCATTTGAAGGGCGGCTTCTGGTTCTTGCCCTTCCGGGACTGGCCTATCAGGAGGTCCTGCATAGGAGCTGCCTTTTTGGTGAAACCGGGGATGAATCTGCGGTAATAGCCTACCAACCCGAGGAACTGCCGCACTTCCTTTACACTGGAGGGACTTGGCCATTCCTTAATTGCGGTGATCTTATCAGGGTCGGGAGCCACTCCATCAGCGCTCACCACGTGTCCCAGGTACTGCACCTTTGGTTTCAGGAGGTGACACTTGGAGGGTTTCACCTTTAGGCCGTAGCTTGCCAGAGCTTCGAACACTTCCGCCAGGTGTTTCAGGTGGTCCTCATACGTCTTGGAATATACGATGACATCGTCCAGGTACAACAGGACCGTCTCAAAGTTTCTGTGGCCCAGACAACACTCCATTAATCGCTGGAAGGTTCCTGGTGCATTGCAGAGTCCGAACGGCATGCAGGTAAACTCGCTAAGTCCCATCGGGGTGGTGAATGCGGTCTTCTCCCGGTCCGCCTCTGCTACAGGAACCTGCCAGTACCCACTAGTGAGATCCAAGGTAGAGAAGAAGTTAGCAGATCTTAAAGCAGCCAAAGACTCCTCTATCCTTGGTAAGGGGTACGCATCCTTGTGTGTGATACGGTTGATTTTCCGGTAATCTACACACATCCTCATGGTGTTGTCTTTCTTTTTGACTAAGACTAGTGGAGCTGCCCAGGGGCTACAGCTATCCCTGATCACCCCAGCCTCCTTCATGTCTCTAAGCATCCCCTTGGCGTGTTGGTAGTGTGCAGGGGGTACGGGTCGATACCTCTCTTTTATGGGAGGATGGTCTCCCGTGGGGATGTGGTGTTCTACCCCCTTGACTCGCCCGAAGTCTAACGGGTGTTTACTAAACACTCTCTCGTACTCTTGCACCACCCGATAGACTCCCTGTTTCTGGTGTGAGGGAGTGGAGTCAGTACCCAAATGTAGTTGCTGACACCAGTTCTCCATTGTTTTCTGAGAGCCGTTACCTTCCTCCGGGGAAGATGGAGGCAAGGGTTCTACGGACTGTATGGAATCTTGATTGATGGTATACAATTTGGCTAGCGTGGCATACCGGGGCAGGTACACTTCCCTCTTCCCGATATTTATTATGCGAACGGGCACCCTCCCATGGCGTACATTGACCACCCCCCGTGCTGTCAAAATGGTGGGCCTACTGTCTGAGTAAACTGGTTCTACCATTGCCTGGTAATCTCTACCTCTCAGACCAATAGCTGCCCGGCACCAAATCATCATTTCACTTTTCGGGGGCATGGCAATAGGGAAAGGGTCACACATTCGCACGCTACCAATCTCACCACCGGAGAGTTCTAGCTGTTGCCGTCGCATCAGTGCCCGGATCTCTTTCTGGAGCACTCGCTGCTGGCCGGAGCTGGCGTTCTTGGCAACCTGCTGTAAAAGGAAAATCACCTCTGCAAGACAATTTTCAATTACATTAGTTCCTAGAGTTATCTTTGGGTGACTCTCGTGTTTGTCAATGTCTACAATGATCAGTCCCTGTGCTGCCAGTTCGACTCTACCGATTTTAATGGTCACCTCTTTAAATCCAATCTGTGGCACGGGCTGACCATTGCTGGCGATGATACTCAAGTCGTCGTCAGGGTAGCGGGTGATATCCGAGTCATTCCAGTACTGCTTGAAGAGCACGTACGGGATGGTGGTGACCTGTGACCCGGTGTCCAGTAGGGCACTCATAGGAATGCCATCCAGTACCACGGGTAAGACTGGACGTCCTCCCACATATTTGTCGCGCCAGTTCGATGGGCCTGGTGATCTTTTTCCTGGGGGTTGGCCCTCTACCCCAGGTTGTGCCAGTTTAAAGGACAGTACCTTGCCATATGTCCGGGTTGATTGCAGCGGCGGCAGATGGGTCGTCCGTCCTCGTTGTATCGGTCGCTGGGTCTTCCTCTGGCCGGTGGGGTCCTCCTTGGTCGACGCCACAGGATGTCCTCCGGTCCGGATGCCAGCTGGATCTTCCCTGGAGTGGAAACCTGTAAAGACTGCACAGTTCGGGTTAGCGCAGCAACGCTTTTAGCTAGCTCTTGGACCTGATGGTGCAGGTCTGGAGCCGGGTCATTGTTCAAAGCCTGGGCATCAGCTCCCACAGGCCCTGCCGACAAGGGCGCCGCCTCCTGGTGGTAAGTGGTAGTGGGGCGTCTGGGGGTCACAACGCCACCTGGTGCCGGTTCTCGAAGCACCCGGATGGCTCTGTCCTTGAACTGTGCAAATCCCAGATGAGGGTCCTGTAAGGCCATTGCCCGCAACTGGGTTCGGTGGGCATTGCAATATAAACCCTCTATAAATTGTTCAGTCAACAGCCTGTCCTCGTCTCCCACGCCGTCAGGGTCGGTCTGCTTAATGGCCCTCAGGGCCTCTTGTAGGTTCAGGGCATAGTCCCTTATACTCTCATGTGCCCGCTGTTTGCACCCGTAGAATCTAAGCTTGATCTCGGCTGAGGTGCGGGTATCAAAGGTGTCCCTCAGCCGGGTTAGTATCCCTGCGACAGTCCTCCCCCCAGGTGGCCAGGACTTTACCTCCCTTTGGGCTGCTCCGGTTAATTGGGCCACCAGGATGCTCACTTTTTGCTCCTCTGTGAGGGGGTACACCTGGAAGAGGCTATCCAGCTTTTCTCTAAAGTCATGCAGGGTATGTGACTCCCCTGAGTACTGGGGTAGCCAGGCTGCCCCCGAGATATAGGGCATGGTGAAAGGCATGACCGCAACAGCGGTGGCGCTGGCGGGGGTTGAAGCGGTGAAGCTCTCCTCCGTATCCGACATCCTTCTCCCCCCTAGTGGACCGTGGCCTACCTTGCGATGATCCTCTTCCGTAGGCCGCGGCTCCGCAGTGGATCGTCAGGGTTGAGGACCTTCCGTCGCGCTCCTGTGACGTCGGCGTCTGCTGGGCTCCTTCCAGGACCTTACGCAACGTCCGGATGTGAGGCGGGGCTTCAGTTCTCGCGCGCTTTCGGAGTCCACGCCCCTCTTCTTCCCGCGCGGCGTCCTCAAGATGGCGTCCAATGGCGGGAAAACTCCACATATGGCGGGAAGAAGGCCGAAGATGGCGCCGGATGGCGGGAAAACTCCACCGATGGCGGGAAGGAAGCGGAAGATGGCGCCGGATGGCGGGAATCTTCACCACAGGTAAGTTTGAACAGTCTTTTTCAGGCACGCAGTACCCGGTGGTTGCGGGCACGAAATCCTGCCGACTACGCCAAAAGTTGACGCGCCCCTGGGCCTGTGTCGCGCTGCGTTGCGCACGCGGGAGCTTACCCGGAGCCGGATCTCTTGAGGGTTGTAGTCTCGTGGCGGTGATCCGATCCGTGCCCAGGGAGTCAGACTAAGTGGCGCTGTATTAGCGGTAGATGTTGGACGACTACGCCATCCGTTGAGTACAGCTGAGGAGCTGCTGCTGCAGGGCAGACCGCTGAGGCCGGTGGTAGGATTGTGCAGCGTGATAGTATAACCCCCAACAGGAGGGGTATGGCCTCAGGGCAGCCGACGTGGATGATGGGGGTAGCAGGAACCACTCGGAGACGGTACGGTGTAGTTCAGGGTCTTTACTGGTGACAAAGATAGACCCTCCCGGAGTACTGGCTAGCGATTGGGGCCTGGTCAGTCCTTGAGCAGATGGGATCTCCCCTGGCCAGGCGGAGTTGTAGGCCTCCCAAACTAACGATACTCTTCTGGCTACCTTGCTAGAGGCGGGTATAAGTAGCCCACGTCCCTGAGTGTACCGTGTGGTGCTCACCCGTATGGCCGGTGACTCGGGGCCTTCTAGTAGCTTTCGCTCCACGACGGCGGTGCTGGTCCCACGCGTGTGACTGTGCCTTCGGGTTTCTGGGCCAGAGGACCTGCAATCCCCTGCCGGTCGGTTTCTGCTGCTGGATAGGAGTTAGTCCCCACAGCCTCGGACTCTGGGTCCGGTGATAACTTCTCAGTCAGGGCGAGCTCTGCAGCTGTCAGCCCCTGACTCTTTGTAACACTGCTCCCACAGAGCTCCTGTTGTTTCTTCCTATGCTGCTTCTCTGTCTCTACTTCTTCTCTACTCCCTAACCCTGCCTCAGCCCTAGGTTTATATAGGGGAAGTTCTTCCCCTCCCAGGACTGGGCAGGAGGTGTGGCATGCATAGGATCCCTGACCAAGAGACCTCCCACCTGCTCTCAGACGTAATATCTCTATCACTGTGGCAACCAGACCCCTGGGGTGTCACATAACCATTAGTGTCATTTACATTAGATACAAGGGGGCGGAGCTATTACCACTGACCCCTCCCCCAAATGTAGTGTCCCAGTCCTATATAAAGAGGCCTCTTCCATCTGCTCCTCACTTCTTACCTGTAGTCATACAGAAGCGAGGACCACCATGCAGGCCACTTACCTTCTCCTCCTCTGCTGCGTGACTCCCATATTTTCTGCCACTCGTAAGTCCAGTTCCTTTATCTATTGTCTGATTTCTTACAGCTTCTTAGTATATGTAATAGTTATATCATAATATCTTATGCTCTAGTGGTTTAATCCTGTAAGAATCTAAATCCGACATCAATGTCTTCAATTAATTAAACACTCAAATGCACAATGTTCCATTATATGTATCTATTGTCTGACTTCTTACTGCTTCTTATTATATGTAATATTTGTATGGTAATATCTTATGCTCTATTGTTGTAATCCTGTAAGAATATAAATCCAACATCAATGTGTTCATTTAATTCCACTATTAATTACAGACTCTTCTATGGGGAATCCCTGGGTAGACCTTACTTTGGACACAGCTTAGGCGGCATTATGTGGCTTTATGTGTGATAGCATTCTTGGACACACCAAGCAGTTAAATATTTCTATCTGTTGATGAATCTTGCTACAAGAACGGCTTCTGCGATTGTCGCCCTCCACATAATGTAGATAGTTTACATTGTGTAACTTATTTTCCAATAATTCTATTGGTCATTACCATAGGTAATAGTAATAGTATATACAGTTATATGAAAAAGTTTGGGCACCCCTATTAATCTTAAGCTTATTGTTTTATAAAAATTGATGTTTTTGCAACAGCTATTTCAGTTTGATATATGGAATAACTGTTGGACACAGTAATGTTTCTGCCTTGAAATGAGGTTTATTGTACTAACAGAAAATGTGCAATCTGCATTCAAACAAAATTTGACATGTGCATAAGTATGGGCACCTCACCAGAAAAGTGACATTAATATTTAGTAGATCCTCCTTTTGCAAAAATAACAGCTTCTAGTCGCTTCCTGTAGCTTTTAATGAGTTCCTGGATCCTGGATGAAGGTATTTTTGACCATTCCTCTTTACAAAACATTTCCAGTTCAGTTAAGTTTGATGGTCGCCGAGCATGGACAGCCCCCTTCAAATGATCCCACAGATGTTCAATGAACATGATGGAACCTCCACCAAATTTTACTGTGGGTAGCAAGTGTTTTTCTTGGAATGCTGTGTTTTTTTGCCGCCATGCATAACGCCTTTTTGTATGACCAAACAACTCAATCTTGGTTTCATCGGTCCACAGGACCTTCTTCCAAAAAGAAATTGGCTTCTCCAAATGTGCTTTTGCATACCTCAGCCGACTCTGTTTGTGGCGTGCTTGCAGAAACGGCTTCTTTCGCATCACTCTCCCATACAGCTTCTCCTTGTGCAAAGTGCGTTGTATAGTTGACCGATGCACAGTGACACCATCTGCAGCAAGTTGATGCTGCAGCTCTCTGGAGGTGGTCTGAGGATTGTCCTTGACTGATCTCACCATTCTTCTTCTCTGCCTTTCTGATGTTTTTCTTGGCCTTCCACTTCTGGCCTTAACAAGAACTGTCCCTGTGTTCTTCCATTTCCTTACTATGTTCCTCACAGTGGAAACTGACAGGTTAAATCTCAGAGACTGCTTTTTGTATCCTTCCCCTGAACAACTATGTTGAATAATCTTTGTTTTCAGATCATTTGACATTTGTTTTGAGGAGCCTATGATGCCACTCTTCAGAGGAGATTCAAACAGGAGAACAACTTGCAAGTGGCCACTTTAAGTAGCTTTTCTCATGATTGCATACACCTGGCTTTGAAGTTCAAAGCTCAATGAGGTTACAAAACCAAAAATAGTGCTTTAGTAAGTCAGTAAAATGTAGGTAGGAGTATTTAAAACAAGAAAATGATAAGGGTGCCCATACTTATGCACCTGTCAAATTTTGTTTGAATGCAGATTGCACATTTTCTGTTAGTACAATAAACCTCATTTCAAGGCAGAAACATTACTGTGTCCAACAGTTATTACATATATCAAACTGAAATAGCAGTTGCAAAAACACAAATTTTTATAAAACATTAAGCTTAAGATTAATAGGGGTGCCCAAACTTTTTCATATAACTGTATTACAGCGAGACCTAAAGGGGAAAATTAAGATTGCCCGTGAGGCATTCAGAGTTAAATTAGAAAATCAATTTGCACAAAAAAGCTCCAGAGAGGTGTGGGCTGGAATGAAGCTAGTGACTGGGTTTAAGGCAAGGTCGGAGCAGGGGGGTGGTGGACTTAGAATGGCTAATGAAATGAATGAGTTCTTCAATAGATTCAGCAATAAAGGTGCGGTAGCAGCAGGGAAGGGGGAGGAGGCCGGGGAACAACTAGCTAAATTAACAGGGGGTGAAATAGATCATTTCTCGGTCTCCAAAAATGACGTGAGGGACCAGTTTAGTAAGCTGGCCATTGGCAAAGCAGCAGGGCCTGACGGTCTCAGTCCACGTGTCCTCAGAGTGTGTGCAAATGAGTTGTGTACTGTCTTCCAGCATCTCTTTAACCAGAGCTTACAATCAAAGAGAGTACCAGTGCTATGGAAGACTTCCTGCCTGGTGCCGGTTCCCAAGACTACCTTCCCGGCTTCCCCGGGGGACTATAGACCGGTGGCCTTAACATCGCATGCGATGAAGTCCTTGGAGAGAATAGTACTTGCTCACTTGTGTCCGAGGGTGATGGCGTATACTGATGCTCTTCAGTTTGCGTACCGGCAGGGACTGGGGGTGGACGATGCTGTAGCGTCTCTGCTACAAACAGTACATTCCTTTTTGGACAATGATGGAACCACAGTGCGTGCTTTGTTCTTTGATTTCTCTAGTGCGTTCAACACATTACAGCCACTCTTACTGCGTGGAAAGTTGATTAAAATGGCGGTGGATGAGGGACTTGTGAATTGGATAATTGACTACCTGTCGGATAGGCCACAGTTTGTTAGGTGGGGGACGGCTACATCAGATAGTGTACTGAGCAGTGTCGGAGCCCCGCAGGGAACAGTGCTGTCGCCATTCCTCTTTACATTGTACACAGCTGACTTTCAGTATAAATCAGACCGTTGTCACCTCCAGAAGTACTCGGATGACTCTGTGATAGTTGGCGGTATTGGGAAGGACCAGGATGAAGAGGAATATAGAAGGGTAGTTGCGGACTTTGTAGTATGGTGCCAGGCTAACCATCTAGAACTAAATGTTAAGAAAACCAGGGAGTTGGTGATGAGCTATGGAAGGTGCAAGAAGGTATGCCTACCTGTTACCATTGACGGTCAGGATGTGGAGATGGTGGACAGTTTCAAATATTTGGGGGTTTACCTGGATAGCAAGCTAGACTGGAAGTGCCACATGGAGAAGGTCTACAAGAAGGGGATGAGTAGATTGTACTTCCTAAGGAAGTTAAGGTCTTTTAATGTGTGTGGCAAAATGCTTGAGGTGTTCTACCAATCCATTGTGGCTAGTGCCACCTTTGCGGCAATAATTTGCTGGGGTAACAGTGTGCGTGTTGCTGACGCCAACAAGCTCAACAAACTTATAAAGAAGGCTAGCGCGACGGTGGGCCTACAGCTTGGGACTTTTGAAGAGGTGGTAGAGGATAGGATTAAGAAGAAGTGCAGAGCTATAATGGGCAACAACACACACCCGCTTTATGAACTGTTTGCGAAACAGAAGAGCACATTCAGCAATCGCCTAATACAACTAAGGTGTAAAAAGGAAAAATACAGGAGATCGTTTGTTCCAACAGCTATGGGGGTGTTTAACAAATGTCTGAAAAGCAATGTCTAAAGCATTCCAAATGTTATGTGTCATGTTCGAGATCTGTGTTCTGCTGCTGTGATACCGCAATTTCCTCCGGGATAAATAAAGTATATCTTATCTTATCTTATCTTATCTTATCTTATTGTAATCGTAATAGTATATATTATAATATTTAGAGTATTCTAAACATAATTACTGTATATATTATAGTTTACTGCTAAGAACAAATGTAATAATTTAACAAGTAATTACAAATTTATAATGTGATATATATTAACTTGATGTTCATGTGCACACTATCTATGAAGTGGCATAAGGAACAAAATGGCTGAATTTTTGCATTTCTACCATGGTTGCACATACACCAATGTGATACATTTGCTGCAATTAGTGACATTTTTAAAGACTAGTAAATTCATGCCCTCTCTCTGATAATTTTAATAAATATCCCCAATTGAGCTGTTTTATAATCTAATTCTTCCCACGTGAATAAACCCCAGCGCGTTGTGTTCCTTAACACACAAAGCTGCTCTTGGATACTAATCTGCTTGTTCTTTTGTAGTTTTAATATTTTTTTGCTGTTTAGTAACTAATTATGAAATTGATGGCTGCTAACTATTGAATTTTTTAGTTTTTGAAGGATCTGGATTAGGATCTGGCGAGGAATTTGTCACAATAATCGGTCAAGATGAAGGATCTGGCATTGTCATCACTCCAGAAGGATCTGGCTCTGTAATCGGTCAAGATCAGGGATCTGGCATTGTCCTCACTCCAGAATAAGGATCTGGCTCTGTAATCGGTCAAGATGAAGGATCTGGCATTATCATCACTCCAGAAGAAGGATCTGGCGCTATAATCGGTCAAGATGAGGGATCTGGCATTGTGATCACTCCAGAAGAAGGATCTGGCGACATAATCGGTCAAGATGAAGGATCTGGCATTATCATCACTCCAGAAGAAGGATCTGGCACAATAATCAGTCAAGATGAAGGATCTGGCATTGTCATCACTCCAGAAGAAGGATCTGGCGCAATAGTTGGTCAAGATGAAGGATCTGGCATTGTCATCACTCCAGAAGAAGGATCTGGTGCAACAATTGGTCAAGATGAAGGATCTGGCATAATCATCACTCCAGAAGAAGGATCTGGCACTATAATCGGTCAAGATGAAAGATCTGGTATTGTCATCCCTCCAGAAGAAGGATCTGGCACAAAATAATTGATCAAAATGAAGAATCTGGCATTTCAATCCCTCCAGAAGAAGGATCTGGCACACAATAATTGATCAAAATGAAGGATCTGGCATTTCAATCCCTCCAGAAGAAGGATCAGGCACTAGTTATTTCTCTAAAAAATAAACTGGTTGAAAATATATACTATTGGGAAACCAGATCACTTTTGGACATTAAGGAGATGCCCCATCACATGTTTGTTAGTGTGATTTCTTCTTTTAGGTGCTTATTTTATGAACTTAATTCCACAAAGCCGAAATAAGGCAAAGTAATCCAACCTGCACTGTATTCATGCATTTATCTTGTGCCTTGTGTCCAGTTCACAGTTGAATATCAGTATCTTATATTTTTTTCAATAATAAAAATAACTTTTGCAACATATTTCACTTCATTTCATATGAATTCTATTAATATTACAATGAGAAAATTAATTTAAAAAACTCCATTTGATCTCTGTAAACCAGGGCCGGACTGGGACAAAAAAGCAGCCCTGCAAGACAAACCCCACCAGCCCACATACTGTAACACTCATTACCCCAGATCAGTAAATTTGGCTTTACTTAGTCGTGCCCCTCATCACTCCCTTTAAGGAGTTATTTGATGAGCCACATGTGAATAGTGCAGCAGTGTGTATGATCCACCATAGCCCCACTAACATGGTGCTCTTCAGAGCTCTGGATCTCGGGATTATGGGGGTCTCAGTGGACGGACCCCCAGTGATTGGAAAGTTCTCAGGATAGGGGATACTTGGGATGTTTAAATTAGTTTTTCAATATTTATTCTTATTTTATCATAGGAATATTGAAAATAATAAACCAATATTAACCCAACCAAAGTCTAATGTTGCCTCACGACAACAGGACACAAAAAGTGGTACTGTGCAGTGTATATGTATATACAGGAAACAAGAAGTGGTACTGTGCAGTGTATATATACACGACAGGAGAAGTGGTACTGTGCAGTATATATATATACAGGAAAGGAGAAGTGGGACTGTGCAGTGTATATAAACAGGAGAAGTGGTACTGTGCAGTGTATATACACAGGACAGGAGAAGTGGTACTGTGCAGGAAAGGAGAAGTGGTACTGTTCTGTGTATATATACAGGACAGGAGGAGTGGTGCTGTGCAGTGTATATATACAGGAAACAAGAAGTGGTACTGTGCAGTGTATATTTACACGACAGGAGAAGTGGTACTGTGCAGTATATATATACAGGAAAGGAGAAGTGGGACTGTGCAGTGTATATATACAGGAGAAGTGGTACTGTGCAGTGTATATACACAGGACAGGAGAAGTGGTACTGTGCAGTATATATATATACAGGAAAGGAGAAGTGGTACTGTGCAGTGTATATATACAGGACAGGAGGAGTGGTGCTGTGCAGTGTATATATACAGGAAACAAGAAGTGGTACTGTGCAGTGTATATTTACACGACAGGAGAAGTGGTACTGTGCAGTATATATATACAGGAAAGGAGAAGTGGGACTGTGCAGTGTATATATACAGGAGAAGTGGTACTGTGCAGTGTATATACACAGGACAGGAGAAGTGGTACTGTGCAGTATATATATACAGGAAAGGAGAAGTGGTACTGTGCAGTGTATATATACAGGACAGGAGGAGTGGTGCTGTGCAGTGTATATATACAGGAAACAAGAAGTGGTACTGTGCAGTGTATATTTACACGACAGGAGAAGTGGTACTGTGCAGTATATATATACAGGACAGGAGAAGTGCGACTGTGGAGTGTATATATACAGGAGAAGTGGTACTGTGCAGTGTATATATACAGGAGAATTGGTACTGTGCAGTGTATATGTAGCGCCCCGAGGGTTCGGCCGCTACAGGGGTATTGCACCTCAGACCAGAGGTGTGATATTCCACTCCCGGGTAAGGATGGAGTATGGACCAGGGCTCAGTTAGCTGCATACAGCACACACACCCCATTTCCGAGGGACAGCTCAGCGGTGCTCCCACTAGACAGAAGTGCAGGCACGACCAACTATGTCCCTGTCTGGAGTGGGGAGGGGGGTGGAACACCCAGTGCTGTAGGGGCAGATAGGGGTTGGTTCCTGAGCGTAGATAGGAGCTCATTGGTTGCTGGTCCCCTGGGCTCATGGCTAGAGGGAGGTATAAAAGGTGGGCACCATCTTAGATCTAGGTTCTGTCCAGAGAAGAGAAGACAGGTAGTAGAGGCTCTGTAGGAGCTCTACTCCAGAGTGGGCCTAGTGAGAGGCCGAGGAGGAGAGTGGAGAGAGAGAGAGAGGAGGTGAAGTGGAGCTGAGATTACGTCTCATCCCAGCTCCACGAGAAAGGAACAGAAAAGGAGAAGAAGAGAGAGAGAGAGAAACAGAAGGGCTCAGGAACAAGAAGGTGGAAGGGACCCTAAGAACCCACGAGAATCCAGGGTGAAGGGTCAGGCAGATTAAGGGTACCAGATCCCAAGTTGGTGGAGGAGAAACAACCCTCAGCCAAAGACCGGAGGTCGTGATCATTTATTGGTGCGACACCTCATCAAACCTGCTAGGAAGGCACCATATAGGACAGCGGAGGACGGGGCCCACGTTTAACCGCACAAGTCCGCGGTAGCTGGACAAAAGTGGGTCACTGGTGAGGCAGGCCAGAGAAAGGACAAAAGGGGGTCTTGAGCCATACTCCTGAGCTGTCTGGGGGTTGACCGAGCCCCTCACCTGGTGGACGCAGCACTGCTCGGGCAGTCATTCCCCGCAGAAGTGACTTGGATATTAACCGTGAGTAAAGACCCTGGACTGCAGTACGTTGTCTGTGTGCTTTTTCACTCCTCCGGCATTACCGGTACTGGGACTCTCACCACCATCACTCCCACCATCCACTACACTGCCCTGGGGCCGCACTCTTCCCGTGGGGAGTCACACCATCCCAGCTGCATACATCATCGGCCCCAGCGGTCTGCCCTGCAGCGGCGGTTCCTAATAACCGCAATCCACGGGTGGCGTAGTCGGACATTATCTAAAACATCTAAAAGACTGCCACTGGTCTGACCACCCTGAGCCACGGGACCGGGTCGCCACTACTACCCCCATCGTCTCCCTATTGCCCGGTTCTGAGTGCCCCACGGCCCAGGGTGCGAGTCATATATACACAGGACAGGAGAAGTGGTACTGTGCAGTATACAGTATATACAGGAAAGGAGAAATGGGACTGTGCAGTGTATATATACAGGACTGTGTATATATATAGTGTATATGTACAGTGTATATATACAGGACTGTATTCAGGACTGTATATATACAGTCTATATATACTGTATATATACAGGTATATATACAGGACTGTATATATACAGGACTGTATATATACTGTATATATGTATATATACAGGTACTGTGCAGTGTATATACTGTATACAGGAGAACTGGTACTTTGCAGTGTATATATACAGTACACAGGACAGGAGGAGTGGTGCTGAGAGTAGCACCTGCCTCCTGAGCTCAAGCACTTCCAGGAGGAGGGTCGTCGTCTGCCTCTCTTCTCCCTAGGGAGAGGCAGGCCTACTGGGAGGCCGGCATGGCTTCCCAGCCTCCTATCCCCCGGTCTATGCCGGCGGGGGAGAAGGAGCCTCAACAACCGGCCCAGAAGGGAGTGAGGAGATCGGGAAGGGTGAGGAAGAGTACATCCACCTACTCCAACCCCGAGACTGTTCACCGCCCGCCCAGAGAGGGAGACCGGGGCACCCCAGACCCCAGGAACAAGAGCCCAGCAAGATCCTGGGGGGAGATGAGCTCTTGCGAGTCCACAAGTTCCTTCTCCTCCCGAGTGGTCGCCATGTTGCAAGAGTACGAGGACGCCGGCAAAGCACTAACCCAGCTGAAAGAGGAGCTGAGGGAGGCCTGGGTCCTGAACACCCGGGCGTCCAACAAGGAAAGACCCGCGACCTCCCAGAGGTTTAAAGCCCTCAGAGATGAGATGGTCAGGTTAGTGCTCCTCCGGGAGGGGATTGAGAAAAGCGCAGGTCCCTTCCTGGAAAGGTTTAAGAACCAGCGGTGGTTCTCAGAAATGAAGGGGTTAAACACCTCAGGAGAACCGCCAACCGGCGTCCTTAGTGAAGAGGAGGAGGAGGATGAAGAGGTGACTGGAGTTTCAGTTGCTGGAGCCAGTGAGGGGCAGAGCCGGAGCCCAAGTGGTCTACCTGCAGGGCAGAGGACTCCGACAGCAGAGGCTGGAGTGTTGGGGGAGGAGGAGGAAGGAGGATTGCTGAGGGAGATCCGACTGCTGGAGTTTCCAGTGGACCTGACGCGGTTTTCCTTCGGTGAGAACAAACCAGTGGAGGAGACCAAGAGGAGGAAGAGGAAGACCGGAGGAGCCGCACAGGAGGTGGTGAGTTACAAGTATGTACCAATGTCTGATGTTGAGCCTGCCACCTTCTGTTTAAACCCCACCAAACCTAAAGACACGGGCTCTGCAGTGGGCTCGAGGCAGAGGCAAGGTGGGGAGAGGAGAAGGATGTCCGGCGATGCTGCCATCTGTGCAGGGAACAGTGCAGAGGGCGAGGCTGTGGAGGTACTCACAGCGCCGGACATAGGAAGTTCTGTGGAGTTTCCCTCCCTGCCCTCTGCGGCTAAGCCAGTTATCACCGGGGCTGGGGGGGCCGGGAGGGATGTGAAAAACACATCTGCGAGGAACACTGGGCACACTGCTGCGACAGGGGGGCAGTGTGCCCCAGCGCCCAAAAAGGACACTAAGACCCCAAAGTCTGTGGGTGCAGGGCGGGCAGCGGTGCCCAACAAACAGTCTGCCCAGCACAAGGACCAAAATGCTGCAGTAGGGGGGCAGGGCGCTCCAGGAGACGACCTGCAGAAAGCCAGCAGCAACCAAAGGGAAAAGGGTGTGGTGCTGCAGGGAAAGGAGTCTCTGGAAGTGCTCCCCTCCCCCGGCCCAGCAGGTGGGAGTAATGGTCCTGCGAATGGTGGGAGTAGTAGTGAAGTGAATGGTGGGAGCAGCACTGGTGTTGGTGGGGGGAAAGTAGGTGCTGGTCCCGCTGCCCCCCCCAGCATTGGCGGGGGCTTCAGCCAAAAGCTATTCAGGAGCTGTCAGTGCTGGGGGTAGTAGTGCGCCCTCGTCTGGTGGCCCTGGGGATGGTGACTTGCAACAGCAGCTCCTGGACGCCCTGAGGAGAGGGGAGAGCTCCATCACTATAGAGGGGAGGGAGGTTGATCTGTCTTTCTGGATAGAGAGACATGGTCTTTCAGCCTTCCGAGATAGAGGGGCAGAGACTGTCTGGTCTCTGTCGACAATGGGGCAGAGGAGTAACCATAGGAACGTGGTCCGTCTCCAGTGGGTAAGCAAGGATGCCTGTCCTGATAGGTGGAAGGTGGTTGAGCTCCTGCTGGGGATGGGCTTTGCGGCATATGACATCTTTGCCTTGATCCATCCCTACGGGACCTCCTACTTCGATGTCAGCTTCGTGAGACCGGAGGGCCTTGAGCTTTTCTGGTCTCGCCATGAGCTGGCTCGGAGTCGCCCCGAATGGCATGGTCTCTTTCCCCTGGCAATAACCCGCCAAGATTCAGTCAGGAAAGTGACCATTTTGACTAGTAACGAGTCGCTTTCCTGTATGGACATTACGACCTGGGTGAGTCGATACGGAGAGGTCACCAATATTCCCGAAAAGAATCTGAATGGCCATAGTAACTGGTCAGGAGCCTGGACCTTCATGGTGAGATTGAAGGTTTCGGGAAACACTATTACCCATATCCCCTCCTCAACCTTTTTGGGGAGGGATAGGATCTTGATTTTCTACCGGGGGCAGCCTAAGGTCTGTCACAGGTGCGGTAGCCCCACACACTTCAGTGCGCAATGTACCACCCTGAAATGCGCACTGTGTGGGGACCTTGGTCATCTTGCTGCTGCCTGTCGCAGGATTAGGTGTAACTTGTGTGGTGACCTCGGTCACCCGTTCAGTCGCTCTCCACGTTCCTTCGCCAATGCTGTCCTGAAAGCGGCGAGTGCGGGACAGGCGAAAGCCAGGACTAATCTTGCCGGTGAAGGGACCAGTAGAGGCGGGGAGGCAGGGAACCGGTGAGGAGCAAGCTGCCGCCATCCACCATCAGGCGGCAGGAGCAGCGCCGTGGGGACAGGGGGCAGGGAGTAATGTCCCTAAACTCTGACCCAGGTACTTCACTTGCAGCTGAGGATCCTAAAGACAGTGAATTGAGCGAGGAGGTCAAGAGACTTGAAAGGGAAGAGCGAGAGGACGCCACGTCTTCCCAGGAACCCTCTTCTGGTGACAGTCTAGATGAGGGAGAGGGGGAGTGGTCACAGAAAAAGAAAAAGGGTAACAGGAAAACGGCCAGAGGTAGGAGGGGGACCAGGTCTCGAGCTGCCTCTTTGGAGTGCGACCCCTCTGACTCTCTGGCCGTGATCCAAGCGCCATTGGAGGGTTCAGCCGCCCCCCCTCTGGTGGATCTCTCCAACCGGTTCGGGGCTCTCCAGGACCTCCCTCTGCAGGGGGGAAATGGGGACCCGGGGCCGGAGGTTGCGGACAAGGTGGTTGGGGCTCAGGAGATGGCTGGGTCTTCCTCTCGGGGGCAAATACAAAGCCCTCTGGGGGGACGACTAACCCAGGACCACCAGACGGGGGCAAGAATGTATGTAAGGAGAGAATGGACGAGTCTGTTTGTCTTAAGCGCACTAAAAACCCGTCATTATCGGAGGAAGAGGTTGGGACTGTCAGTGGTGGGAAGAAAAAGGCTATCTAATTCAACCATTCATGATGGCGGCACCCACCCCGTTGACGTTGGCAACTATTAATGTTTGCAGCATAAAGTCAGATGTGGCAAGGTACACGGCCTTTCATTTTCTCGGCCAACTTGACGCCGACATTTTATTTTTGCAGGAGACCAGGTTGACCGATATATCAACCTTGCATAAAGCAAGGCGGGAGTGGAGGCATGGGCCCTTCTACTGGTCTCTTGCGGCCGAGCCGTATAGCGGGGTGGCGGTCCTTTTTAAGACCGCAGCGGTTGAATGCAGACGAGTGATCAAATTAGAAATGGGGAGATGCTTGATCCTAGATGTCTCCATGGGGGGACAAGAGCTTCGGCTCATTAACATCTATGGTCCCCAGTCCAAGTGGGACCGCAAATGTCTCTTCCTGAAGATCAAACCTTTTTTATTTTCGAGTCGGCAGGTGGTCTTCGGAGGGGATTTCAACAATGTCACGAGATCCTGTGATAGAGGAGGTTCCGGAGACCGGCTGTCTTATGACTGGGTCGCGTTAAACAGGATAGTGAGTGAGGCTCGCCTGGTGGATGTCCACATCCGGCACAACCCGGGCAACACGGGATTCACCTTTTCTAGAGGTAGTCAGTGCAGGTCTAGGCTAGACAGGTTTTATTTGAAGGAGGAGGCCGTCTCTTCACCGTTGTCGGTTGTAGAGGTGGAGTTCTCCGATCACTGTTTGATTATGTTTTCTCTGAACGTTACAGAGACTCCTCGGATGGGAAGAGGTTATTGGAAGCTGAATTCGTCACTCCTTGAGGAAGAAGCTGTAAGACGTTCTTTTGAGGAATTATTTCAGAGCCAGGTACCATTGCTGGGCCTAAGTAACACTAAGTCAGAGTGGTGGGAGATGTTCAAAAATCGGGTGGCGAGATTCTTCCGGCAGCTCTCAAACTTCAGAAGCCTGAACAGGGATCGCCTGTATCAGAGCCTGAGGAGGAAACTCGAGCATCTTGTTTTGACTGGAGGTAGCCGCGAGGAGATCTCCAGAGTGAAGTCCTTGCTGAAGAGGTGTCAGTACGATAGGCACGCATCTATGGTTTTCGAGAGGGACTACGGGAAGTACTGCTCGCCCGACCCTTACAGAAACTGTAAGATGGCAGTGAATAGTAAGATAGTGACGGGGCTGGTGGACAGTATGGGGTCCCTGAGAAGGTCCAGGTCAGTGATCTTGGAGGTCGTCAGTTCCTACTACTCGCACCTCTTGGGAAAGAGGGAGCTTGATCGTGACGGGATGTCGGCTTTCCTGACTGAATCTGTTCCTGAGCCAGGGGCTGACCTCTCGCTGGGCGATTTGGCAGAAGCGATCAAAGAAGAGGAAGTGAGACTGGCGATCGATGGGCTTAGGCCCAAAAAGTCGCCAGGTCCGGATGGCTTAACATCCGAGTTCTTTAGGACCTTTTGGGACTCTTTGGTCCCCCTCTTGACTCAGGTGCTTAACGAGTGTCTCTCCTCGGGCACACTGCCGAGATCGTTAAGGAGGTCAGCTTTGATCATTTTGTCAAAGGGTAAGGATCCGTCACGCATTGAGAACTGGCGTCCCATAGCACTTCTCAATGTGGACAGGAAGATTTTGGCTAAGATACTTTTCAACAGGCTGGTGAAGTTTGCACCCCGGCTCCTTTCGGAGGTTCAGCACTGTTGCGTTCCTGGCCGTAGCACTTTTAGTGCTGTTCTAGGTGTCCGAGAGGCCGTGGAGCAAGGCAGGGCGGGCCTCTGGAAGGGGTTCTTGCTGACCTTGGATCAGGCAAAAGCCTTTGATCGGGTTAACCACGAGTACCTCTGGTCCACTCTTTTGAGGTATGGTCTGCCTGGAGGGTTTGTGGACAGTCTTAAGACCTTATATGCAGGGGCTGAGACTTTCCCTCTGGTGAATGGGTGGATTGGACGACCTTTCGGGGTAGGATCCGGTGTCCGTCAGGGCTGCCCTCTTAGCCCTTTGCTTTACGTGTTTGCAATCGATCCCTTCCTCAGAAGGATCGATTGTGGACCGTTGGCGGGGGTGCGGATGGGCGGGGCGGCACCGGAGGCTATCCTGAGGGTGGTGGCCTACGCGGACGATGTCACCGTATTTGTTTCTTCGCAAGGGGAGGCAGCGAGTGGAGCGCTACTCGGAGCATCCGGGTCCAAGGTCAACCAGGATAAGTGTGAGAGTCTCTGGCTGGGAGGCGGAGATCCCGGGTTTGATCTTCCGGACACCCTCCCCGAACCCCAAGAACATGCCAAAGTCCTGGGCATCGAATTCGGCCAGGGTGATTACTCCACGAAAAACTGGGAAGGCAGAATCAAAGGTGTCGCCCAAAGAGTGGACCAATGGAGGGGATGTTCTTTGACCCTGAGGGAAAGGGTTGGCCTGTGCAAAGCTTTCCTGCTCCCCTTGCTAATCTACCTGGGCAGCGTCTGTGTCTTGCCAGAGCCTCTCTGGACATGGGTCTACAGTCTGTTCTTCCAGATGTTATGGGGTAACAGACTGAACCTAGTCAAGCGGGAGGTCACTTACCACACGAGGAGACTAGGGGGTTTGAATATAGTGAACCCCGTGGTGTTCCTAGTGAACACCTTCTTGAAAGTGAACGTGTCAAACCTCTGGAAAGAGAGGGCTCCTCCGTGGGTATTCTCCTGCAAGGGATGGTTTCAGCCTTTCTTCCAGGAATGGGAGACAGGGGGAAGATTGAAGGATCTTCGCACACCACACGGGCATCTCCCGGCTTATGTTACCCCGGTTCTGAAAATAATCCGCCGGTGGGGTCTGGGAATGTGGGAGGTGAGGTCCCTCCCGAGGAAACTCCTCGATATGAGGGTCTTGGTTTCTCATTTTCAGAGTCCATTGGCCCTCAAAGACTGCCCAAGTCGGGATCTGGAGGTTGGGTTGAGTTTGTTAAATTCTAGCAGGATCCCCGAGAAGTACTGGGACTTGACTTGGCGCTGCTTCCATGGTAAGCTGTATGTGAGGGACAATTTGAAGTACAGGAGCTCCGAGGACAGGAATTGCCCCCGTCAGGCTTGTGCTAACGTGCTGGAAAGCATGGAGCACTTCCTGCTTCATTGTCCCTTTAATACAGAGGTGTACAACAGGGTGGGGACTTCCATTGGTTGGCTGCGGCTGGCTACTCTGTCCTACCCCGGGTGGGCCTATGGAGCGTTCGGAGACCTTGGGAGAAGGGACCGAGACACTTTATTCATAGTCAGCGCAGTGGTCAGGTATTTCACGTGGAACGCACGAGTTTTAGTTTCGACGCAGAGTAAAATCCTCCATGTAGATGAAGTCTGTAGGAACATCCTAGGTGACCTGGTGAAGGTACATTCTCTGGAGTATGAAAGACTGGGTGCCCGGAGGGCGGCCCGTCTCTGGAGGGGCTTTTCCTTCAGGGTGCCTTAGTCCGGTAGTACTCCTATATCCTGGTGGTGGGCTGATGTCTTTCCACCCTAGATTTTTGTTTTGTATTTCTGTCTCCTGAATAGAAGGTTTGCCGGCATCGAACTTGAGCCTTGGATGGTGAGTGTGTAGGTTGTGTTCTGTATATATTGTATATAATGTATAATAGGGGGTTTTAGATAGGTTGGGTGGGGGATTTGGGGAAGTTCTTCATCAGCGGTGATAAGAGGACTGATCTGGCCTGGTCCAGGCCCCGCCTGGGGAAAAACTTTGGGGTCTGATCCTAGCTCGGAGTAATCCTGAACTTTGTGGCCAGAGCTGGATCAGGGGTGGCGGGATAGTTAGTGTAGGTGTGTGTTTTATATATATATTAAAAAATTACAAAAAAAATATAAAAAAAAAAATACAAAAAAAAAAAATATACAAAACAAAAAAAGGTTTAAAATTGTTCATGTCACTATTGTATATATTGTTATTTTTGGTTTTCTGTGGTGTGAATGAGGTGCGGTAAGGGTGTGACTGTAAGGTCAGGCAGTGGGACTAGTAGGTTAGTGTTAGTTTCCGGTTGTATATACGTTATATTAGGTTTAGTGTTTTGTGTTTCTAGCGTTTTATTGTATATAATCTTGTATATAGGACGGTGTTTTATGTGTATATAGGACAGTGTGAGCGTTGTGTGGGATTGTATATAGTAGTATGAATGAAGCTGGGCCGGAGGTTTTATAGGTTTTATAATATTTATTTCTTGTATATGTATATATTCCTGGGGGGATTTATTTTGTTTCCATTTTCTGTGATTTGTCGTCTTGTTTTGTTCATATGTTTGGTGTCCTGTAATGTATTATTGTTCTGTCATGTACTGTACTTATTCTATCAATAAAAAAAAGACCTGCAGTGTATATATACAGGACAGGAGAAGTGGTGCTGTGCAGTGTATATGCACAGGACAGGAGGAGTGGTGCTGTGCTGTGTATATATACAGGACAGGAGGAGTGGTGCTGTGCAGTGTATATATACAGGACAGGAGGAGTGGTGCTGTGCAGTGTATATATACAGGACAGGAGGAGTGGTGCTGTGCAGTGTATATATACAGGACAGGAGGAGTGGTGCTGTGCAGTGTATATATACAGGACAGGAGGAGTGGGGCTGTGCAGTGTATATATACAGGACAGGAGGAGTGGTGCTGTGCAGTGTATATATACAGGACAGGAGGAGTGGTGCTGTGCAGTGTATATATACAGGACAGGAGGAGTGGTGCTGTGCAGTGTATATATACAGGACAGGAGGAGTGGTACTGTGCAGTGTATATACAGGACAGGAGGAGTGGTGCTGTGCAGTGTATATATACAAGACAGGAGGAGTGGTACTGTGCACTGTATATATACAGGACAGGAGGAGTGGTACTGTGCAGTGTATATGTACAGGACAGGAGGAGTGGTACTGTGCAGTGTATATATACAGGACAGGAGGAGTGGTTCTGTGCAGTGTATATATACAGGACAGGAGAAGTGGTACTGTGCAGTGTATATATACAGGACAGGAGAAATGGTGCTGTGCAGTGTATATATACAGGACAGGAGGAGTGGTGCTGTGCAGTGTATATATACAGGACAGGAGAAGTGGTACTGTGCAGTGTATATATACATGACAGGAGGAGTGGTGCTGTGCAGTGTATATATACAGGACAGGAGGAGCGGTACTGTGCAGTGTATATGTACAGGACAGGAGGAGTGGTACTGTGCAGTGTATATATACAGGACAGGAGGAGTGGTGCTGTGCAGTGTATATATACAGGACAGGAGGAGTGGTACTGTGCAGTGTATATATACAGGACAGGAGGAGTGGTACTGTGTATTGTATATATACAGGACATGAGAAGTGGTACTGTGCATTGTATATATACAGGACAGGAGAAGTGGTACTGTGCAGTGTATATATACATGACAGGAGGAGTGGTGCTGTGCAGTGTATATATACAGGACAGGAGGAGCGGTACTGTGCAGTGTATATATAGAGGACAGGAGGAGTAGTACTGTGCAGGGTATATATACAGGACAGGAGGAGTGGTACTGTGCAGTGTATATATACAGGACAGGAGGAGTGGTGCTGTGCAGTGTATATATACAGGACAGGAGGAGCGGTACTGTGCAGTGTATATATAGAGGACAGGAGGAGTAGTACTGTGCAGTGTATATATACAGGACAGGAGGAGTGGTACTGTGCAGTGTATATATACAGGACAGGAGGAGTGGTGCTGTGCTGTGTATATATACAGGACAGGAGGAGTGGTACTGTGCAGTGTATATGTACAGGACAGGAGGAGTGGTACTGTGCAGTGTATATATACAGGACAGGAGGAGTGGTGCTGTGCAGTGTATATATACAGGACAGGAGGAGTGGTACTGTGCAGTGTATATATACAGGACAGGAGGAGTGGTACTGTGCATTGTATATATACAGGACAGGATGAGTGGTACTGTGCATTGTATATATACATTTGTACCCTGCAGATGCCAGCCTCTATGACGACAATTCAGTTCCATAACAGAACATGAATCCGAAACATAACCACATGGGCTAATAAAGAAGAGTCCTCCATTTTTTTGACAATTAATCAGATTGTTGAGATATATATATTATTATATTATGCGTGTATGTATGTGACGCGCCCCTGGGCCTGAGTCGTGCGGCATCGCGCGCACGGGGGCTTACCCGGAGCCGGATCCGATAGGGGTAGTAGTCCTCGTGGCGGTGACCCGGTCCGTGCCCAGGGTGTCAAACTAAGTGGCGGAATTTAGCAGTAGATGTTAGAATGTTCGACTACGCCACCCGTGGATTGCGGTTATGAAACCGCCGCTGCAGGGCAGACCGCTGAGGCTGATGTTGTTTGTGCAGCTGTAGATGGGATGACTCCCCACGGAAGGAGTATTGCCTCAGGGCAGCTATTGTAGAGTTGATGATGGGGGTGATGGTGCGGATGTCCCAGTACTGGTGGTGCAGGTGCGACGACGAAACACGGAGTCTGGTAGTGCAGTTTCAAAAGCTTTACTCACAGTTCTTTATCAGATCCTTGTGCACAGTAGGACCACCCGAGCCGTGCTGCGTCCACCAGGTCAGGGACTCGGCCAACTCCCAGGCGATTCCAGAGCGTGGTCCAGAGCTCCCCTCTCTTCCTTCCTACTGGCCGTCCTCACCAGGGACCCACCTATGTCCGGCTTCCTCGGGCCTTATGGGGCAAAACCTCTCTCTGGCTTTCCTGACCCTATGTGGCGTGCCTTCCTGGTGGATGCGGCAAGGGGTCGTGCCAAAGCTTGACCACGACCTCCGGTTCCTGGCTAAGGATGATTGACCTCCACCAGTTTGGGATCCGGTACCCTTCTCTGCCAACCCTTCACCCGTTTTAGTTCACTCTTGGGATCTCAGGGTTCCCTCCATGCTTGCGTCTCTGGGCCTTTCTTCGCGTTTCTCCTCTTCCTCCTCTCTCCTCTCTGCTTCAGGCCTAGCTCTGGAGCTGGGCCCAGACGGAGCCACAGCTCCCCCTCAGCCCTCTCTGGCTGAGCTCCTCTCTCCACTCCTCCAGGCTGAACAGACCCTGTCTTAAGATGGTGCCCACCTTATATACTCCCTCTGACACCCGAGCCCTGGTGACAATGCAACCAATGGGCTCCTACCTATGCCCAGAGTCCCTCCCCTGTCTGCTCCTACACCACTGGGATGTTCCTCCCCCCCCCCCACTCCAGCCAGGGACAGACGCTGTCGTACCTGCACATCTATCTGGTGGGAGTACCGCTGTTCTGTCCCCCGGAAATGGGGTGAGTGTAGTGCATGCAGCTATCTGAGCTCTGTCCCACACTCCATCCTTACCCGGGAGTGGAATACCACACCTCTGGTTCGAGGTGCAATACCCCTGTAGCAGCCGAGTCCTCGGGGTGCTACATTCCCCCCTGGTAAATCACAGCACGTCCTCGGGCTGGAAAAGAGTAAAACAATTTAGACATACAAAAATTTTAAAGTACACACTAACATATAAAACATTATAAAAACATTATCAGAAAACATAACATTACAGGTAACTTCTTATATTATAGTCTTAGCAGCATAAACTTTCAATATAAAACTCCTTCATATAAAACGTTCTTGATCAACACGTCCTTGATCTCTGGTCACTGTGCAACTTATGACCAGGTAAAGGGCAACAGTCACTAGCTCTAAAGTAGAAACGCTGTCCTTCTATAAAACCAGTAGGGGGCGCCTTAGGAAGCGCAACTATTTACAGGGTGGCCGCTCTCAGTCCTCGGCCAGTGGGGAATAAGAAAAATGGCTGCTCACAGTCTTCAGCCTGGTTAGGGATAGGGGCACACAGGTAACAGTTCCTTTTGATAACTCCACACTAGTCCCAACGGGGACCACACTTCAATTAGCAGCAGTTCACATAACAGTTCTTGTAACAGTTCTGGTACCCTGAGGGGTAACTATATACAACTCCTTTGTTTATGCTACTTCCCTTCAGTAGCGGTGTCCTCTCCTTGTCTCCTCCTGAGGGTAGTCTTCAGACCCGTCCGGGTCCTCTTGATCTTCCTCATCCTGTATCTCCTTCTCCGTCAACCGGTGCACGTGAAGGGCGTATGGTCCTTTGGCACACTGATGCCGGGTAAAGGTGACCTCATCACCCGGGTAAAGGTCACGACCTCGGTGTCCCTCCGGCAGGTGGCTCTCGACATTCTTGCGGGTGACAAAGACGTCGCCGGGGGTCCGGTGGTCTCGTATAAAGCCCCAGCCGTGCTCCAACTGGAACTTTATTACGGTCCCGTTGGCGCGGGGACCGTGGGCCGCACGGGGGTTTCGTCGGGCCCGGCGTTTCTGCTCCGCGCTTTGGACCTGCAGCCGTTCCTCGCGGATTCGCCTCTCTCGCCGTTCTCTCCCGAAGACCTCTAACTGCTGACGGCAGCACTCCTCACGCCGGGCTGCGTCCGCCCGGGTCTCTTGGGTGAACCCCATGAGGTTTTCACCGGTGGGGTCCCATGCAAATTGGGCCTCCTCCAACGGGAGCGGGACAATGTTGGCTGGTGCCGGTGCCGGGATCAATGGCTCGCACAGGGGTCGTTCCTTCCGGAGTCGGGGGTTGACGTACTCCGGTGGCCATACGAAGGGCAGCCCGTCCGGGCTGGTATGTTGCGCAAACAGATCTTCGCCCAGGGGCAGCACTGTGGAGGTCGGGGGCGCTGTGGGGGCAGCGGCACCCGGAGGTACTCGGCCTTGCGTCCAGGCCGTAGGCATCCTGTCTGGGTTCAAGTATGGCACTTTTGGGAAAGAGGACGCTGGAGGGGCAGCGGCGCCCGGATCCACTAAGCCTCGCGACCAGGCCAGTGGCGCTGTGGAGGTAGAGGGCGCTGTGGAGACTGCGGCGCCCGGGGGTACTCAGCCCTGCGACCAGGCCGGGGGCACTTCCTCTTTTGCCGCGCTCAGGGTCAAGGGGCGTGGCGTAACAGAGGGCGCGACCGCGGCTCCTGCCGCTCGAGTCCTAGTCGGGAGCAGCGGCGGTGCAGCAACGGGCGCGGTGAGGGGAACTTCGGGCTCTGCGACGGGGAGCTGGGGCAGGCTTGCGGCTACTGGGCACGGGGTGATGACGTCCCCATTACCTGCTTCCATCTCTGCGGCTCCCTCCGTGGCGTCGTCTCCGGCCTCCGTTCCTCCTGTACCATCCTCAGGGGCAGACATGCTCCACGTTGCGGGTGGCGTCTTCTGCTGGCGGGTTCCAGCCTGCTGGACCATCTCTCTCCTCCACTCGGCCAGCGCTTCTTGCTGTACCTGGGCCATCTTCCGGGCCAAGGCCTCCAGCGCGGTCTGTGCACGCTCCCGATCTCTGGGGAGCTGTGCCAGGATCTCCACCAGGCCTTCTGGGGTGGCAGCCTGCAACAGGTTCCGGACCACAGGGTCGGTGCTGCTAGACTCTTCCTCCATCTCCGGGTGCGATCTGTCCAAACTCCTCCAGGCCGCACCCATCCTCTCTGTTTTGTTCCCTATCCGCCCCCATTGAGGGTGGTCCCGGGGCAACTTGGTGACAGTCAGTTCCAAGGGCAGCCCCCTCACGCTGATGGACATCTCTATCATTGCAGTCTCTGCTGGTGGGGGAGGTTTCCACTTTTGGCGCCATTCTTGGACCTGGCCCACGATGGGAGGTGGTCTTTTGCCATCCTCTGGCACGCCCATAATGGAGTCCGCTCTGCCAGGGCGGGAAATCGTCTCAGATGGCGGGAATCGTCTCCTTATGGCGGGAAACTCCGTAAATGGCGGGCAAAGGCTGCAGATGGCGGGCAAACGGCGGGAAACGACCCGAGATGGCGTCCGATGGCGGGGACCCTCTGGAATTGGCGGGAGACTTCTTCTTACGGTACATGTGAACTTTTCTTCAGGCACGCAGTACCCGGTGGTTGCGGGCACGTGATCCTGCCGACTACGCCAAAGTTGACGCGCCCCTGGGCCTGAGTCGTGCGGCATCGCGCGCACGGGGGCTTACCCGGAGCCGGATCCGATAGGGGTAGTAGTCCTCGTGGCGGTGACCCGGTCCGTGCCCAGGGTGTCAAACTAAGTGGCGGAATTTAGCAGTAGATGTTAGAATGTTCGACTACGCCACCCGTGGATTGCGGTTATGAAACCGCCGCTGCAGGGCAGACCGCTGAGGCTGATGTTGTTTGTGCAGCTGTAGATGGGATGACTCCCCACGGGAGGAGTATTGCCTCAGGGCAGCTATTGTAGAGTTGATGATGGGGGTGATGGTGCGGATGTCCCAGTACTGGTGGTGCAGGTGCGACGACGAAACACGGAGTCTGGTAGTGCAGTTTCAAAAGCTTTACTCACAGTTCTTTATCAGATCCTTGTGCACAGTAGGACCACCCGAGCCGTGCTGCGTCCACCAGGTCAGGGACTCGGCCAACTCCCAGGCGATTCCAGAGCGTGGTCCAGAGCTCTCCTCTCTTCCTTCCTACTGGCCGTCCTCACCAGGGACCCACCTATGTCCGGCTTCCTCGGGCCTTATGGGGCAAAACCTCTCTCTGGCTTTCCTGACCCTATGTGGCGTGCCTTCCTGGTGGATGTGGCAAGGGGTCGTGCCAAAGCTTGACCACGACCTCCGGTTCCTGGCTAAGGATGATTGACCTCCACCAGTTTGGGATCCGGTACCCTTCTCTGCCAACCCTTCACCCGTTTTAGTTCACTCGTGGGATCTCAGGGTTCCCTCCATGCTTGCGTCTCTGGGCCTTTCTTCGCGTTTCTCCTCTTCCTCCTCTCTCCTCTCTGCTTCAGGCCTAGCTCTGGAGCTGGGCCCAGACGGAGCCACAGCTCCCCCTCAGCCCTCTCTGGCTGAGCTCCTCTCTCCACTCCTCCAGGCTGAACAGACCCTGTCTTAAGATGGTGCCCACCTTATATACTCCCTCTGACACCCGAGCCCTGGTGACAATGCAACCAATGGGCTCCTACCTATGCCCAGAGTCCCTCCCCTGTCTGCTCCTACACCACTGGGATGTTCCTCCCCCCCCCCACTCCAGCCAGGGACAGACGCTGTCATACCTGCACATCTATCTGGTGGGAGTACCGTTGTTCTGTACCCCGGAAATGGGGTGAGTGTAGTGCATGCAGCTATCTGAGCTCTGTCCCACACTCCATCCTTACCCGGGAGTGGAATACCACACCTCTGGTTCGAGGTGCAATACCCCTGTAGCAGCCGAGTCCTCGGGGTGCTACATATGTACACACACACGCAAACATAATAAGAGCAGATACTGAGAATGACACCATGTATACAGGGCAGGGGAAGTATACAAATCATACACAGCTCCACAATATATTCTACAATCAATTATATACCCAGCTCCACACTATATACTGTGCAAAAGAATATAGAGTCGAGCTGTTTATATACTATATATATTATATAGTGTAGGGATGTGCCTGTGTATATAGTGTGGATTCTAAACTATATACTACACTATGAACACAGCACCATACTATATAAACATCTCTACACTATACAGTACAGACCAAAAGTTTGGACACACCTCATTTAAAGATTTTTCTGTATTTTCATGACTATGAAAATTGTACATTCACACTGAAGGCATCAAAACTATGAAATAACACATGTGGAATTATATACTTAACAAAAAAGTGTGAAACAACTGAAAATATGTTTTATATTCTAGGTTCTTCAAAGTAGCCATCTTTTGCTTTGATGTCTGCTTTGCACACTCTTGGCATTCTCTTGATGAGCTTCAAGAGGAAGTCACCGGAAATGGTCTTCCAACAATCTTGAAGGAGTTCCCAGAGATGCTTAGCACTTGTTGGCCCTTTTGCCTTCACTCTGCGGTCCAGCTCACCCCAAACCATCTCGATTGGGTTCAGGTCTGGTGACTGTGGAGGCCAGGTCATCTGGCGTAGCACCCCATCACTCTCCTTCTTGGTCAAATAGCCCGTACACAGCCTGGAGGTGTGTTGGGGTCATTGCCCTGTTGAAAAATAAATGATGGTCCAACTAAACGCAAACCGGATGGAATAGCATGCCGCTGCAAGATGCTGTGGTAGCCATGCTGGTTCAGTATGCCTTCAATTTTGAATAAATCCCCAACAGTGTCACCAGCAAAGCACCCCCACACCATCACACCTCCTCCTCCATGCTTCACGGTGGGAACCAGGCATGTAGAGTCCATCCGTTCACCTTTTCTGCGTCGCACAAAGACACGGTGGTTGGAACCAAAGATCTCAAATTTGGACTCATCAGACCAAAGCACATATTTCCACTGGTCTAATGTCCATTCCTTGTGTTCTTTAGCCCAAACAAGTCTATTCTGCTTGTTGCCTGTCATTAGCAGTGGTTTCCTAGCAGCTATTTTACCATGAAGGCCTGCTGCACAAAGTCTCCTCTTAACAGTTGTTGAAGAGATGTGTCTGCTGCTAGAACTCTGTGTGGCGTTGAACTGGTCTCTAATCTGAGCTGCTGTTAACCTGCGATTTCTGAGGCTGGTGACTTGGATAAACTTATCCTCAGAAGCAGAGGTGACTCTTGGTCTTCCTTTCCTGGGGCGGTCCTCATATGAACCAGTTTCTTTGTAGCGCTTGATGTTTTTTGCAACTGCACTTGGGGACACTTTCAAAGTTTTCCCAATTTTTCGGACTGACTGACCTTCATTTCTTAAAGTAATGATGGCCACTCGTTTTTCTTTACTTAGCTGCTTTTTTCTTGCCATAATACAAATTCTAACAGTCTATTCAGTAGGACTATCAGCTGTGTATCTGACTTGCCCCCTGGGCCGTGGGGCACTCGGATCCGGGCAATAGGGGGAACGATGGGAGTAGTAGTGGCAACCCGGTTCCGTGGCTCAGGGTGGTCAGGCCAGTGGTAGTCCGTTATGTGTTGTTGATTATGTCCGACTACGCCACCCGTGGATTTGCGGTCATTAGGAACCGCCGCTGCAAGGCAGACCGCTGGGGCTGATGATGTGTGCAGCTGGGATGGTGTGACTCCCCACGGGAAGAGTGCGGCCCAGGGCAGTGTAGTGGATGGTGGGAGTGATGGTGGTGAGAGTCCCAGTACTGGTAGTGCTGGAGGCGCAAAGGAGCACACAGACAATAGGTTGCAGTCCAGGGTCTTTACTGAAACAGGTAAACTGACTCATAAACAGTCCCAGCTAGGAGGGGACCTGGATGTCTGAGAGCAACGGGGAAATTGGCCCTGGTCAGGGTGAGGGTGTAGGCCTACCGTGCTTTCTGCGCTCCTTCTGGCTATCTCCTCGTTATAGGGTAACAGCCCACGTTTCCGAGCTTTCCGTGTATTCTCACCTGTTTGGCCTGCGACGTGGGTTCCTTTCTGCTCCCAGCCTTGTACGGCTTTACTGGTCCCTTCGGTTGTGGCAGGGCCTCCAGTCTTCTTAGGCCAAGGAATATACAGTCCCTTGCGGACTGGTTATCTGCTGGAGGATGTAGAATCCTCCCAGCCTCAGACACCAAAGTCTGGTAAAGTAAGTCTTTTATCTGCCAAGACAGGCTCTCTTCGCCTCTTGTCTCTGGCTTGTGGCTCTCCTCCTGCCACACTTCCTCTTAGGTGCAATACAACTTTCTGTCCCTGCTCTGCTCTGGGACAAGTCTCAGTGCTGAGACAGGCCATCCAGTTCTCTCTAACCCTGCCCCCAGTAACAGCTTTTTATAGGGGCAGCCTGCTCCCCCTACTGGCCTGAGACAGGAGGTACTGCATGCTAATGTTCCCCTGACTAAAGAACCTCCCCCTTGCTCTCAGACACAGCTTTAATTACACTTGTGGCATCCAGGCCAGGGTGACACATATCCACCAGACTTCTGCACAACACAACTGATGGTCCCAATCCCATTTATAAGGCAAGAAATCCCACTTATTAAACCTGACAGGGCACACCTGTGAAGTGAAAACCATTTCCGGTGACTACCTCTTGAAGCTCATCAAGAGAATGACAAGAGTGTGCAAAGCAGTCGTCAAAGCAAAAGGTGGCTACTTTGAAGGACCTAGAATATAAGACATATTTTCAGTTGTTTCACACTTTTTTGTTAAGTATATAATTCCACATGTGTTAATTCATAGTTTTGATGTCTTCAGTGTGAATGTACAATTTTCATAGTCATGAAAATACAGAAAGATCTTTAAATGAGAAGGTGTGTCCAAACTTTTGGTCTGTACTGTATATACACAACTTTACATTATAATTAAGACCACATTATACTATATTATGAAACACACATCACAGGAGACACATATACATCACATAGGACACACAGCAACTGCTGAATATGTATCGCAGATCCATAAACACATCAGTCAGCCCCGGAAGTTAGTAGTCAGCCCCCAGCCCCATAAGTAATCCCCCAGCCCCAGAGGTCAGCCCCTAGCCCCATAAGTAAGCCCCCAGCCTCAGAGGTCATCCCCCAGACCCATAAGTAATCCCCCAGTCCCAGAGGTCAGCCCCTAGCCCCATATGTAAGCCCCCAGCCCCAGAGGTCATCCCCCACCCCCCACCCCTGGGTACCAGAAACATGTTTTTTACTGGCTAAACAACAGCATACATCATCATGCCACTGTACTCACCCAGGTAGGAGCAGAGCTGCAGAGATCCGCTTCCTGATTCGGTACGGCACCTGGCTGCGCTGCACCAACAGCTGCAGCCGGTGTTGTAAAGGCGGGAGAGAGGATCGCGCTCTCCTCCCACAGAGAACGCTGATGTGTTCTTATATGTGACGCATGCAGCGGTTCAAATAGTGAACCCTGCGTGCAGGCGCAGAGCGCCCCAATCACGGCTGTGCCTCCAGATTTAAGGGGCCAGCGGCCAGAAAAGCTGGTCGGTGGCCGGATCAGCGGGCCGGTGGCCGGATCAGCGGGCCCCGTGGCCTACTACAATGCACACATCCGTGGACCACTGGGAAAATGCCCGGTGCGCCAGATTAGCAATTCTGGCCTGCTGTAAACTATTAATATGGGCATATAGGTTATGGACTGCAGAGGAGAGTGATGCCTATATGCCTCATATCTGATGCCTTGTTGCTGATAAATCATCTTTTATCACTTTATGTAAATGACCTCTTCCTGGCTCTGGGGACGACGCTGCCTGGAAGATAACTCTGCCTCCTTATCTCACATGAAGGGGAGTTCCCAGTGTGATGTGTGATGGCCGCTCTCTGCTCTCCTGATCTCACTGCAGAGCTGTGTGCGCTTATAACTGACACGTCTGCAGCTTCCTCTCAGCTTCCATCTCACAGGCAGACAGGGCTGCAATATAGGACAACAAATGTCACTACTTACACCAGACATGATGGGGAAATTCAAAGAACCATGATTAAACTGCAGCAAAACATTTCATATCGATGTAATCATCCAGAATTATGATAGAAATAAATACCTTAAATGAAAACGGCAAAAACAATAATAACAATTATAAGAATCAATCACACTCTAAATGGAGATGCCCCTAAGTGAGGGACAAACCACTTAGTAAGGAGCAAGCATTGTTCAAAACGCTGGTTTCACTGTTATCTTGACGTGTAATCAGGCTGCCAATCATTCCATAAATCAGTAAAACACTCATTCATTGGGGGAAATTATATTTTGTGCAAAACAAAAGATCATCATTCTCAGCTTGGCATCGTCCTGGATAAACAGGTCTCACACTGCCGAGAACTATGATCGATCACTCAGTTTTCATCGTTTGCTTTGGTCTGCCTGCGTAAACTGCCACTGAAACAACCATTGATACTTAGTTTATTGATCAGCGGTCATATAGTGCCACTGGCCAGTTCATGTAAACGGACCTTTAGATTGCAGAAAAGCTACAATTGGCCCTGTGTGGGGCTTCTGTGTGTCAGACCCCAATCACTCTTACATTGATGACCTATTCTAAGGGCTTGAGCAGACAACCGTATTATCAGTCCTAGAGTGATCCAACAAAACATAGGATCGCACTTAGATCATTATTATTGTATAGGGCTGTGCAAATGTCAGATTTTTTTCTCAGACAGAGCTGGTCCGAGGAAAACAATTGCAGCATGTACTAGTTTGATCCAAAATTCGGAGCGCACTTGGCAATGCAAGTCTATGAGTCGAAGGAAAATATTGGACTGCACTCAGATTACATTTGAGTGCAGTCCGATTTTCATGGACTGACATAATGGAGAAGATGGAGAAATTTTGTTCTCCATCTTCTCATCTAACAGAATCGGAACACACTATGATCATGCTCTGATAAAACTCTAATTAGAGTTTTATCAGAGTGTGATTTGTCTAATCGACCCAATTCCCTTGGATGAGACATATATGCTTGTTTGACCCTAGCCTTAGGAAAGGTTATCTGTTTTACTACAGTGTAATACATTTAGGGATATAATGGTTATGTTATATAAATTGTTTCATTATTATTATTATTATTTCATAAGTCATCTGTTGATGGAGGAAATAATCATCCTTTGTTCGCATCACTTGTCTGTGCCTTTACTACTCTATACTTTCTATACTGTACCCACAGTTCAGATTGCCATTGCATTATGATAGACACATTCATAAATTCCAATACATCACATAATATAAACAAATTTGGTTCTTCTCACAACTATACCTAAGTGTGCAATGCATGTCTGCATTTCTGCTCATTTTGCAATGATTTTGCAATATTCCCCATCCTGGCCGCTTTCTTTAATATTGTCCCCCATCTTGACCACCATCCTGTAATAATGTCCCTCTGTGGCGCCCTGCTGTGCACTGGTGCCACAGAACCCAGAAGGGTGCATGGATGGACTTCTCCACAAGAGGCCCTCACACATTCACACACCTCCACCCTACCACCTCAGACCACCAGAGGGAGTCCTTCAGGGATATATAAAGGGAGGGTGGAGCCAGGCAGCTCAGTCTAGTTAGTGAGTCTCTCAGACACAGAGAGGGACAGAGCTCAGAGTTGAGCAGAGAGCGTGCTGACGCTCAGAGAGCAGCGAAGAGGCAGCAAGCTGGCTGCTGTGCTTAGCGAGCCAAGGCCTACAGCACGTGTGAAGGCCTAGTGAGGGCCCTGAGTGTGGCCGAAGGATAGAGGAGAAGGAAGAAGTAGCCAAGGGGGCAAAGGAGCTTACCAGGCTCACCCCGAGATATATACCGGACACCGGGTCCGCGCCTACAGGGACCCTCAATACCCAGTAGGAACCACCGGAACCCCTGGAGGACTACAGGTCCCAGGTTCACCAAATACTGATTGCAGTACCAGGGCTAGGAGTCACGGAGGCCCCAGCATCCAGGGAGAGTGATCTGCAAGAGTAGGCCCTACCACCAGGTCAGCAGGTGCAAAAGAGAGACAGCAACCAAGCTAGGCCTAGCTCCAGGCAGGTCAGAAGCTTAGCGAGTAAAGCCACGGATCAGGAGGCCCTATACCCGCTCACTAGGGAGAGTCCAAAAGTGCGCCCTTGTCCGGAGTACCCTGGACCGTGCCTGCAACATCACCAGTAAAGGTACAGAAGCTTACCCCCGTGTGAGTGTCCTTCTTTCCTCCGGGACCATCCTGCCGTCTCTCCCTGCACCACTATCCATTACACCTCACGCTGCCCTGGAGCTAGCTCTACCTGTGGAGAGCCACACCATCCCTGCTGCCGTAACACCAGCTCCAGAGGACGGCTCCAGAACTTTCCAAATCCCCTATACATATTCCCCCTTTTACTGACCACCCTGGGTCACGGACCGGGCCAGCCACCGTGATATCCCCCATACCGGCATCCATAGGCCCAGCACCTGGTACCCCACGGCCCAGGGGGCGCGTCACCTCCACCTACACCTCTTCCTGGTATAATTTCCTCCATCCTTTGCCTCTTCCTATTACAACCCCTGGAAAAAATTATGGAATCACCGGGCTCGGAGGATGTTCATTCAGTTGTTTAATGTTGTTGAAAAAAAGCAGATCACAGACATGGCACAAAACTAAAGTCATTTCAAATGGCAACTTTAGGGCTTTAAGAAACACTAAAAGAAATCAAGATTAAAAATGTGGTACTCAGTAAGGGTAATTTTTTTCAGACCAAGCATAATTTTTGCCAGGGGTTGTATAATGTCCCCTGTCCTGTACTCTTTCTGGTAAAATGTCCTCCATCCTGAGCCCTTTCCAGTAATAATGTCCCCCATCCTGAGCCTCTTCCTGGTATAATGTCCCCTGTCCTTGACCCCTTATTGTAATAATGTTCCACATTCTGGTACCTTCGTGTAACAATGTCACCCATCCTGGTATAATGTCCCCCATCATGGGGGCTTCCTGGTGTAATGTCTCCTGTACTGGGCCCCTTACTGTAATATTGTACACCATCCTGACACCATCATGGACCCTTTCCTGTTATAATGTCCTCCATTGTATAACCATGTCCCAGAATTCCCAGCCCCTTCCTAGTATAATTTCTCCCATCCTGGACCCCTTCCTGGTATACTGTGCCCATTCCTGGTATAATGACCTCCATCTTGGTATAATAATCCCGATCCTTAACCCCTTCCTGGTGTAATGTCCCCCATCCTGGGCTCCTTGCTGGTATAATAACCCCCATCTTAGGCCCCTTCCTTGTATAATGTCCCCCATCCTGGGGTCCACTGTTTAATTTTTTTTTACATAGCGTAAACTGACCAGCCGTGTGTGTTTGAAATCCTCAACATGTCAATTTTCTTGTGGACATTCAGAGTTTAAAGTCAGAATTGCATTGCATTGCATAAAATGCTGAAAATCCACAGGTAAAAATTAGAGATGAGTGAGCACTAAAATGCTCAGATGCTCGTTACTCGACCTAAACAATTTCTAATGCTTGGATGCTCATTTCAAGTAACGAGTATAATGAGTGTCAATGAGAAATCAAAGCATTTTTCCAGAAGACCCTACAAGGAGGTCTGGGGGGCACTGAAAATGATGAAATGGATGGTAAAAGTGCTGAATGGAAGGAGAACAGCATGGAGAAGACCCCTGGAAGCATCTCTGACTCCCAGATCGCTACTGAGAACAAATTTCCATGTCTCAATGTTATAAAATTCTGTGAGGCATCCATGAGTTCAAAATCTCACTACACCCCTAGATGAATTCCTTAGGTAGTGGAGTTTCCAATATGGGGTGACCTGGGGGTGGGGGTTCTGCTGTTTTGGCACCTCAGGGGCTAAACTAATGGAGCCCATAATCTATTCAAAAGGAATCTGCGTTCTAAAAGCCAAGTAGCGCTCCTTCCCATCTGATCCCTGCCGGGTGCTCAAACAGTAGTGTATATCCACATATAGAATGCTGCCACATGCGGGAGAAATTGCAGAACAAATTGTTGGGTCCAAATTTGGTGCTAAAACAGTGTTTTTGTAAAAAAAAAAAAAAAAATTTGTTCTCACATCTAAATGTGTTATTCCTTGAGGGGGCTAGTTTCCAAAATGCTGTCACTTGTGGGGGTTTCTGCTGTTTTTCATGTCAGGGGCTCTCCAAATGTGACATGGCATCCACTCTTGATTCAGTCTTTTTTGCGTTCAAAAAGTCAAAACGGTGCTCCTTCCCTTCCAAGCCTTGTTGTGTGCCCAAACAATAGTTTTCCCCCACATATGGGGAATCAACATGCTCAGTAGAAATTGCACAACAAATTTTGTGGTCCATTTTATCCTGTTACCCTTGTGAAAATAAAAAATTTGGGGCTATAGTAAAATTTTTATGAAAAAATTTTCATTTTTGCTTCCACATTGCTTTAGTTCCTGTGAAGCACCTGAAGGGTTAATAAACTTCTTGAATGCGGTTTTGAGGACTTGGAGGGGTGCAGGTTTTAGAATGGTGTCACTTTTGGGTATTTTCTGTCATATCGGCCTCCCAAAGTCACTTCAAATGTGATGTGGTCCCTATAAAAATAGTTTTGTAAATTTTGTTGGAAAAATTAGAAATCACTGGTCAACATTTAAACCTTCTAACTTCCTAACAAAAAAAAAATATGTTATAAAAATTGTGCTGTTGTAAAGTAAACATATGGGAAATGTTATTTATTAACTATTTTGTGTGACATAACTCTCTGGTTTAAAGGCATAGGAATTAGAAGTTTGAAAATTGCAAAATTTTCAACATTTTCACCAAATTGTCGTATCAAAATTTTTTACCACTATCATGAAATACAATATGTCACTAAAAACAGTCTCAGAATCAGCGGGATCCATTGAAGCATTCCAGAGTTATTACCACATGAAGTGACACTGGTCAGAATTCAAAAATTTGGCCTGGTCATTAATGTCCAAATTGTCTCAGTCACTAAGGGGTTAATAGACAATTTACACAGGAATACTGCGCTTCAGATACACTCTGAATGATCTGTATTAGACGATTGTTCATTGGCTGTCATTGTTCTCGGCAGCACAAGTCTTGTGCCAAGAATGATAATGTTGTGTGCATCCCAAAAGATCATTTCACCTGACGATTGAGCAGTTTGTTTATTCGGAGGATTTTTCGCAGCCGATTTAGGCCGGTTTCACATGTCCGTATATTTCGGTATAAACCGGTACCAGAGATATCCGTGTCTCATGTTTCCCTGTGTGTCACATGTGGCAACCATGTGCCACCCCTGAGCAGCATCAAGATCACACGGAACGGTGCCTGGGAATCACTGTACAGTTAGCACTGTTCCCATGCGCGGGGTGCTGAACACTGCCCTCATCATGGTTCCTACCGGTGCTGCGATCAGCACCAGCAGGAGACAATGATGAGGGTAGTAGTGTCTGCTCCCGCAGTGTCCACCTGTAAAAATAAGAATAAAATAATAAAATCCTTATACTCACATGTCCTATGTGTCCCTAGCTTTAATTCTCTGACCGCTGATGCTGAGGAGCCAGGGATAATGAGCCGCACCAGCGAGCGGGCCCCGGAGCTGAGCTCAGGAGCGGTGTCCTGTCACTCAGTGAGCCCAGCTCCGGGGCCATGTGTCTATAAATTCTTAGTGGGGTTTTTCCTAAAATTGTCAGCCGTTGGACTCACTGCATACCCTATAACTGTATAGCAGACTCTCTCTTTTCTAATGGGAACATGTCGTACTTGTTACTGTGGCCCTGCTCCATGTGTCTTTAAATTCTTAGTGGGGTTTTTCCTAAAATTGTCAGCTGCTGGACTCACTGCATACCCTATAACTGTATAGCAGACTCTCTCCTTTCTAATGGGAACAAGTCGTACCTTGTTACTGTGGCCCTGCTCTGTGTGTCTTTAAATTCTTAGTGGGTTTTTTCCTAAAATTGTCAGCCATTGGACTCATTGCATACCCTATAACTGTATAGCAGACCCTCTCCTTTCTAATGGGAACATGTCGTACCTTGTTACTGTGGCCCTGCTCTATGTGTCTTTAAATTCTTAATGGGGTTTTTCCCAAATTTTGGCAGCCCTTGCAGTCACAGCATGGGCATTACCACTTATAGGAGACCCGATCCTTTATAATGGGAACATTTTTTTACTGAGACCCTCCTCTATGTCTCTTCAAAGGGGTATTGGGTTGCATCCAAATTTCTGGCAGCCCTTGCAGTCACTGGATAAGCTATAACAGTATAGGAGACCCACTTGTTAATAATGGGAACAACAAAGCATAGCCGGCTGATGGCTCTCTAACAATAGCTAGGGCCGACTGCTGGCCTTTTAAGAATAGTAAGGGCCGTCTGATGTCCCTATAAAAATAGGCTTTATGACTTTCAGAGTCCCTCCATCATAAATAAAACAGGAAGTGTCTGATGATGTGTCACACACCACATTACCAGCTAAGGTTGTAAAATGTTAAAATGCCATTTCCCGGTGAATGCATTTGTCTTAAAAAAATACATAAAAAAAAACAAAACAATAGGATCTTTCTTTAGTATAAAAAGCAGCGTCACCAATTTAGCAACAATGTAATCACATTGTTCAGCTCATGCACCTCCTCCTCCATCTCCGAAATGACCACATCAGTCACAAGCTGACAGCACTGCAGCACTGTCTTGGCCAAGCAGCAACAGGCTGTGCTGAAGATAACATGCTTAATACTTAATTGACAAACCGCCCAGCGCTGCAGAGTTGTTGAAAGCTGTAACACAGCAGTCTGATCTGTGGCTCTCACCGCTGAACATACAGCCAGGCATGGTCGTGTGTGTCAATGTCCGGAACCTGGTGACGGAGAAATGACACCCAGAATAGATATGGTTTCCCTCTATGCCAGACCTTTCGCTGAGCTAAATACAACTCTCAGCAAAAAAAGCTGTGGAGTGGCTCCATACCGTCCCTGGCCACATTCACCTGTCCACGTGTTTGTGGTTAGGCGGTCCTTCCCAGTAAGTGCACTGGGGAGGGCACTGGTAATGTTGTGGGACCCATGCTTGTGGAAGGCGGAGACGACACCGGGAGAAACAGTGGCGGCTGGGGACCGAGTATGGACACCCGGCCGCCGCAGGCATGAGGTTATGAAAAGCTTCCGCCTCCACGAGCCTAAAAGGCCACATTTCAAGTGCAAGCAGCTGTCAAAAATTTGGCAGTATAGTATTGCAGCCTGTGAGTGGGTGGCTGCCTGCATACTTGCGCTTGCATTCCAAGGAATGGGGTAGGGAAAACTGAATGCTGCACTGGGACAAGGACGTGGACGGTGATGTCTGCAACGACAGGTGCATGGCGGGAGGCATCTTCGCATGCGCCAAGAATCACTTATGATGGGCACACTTTTAGGCAGTGACCTGGGAGTCAGAAATGGTTCCAGAGGTCTTCCCCATGCTGGTCCCATGTCTTTTCAGCACTGTATGCATGTGTCTGATGATGTGTCACACACCACATGGCCAGATAAGGTTGTAAAATGTTAAAATGACATTTCCCAGTGTATGCATTTGTCTTTGCTGAAAGCAATGCAGAAGTGCAAAATCGCATCAAAAACTACGTGTGAACATAGCCCAATGTGTGGAGGAGTATTTTTGGTTTTGGTTATTTATTTTGCCATATATACAAGTCATTACCCTGGAAAGGATGTTCCTTAATATATTTCCCAGGAAAATCCATTTTGGTTTTGTTTTTGTATGTTTTATTGTGAGTCCGTAAAAGTGGCGTAATACTCTGACAACGTTGTTGACAGCAGTGACTTGGGAGTCAGAAATGCTTCCAGGGGTCTTCCCCATGCTGTTCCCATGTCATTTGGGCACTGTTCCCATCGATTTGGGAAATTTTTAGGCCCTCTGCAGACCGCCGGGTGGAGCCGCCTGAAAAATGCTCGAGTTTCCCATAGACTTACATTGGGCTCGTTGCTCGGGTCGAGCACCCGAGTATTACAATGTGCTCGACCCGAGCAACGAGTACCCAAGCATTTTAGTGCTCGCTCATCACTAATAATAATGCCTACACACTGTAGTTCACTCCCAGAAGATTTAGGTCTGAGCCGAAAATACAACAAACAAGCGTTTTTAAATGAAAAAAAATTCTGTTGTTTACCCGAGAAACACTCAGGTAATCCTACCTTAAGTTCTTCATAGCATTCTGCAGGGTATTTACTCATGTACTGCTGAAGATCGGCAACCTCCAGAGTCAATCCTTTCAAGCATTGAGCAAGCTCCTGGATGGTACACATACTGAAGATAACCCAGGAAGAGGAGAGGAGAAAAAAAAACAAAACTTTTTTTTTTTTAAACAGGGCGGGACATACTGTTATGTACTGCAACTTAGAACTAAGGAATAGGAGGGAAAAGCTGTCCCTTCACTGAGACTCAGCTTAACCCTACGCTGGAGTGGGTGCCCTATTATGAATAGCCGCACCTAAACTCCTGCACTGAACTCAAACGAAGACATGAAGGAAGGGGAAAAGGGGTCCCTAAAAGATCTAAGGACTGGGAGCAAAACTGGAGACCTCCTAACAGAAAAGTTAGTTGCAGAAACGAAGATAAAAGGGAACAAAACTGGTGGAACAAGAAGTCCCAAGCAATCAATTGTCCAAAGCACAAAGAACTTAACAAGGCTACTTAGCCAGAGCACAAGCGTAACAACACTGATGTGCAGCATGGAATGGGAGACAGGTGCTAAGTAATAAAGAGTGAAGAGATCACGTGACCAAGACACCCAGCACCAGAGGAAAAGACTAGAAGCCAGCAAACCACAACAAGATGGCCAATAGTAAAACAACATAGATTCTAACAGCCAGACTGCCAACAGCCAAGACTTCCCTTTCCTGACAAAGAGGACGACTGTCCATGCTTTCCTCCTCCTCATCCTCCACCTTTCCACCTCTTCATTCTCCCTCTCCTCACGCCATCCACGCTGACCAGGCGGTATGAATGTTGTGTGGGTAGTAACATCTGTAGCGCATGAAACCAGCTCCTGTTCCTCCTCCTGTTCCTCCTTCTCCTCATTATCACCCAACCTGCATTGAGATGAGATGAGGCTAGGCTGTGTAGCATCAACCTGTATAGTTCCTTGCTCCATATCATGCTCCGCCTGCAATGCCTCCTCTTTAATTGTGAGCAACAAGCGTTTCATTAGACAGAGAAGAAGGATGGTGACGTCATCGCCGCTCACCATCTTGATGGAGTCCTCAAAGTTTTGGAGGATGGCACAGATGTCAGACATTTATGCCCACTCATCAGCTCTTATGTGTGGAGGCTGACTTGAATACCGACAGGCGTATTGAAGCTGGTACTCAACGACTGCCCTCTGCTGCTCACAAATCCTCCCCAACATATGCAAGGTTGAGTTCTACTGTATGGTGACATCACACACCAGTTGATGAGCTGGAAGCTGCAAGCGCTGCTGAAGCACAGCGAGGGTGGTGGAAGCTGTAGCTGACTTTCCGAAATGGGCAGACTGACGGCGTACTTTGACAACCAGCTCCGGCAGATCCGGGTAAGTTTTGAAAAACCGCTGAATCACTAGGTTGAGCACATGGACCAGGCATGGTACTTGTGCGAGGTTGCCAAGCTTCAGAGCCACCACCAGGTTCTGGCCATTGTCACACACCACCATGCCTGGCTGAAAACAAAGCTGGCCAGATAAATACTATGGTGTAGAACATGGTGCTAAGACATGTTGTCCGGCACCAAGTTCAAATTGCCTACTCTCAAACAATATAAGAAAACCGGAGAAAACACGAGTAGTATAGCAAAGAACAAAATATATTTATTTATAATTAATCAACATGATAATAAAGGGTTACACAAAAAAGATAGTGGTAAGGCAAGAGGATCTAAAAAGGCAGTGCCAGACACAGTGACCCATGGCAGTAAAACTGCGAGGCAGTCCCAGATAAAAGGGCATCATCAAGTGTACAAGCATCAGGACACACCAAATAACAGTACATAATAGCAATACATGATTACAATAAATAACCCTCAATAGGGCACAAGTCAAAAGAAGGACCATATAGCATACACAGGTCTCAAGAGGTAATGGCTATATATGGAAATAGTATAATGTCAAGAACAGAAGTGCTGACTGCTAGGCGCCCATAAGATGCATGGGAACACAGGAAAATGCCCAAAGAGATGGAGAGAATCACTCACCCAGATAAATGACACCGGGTGACGGAAAGCCCGCAGACTGCCAGAGGGATCACAGAGGGTGCCGGCAGGTGAAAGCGCGCCCCGACGCGCGTTTCGCTCTTCTTTTTCAAGAGGCGCTGTTTAGTGTACCTGACAGGACCTGAATATATACGCCCACCGCTGGTCACGTGATGGGTAGGGACGCGATTCATTGGTGTGGGACGGCGCGTGTCCTCGAAGCCGCGCCCCCCGCCGCACGCATCACAGCCACCAAAACCCGAGCGCGCGCCCGGGGGCGTGCCTAGGAAACGCCCCCAGGAGCGCGCCCGGGGCATGAGGCAGCCAGACACGGGCGCAGGAAAGCCCAGGATCAGGGGACACGCGCACCACCAATGGATAAGTGAGGATAACAAGGTGGAATATGCATAAAAGACAGAGAGCATGAAATACAAAAAACATCAAATAGGGTAGAATACTCACTGTCACAATACAGTAGATATAACAGATGACTGGGGCATCAATATACAAAGGATCCAAAAACAGTCACATGCGTGATTGAGAAAATTCCCAAAGTGGGTATAGATCACAGAGTATGTACATGGATACAATTCAACATAGAACCGCATTCCCCCAAAAAACAGGAAAGATGATAGTCATCAGAGGGCTCTTGAGAGATGCTCCAAGTTGTCAGCTGTAGGATATCTCGAGCAATAAATAAGACAAGGTCCATAAGGTGCACATAGTAAAGGGTTCATAGCCATAAGTCTAAAAGCATAAAAAAAGAAAAATAAGGAAAGCAGAATAAAAAAACAGGCTAAAAACTGAGGCACAAACTACAGATCGGAGAAGGTCAGCGCTGAGGGAGAGCATCACCAAGCAAAAGGGCCCAATCATAAAAATGAAGAAAAATTCAAATTTTCATTAAGGCCGCGCGGTACCAGGGTATCCAGGATGCTGATCCATCTGGCCTCTTTTTGTGCAAGGCACAATTTGTAATCACCCCCCCGAGAGCCCAGATGCACCACGTCAATCCCACGCACCATAAGACTGCGCGGGTCGCAGTCATGGGCTAGTTTGAAATGCCGTGGTAAGGTTCTGAGCTCTCGGGGGTCCGACACAGATCTAGCTGCGCTAATGTCCCGAACATGCTCCCGCACCCGAGTCCTCAGTTCCCTTGTAGTGAGACCTACGTAAATTTTATGACAACCACACGTGGCATAATAAACCACGTGTGTTGTACTACAGGAAATATATCTGAGGATTCGGTATGTCCGGGAGCCTTCTGAATTCATGAAAGAGGAACAGCGGAGCACATTAGCGCAAGCTACACAATGGCCACATGGATAGGATCCAACCCTGGGACCGCGCGACCCAAAATGATTAAGTACTGGTGGGACGTAATGACTGGAGGTGAGTAAATCACCAAGACTCCTGGCTCGTCTGGCAGTCATAAGTGGAGATTGTCCCACAACATCCCTCAGTGAAGGCTCCGCCCCAAGAACACTCCAATGTCGCGAGAGGACCCGCCTCATAGAGTCCCACTCATGATTATAAGTGGAAATGAAGCGGGTCCTCCCAGGATACTCAGTCGGTGGCGATCTCGGAGGGGGGTATAATAGACTGCTGCGGGGGGTGCTGCGGGCCCTACCATAGCCACGGCCGATACAACGGTTACTATAGCCTCTTTGTCTGAAGCGTTGTGTCAAGACTGCCGCCTGCTTATCAAAGCTGGCCTCCGTCGAGCAAATACGCCTGATCCTAAGGAATTGTCCGACCGGGACGGCCCTGATGGTAGAAGGGGTATGGCCCGAGGCCGCGTGTACCAAGGAGTTCACAGCCGTGGGCTTCCTGTAGACGTCAGTCTGAATGAGGGAGTGCGAGTCCACCATCAGAGTGACGTCCAGGAAGTCCAAACGTGTGAGGCTGTGGGTATACGTTAGTTTGATACCCCACTCATTGATGTTAAGCCGCCCCATGAAGTCATCAAGCTCCTCCGTCGACCCCCGCCAAAAGAATAAAATATCATTGATGTACCTGAGCCATGCCACGACCCGGTCAGCGCCCCGGACACCATTGTCCCCAAAAATAGCCCTCTCCCAAGCGCCAAGGAAGAGGTTTGCATACGATGGTGCACAGGCCGCCCCCATGGCCGTGCCACGACGCTGCAGGTACACTGTGTCTTTAAAAAGAAAATAATTATGGCAGAGGATAAAACGGAGGAGCTCTAAGATGAATTCCCGTGAGGGGCCGTCCAGGTCGGAACCTCCAAGAAAGAGCTCGACTGAGGTCAACCCAAGATTATGATCAATGCAGGTGTACAAACTCTCAACATCGGCCGTGACCATAATAGTGCCGGGTTCCAAAGAGATGCCATCAACCCTAGTAAGGACGTCCGTCGTGTCCCGCACATAAGAGGGGAGGGTCCCAACGAGTGGTCTAAGGTGACTATCGACATATTGAGATATTGGACCGCAGAGACCTCCCAAACCGGACACGATCGGACGTCCAGGAGGATTAGTGGCATCTTTATGTACTTTGGGAAGTAGATAAAAAGTAGCAGTTTTAGGAAACCGTACAGTCAAAGCCCCCACAGTCTTCTTGTCTATGATACCCCTCTCGCAGGCCCGGGCCAGAATACCTTGCAGGGTGGCAGAGAAGGAGGCAGTGGGGTTATATGACAACTTGGAATAAGTGTCCTTGTCTCTTAACTGTCTCAAGGCCTCCCTCTCATATTTGTGGTGGGGCCACAGGACAATGTTTCCTCCCTTATCAGCCGGCTTAATGACTGTATCCTTCAGTGTTTGTAGTTGTTGTATCGCCACACGTTGGGCAGAGGTAAGATTATCTACCCTTCTTCGTGTGGAAAGTTTTTTGAAATCCTCCGCCACTAGTTTCACAAAAATTTCCACCGCCGGACATATAGACAAGGGAGGAAACCTTGTTGACTTCGGGTTCCTAGCCTGTGGTAACCCACCTGTGGGAGGAGTTGTTTGTTCAGCCAAGAGATCCTCCAGATGTTGCAAAGCCTCCTCCTCCGTCACCGCCGGGGCCTGATCACCATCCGACCTGAAATGGAGTTTTTTTAAAATCAGTTTCCGAGCAAACAGGTGGAGGTCCTTGAGGGCCGTAAAGTAATCGAATGAACAAGTTGGAGAGAATGATAGGCCCATACCAAGGACCTCCATCTGCGTCCCGGTTAAAACGTGACTCGTAAGGTTCATGATACGGAGCCCCCCACAGGGATCACCAACCTGAAACGGAACAGTCTGTTTCCTTCGATTATTCGGTCTCGTTTGGATATATCCGGTAGATCGAGCAGCGGAGACCCCCTGAGAATCCACGTTAATGACAGGTAATTGGCCCTCACTCGAGGTTCCCGAGGCAATCGAAGTGGACCTTGATCGTGCAAGGGAGTTATTACGAGATCTCGATCTTATGTTAATAGTCGGTGACCTCCACCGGTACACTTTATGGTTGGACTTATCCAGTGTATCGCGTTGAAATTTTTTTGTTTTCAGAGCCTGAATCTCTTTGACAAGTTTCTGACAATCAGAATCAATTTCCTCCTGAAGTTTCTTCAGATCGTCACTGGGTAAGTCCTTCTTCAGTTGCACCTGTAGGAGGTCAATCTCTGTTTCCAAATCCCTGAGGGATTTATCACTTTGCTCCCTGAGAAGGCCCAAGAAGCCAAGTGAACACTCGTTTGCCAGGGATTCCCAGTTATCTTTAAAGTGTTCATCTTCTATTTTAAAAGAGGGAAAGATCTGTATCCTCAAACCCCTAGGAATCAAAGCTTTCTCAATATATTTAGTGAGGAAAGCGTGGTTCCACCAGGTGCGACATCTCCGTTTGACTAGGGCCTTAAAACTGGCAATGCTCTCCCTCAGCGTACGATCCGCATCCGGCACCGCCATACCCCCATTGCCAGATAACTCATCTAACTGCGCGAGCCAAGTGGTATCTCGCGCACGAAAGTCCATTATGGGCCAAGTAGGAGCTGTAAAAATACAGAAAAGCATACATGAAAACAAAGCTGGCCAGATAAATACTATGGTGTAGAACATGGTGCTAAGACATGTTGTCCGGCACCAAGTTCAAATTGCCTACTCTCAAACAATATAAGAAAACCGGAGAAAACACGAGTAGTATAGCAAAGAACAAAATATATTTATTTATAATTAATCAACATGATAATAAAGGGTTACACAAAAAAGATAGTGGTAAGGCAAGAGGATCTAAAAAGGCAGTGCCAGACACAGTGACCCATGGCAGTAAAACTGCGAGGCAGTCCCAGATAAAAGGGCATCATCAAGTGTACAAGCATCAGGACACACCAAATAACAGTACATAATAGCAATACATGATTACAATAAATAACCCTCAATAGGGCACAAGTCAAAAGAAGGACCATATAGCATACACAGGTCTCAAGAGGTAATGGCTATATATGGAAATAGTATAATGTCAAGAACAGAAGTGCTGACTGCTAGGCGCCCATAAGATGCATGGGAACACAGGAAAATGCCCAAAGAGATGGAGAGAATCACTCACCCAGATAAATGACACCGGGTGACGGAAAGCCCGCAGACTGCCAGAGGGATCACAGAGGGTGCCGGCAGGTGAAAGCGCGCCCCGACGCGCGTTTCGCTCTTCTTTTTCAAGAGGCGCTGTTTAGTGTACCTGACAGGACCTGAATATATACGCCCACCGCTGGTCACGTGATGGGTAGGGACGCGATTCATTGGTGTGGGACGGCGCGTGTCCTCGAAGCCGCGCCCCCCGCCGCACGCATCACAGCCACCAAAACCCGAGCGCGCGCCCGGGGGCGTGCCTAGGAAACGCCCCCAGGAACGCGCCCGGGGCATGAGGCAGCCAGACACGGGCGCAGGAAAGCCCAGGATCAGGGGACACGCGCACCACCAATGGATAAGTGAGGATAACAAGGTGGAATATGCATAAAAGACAGAGAGCATGAAATACAAAAAACATCAAATAGGGTAGAATACTCACTGTCACAATACAGTAGATATAACAGATGACTGGGGCATCAATATACAAAGGATCCAAAAACAGTCACATGCGTGATTGAGAAAATTCCCAAAGTGGGTATAGATCACAGAGTATGTACATGGATACAATTCAACATAGAACCGCATTCCCCCAAAAAACAGGAAAGATGATAGTCATCAGAGGGCTCTTGAGAGATGCTCCAAGTTGTCAGCTGTAGGATATCTCGAGCAATAAATAAGACAAGGTCCATAAGGTGCACATAGTAAAGGGTTCATAGCCATAAGTCTAAAAGCATAAAAAAAGAAAAATAAGGAAAGCAGAATAAAAAATCCAGTGTATCACGCGATACACTGGATAAGTCCAACCATAAAGTGTACCGGTGGAGGTCACCGACTATTAACATAAGATCGAGATCTCGTAATAACTCCCTTGCACGATCAAGGTCCACTTCGATTGCCTCGGGAACCTCGAGTGAGGGCCAATTACCTGTCATTAACGTGGATTCTCAGGGGGTCTCCGCTGCTCGATCTACCGGATATATCCAAACGAGATCGAATAATCGAAGGAAACAGACTGTTCCGTTTCAGGTTGGTGATCCCTGTGGGGGGCTCCGTATCATGAACCTTACGAGTCACGTTTTAACCGGGACGCAGATGGAGGTCCTTGGTATGGGCCTATCATTCTCTCCAACTTGTTCATTCGATTACTTTACGGCCCTCAAGGACCTCCACCTGTTTGCTCGGAAACTGATTTTAAAAAAACTCCATTTCAGGTCGGATGGTGATCAGGCCCCGGCGGTGACGGAGGAGGAGGCTTTGCAACATCTGGAGGATCTCTTGGCTGAACAAACAACTCCTCCCACAGGTGGGTTACCACAGGCTAGGAACCCGAAGTCAACAAGGTTTCCTCCCTTGTCTATATGTCCGGCGGTGGAAATTTTTGTGAAACTAGTGGCGGAGGATTTCAAAAAACTTTCCACACGAAGAAGGGTAGATAATCTTACCTCTGCCCAACGTGTGGCGATACAACAACTACAAACACTGAAGGATACAGTCATTAAGCCGGCTGATAAGGGAGGAAACATTGTCCTGTGGCCCCACCACAAATATGAGAGGGAGGCCTTGAGACAGTTAAGAGACAAGGACACTTATTCCAAGTTGTCATATAACCCCACTGCCTCCTTCTCTGCCACCCTGCAAGGTATTCTGGCCCGGGCCTGCGAGAGGGGTATCATAGACAAGAAGACTGTGGGGGCTTTGACTGTACGGTTTCCTAAAACTGCTACTTTTTATCTACTTCCCAAAGTACATAAAGATGCCACTAATCCTCCTGGACGTCCGATCGTGTCCGGTTTGGGAGGTCTCTGCGGTCCAATATCTCAATATGTCGATAGTCACCTTAGACCACTCGTTGGGACCCTCCCCTCTTATGTGCGGGACACGACGGACGTCCTTACTAGGGTTGATGGCATCTCTTTGGAACCCGGCACTATTATGGTCACGGCCGATGTTGAGAGTTTGTACACCTGCATTGATCATAATCTTGGGTTGACCTCAGTCGAGCTCTTTCTTGGAGGTTCCGACCTGGACGGCCCCTCACGGGAATTCATCTTAGAGCTCCTCCGTTTTATCCTCTGCCATAATTATTTTCTTTTTAAAGACACAGTGTACCTGCAGCGTCGTGGCACGGCCATGGGGGCGGCCTGTGCACCATCGTATGCAAACCTCTTCCTTGGCGCTTGGGAGAGGGCTATTTTTGGGGACGATGGTGTCCGGGGCGCTGACCGGGTCGTGGCATGGCTCAGGTACATCGATGATATTTTATTCTTTTGGCGGGGGTCGACGGAGGAGCTTGATGACTTCATGGGGCGGCTTAACATCAATGAGTGGGGTATCAAACTAACGTATACCCACAGCCTCACACGTTTGGACTTCCTGGACGTCACTCTGATGGTGGACTCGCACTCCCTCATTCAGACTGACGTCTACAGGAAGCCCACGGCTGTGAACTCCTTGGTACACGCGGCCTCGGGCCATACCCCTTCTACCATCAGGGCCGTCCCGGTCGGACAATTCCTTAGGATCAGGCGTATTTGCTCGACGGAGGCCAGCTTTGATAAGCAGGCGGCAGTCTTGACACAACGCTTCAGACAAAGAGGCTATAGTAACCGTTGTATCGGCCGTGGCTATGGTAGGGCCCGCAGCACCCCCCGCAGCAGTCTATTATACCCCCCTCCGAGATCGCCACCGACTGAGTATCCTGGGAGGACCCGCTTCATTTCCACTTATAATCATGAGTGGGACTCTATGAGGCGGGTCCTCTCGCGACATTGGAGTGTTCTTGGGGCGGAGCCTTCACTGAGGGATGTTGTGGGACAATCTCCACTTATGACTGCCAGACGAGCCAGGAGTCTTGGTGATTTACTCACCTCCAGTCATTACGTCCCACCAGTACTTAATCATTTTGGGTCGCGCGGTCCCAGGGTTGGATCCTATCCATGTGGCCATTGTGTAGCTTGCGCTAATGTGCTCCGCTGTTCCTCTTTCATGAATTCAGAAGGCTCCCGGACATACCGAATCCTCAGATATATTTCCTGTAGTACAACACACGTGGTTTATTATGCCACGTGTGGTTGTCATAAAATTTACGTAGGTCTCACTACAAGGGAACTGAGGACTCGGGTGCGGGAGCATGTTCGGGACATTAGCGCAGCTAGATCTGTGTCGGACCCCCGAGAGCTCAGAACCTTACCACGGCATTTCAAACTAGCCCATGACTGCGACCCGCGCAGTCTTATGGTGCGTGGGATTGACGTGGTGCATCTGGGCTCTCGGGGGGGTGATTACAAATTGTGCCTTGCACAAAAAGAGGCCAGATGGATCAGCATCCTGGATACCCTGGTACCGCGCGGCCTTAATGAAAATTTGAATTTTTCTTCATTTTTATGATTGGGCCCTTTTGCTTGGTGATGCTCTCCCTCAGCGCTGACCTTCTCCGATCTGTAGTTTGTGCCTCAGTTTTTAGCCTGTTTTTTTATTCTGCTTTCCTTATTTTTCTTTTTTTATGCTTTTAGACTTATGGCTATGAACCCTTTACTATGTGCACCTTATGGACCTTGTCTTATTTATTGCTCGAGATATCCTACAGCTGACAACTTGGAGCATCTCTCAAGAGCCCTCTGATGACTATCATCTTTCCTGTTTTTTGGGGGAATGCGGTTCTATGTTGAATTGTATCCATGTACATACTCTGTGATCTATACCCACTTTGGGAATTTTCTCAATCACGCATGTGACTGTTTTTGGATCCTTTGTATATTGATGCCCCAGTCATCTGTTATATCTACTGTATTGTGACAGTGAGTATTCTACCCTATTTGATGTTTTTTGTATTTCATGCTCTCTGTCTTTTATGCATATTCCACCTTGTTATCCTCACTTATCCATTGGTGGTGCGCGTGTCCCCTGATCCTGGGCTTTCCTGCGCCCGTGTCTGGCTGCCTCATGCCCCGGGCGCGTTCCTGGGGGCGTTTCCTAGGCACGCCCCCGGGCGCGCGCTCGGGTTTTGGTGGCTGTGATGCGTGCGGCGGGGGGCGCGGCTTCGAGGACACGCGCCGTCCCACACCAATGAATCGCGTCCCTACCCATCACGTGACCAGCGGTGGGCGTATATATTCAGGTCCTGTCAGGTACACTAAACAGCGCCTCTTGAAAAAGAAGAGCGAAACGCGCGTCGGGGCGCGCTTTCACCTGCCGGCACCCTCTGTGATCCCTCTGGCAGTCTGCGGGCTTTCCGTCACCCGGTGTCATTTATCTGGGTGAGTGATTCTCTCCATCTCTTTGGGCATTTTCCTGTGTTCCCATGCATCTTATGGGCGCCTAGCAGTCAGCACTTCTGTTCTTGACATTATACTATTTCCATATATAGCCATTACCTCTTGAGACCTGTGTATGCTATATGGTCCTTCTTTTGACTTGTGCCCTATTGAGGGTTATTTATTGTAATCATGTATTGCTATTATGTACTGTTATTTGGTGTGTCCTGATGCTTGTACACTTGATGATGCCCTTTTATCTGGGACTGCCTCGCAGTTTTACTGCCATGGGTCACTGTGTCTGGCACTGCCTTTTTAGATCCTCTTGCCTTACCACTATCTTTTTTGTGTAACCCTTTATTATCATGTTGATTAATTATAAATAAATATATTTTGTTCTTTGCTATACTACTCGTGTTTTCTCCGGTTTTCTCACCATGCCTGGCTGTAGGTGCAGCGGTGACAGACAGAGTTCTGCCTGCTCTGTTAAAGCTGTCAACAACACCATAGAGGTGTGCGGTTTGTCCCATAAGCATATCAGCTTCAGCACAGCCTGTTGCCACTTGGCCGAGGCAGTACTGCAGTGCTTCCAGCTTCCTACTGATGTGGTAATTTCGGAGATGGAGGCTGAAGAGGAGGAGGAGGTGCAGGAGCTTTATAATGTAGGGGCAACCCTGATTGACCCAGGGCCCACAATCCTTAGCGTCAGGAGGATGTGTTCCGTCCGACTGGGTCCCGGCTTCCCCTATTAACCCAGTGTGCCATCAGCGAGATGTATCGTTTCTGGCCACAAGCACTTGTCCATGTGTCCGTGGTTAGGTGGACCTTCCCTGTAACTGCATTGTTGAGGGCACGGCTAATGATCTGGGACACGTGCTTGTGTAAGGCAGGGACACCACACAGGGAGAAATAGTGGCAGCTGGAAACCGAGTACTGAGGGATGGCCGCCACCATGAGGTTGAAGAAAGATTGTGTCTCCACGAGCCTAAAAGACAATATTTAAAGTGCAAGCATTTTAGAAATGTGGCAGTTTAGTGCTATGGCCTGTGAGTGGTTGGCTGCGTATTTGCGCTTGCGTTCAAAGGACTGGGGCAGGGACAAATGAATGCAGCCCTGGGACAAGGATGTGCACGTGGTTGCTGATGGTGGTGGTTGTGAGTGTCAAACTACAGGTGCAAGGCGGGAGGCATCTTTGCCTGCACCATGGACAGAGGATTGGTGTGCACGCACAACAGCGGTACAGGCAGTATTGTCACCCTTAGACACTGTTTCTGGACTCTGACATTACTAGTCGGGTGCTTTGCTGTCATGTGCCTGAGCTTGCTGGTGGTGGTCAGGCTGGTAGTTTTGCTGCCCCTGATGATGCTGGCATGGCAGATTTTGCAAATAGCCTTTTTTTGGGTTAACTGGACAGTTTTTAAAAAAGAGCCAGACTCTGGAAGACCTAACAGTTGGACTGGCAACTTTCCTCATGTTAATGTCCCACCTCGTCTTCCCCGTATGCACCCTGGGCCTCCTTCTGACTCGCTGGCAATTGTGTCTCATCATCATCATCCACCTCTTGCGACAGTAATTGCACTTTTCGACCGTTGCCTTTATGTAACCATGGCTGCTCAAATATTTGGGCATAGCTACATGTGATCTCTTCTTGCCCCACTTGAAACGGACCAGGAGAGAGGCCCAAATCTATAAATGGGAAAGTAAACAGCTCTTCTGAGCGTTCAAGTGTGGGATCAGTTGTCTCTGGGCACTCGGCATAGTGGGAGTAAGGAGGATCAGGGTGAGGAATATGTAGTCCATACTCATGGCTACTGAGACTGGACAGTGTGAAAGACGGTGGTGGTGGTGGCAAAGTGACTGGAAGCATTATATGCTATCCAACCAACAACCTTTTCACACTGCTCTGGCTTTAAGAGTGGGGTTCCGCTGCCCCCTACAAAGTGGGACAGGAAGATAGGGTGACCATGATGTGGGTGCTTGTTGTGCTCACTCAGCAGACATAATTTCAGCTTGCCCACGGCATAGGCCTTTGCGTGCACCATCACCATTACGTCCACTTCACTGTCCCTTGCCAAGCGTTTTGCCCATTTTAAATGGAGTGTAATTTTTGGCCCGCTCCAAAAAATGTCACGATTATAACTGCAGTAATATCGGATCACGTCTGATGACCAGGATTTTAGGCAATGGCCTTATAGATGTGGTATTGGTCAGCGATCAAGTGTGAATAGGATGAACAACACACAACTGGCAGACTTTAAATGGAGGGTAATATGTAGCTTGCTCCAAAAAATGTCACGATTATCTCCTCAGTAATATCGGATAACGTCTGATGACTACGGTTTTAGGCAGTGGCCTTATAAATGTGGTATTGGTCAGCGACTAAGTGTGAATAGGATGAACAACACACAACTGGCAGACTTTAAATGGAGGGTAATATTTGGCACACTCCAAAAAATGTCATGATTACTGCAGTAATATCAGATGACGTCTGATGACCACGGTTTTAGGCAGTGGCCTTATAGATGTGGTATTGGTCAGCGATCAAGTGTGAATAGGATGAACAACACACAACTGGCAGACTTTAAATGGAGGGTAATATTTGGCACGCTCCAAAAAATGTCATGATTACTGCAGTAATATCAGATGACGTCTGATGACCACGGTTTTAGGCAGTGGCCTTATATATGTGGTATTGGTCATAGACCAATTGTGAATAGCATGAATAACACACAGCTGGCAGACTTTAAATGGAGGGTAAAATTTGGCATGCTCCAAAAAATGTCATGATTATTACAGCAGTAATATCGGATAATGTCTGATGACCATGGTTTTAGGCAGTGGCCTTATAGATGTGGCATTGGTCAGCGACCAAGTGTGAATATGTTGAACAACACATAACTTGCAGACTTTAAATGGAGGGTAAAATTTGGCATGCTCCAAAAAATGTCACGATTATTACAGAAGTAATATCATATCACGTCTGACCACGGTTTTAAGCAGTGGCATTATAGATATAAATAATCAGGATTAAGAGCAAAAACAATTTGGATGTGAATGTATTTTAATGCACACCTGAAACACACTTCTTTTTTGTGTAGCATCATGGGAAAGTGTAAAGAAATCAGCCAAGATATCAGGAAGAGAAATGTGGACTTTCACAAGTCTGGCTCATCCTTGGGTACAATTTCAAGATACCTGAAGGTGCCTCGCTCATCTGTACAAACAATTATACATAAGTACAAACAAGATGGGAATGTCCAGCATTCATACTGCTCAGGAAGGTAATGGGTTCTGTGTCCCAGACATGAACGTGCTTTGGTCCAACATGTGAATATAAATCCAAGGACAAAAGCAAAAGACCTTGTGAAGATGATGGCAGAAGCTGATAAGATTGTGTCAATATCCACAGTGAAACGAGTACTGTATCAACATAGGCTGAAAGTCCATGCTGCCAGGAAGAAGTCATTACTCCAAAAGAAACATAAAGAAACCAGATTAATATTTGTAAATGTACACAGGAACAAAGACCTTAATTTTTGGAAACTTGTCCTGTGGTCTGAAGAAACTAAAATTGAACTTTTTGGGCATAATGACCATCGTTAAGTTTGGAGGAAAAAGGGAGAAGCTTGGAAGCCTAAGAATACCATCCCAACTGTGAAATACGGGGGTGGCATCATCATGTTGTGGGGTTGTTTTGCTGCAGGAGGGTCTGGTGCCCTTCACAAAATAGATGGCATCATGAGAAAAGAAGATCATGTGACAATACTGAAGCAACATCTCAAGACATCAGCTAGGAAGTTAAAGCTTGGTAAGAAATGCGTCTTCCAAATGGACAATGACCTGAAACTGTAATGCACACGCCCGGGCTGAGCGGCGTGTGCGTGCGATTCCACTGGACCATGCCGGAGAGTGAATGCCTGGAGGGGCGTAACTAGGTATTCACCCGATCCGACCAGGGTCGCACGACGGCATACGATGCCAGTGCACCAAGGAGGAACCGAGCAGAGGGACCAGGTGCTACTCCAGGACAGACCCCGGACACAGCTGTTGACCCACACAGGGGAATACAGGAACAGACAGGTTAGGCTGGCACACAGACTGGTGGGTATAGGCAGGCACGACTGGTATGCAGGCAGGCGGGTATGCAGGCAGGGGGGTACAGGCAAGCACGGCTAGAGTGCAGACAGGGAGGCGCTAGCAGGTAGGAACACAGGCGGGATAGGACCCAGTACACAGTGGGACTCAGGAACAGAACCACAGATGTGGCGGACAAACACAGCAGAGTGAGGCCGCCCAGAGAGGCGAGCGAGAGCAGGGCAGGACGAGACCGCCTAAAGCGGCGAGCGAGAGCAGAGCAGGACGAGGCCGCCCGGAGCGGCGAGCAAGAGCAGAGCAGGACGAGGCCGCCTGGAGCGGCGAGCAAGAGCAGAGCAGGACAAGGCCGCCCGGAGCAGCGAGCAAGAGCAGAGCAGGACAAGGCCGCCCGGAGCAAGAGCAGAGCAGGACGAGGCCGCCCGGAGCGGTGAGCAAGAGCAGAGCAGGACGAGGCCGCCTGGAGCGGCGAGCAAGAACAGAGCAAGACAAGGCCGCCCGGAGCGGCGAGCAAGAGCAGAGCAAGACAAGGCCGCTCGGAGCAAGAGCAGAGCAGGACAAGGCTGCCTGGAGCGGCGAGCAAGAGCAGAGCAGGCTAGAACCGCCAGGAGCGGCGAGCAAGAGCAGAGCAGGCTAGAACCGCCGGAGCGGTGAGCAAGAGCAGAGCAGGCTAGAACCGCCAGAGCGGTGAGCAAAGGCAGAGCAGGCTAGAACCGCCGGAGCGGTGAGCAAAGGCAGAGCAGGCTAGAACCGCCGGAGCGGTGAGCAAAGGCAGAGCAGGCTAGATCCGCCGGAGCGGTGAGCAAAGGCAGAGCAGGCTAGAACCGCCAGAGCGGTGAGCAAAGGCAGAGCAGGCTAGAACCGCCAGAGCGGTGAGCAAAGGCAGAGCAGACTAGAACCGCCAGAGCGGTGAGCAAAGGCAGAGCAGGCTAGAACCGCCGGAGCGGTGAGCAAAGGCAGAGCAGGCTAGAACCGCTGGAGCGGTGAGCAAAGGCAGAGCAGGCTAGAACCGCCGGAGCGGTGAGCAAAGGCAGAGCAGGCTAGAACCGCCGGAGCGGTGAGCAAAGGCAGAGCAGGCTAGAACCGCCAGAGCAGTGAGCAAAGGCAGAGCAGGCTAGATTCGCCGGAGCGGTGAGCAAAGGCAGAGCAGGCTAGAACCGCCGGAGCGGTGAGCAAAGGCAGAGCAGGCTAGAGCCGCCGGAGCAGTGAGCAAAGGCAGAGCAGGCTAGAACAGGGCTCTGTTCACACGGAACAGACAGGAAGGGAAAGGCAGAACCAGATACCCACAGGGTACTTGCAGTGAAGTAGCGAGTGGACCACAAACTCACAACCGGGAGTACAGTGACAACAAGCAGGAGTTAGGTACGAGTTCAGACTGTGCAGAAAAAGGAAAGGTACGGACGTAGAGAAACACGGGAAAACAGGCTAGAAGAGTATACAGACAAGAACAGACACAGTAGCAAGATACAGGAGCGGGTCTAGGAATGCAGCCCCTAGAAGGTGGGAGGAACAGGCCAGGAGCGTGTTCAGACAGGACAGACAAGATACAGGAGCGGGTCTAGGTATGCGGCCCCTAGAAGGCGAGACGAACAGGCAAGGAGCGTGTTCAGACAGGCCTGGAAATACAGCCTCCAGGATAGGCAGACAAGAGAACACAGAAGGGGACCTGGCACAATCAGAGTGAAAGACCACACTGAATGAAACACAATGCTCAGGCAGGGATTCATTGGAGTAGCTGGGTTAAATAGCAGATGACAGACAGCAATAGGCTGAGAACACACAAGGGGTGTGCCTGCAGCAGGTACAAGAAACAGGAAGTGATCGGGCGCCGCCCTTAAGCAGCAGACACAGAGGCAAGCAAACAGCATGGAGGGAAGCCAGGCTAGCAGACTGGACTGGAGATCAAGTGCGCGCTCTTGCACAGTGGGAGATGGACCACTATGCAAGGACGCCGCCAGGTATGTTACAGAAACATACTGCCAAAATGCTAACAAAGTGGCTTAAGGATAACAAAGTCAATGTTTTGAAGTGGCCATTACAGAACCCTCATCTCAATCCTATTGAAAATTTATGGGCAAAGCTGAAAACGCAGGTGTGAGCAAGGCGACCTACAAACCTGGATCAGTTACACCAGTTTTGTCAGGAGGAATGGGCCCGAATTCCGACCAACTATTGTGAGAAGCTTGTGGAAGTCAGATCCAAGTCATTCAGTTTAAGGGCAATGGCACCAAATACTAATGAAATGTATGTAAACTTTTGACTTTGTAGTAAGTAATAAAAATGCCTTAAAACATTCTCTCTCTCTCATTATTCTGGCATTTTGGCAAATATTAAAAATTATGGTAATCCTAATTGACCTAAAATGGGAAAGGTTTATTCTGATTTCAAGTTATATATTGAGAAAAACATGCATATGTGTCTTTTTATATAGTGTATGTAAACTTCTGGTGTCAACTGTATATACAACTCCAATTTATAAGGAGGTTTTTCTCTAAAATTCTGCAGGAATCAGAGTGGAAAAGATTGCATTAATTCTAGGGGAGAAAATCAACTTAAATACAACACATAACATTCATAGTACAGCAGGTCCTATTTCACAACTTCAAACTTTTACAGTCAACTTTTTACAGACTGATGATGTCATAACAGTCATGACAAATCAAAGGCTGTCCTAGAGACTCCGAATGTAAGAGATCCGCAGGCCTCCCGTCTACCTGCCAGGTGCCACTGCCCTGGAACATGAACCGGAGTCTTGCAAATCGATCCGCTCATCTCAAATTGGGACTTGGATTTATTTTTGTCATTTTTAGTTGTATCTAAAGCGCCCCCTGGGCCGTGGGGTACTCGGTAGCCGGGTCGGTCGATGCTGGGGATGTCATGGTGGCGGTGACCCGGTCCGCGACCCAGAGCGGTCAATTAAAGGAAAAGTAAAACGGGAATAAAGTTTTTGGAGAATAATATTTTGTGACGCCACCTGTGGTATGCGGCTATATAGGGCTACCGCTGCGGTGCAGATCCACTGGAGCCGATGGTGACGCAGCAAAGTTGGTTCAGTTCTCCACAGGCAGAGCTTAGCTCCAGGGCAGTGTAGATGGTGATTTTATGAGGTAGATGTTGTCGGTGCAGTGTAGTGCAGGGCAGTTGATGGCGCATCAATTATTCAAGGACACAGTGGGTCTTCAGGTTTTACTCACAGTTGTTCAAGACTCCAGGTTACAGTTACCGGTGTGTAACATCGTCCTGTGTCCTCCGGGGTAGGGGTCCAGCAAACCCTCAGGTATCTCAGGAGCACTTACACGGGACCCCGTTCTATGTACCTTTTTCGGTCGTCTCACTGCGCTGGCTCTCACCCTCCTGCCCTGCACCTCACAATCAGTGTCCCAAGCTAGTGGCCTCGGGTCTTGTCGGGCGACGTGCTCTCAGTCCCCTGGACCCTATGCGGCCACCTTTTCGGCGATGTAATTGTGGATTTTGGCTGCAACACCTTGAAAATGCTGCTGCCTCCGGTTGGCTAGCTGAGAGTGGTTGTTCTCAACTAGTTTGGGGCCGGTCCCCTTCTGCAGCCTGATCCCTCCACGTCAGCGTGAATTCGGGGTCACGGGTTGCCTCTGCACTCGCCGTGCCTCTGGGATCCCTTCTGTCTTCCTGGAACCCTCCTCGCTGCTCCTCTCTTCTTTCCTCTCTCTCTCTCTCCTCCTTGCTCTCCTGAGCAGAGCTCCTCCTGAGCTCTCACAGACTCCTCTCCACTCAACTCTTTCTCCTGACTCCAAGTCTGTGCTCTACTGAACTTCTTCCTCCATCCACACAAACTACATGGTTCCCCCTCTCTTGGTTCCCCCCCTTCCAGCCAGGGACAGGGCTCCGCAGTGAACAAGTGCATATTGCACCGCCTGCTGGTCTGGCGTGGTGTAGTGTTGGATGTAGATGTGTGGGTCCTGGGTAGTACTCCATCCTTACCTAAGAGTGGGGTACCACACCTCTGGGTGAGATGCAGTACCTCTGTGGCAACTGGACCTGCAGGGACGCCACATTAGTCAGAACTCTTTCATTTTTACATAAGCATCACTATATGACATCTGGCTTTTTTGGTGTCTTTAAGGCCGAGTTCACACAGAGAGTAAATACTCATTATTGCATTTTCGCTGCCTTTTTTATGAATTTTCTCCCTTATTTGATGTGTTTTTGGTGCAGATGTTGAAGCTGTATTTTAAATGTGTTTTTATAATACAGGAAAGCTTTGATTCTGCACGTATTTGGCTGAGTGCAGGCGCCGGGCAGCATAATAACGCTGTTATCCTGCAGATTAACCCCATATGTGCAGGCTAATAGCGTTATTTCTGGTCACGGTTTCCCTTTAAGCTGTGTATCTAATCCTATCATGTGCAGTTCAATCAAATAATACAGTCTGCTGAGCTGTGTATCTCATCCTATCATGTGTAGTCCAATCAAATAATGGAGACTGCGTTCCCCTTCATCTGGTATTAACCAGAATGCCCTGGGCACATTGCCATTAGGGTGGAAAAGCTCCTCGAAAATAATAAAAACATATGAAAAAGATGACAGCACCGGGGTCTTTGAAAAATTGATACAATGTGGATTTGTTACTACCACAAAGTGCCCATATACAGATATAAATATAGGTCAAGACTACATTGATTATAGTATTTATTAGGAAAAAAGTGAATGAAGAATGAATTAATAAAGATCACAAAAAAATTATCAAACATGATTCATAATAAGGGCTGGTTCGACCGGTAGGCAGGGTAGGCACTAGCCTAGGGCGCTACTCCTTGTCTCCCCGACGGGGCTCAGTTTAAAAAAAAAAATGACATTGTTTCGGCCCCTTCCTCCAGTCACAGGCATTCAGTGAGTCACTAACACCGCTCACCGCCTGTCGCTCCCTCTCTGCACTGAATTGTATTTGCCTCTTTAAGACAATCTGAGCGCTGCCCAGGACAGGAGCAAAAGAGCTGTAAGTGACGCGCCCCTGGGCCTGTGTCGCGCTGCGGTGCGCACGCGGGAGCTTACCCGGAGCCGGATCCGTGGAGGGTTGTAATCTCGTGGCGGTGACCCGGTCCGTGCCCAGGGAGTCAAACTAGACGGCAGTCTATTAGTAGTAAATAGTTGATGACTACGCCACCCGTTGAGTGCAGCCAGGAAGCTGCTGCTGCAGGGCAGACCGCTGAGGCCGGTGGTAGGATTGTGCAGCGTGATAGTATAACCCCCAACGGGAGGGGTATGGCCTCAGGGCAGCCGACGTGGATGATGGGGGTAGCAGGAACCACTCAGAGACGGTACGGTGTAGTTCAGGGTCTTTACTGGTAACAACGACAGACCCTCCCGGAGTACTTGCTAGCAAACGGGGCCTGGTCAGTCTTTGAGCAGATGGGATCTCCCCTGGCCAGGCGTAGTTGTAGGCCTCCCAAACTGACTGTACTCTTCTGGCTACCTTGCTAGAAGCTGATGTAAGTAGCCCACGTCCCTGAGTGTACCGTGTGGTGATCACCCGTATGGCCGGTGACTCGGGGCCTTCTAATGGCTTCCGCTCCACGATGGCGGTGCTGGTCCCACACGTGTGACCGTGCCTTCGGGCTTCTGGGCCAGAGGACCTGAAATCCCCTGCCCGACGGATTCTGCTGCTGGGTAGGAGTTAGTCCCCACAGCCTCGGACTCCGGGTCCGGTAAAGAATCTTCTTAGTCAGGGCGAGCTCTGTAGCTGCCAGCCCCTGACTCCTTGTAACTCTGCTGTTTCCTATGCTGCTTCTCTTCTCCACTCTCCTTGTCTGACTCACCCTGCCTCAGCCCCGGGTTTATACAGGG